>NW_026947500.1:7537500-8167500 GCF_034190915.1 Cavia porcellus | reverse complement strand
TATTTACTTTACTGCTAGTGTTACTGTCAGATCAGAGGAAGAAAAGATTTCACTACAAATATTAGGGAACAAATTTAAGAAACAAAGCACAAAAAAGAGAAAAATTTTAAAAATTGTTTTTGTTTTGTTTTTGGTACCAGGGATTGAACTCAAGACCTCACACTTGCCAGGCAAGTGTTTGTGCCACTGAGCTAAAACCTGAGCCACTCCCCTCCAAAAAAAAAATTAAAACATTGTGAAAGGGAAGATGGCTTACAAGAAACAAATTAACTTTCTTAAAACAAGAGTTTCTAACTGTGGCTTTTATGATAGAAACAAAACCAATGATATTCTGAGTAACAGAGAGAATAAATGTCACTCACTCTAAAAATAATCTTCTTATGTAATGAAGATCTTAACTTTGATTTTTAGAAGAGACAATTTAATATCTCTTTGAAACATCGTCATATCAGTCATTTTGTCTGATTTATGTGGAATTATTTTCAATAATAGGGGGTTTTCTACATGGAAATTGTAACAATCTCCCAAATAAACAATACTTTAACTTGCTAGTTAAATAATGAATATTGTATTCTTATAAGAAGATTTTGGTGGGTTACGTGCTATCCAGAATAGTATTACCAATCCGTCATTAACCTAGACTGTAAGTAATTTATTATTTCCAATGTTGGTTGAAGGGTCTCTTCAGCTAGGAAGCCAGATACCACACTGACACAGAGTGATGAAATCATCAAGTCAGAGCAAAAGGGTACTCAGGATTTCACCTGAAGACAAGTCATGCCAGGCATAAGGCTCCTTCCACCCAGATAAGCCAGGCTCGGGTTGCTTTTCTTCCCAGCAGCCTACTCTTCAGGATTCTTCTACTCTGGCAGCTCAGATGTGAAACCCTCAGATGCTTTTCATTTCGAAGCTTTTACTGTTAACCGTTTCATAGAAAAAGAAATAAAACAAGGAAAGCAACAAACCCTTTGAAAAGAACCACAAACTTCTGGAAAGTTGACTGTTGTCCGCCTCCAAAGGATGTAAGTCTCTATTTGTTACCTATTAAAGCCAACGGCCCTGATATGATACTCTAAACTCTGAAAAGGGAGTCACTCAAATACTGTTTAAGAGAGAGACTTATATTTCTGGTTTACCCTAGAGGAATGTTCCTCATCTTTTATGGGCAGACACCCAAACCAATTAAAACAAAGCAACTGGAGGTGGTGGTGTGGTGATGGTGGTGGGGTATGTGTGTGCGTGTGTGTGTGTGTGTGTGTGTGTGTGCACGCGTGTGCATGTGCGTGTGTGTGTGTGTGTGTGTGCATTTTCCATGTCTTCTACCTTTAGACGTATCTAGTCATCTCTCTGTAACTTTTATATCACTAGGCCCCTACCCAGCAGCCAGTAATCCCTCCTCCCCTTCAATTTTCTCATCAAAATTCCTTTTCAATACATTTTATATTTTCCTACATAATGACCGAAATGTTACATATATAAACACACCTTGGTCTACAGATGAAATAGAAAAAAATTGTAACAGTAAATTATAATTCATTAAAATTTTAGCTATAATTATAAGTAAAAATTTTAATGATTTAATCTTTGCAAATTTCTTACTTATTTTTGGAATACTTAAAAATTTTAAAGACCAAGCAAAGAAACTAATGACGGCCGACCTATTCCTCCCTCCAGTTATCTAATTGTAAAATAAGGGCCAGTTCTATCCTTATTGCTACATATGCCCACAGATAATGTGAAGCACAGTTGCACCGATCTCACATGAATAATGGTGAGATATGGCTTTCTGATAAACTGAAAAATGTAAGAATCCTTTTTACAGTATTTCCTCCTTCACCAGTGCTAGCTGTTACTGCAAAAACACCAATTAAGCTGTTCCAAGATTAGCATTTGACAAGTGTGTCCTCGTTTTTTAAAAAGACTGATACTTTACATTTTAAAGATACTGGTTGTGAATTGTAGACTTCTTTTTAAAGGCTCCAGGCATTCTTGTTCTATATCACAGAATCATGATAAATATTAACCTCTATTAGGATTCTTGGAAATAACTTTCCCATTCTCAATACAAAAGTGATCAGCATTAGCTTTAATATTCTATAGCAAGAGGCCATTGCTAAAATGCAGGTCTTTTTACAAACACGATTGTGATTAATAAAGACAAGCATATAGTCATAGGTATATATGCTAATTTTAAAGAATAGAGTACTATTAAATGAATATTCTATTGATCTATATTCATTCTCTCTCCTCCCCTCTGTCTTCATATCTATATTTTTTTGTTTTCTATTTTAAAGAAATTTTAAATAGAAAAAATGTTCCACAACAGTTCTTTTTTATGTTAATTAGCATTTGTCAGATTAGGTCATGCCACTTTTGTTGCCATATATTTAAAGCATTTCTAAGAACACATTTTTCTGTCACTGATTTATAAGTAGCTATCTTGCTTGTTAACACGTAAGCTCTTTGAGGAAAAAAAAAAAACACCTATTTTATTCTTACCCATAACTTTAGTGCCTTTTTAGTACAACAGCTGTTAAAACTTTTCATTGAATTAAGGTAGTGAATTAATGAATACTAACTATAGAAAAGCAAAACAAAAGATACAAGATTTGCATGCTGCAATTTAAAAAGGGATAGCAATATGAAATAGTATTGATGCTTAAAAACCATATAGTGTAATTTATATAAAGAAGACAAATACTGCATAGGCATCTCTGAGACTATGAGAAAGGGTTAGTTCTGGATATTTAAATCCATAGATGAGCCAAGAAGACTGGTTCTAACCTATAATCCTAGCTCCTCAGGAAGCTAACATAGGATAAATTCAAGTTCAGCTTGGACAATTTACCAAGAACCTGTTTCAAAATACAAATAAAGTAAAATGAAATAAAAATATAGTTTTATGTTCTTTGAGATGGATTATTAGTGCTGTTTTTAAAAATCTACAAATGTTAATCTCATATAGAAAGATACATATTTTCATATAACCTATGCATACACTCCCTATTTTCTATTTGGATAGTAAGATTTAATTTAATATCAGAAGTTCAGTCAGATATACAAAGATTACTTAAAGAAAGCTATAATATTTATGTTTGTTTCTTCTACCAGACCAGTAGCATTTCACTTTATCTTGTAAGCACAGTGGTGGTTTAAGTTGAGAGCTCATTCCTGGGATTTGAGTGGCCTGATCCAACCTTATGTTTTCACTGAAAAGCATACATACTATGCTGGGTCAGGCAATTTCAGAGCCTGGGCTCCTCTTTTCCAGGTATCATTTCAAGTATGTTCATGACCTCAGCTGAGCCCTAAGAAGTCACCCCGTGGTTGGGACAAGTTTTTCTCCTATTGTGTGTGCTGATCCCAGAGCAGCTGATGTTCACGTAAGAGCTTGCAATTTTCCCTGAGCACCAACCATGACTGAAAGGACAAACTAACACTATGGCAATGACAATAAATAAGGACATAAATAAAACCAGTGTGAGTTCTTACTAGAGAATAAACCCAGAAAATAACAAATGATGTTTCTACGAGTTTTTAGTTGAAAATATTTGATTACTTAATAATTTCTTAATTTTAAGGACAGTATGAAAGTTCAACAAATCTTGGTTTAGAGGTTTTTAAGAGAAATAATATAGGAAAGATATTACTAAATAATACCTAATAGAAAGTAGAAAAATCTTGATTATTGTTTTCTCTGTTAGTATTGTCTTGAGAATTTTCCCATTTAATAAAAATGTAATGCCAATTATGTTCTTCACTATTCATTTCCTAAGGCTGCTAGAAAAATCTACAAACTGAGTCGCTTAAAACAACATAAATTTATTGCAAGAAGTTTTGAAGGCTGAAAGGCCAAAATTTTTTTCTGAAAGTTTTAAACAAGGATTCTTTGTTACCTCTCTCTATCTGTCTAGCTTGTGGTGGATGCATTCTTTAGCTTGCACATGCATTGCTGGTACACTCATCATTTATTACACTGGAGCCCACACTAATGCATTGTAACCTCATTTAACTTTACCGCATCTGCAAAGAGTTTATTTCAAAAAGTATATTCATCAGTGTTGGACATTAGGTTAAACATATTTATGGGGGACATAATTCAACTCATAACATCTTCAACAGATGCCTAACACTTAATCCCATAAATAGATTGCAGTGTTCACTTAAAACATTAGTAGAAGTAGAACTAATAAAATTGCAATTTGAATGATATCCACTATTATTCATTATTTTGAGAATTTAAAATGCACAAATACTTATTAAGAAAAACTTATTTCAAAAGCAGAATGGTATTTCTTTTTTACTCATTAAAATACTATTTTATTTATATTATAAAAATATATTCACTTAATAAACAATTCACAAAGGTATAAGAGAAAATTCCATAATCCCAAGTGAGACAAATAAAGTCACCATGAATATTTATCATACTTCCATGCATCTTTCTTGACATGCTAGCATAAAACTCATAATATTTCCATATATTTACATTAGGAAAGTGATATATCTGAATGTATCATTTGGAAGTATTTTGAATTTGTGTAATCCAGAGCTAATAAGAGACACAACTAAACTTTTATGTGACAGCCACAATCTCTTCCTAGAACTACCAACTATTATTATGTAGTTTTATATTCTAACATTTGATTTGAATTTTCCCTTCACTGGTATGTCCTAATAGAATGTGTTCTTCTGTTTTGTGACAGCTAAAAATGGCAGAACGTTCTTTATTCTTTTTGGCCAACAAACCAGCTTTCTGTTCTCAGGTCCCTTATTGGTCCTTGTTTCGCCTTCTAGAAGATAGCTGATTACTATGTATGAGGATGATCATTTTATCCACTCTAAGTTCTTTCTTTTCTAAGCTGAAAAGAAATTAATTCTAATTATTTCAATTATATTTCATATAATGCCATTTCAGATTCATTTACTATCTTGCTCATTTTCTTTCAGAGATAGGCTCTTATAAATTGCATTCTTTAAAACTCAAATTCTCCAGGGAATCTTGGTTGGACAACTGTAATGAAATGACGATCATTTCCATTCTTTATTTTTTTTTTTAAAGTTTGTCAATGGAATATGAGATAAAATTAGTTTTTTAACAGTTATGTCACAGTTTTGGTTATAATTTGCTACTAAATGGAACCTCAAGAGCTTTTCCAAACACATTATTACTAAGATATGTGTTTCCTAATTATCTATTGTAAGGGAAACTAGAATTGGCAATGATAATTAAAATCCACAGTTAATAGTTCAGTTACAACTTATCCATTTATCTGAACTCTTTCTACCCTTAAACCTCCACAAAAATCACTAAAAATATAAAAACAGATTGACTTGGAGTTTGATGTTTTTAATTACATATCTTCGTAAAATGTTTAAAACTAAGATAAAGACCCAGAGATAATAGGAAACTGTGAGTATAAATAATTGTACTGATAATAGTCAAAGCACTACATTTTAATATTTTTAATGCTAGTATTTTTTAAAAATTCATATAGTATCATTCTTTTTAAAGCACTTTTGAAACATATCCCATCTTCATTTGATGAATAAGAATTCAGTGGATTCAATTTTATTTGACTTTCTATTTAGATTTCAACACCATGGCTGATACAAATTTGATCCTATATATTTTAATAGACAACGGTGTAATTATTTATCAGTTTAATAAATGTATAATGAGTACCTTGTATATCTCAGATCTGTATCCTACAATCTGATGTGCTTCTATGTGTATTCATGTGCATATTTTTGTACATATATACATATATATATATATATATATATATATATATATATACATTTGTAAAGACATACTGCATAGTATTTTATAAAAATAAGGCAAATGCAAAAGTAAAGGGCATCTATCCTTCTCCCTTGTGAATTTTGTAAGTCTTATCTGAAGGGAGGTCATTGGACCTCACTGCCCAATATTTTAGGAGAGGGAGTGAAACTCACAGATTCATTTCTTAGTTATATTGTTATCAACTGTAAATGCAGTAAAACAACTCATTTTCCACATTAATGAAGCAAAATTACTTCAGTGATCTTGAAATCTACATTTACATAAAATAATATAAAATGGAAAATCATAATGTAGTGTTTAAATGAAGCATTGCTATGTGGCAGACATTCCAGTTCAGTAATTTTGTGTATGACATCGGAAATATGTTAGAAAAATGTTTTGTAAATTGTCCCAAGTAAAGAAGATACAAATTATTTTGGATGTTATTTATTTTCCCCCTTGGAAACTGAGGATCATTCAGATATAACTAACTCATTACGTCATAAAAAATACATTATTTAAAGCTACATCTGAGTCTTATCCTTTCATATCAACATAAAAGTCACTATGATACATTTATTTAATATCTGATAAGTTGTATGAGAAGATATGAAGCATTATATATCACGTTGAGATTATATACTGACAAACTTTGGAAAAAACAAAGATGATGAGATTGTTTTAGGGTAAGTATAATCAACTCATGTTAAAATAGCTACAGATTGTATTATTATAAAAATCTTGACATAAGTCCAAATAAAAAAATCGTTCCATTGTATAATTGGTCTTGATATGTTTTTGGAATGAGAGATAGCTGTGGGTATAAATAGCTAATTGTATATATAACTTCTAAAAGTGGCCTTCTAAAAATGGGCAAGGCCAGTATTTGCAGTTAGGTTTACAGAATTGGGTAGAAAATTAGTAAAGCAGATGTCCAGATTTGTTGAGGTAGCCAGTAAAAGAAAATAGTGATACTCTTGCCATGATATATAAAACAATTAAAATCATTGAATTTTACTACCTACGTAGGATGAAATAAGTAAACTGAACACAATTTAGAATGCCCACTGTTTGGGATGTGTACATTTTCTAAATATGAAGATAATCTTCAAGGTCTTTTTCTTTTTCTAATGTGCTCAGAGAAATAATGTATAATAAATAGTTTCTCATTATTTGAGAATTTTAGGTTCATGGATACTATTTCTAATTCTAGAATTTAAATTTGAAATTTGCCACTAAGAGTACATATTTGGACCACGCTGGTATAATACATTAGTTTGCATAATTTATTGCATGTATCTCAACTAAGTTTGATGTCAGGTTCCTCGACTTGTTTCATGCCCTGAAAAGACATGGAACTACATTTAAACAAAAAAGAAAAAAATAGTTCATTCTAGAGACTCTTCTTTTTCAGGTGACTTTTAAATCTCATCTCTAATGCATTTTAGTGACAACAATTAATGGTACAAATTGTTTCAGAAAACTTCACACATTTCATGCTTCTTTAAGTCTTAGCTTTCTAACTGTCAAGAGAGCAAATGTTATCACATGCAAGATTTAGCTAATGAATAAGTAGCCAGCAGACATTAGGAAAAGAAGTCTATTACGAACATTTTTCTTAAGTGCTGTATTTCTGAGCACCCTTCTTAACATAATTGTGAAGTGGGAAATGTTCAGCGGAATCATATCTTCTGTGAAAATTGAAATGAAGTCAGGTGTGTTGGTGCATGCCTGAAATTTCAGCAAACTGGGAAATTGAAGCAAGATGATTGTAGGTTTGATTCCCATGTAAGAAATTTAGTTAATTATGCAAAATTAGCCTGAAAAACAAATTGGGATTCCAAAATCCCTGGTTTCAATCTTCATTTCTGAAAAACAAACATTTGCAACTACTAACATCTCTGCTGCTGCTCTCACTCTTGGACTGGTGCTCAGGCATGGCATAGGCAGCTTCCATCTCAAACTATGTGTAATGAAATAAAAAGCAAAAACACAGGAAATGCGGGAAATCATTCTTACCAGCAATAAGAAAGCACTTTAGAAATCCAGTGCCACTAGGGACAAAGTTCAGAACAAGTCCTCCAGTGAGAAGCATGGTGGTGCACGCCAGTAATGCCAGCACTCCAGAGGCAGAGGCAGGAAAACTTTTGCAAGTTTGAGAACAACCTGGTGTGCAAAGTGAGGTCAAGGGCAACCTAAATTGCATAGGAAGACTCTGTCTCAAAAAGACAATAAATACATACATAAATAAACAAACAGAGCTAGTCCTTCAGTCTTTCAACAGATTCTCTTAGTAGCTATATGAGAAGTGAGGGAAAACATAGTGAATAAATTAAAATTTTAAATAATATATCACCGTAAAAAACACATGAGCACTAATGCCCCCATAAATACTCTCCCTTACTAGGAACATGGTTAGTCCGTCATTCCTGTGGGTTGTTGTTGTTGTTGCTTGTTTGTTTGTTACCAGGTTGGTGCTGTGCTGCTGAGGTATATCCCCAGCCATTTTTGCTATTTTTTGAAGTTCTAAAAGTCATATTTCATGTGGTTAGCATTCTAGAGGGTAATTTGATGTCCTGAATGGATTCAAACTGCTTACTGTGCACAATCATTTTGACTTTGGGAAAGAGTCAGAAGACCGGTAGTGATACATCTAGTAAATAAAGCAGATGAGGTCACACAATTTTACAAGCCTGCTTTTGCATCGGATGGCACTCAGCAGCTGTTTTAACCACCTTTTTGATCATGCCTTGTAAACACGTGAAAAGGCTGTTGTGTTACTTTTTGCACTTTGAACTTATAGACTGTTTTTTATATGGCAGTTTTAAATCTGCAAGGTGAAGTGAACTCACATGACTTGAAGACAAAATAAGTCAACTACTATAAAAATTGAATCCCTTGATATTTCTCCAAGAGTTAAACAAAGAAGTCCCTATTTTTAAATAGAGACATCCTTAGAGAGCTAAACCGGATACCAGTTATCATGCCAGAATTTTCTGGAGTTAGGGCCTGAGCATATTTATAATGAATTCTATAGGTAATTTAGATATTTACCCCTATTGATGAACCATTGATTTTAAAAGGTTAGAAACAGTCCAGATTTGCTCAGAATATATCAAAATGCTATCTGCTAACATTTGTCTATATAAATATAACTAACATTTCCAACTTTTTCACTATATTCGTACTAATGCCACCTCTCACCTTTATCTAACTTTCTCCTTTCATTTGTCCCTAGTCTTGCCTCCCAATAATTTTCACAGATTGTGTTTGGGATCCATATTTCATTTATTTTCACCTTTGCTAGCAGTGTTTTCTCAAAGACAATGCACCTGTGACTACCGAAAGGCAGAAATCTGCTTTCGCACACTTGCTGATTTACTGCCCCGACCCTTGCCGGTACTCTCCATGCATTCCCACCACAAGACAGGATTATAGAGTCAACACATTAAGAAGATGAAGAAGATCATAAATTAAAATCCCATGACCTCATAGCAGTTGGTAGAAAACCTCTGCAGCGTTTAAAGTTCAAACAATCTTGTGTAATATCTGAAATGATTTTGTACTCATACAGAAAAAAAAAACTTAACAATGATGAAAACTCTTAAATTTTTAGAGTATAATCATGTTTCCACTATCATCCATACATTTCTTAGCTGTGAATAAACCTGTATACTTTCCAACAATACTGATACTGTTCTGTCACTGTCTGTACAATATAGCTTACCAATTACATTTTCAACTAATGACTATAGAGGTATGCAATCAGAGAAGTATGAGAGAAACAAATAACTCAAGGGTTCATTAAGAAATTAATTGCATTACAAGCACCATAGCAACATTCAATTATCATGCCGCAAATAGCACATTAATCTTAACCATGACCCCACATAGCCAAAGTCATTCTTTTTGATTCAGGAAAAGACTGACATGGGTTTAACTGCAAGTCTCATAATCAATGCATTTTAAAGAAGCAACAAGCATCTGATCAATGAAATACATTTGACTGTGCCTTGGTTGTTTTGATGTTCTCATCTGGTTCTTAAGCCTAGCTTTGTCTGCCATATTTGTATTTTTTCTGTTCTCTGTCTCCAGAAAGACAGATCTCCACATGAGCACCTATTACAGATTTCTTTGTTATCCTGACAGAAGTCTCTGACCTTTCAAAAAAAATTCTGACACTGTGCTGACTTTTAATGTCTGTCTGATGCCCTCAGGAGACAAAATACCATATTCTGCTGTCTACTGTGGTAACTGACATTCTTGGCATGATCACTATAGATCGTATTTCCCACTGTTGCAAAAAAATCATTAAAAATATTTTACATATGTTTGTTTACATTTTTAGCATATGTAAAACCTTGTCATTTATATACATATATGCATGTTACTTTTCCTTATTATGGTTGAGAAAGGTTGGATTTCTCCAGTGTTTCCCATCATGAACAGATTTAAATTTTGTTTTTATCAGAATATGAAGTTATTGAAGTATGCAAATGCCCAATCAAGTAAGTTTTGAGCACTTAAAAATGAGTAATAGGACTGAAGAACAGAATTCTTCATTTTATTTTCTTTATACTAATTTAAATTTAATCTTAAACATCCTTTTGTGGTTACCGGCTACACTATTGAACCATTCAATTTAAGACTGATTTTTTTCAGGACTTTTACTTCTTTTTTATGTCTGGGATTGTGCCTGGTATACACAGTAAAAATGTTTCATTAGTAACTGTTATTGAATTAGTGAGTGACTTTAGTGACTTAGAACTGTGCACTGTGAGATTAGCTTTTAACTTCCAAAAAGAACTGAGATAATAAACGCATAGAATCAGTATGTTCAATAAGTAATAACTGTAGGTATGTCTTAGAGTAACTTTTGTAAAGTTTCTGGTGAATATGTCCTTTTCATTCTGCCATGCAAACTGGGAAGTCTGAACAATAAATGAACTCTGCGAACTAAACAATAGCTCTTCAACTTTGAAAGAATGTGAGTTCAGGAGCTGCTGATCCAAGAAAACAAAGCCAAATTGTTTGGTTCACTAAGTCAGCCTCTCAAAACTCACCCAGAAAAACTGTTCAAAGGAGAAGAAACATGCAGAAGCAGGTGCTATATTTTTCAGAGAGGTGACAAGAGATAATATCTCATTTGGATGACTGCTGGTCCTCTCAAGAAAATTGTATGGTAGTTCAACCCCCACTCAAGAGCATTTTTCACTATGCTGACACTACCATCAATTCTTTCTTTATCATCTGTCTCTGTCTTCCATATGATAAAAAATAATTGTAGAAAAGCAGATTTTTTATCACCTGAAGTTTTCATATTTTTCTCTCTACAAAAGAATTGAATTCTATTTTAATTTTCCTGAATTGACATTTCTTCATAAAATCTTAACTAGGAGACGTAAAAGAACTTTGAGAAAGTTAACAATTCTACATGAATGCAACGTCTAGCTATTATGATTATTTCAAAATTCAACTTTCTTTTATCAAGTGGGTGATATTGTTGACCCTGGTGTATCTGCCTCATACCTGACCCACAATCATTAACATTAAACAAAGGCCTAACTGCTCAGGAAAATTTCCTAAAAGTTTAAATAAACTGTTTCTTAAACCAAGTAGTCTGGATCTGTGATTGAATTTTAATCTGCACTAAATTGAACATATTCTAGCTTAAACCATGTTTCTAACAAGGACAAGTTATTTGCACAATAGATAACTGACATTCAAAAGATCCTCTTGTATTCAAATTAATTTACTGTAGAAGCACCAACTTCATCCCTGAGGTAGAATTTGGTGTGTTTATGACTCTGGAAAAATCTGTGTGAACTGACTCAAGTCCTTAAATCTTTTCAAGCCTTAGTCTGCACTTAATTAAACTATGAGTGAGTTTCTCTGTACTAGTTCGCTAAGGTTGCCATAACAAATACTACAGACTGGGTGGCATAAATGACAGTAACTTATTTTCTCAGTTATGGAGGTTGATAGTCCAAAAACAGTATGTTAGCAGGTTTGGTTTCTGCTAGCGCCTCTATCTTTGGCATGTAGATTACTAACTTCTTACTGTGTCCTGATAGGAACTTTCCTCTCTGTGTGCACAACTCTGCTACTTCCCTGTGTGTTTAAAAGTCTTCTTCTTATTGGGATACTGCTGAGGTTGAATTAGGAACACTAATCCAGCCTAATTTTAAGTTAATCACCACTTTAAAGGGCTGGTCTCCAAATACAGGTATACTCTGAATAGTCAGAGGCAATAGGGGTCACAGTTTCTATGTATGAATTGTGATTCATCAGAATTCAGTCATTAGCAATAACTCTTATTCTCACACAGTGTTTTATGAAGCTAGGTTATAATTTCTTTGGGCCAGGATATCTTGTAACCTCTGATATAGACATAGTTGATTCTCCAACTATGTGTCCACAAGGCATATTATTTTATCATCATTGGTGATACTGTCTACAATAACATGCGCTCCTGAATTTAGACTCTTAATTGTTGTAAAAGATGGATTCTAGATTAGCAAATTATTAACTCTCATCCTGAAAACTCCTGCAGCACAGTAACTGACATTTATAGAATATTAACTATACTACAGATACTCTGTTAAGAATCGTAGATATTTGCCCTTCACACGAACTGATGAGGTAGATGCTGCTATTATCTTTATATCTGGGTGAGAAAGGAAGTCCTGTTTTAGCAAGTAAGAAGCTAGGACTTAAACCCAGGCAATCAGGACCGAGAGTGCAAATGACACTATATAGCCTTGAACTTCTTATTGGTTTCAGAGTTTTGTCATCTTTTTTTTTTTAGCTAGATATCTTTGAAATTTATTTATGACATATCATAGTAACAGTGCTTATTTTGCACAGATGCAGTGAAAGTGAATCAGAATAGAGGAGACTTGGAAAAGTGTGAAACATTATATATTCTAGTTATTGCTACTATTTTATAATTGTTTCCCAGTACTTTAGGCTTTACAGGTGAGCCAGCAGGTGTTGATAGCTTTAATGAAGACTTTAAGATCTATTTAGTATCATCAGTGTCGAATGAGTTACAAATTCAGTATTTAAGTGCCTCACCCATGTTATTAAAAGAACTAAGACTATAGTAGGAGATTAAAATAGATGAAGACATAATTAGACAATATGATTATTACTGCAACAAAGCTCTTTTTAAAATATATATCAAAGTAGAATTCATTTGCTGTTAGGGAATAGGACATCAGAAATGGAACATCATGGAAGATATCAGGAAAGACATCATGGAGAACCTGGTATTTATAGTATGAGATAAGTATAAACCAATGTAGAAAGGAGTGAATGCATTTGTCAAATTGGAACCACTATTTCCAGCACTTCACGGTAAAGCCACCTGAGAAAGTTCGAGCTTCAGAAGCCAGAATAGCACCAGGTCTGCTGGGAGACGTGGTAGTACGAGTATTATACTACCAAAAAGAAATATTGCACTATAAGAATAGGCAAATCTCAGGGGGCCTGCTACCATACTTCGTTCTAAAAGATACTTCAATAGCAATATTTAGAAAACCCTCAAAATTTAGAATAGATTCAAAAGCATGAATTAAGATTCTACTGAAAATAAGTAAATCAACAGTTAAGAAGTCTAGGGTTAAATCTATGAAAATTGAAAATGGAGAAAAATAAATGGATTTAGAGGCATTCAGAAATAAAATTCATGGAAACTGATTGGATCAGAAAGGGAAAAAGAAGTTATTAAACTGAAACAAACAGAAATTATTTTTATATGACTAAAATGGCAAAATGTTGCCAGTAAGGTTTGCCTTAATAATATAGTAATTAGCTTTTAGATTAAATGAATAGATGATCAATTAACTGAACAAATACACAGAAGAAAAGAGTCAAATTTGAGGAGTAATATAAAGGGCATGCATATTAACCCAATGGGACCTTAAGTTCCTAAAAGTATCAAAGCATGCACATGGGCACCAAGGATAGAGGCATATCAGCAAGTCCAACAGTAGTGGTCTCCAGAAGAGTTCATGAGTTCACCCTGGTAGAATATGAAGAAAAAAGAGAAGATCTAAGAATGAAATCATAGATTTGTGTACAACTGTGGAGAAGAAATGTGTAAGACATAATGTACAGTATATGTACAGTATGTACAGTATATGCATAGATATGTACAGTAGTCATGGATAATACCTTGCAATCCAAAAGCCAAGATATTTAGACTAGTTGGAATGGTTAAGGGCTGAGAAGAGAAATTTAGACATGGGAGCAAGATAATCTCCTTTGAACTTTTATGAAGCAGAAGCCATTTGCCATTGGGAGGAGGAGTGGATAAAGACCTAGAAATAAACATGGTTGAAAGCAAAGTGAAACAAAATCAAACAAAAACCTATCTGTAGGTGTTCAAAATACAAGACAGGATGAAATAGGATAGTGCCATAGAGAGAGCTAATATGGGAAAAAAGGTTTACTTTTTTCTTTTCTTTTCTTTTTTTTTTTTTTTTAAATTTTATTTAAGGAGAAAAGAAAAAAAAGCAGAGAAAGGGTACAAGTTATACAGATTTGCAGAAAAAAAATGAACAGTAGGAAATTACTAGTTAATGGATTACATATTGTCATCTTAGAAATAATTGTTCAAGTCACAAAATTAAAGCTTGTAAAGTGGACATTCCATCAATGATACTGCAAACAGTTCTGTACAATGATCCAATAAAACTCTGTGATATCATATTCTATCTTATACACTTAAATATACATGCAGTTATATAGTTTAGAGCACTTTCTTTTCCTCTCTTTTGTACAATGACTATTACACATTTTGGGTTTCATTGCTCTCACGGTTCTTATTACTTTTTTGGAAGAGAGTAAAACCAAATGTGACATAACAGAACAGAATCGGTCAAGTCAAAAGGGTGGACATAATAGATAATGTGAAAACATAATACAAGGTGATCAACAATGGTTACCATAATGCCTCCCGCTATCTCTAGTAGAATTGCCTATACCATTAGTTATAATACAATTGAACAAAACAGTAAAGAACAAAACCGACAAAACCAAACCATTGGAGACATTGTAGGTCTTCAAAAGTAGATAAAAGTCAACGAGAATGGGCGTTGTAATGAATCCCACTATCTTCACAGCTGTTGCCTAAATTTTCGAACCTGATACTATCCAGCAAAACAGAATAGGGGAACATCAGTTAAAAACCAGATGGTGAGAGTAATACAGGGCTTTAAATCGAGGTAATGGAAAGTCAAAGTGGGTCACTATAATATATCCTGTTATTTTTTTCCTTTAATTAAAAGGATAAAAATTTTTAAAAAAGTATTAAAAAAGTAAATAATGGAGTGGAGATTGAGATAAAAGAGGGCATAACAAGGAAACAGCACAGATCAAAACATAACCATTTAAGCAGAATAGTGTTTCACCACCAGATAATCCTGACCTAAAAGTAGTTACCATATTGTCTCTTTCCTTGAAATCCTTGAGTACAACTTCGTATACTGTAGCATTAAGTATATCAAAACAATGTAAAACCATTTAAGAGAATGACAGCATTACAGAGTATTTAGAATCGACTAACAGAAAATGAATAATGGTTTCTGTATAATCTCCTTGTCTTTAAAAGGTTTTTGCTTATACTATCGTACATAATAAGATCCAGTAAGATACAACCTATTTAGACCATTGGAGACAGAAGGACAAAAGCTAGATGAGACTTCAAAACAAGATGATACTAAATCAGTATTACCTATTAAGATGTCATTTTCTCCAAAATAGCTGTTCCTATCATCCAATCTTCTCTGCCTCATTTCTGTTGAGCTCTTATTCTGTCAGTAGCTGTCAGTTTGTCTTCTTCACTTTGTTCTCTGCTCCATTAGTTGTGGCCTCCACTATTTCTGGATTCTTTGTATTTTTCTTTTTTTAGAATATCCTGCAATACTCTCTGTAGAGTTGAATTGGTGGTTGCAAATTCCCCCAGTTCCTCTTTATCCTGGAAGCACCTTGTTTTTCCATCAATTTCCAGGGACAGTTGTGCAGGATATCTCAATCTTGGCTGGAGATTATTATCTTTCAAAGCTTGAATTATTTCCCCCCACGCTCTTCGTGATTTGATGGTTTGTGCAGAGAAATCTGCTGTAATTCTGATGGGTGTTCCCTTGTAAGTGGTCTGTTTCTTGTCTCTGACAGCTTTTAATATTCTGTTCTTGCATTGAATTTCTGGAATTTTTATTATTATATGCCTGGGTGTTGCTCTGTTTGGGTTGTAGGTAGCTGGGGTCCTGTATGCCTCATACATCTGAGTATCTTTACCTTTTGCTAAATTAGGGAAATTCTCCTGGATTATTTCTGTGAGTAGCTTTTGTAGTTCACTTGTTTGTGTCCCTACTTCTTCTTTTATGTTCTTAATCCTTAAGTTATGGATCCTCTTATCATCTTCTTGTCTTTGTATTATTGCTGTTTGTTTCTTTGTTATTTTTAAGAAGTTTTTCATTTCATTCTCCCATATTACAATTCTGCCCTCCAGTTCAGATAGTCTGTCCTTAGTTTCTTTCAAGCTGTTATGCCAGTCTTCGATAGACTTTTTAGTTTCTTGGTAGTCCCTTTGAACCTGCTTCACGTATTCTATGCTTTCCCTGTTTTCTCCATCAAACAATTCTCCCCTCTTTTTCTGTTCTTCCATTCCACCATCTGTTTTTTCTTGGGTGGGGCTTAGCATTTCTCTAACTATTTTGCATACTTCTAGCTTCAGGTCGTTGATAACTTCATTCCTGAATTGGTCTATGAGGCTCTCTATATGGTGCTTTATGTGTATTGGTGCGGTGTCCGCTATTGCCTGTTTCTCAGAGTTGGGGGCCGAGGAGCCTTTCTTGTTGCTGCCTCTTCCCATATTCTCTGTTCCTTATATATGCAAGCTTATATGACAGGCCCTGCTTCTCTCCCTGTCAGCCACAGCCTGATCGAATTGCGCCGGTTAGGTGTTCCCACTCACCGCTGCGCACCAGGCAGCCTACGCGGGGCCCACCCCTCCCAGCCTCCATCAGGCTCTGGGATCTGGGTTGGGCCAGCCTACGGGGTCCGCCGGCAGCGTCACGCAGGCCAGGCACTTTTCACCAATCCTGCCCGAGAGGGGAATGTGTGGCTGGAGTCACCACCGCGCCCTGCTCCCGCAGGACTGCTCAGGCCCAGAAAGTCCGCTGGAGTCAAACTGTGATGGAGTGTCTGTTTCTCTCACTCACCTCGCCACAAGTCAGAACATGCCTCCCTGCCCGTCCTGTTTTCGACTCTGTTCGCAGACTCCTGTTCTCAGAGTTTCCGCGCGTCTCTCTCCTTGCCGAGCCGATGTAGAGGCAGCCAGCCACTGCGCGGCGGGAAACCCAAATCGCGGCTTCCAATGGCGCAGAGTCCAGCCTCAGCAGCGAGACTTTTCTGTTCCTGTTTTAGCACCAGGACTGCATTCCAAGTTGGTTTCTCTCAGCCGAGTTTGTTCCTGAGTCAGCAGAGCATAACTCCACCTGCTTATGTCTCTTTAGTCTGCACCATATCTGGCTTCTGAGCCTAGTTTTTCAGAGAGCCTCTGGTAGTTGCTGTTATCTGTCCGCCATGTTCTCCCGGAAGTCGGTTTACTTTTTTCTTGTGTTATTGTGTGTGCGTGTGTGTGTGTGTGTGTGTGTGTGTGTGTGTGTGTTAGGTGGGGAAGAATAATACATGCTTAATGAGCAGTAGAAGGATTTAGTGATGAGAGAATGAATAAAGATTTGAAAGCAGAGAGTGCACAGAACTAGTGACAATATCATCACTGTTTGATATATGTCCCATACACACACCTCCTCTAAAAAAGAATGGAATGGACCACAGAAGGTACAATCACGAGCAAGTCTGGTTTGAAGATGTCAGCAACACATCTTCAAACCTCAGACCTTGTTATGTCCTTATTTTGGATAGAACCTTATGCCTATCCAAAATAAGGACATAACAAAATACAATATATTTGTATAACAGAAAAATATTAACACAGGACGTCTATACATTAAATTTTCCTTGTGAAGTGTACTTAAGTAGACCAAGAGATTATACCTAACAAGCTTCAACTTTATATATATAACTAGAGAGAATTGTACTTTTAAAATTTAATGATTTCTTTCCCATAACTTTTACATTCCTAGATGCAGTTTGAGGGGTTTTTTTTCCTTCCTTTTCTCCTTACTGTTTTAAATCCAGATACATGTGACTGAGGTGAGATAAATCTGTTACGTAAAAATAAGTAGAAGGGTTTATACTTTTGAATTCACATTTGAATGTGATTTTTCACCACCAAGCTACCAAAAAGGTTCACACAATATTTTATCTTTAAAATTATTACATCAAATACTGACTGAAAGCTGATGGTTCCTAAATATTGTACAATGTAATCTAAAATGAATATCAATTGCATGAATTTTCAGGTTTTCATCCATATAAGATGGTCTTCAGAAATTACTTCTGCACCAAAAATATTAAACATTCAAGGACAACACATGTGCCTTAAAATTAAGAGTGTTTACATAGCACTCACTGTAAGAGATAAACTGACAGATCTGCAAAACACTATGTCCAAAATCATATCTATGACTTTTTCCACTTCACCTGAGCAAAAAGCAGTAAAGCATCTATGGTAAAGGCATCTTTATGTTCCGCAACTCATAATTTCAATGCCCTGAGGTAGAGAAGAAGGTGATAATAGCAGTAGTCTAAATGCTTGAGTCAAAAGGGAGCCTGGTAATAAATGACTGGAAGCCTGCTGAGGCCTATTTAAAATGGTGTTTTTAAGTCCTCCGATGGTTCTTGGGTTGATTCCAATCTTCGGAACCCAGAGGGGGGTGTAAGTGACCTTGGGAGGCCTTAACAATGTGTAAAATCCAATAATGCAAATCTTTAGGATTCAGGTCTAAATGATTGGGGATTTTGAAAATCTTACATAAATACTCGTTAAAGTTTGTTTTTAGTACACAACTTGAATTTTCTCTCTCTTTCTCTCTCCATTCACTTTCTCAGAGAAGAGGTGTTCATTTTGTTTATCAAGATGAACACCTGCCCCAAATTCATTTTCTATTGTGTTTTGTAGACCCTTGAAATATGTATAAAGTCTTTCTCATATCTTCAGTTTCTCTCTGGTAAATACAAATTTTTAGTGTATTTAAATTTTAGGTCGATTTTTTATCAAGTAAAATTAAGATACAATAAAAAATGAGCCAGTATCATTTCTAGACATTATCATTGTCACAAGACATTTCGGTTCTCTGTATCTTTTGAAATAAAAGAAATCATACTGAATTTGAAAATACATTTTTGTTATTTTCTATCATGATTCTTTCAGTTCATTAGGTTCTACTGGGAAATTTTCATTCAGGATCTCTCAGTCTTTTATTGTTGCTGTTCATTCTTTCTTTCCTTCCTTCCTTCCGTACAGGGGATCGAACTCAGGACCATGCACTTGCAAGGCAGGCACTTATGCTGCTGAGCTAAATCCCCAGCCCTTCTTGTGTTGTTCGTTTTCTTTTCCCGAATGGGTTTTTATCTTGAGAAGTCAACTTCATACACATTTCTGATCCGATACCTCTTTCTTTATGAAGTGTTTACTGTGGCAAAGATTTTCTTGCAAATATATCCAAACTTTTTAAATAGTAACTGGCTTCCTTTAGAGGAAAGAGTCAGAGACAAAGGGTAGTTACCAGGATCCATCTCTTATTGGGAAGAATGTCAAAAAATCTTTGGCCATCTTTAATCTTCTAAATATGTCTCCTTATTTTTCTTTCTGCAAACATTCTGGTAATAAGCCCAAACTTTTGTGGCTGTCACATTCTTCCTGCTCATGGTGCCATCCACATGTACAGTCAACATTCACTGAGAGCCTATAAGTTGCTAGGCATCGCATTAAGTATTTTTTGAACATTACCTCAAGGAAAGCATATGAGGTACATAGTGGTGTAGCTTGGCATAACTGATGCCCTTTTGAGCTCTGCATTTAAGTATTGCCCCATATTCGACCCAGGAAAATGGATAATTACTCAGGGTTTAAGCCCCATGAGAAAAGCAGGATGAGCTGCACCCACAAGAGAAAAATTAACCTGCTCAACAAAGGAAGCAGGATACAGGTGTTAACCAAAAATTAATGTAAGTTTCTAGCTAAATTGTTTGCAAGAGGATGTCTTTTTGTGGCTCTCTGTTTAAAAGCTTTGTAACTTTCCGGTTCAGGACCATTTGGTGAGACTCTGAAACAGGTCCATTCGGTGGTCACTGAGCTCAGCTAATCAAATTCCAAATTTATCAATTTCGCTGCTTGGATTCCTATATTGTTTATGAACCCACTTCACATAATACTATCATTATATCTACATTAAACATAAGCAGAGAGCTTTATAGGCTCTGAGTTTCTTGCTTATGATCATTAATCATTTTGGAGTGCTGACATTAATTGTGGTATGTCCACTGAACTGCAGTAAGGAAAGTCTAGCAGATGGGTAAATGTATGCATCGTATTTCATAAGTCCAAAATTCTTAATTTATTCCAGTATCAATTCTAACATCTATCCAAAGTGTTATCTAAATATTATCTAAATCACATATGAATGATACATGAGGTAAAATTCACTCCAACCCAAAATGAAACTTTTGTCAATGCAATTGTTGGATAAGCATATATTGACTTTAATCGCAGTGTTACCTAGAGAAACAGAAGCAGAACAGAGAGAGAGACAGATAGAGAAAGATACAGAGACAGAGACAGAGATATATTATACTGACTATATCGGAGGCTGTTCATATGTAATTTTGTGCTCATTAAATTATGGAAATTGCAAAATCTCAAAATCTATAGTCATCAACCCAAAGACCAAAGTTAAGGAACATGTAGTTATAGTCTAAATCCAGAGCTTGAGAACCATGAGATCTAATGGTATAGGTTCTATTTTGAAATCTGGTAGGTGAGAGACTTTAATGTTTACATTAAAGTCTGAGGGCTAGAATAAGACAGTGTCCTTGCTCAAAGAATTCAGGCAAGAGGGATTTCCTCCTATTTGTGGAAAAATCAGCATTTCAGACTGACTTATTCAACTGATTATACGAGGGACCCACATGTTAGAGAGTAATCTGCTTTACCTCTAAAGTCACCTTCATTAACACGGTCAATAATACCCAATCAAATACCTGGACATGCTGTAGATCTGTCACATTGGAACACGAAATTAACCATTACAGCCATATGACTAGCTATTGAGACTTTGCATTGGACTGATTAGATATTTATGATCACTTCATTTTCACTTGTTCATCCTTTGATTGTATACACTGGACATTTGTTTACTTAAATGTGGTCTTTTCCAGGTCACCATTGCTTTGGTATTCATGTAGGCGAACTATTATTAATCAATGTTTCCATGATTTCCATAAGGCTTTCCATGCTGGAGATCAATTTTTCTTTTTTGAATACATAGTTTTTGGTTTTTATAATAATTCTTAATTTTGGACCTTCTTCTATATGTAGGAATATGCTTTTTTGGAAACTAAATAAAGTTTACAGTGGAAACCATGCCCATATGTGCTTGATTCCTACATTTTTACATGTTCTCTTTCACTCAAATTCATTTCATGATTTCTCACTCTTTATTAGTCGTTTCTAC
The DNA here is from genome assembly GCF_034190915.1 of Cavia porcellus. Classification (NCBI taxonomy): domain Eukaryota; kingdom Metazoa; phylum Chordata; class Mammalia; order Rodentia; family Caviidae; genus Cavia; species Cavia porcellus. Next base: position 8,146,068 of record NW_026947500.1, on the reverse strand, counting down.
TCAAATGTTGAAACTCAGCTAAAATTTATTTGAATGATTATCAATTTTCATTCTCAAATTTTCTATTGCCCTTTTCCTGGTACGCTTATTTGAAAATAAAGGACATTTATCAAACTTTGAAGTACTAAGGCTCAAAATTTTATAGATATTGTCCGTCTTGTGGATTCTCTTTTTGGAAATGGTTATTGGTTTCCTTAATCCAAGAGATTCAAACAGACTTACTGAACCTCCTGTGTCAGCTATTGATGTCTGACCAAAACTGAGCCTTTGAGAATCATATGTCTGCTGTTTTGTCTGAAGAATATGAAAAAAAAAAAATGGCCCGTTTTGGGGAGATTTTCCAGCCTGTAGGACAATGCAATGTTAGAGCTCACAGGAAACATCTTTTGTTGCACCTCTATAGAACCTGCCTGAATATGAAACCAATAAGTTGAAAGTAGATCTGAGACATATTAAGAGACAGACTGCCATGATTCAAATACATGAACCGTTAAGTTTCCATTTTCATTTAAGCAGGTTTGAGTTGGTTTCCTGTCACTTGTAATCTGCAAGTGCTGACTGATGCCCCTGCCTCATGTATTTGACTTTGGTTATCTTATCCAATTTTTGCTGATTCTACCCTCATTATATTCTCTTCTGAGTAATATCTCTGCTATCACCTAACTCAAAACCTTATCACCTGCCACCCAGAGTAAATCAATAGTCATTCATTTATTGTAAAACAATTACATTTTAAAAAAATTTTGTCACACTTCTGTGTTTGTCATTCATGGCATTCAGTCTGTTGATATTTATTTATGAAGACTTTCATTCACTCCATTATTTTGTATAGCAGAATCCAGTGCTTAACAGAAGACTCTAGAACAAGACTACTGAGTTTAAATTTTGAGCATGCCACTTTTCTTTTGGATATGTAAATTGGTCAAATTTCTTGACCTCCCTATGTAGCAGTTTCTTCATCTGTAAAATGAAGTTAACACCAGTCACCCATAATGTTTTATAAGGATTAAAGTAATCAATACTAGTAAAGCATGGTGAACGTATTGAACATGCAATACATTCAGGTTAGTGAAAATAAAATTCATTAATTCTGGAATTTTATTTTCTCTTATTTTTTATAATCCTGTACCTAACACGTTTTGAAGAATGGGAGATCCTTCAGAAACTGAATGAATGAATGAATGAAGGAAGGAAGGAAGGAAGGAAGGAAGAAAGGAAGGAAGTTTTAACTTTTTTCTTCTCCCCACCAATCAAACATCTTTTCTCACCTTGAAGGTTTACATTCATGTTTCTGATTCTATACCCTTTAGCATACTATACCTTTGTCCAGAAATTTATTCTTGTTTACTATAAACATAAAATGCTGAATTCATTTCAATGTTTTGTTCAAAGGTTGCCTTGTTGAGATAATTGACTTAGATTCAAAACTAATTGTAATCCTCCCTAAGACCTCCCTTCCAAAACAAAACAAAACAAAACAAAAAAACAAACCTCACTCTGAGTTATGGCATGTACATTTCCCTTCTTTACGTTAGACTTACTTGTATATTTGTATGATCTTCTTCCTAAAGGCTAATTATTATAGGAGACAGAAGAATGGTTATCCTTGCAGTATCCTGAAGCACCTAAGACAGGGTCTTACAAGTAGACATTCAGTACTTAGTTACTATAAATGAGTCTCATGCATATATAGTAAGATTTCTTGCTAGTAAGAGAAAAGAGAAATATGGAATGTTAAAGCTCTAATTTGACCATAAAAATGTTACAATATTAATGAGTCAAATAAGCCAAAGTCATTAGATTGAACTGGACCATATAAGATGCTCCTCAGACCAGCAGCTGCACACCTGACTTTCAGTTCACAACCTGAACCTGCTATAGATACAAACGACCTTTGGTCTGTATCCTCTGACAAGCTTTGAAGTTCAGTGTAATTTGTTATTATTTACTCATTTTGGCATTTAACTGAATTGAATCTTGTTTTGTTTTAAAATTTTTGTATTTTTGTATTACTCAATCAATAACTGATATCAGCTTTATAAGGTACAATTACTGTCAAAAATTTTTGTTCTATCAAGGTAGGAATCACTCAAAGATATGAAGGGATGAGTTAAGTTCAAATACTTTAAAAAGTTGATACATAATAAAATACATAACTAGAAAATGTAAAATTTAGAAGGACCCATTAGTTTGTAAACTGGATGACAAAATTTAGATGATTGAATGAATCATACTGTTTTCTGAGAAAATATGGCTCGTTAAACATATTGACCTATTATTTCTCTGAGACACAATTAAAATGAAAAGAATAAAAACTCTATTAAGATGCAGACAAAAACAGACATCAGTGAAAGAAAGTAGGGAAATGAGTGGCAAATGATTTAGCTGGGAGAAGCAAAAATGAAGGGTGGACGGAAGGCACATGCAAAGGATCAGCTCACCGAGTGAAACTCACAGAGGCTCGGGACTTGCAGGCTACAGACAGCACAGAGAGAAAGTGGGCTACAACTTTGGAAGACAGAAAAGTGCTGATAGTCTGTAATAGAAAGCTAATGTCCCTCCTCCTTTTGCTTCCCACTTCTTGCAGCAACTCCCAGCTTTCTGACAGAAGGATAAATGCTTCTACCCTGAATGAATGGGATACAGGATAATGGTCTGATTGTTACAGACCAAAACAGGTAAGTCTCTAAGTTTGAATTGATAACAAAATATTACAAGAACTACGAGGAAGAACTACAACATGATAAAGAAAGAAAAATGAAAATACAAAGAGAAAGTTGCTATTGTAGAAAATAGAAATAACGCATGGGAAGAAGAAAATGTCAAAATGGCTAACTTATATCTTCAGAGATCAAATAACAATTGTGTCTAAATAGAAGAGAAGATAAAAGGGTATGCTCTCAAAATATCACAGGAAAACTGTTGAAAAATAAAAGAAGTTCTTCAGGAAAGAAATTATATCTCAGAAAAAAATTAAAGACATAGAGATGGAAATACAAACAAAAATAGTATGAGAGACAACCTGGTCTCTGGGAGTTAACTGAAGAATTCCTGACAAAAAGAATAAAGTCTAAATAAAGGAGGAAAAGATCAAAGAAAAATCATAAGAAAATTCATCTTAAACAAACAACATATTCATTATCTAATTCAATCTGTGCATATTCAATAAGGCACATTTAGCTCCAAGAAACTAGGGCTTAAATATGTTACAATACCACTCCCCCCCAAAAAACAAGTTTACTTTTTATAGAAAGCACACCTAGAATCACACTGTATTCTAAATAACAATATAGCAATCAAAAGATAATGAAGAAATGCCTTAAGAACTTTTGACAGAATTTATTTTCAATCTAAATTATACCAAATACAACAAATAACTGCAGGTAGACAAAAGTTTAAAATATCTAGGCACTAAAGAAATCAATAAATTCATCACATGCTTTCATTTACTTGGAAACTACACTTAAATTGCTTCAACAAAGTAGAAACAATTAGAATTATGTGACCATTTACGCAGAAGATTCAAAGCAACAACAAAAACAGCAAACCAAGGGTGACAATGATGTAACACAATTAGTGAGCAATTGTTTCAGATAAAGACAGTAAAGGGCTTCAAGAGAGAAAATATTGCAGATCTTGACAAAATACAGACGCTGAGAGAGTCAGCTATAACCTTCCAGCATGATATTTCAAATGGTTTCTGCTCTGGAAAAGCAAACCAACATGGAAAAATTTATTCTACTTTAACAGTCTCAAAATTATAAGGAAAAAAATCCACACATATGAATGCAAAGGCCTACAAACTTATTATTAGAGCCGGTAGACGAAAGGCACGTGGTACAAATTACTGAAAATTGCTTTGTGGATAAGGCTAAGTGGTTTTAGTCCCTTGACTCTGCTTTCAGTAGTCAACATGGAACATCCTACTACAATAGTGGGATTCTTAGGTTGGAGTGTGCTGAACCTGTGCTGCACTCTTGCCAACGCTAGACATGAAGAGGCTGACCTTCCTTTTATCTCTGACTTATGGGTCATCACAGAATTAACTATTGGAATTCAGTAACAGTCCCAACTGGGAACCAGAGCCACAACACAGAATTTATAACTTTCTTGATCTCCTTAACTACAGGTTTATTTTAAAAGTTTTTTTTATTCTTTTTTTTTAAATTTTATTTAAAAGGTAAAAGAGAAAAAACAAAACAAACAAACAAAAAAAAGCAGTGTAAGGGTACAAGTAATACAGAACTACAAAAAAAAAATAGTAAGAAATCACCAGTTAATAGATTACAATTATCATCCTAGAGACAAGTCACAGTATCAAAGCATACAAAGTGGACATTCAAACAGTGAGACTGCAAACAGTTATGTTCAATGATCCAACCAAAAACATTAATATGGGCCTCTGTTTAACACCCCTAAACTCACTTGCAGTTGTATACTTTAGAGCACTTTTTTTCCCCTCTCTTTTTTACAACAATATTACACATTTTGGGTTTTATTACTCCTTAGTTCTTATTACTTTTTTTTTTGTAAGAGAATAAAGTCAAATATGGCAAAACAAAGCTGTCAGTCAAAACCAAGGATAGACATAGCACATGATATAAAAGAGTACAAGGTTATCGACAATGGTTATCATAATGCCTCTTGCTTCCTTAAAATGAATTGTCTATCTCATTAGGTATAAATAAAGTTGAACAAAACAGTAGAGAACAAGACCAATAAAACATAAACCTTGTAAACACTACAGGACTTCCAAAGGAGATAATAGTCAAACCAGAATGGGCATCATAGTGAATCTTATTGCCTTCAAAGTAGTTGCCTATACCTTCAAAATTGATACTATCATACAGAACGGAACAGAGTCTAATCAGTCAAAACAAGATAGTGGGAATATTACAGGACTTCAAATCAAGTTAATAGGAAATCAAATAAGTTATTATAATATATCCTGCTAATTTTTTTATTTTCCCCTTAATTAAAAAATCATAAAAGATAACTAATTTTTTTAATGAATGAGGAAGAGATTGAGATAAAAGAGGACATAACATCATAACAGTACAGGTCAAAGCATGACAGTTTCAGCAACCTAGTGCTTCACCACCAAATAACCCGGTTTAATAGTAGTTACCATAGTGTCTTTTTCCTTGAGATATTTGAATATAACTTCATATACTATAGTTTAAAATGTATTAATACCTATGGATGAATAGCACAGTTACGCTGCCATTCTGTTTTCTAGAGGTCATCTGAAATATGCCCACAGGCATAAAGTATTATGGATGTTTATCATTCTATTATAAATAATAGAAGCAATTAAAGGAGTTTAAATGCTCCAACATATGTATACATTGCAAATTATACAAATTTTAAAAATGGGAAATAGTCAATAGATTAAGTGAAAGATCAGTGTATTAAGCAATATATGGTATTTTAAAATTTATAAAAATATACATATAGACATACATGTTTAGATAACACACTGGTGAGATACTTTTTAAAGTGTGTTAAATGTAAACCATTTACTTATTTGTTTCTCTTTATATTCATCTATAAGAATAATATATATATATATATATATATATATATATATTACCTTTCACTTGAGAATATTTTAATCACTTTACATAAACAGTAAGAGACAGAGACAGTGGCCACTGTTCTCCCTCTGACACAGCGGTTCACACTTGCCCTGTAGAGTGGACTGCTGGACTGCACTCACTCTGAAGAGCATGTTTCTCTTTCTAACTTTAATAAACATAAAACCTTGGTATCTTTAAAAAAGAGAGAAGAAAGAATTATACTAAGAAAATCTTACTAGTCCTACTTATTTCTAAAATTTATGTCTGAGTTTCCTAATTCCTAGGAAAACGAAATAGATTATTCAGCTTTCACTGTGTGTGAATATGAGTGTGTGTGTGTACATATATGTGTGACTATAAGACCTGCCAACAATTGTTCATGAAGTGTTTAATAAAGAGATACAAAGTTACATAAAACAATATTTGTAGTTATAGATTGAAACCAATTCCATTTGTTATACAGGTGACTATTATGCATACTGATCCTTGGAGAAAGATACAGGTACAATATTTGGTAATATTAGAGACCAAAATTGAGTGTCTTATATTAGCTTAATTAAACCATGAAGTTTTCATCGGCATAATACTATTTTTTTTTTCAAAATTGGTGTGGAGGAAAATAATTGTGCTGCTTTCTTGTGAACTGGTGTAATGCAGAACTTGAGGTGGGAGGTCTTCAGCAGCGGGCTATACATCACACACTTGAATGTTTTATCTATAATGTATTCCTCTGAGGACACATTTTCATAGCATTAGATGATCCTTACTTTATTACAGTTATGACATTTTGTTCATTTTAAGAGAAGCTGAGTGTGTTTGCTAGACAGAAAAAGTCATTTAAGATGGAAATATATTTATTATGTTTTATAATAGAAAAATAAATACATGTACTACAAAAGTTCAACAAGTTAAGTGTAAATAGGAATTAAACTACTATGGATATGATCCTAGGACTGTTATCCAAGTGCATGCAAAAAGTAGTTATTAATATTTACATGTGTATGCACATATAAATATATAAAATTTATACATAAATAATATACATTAACTTCTACACAAAGGTGATAAGACAATAGTACAAAACACAGTCTGCCATGTTAAAAATGTATCATGAATTCATTTTCCATATAAGGAAAGGTACATCTATAATATGTTTAAAGGTAAGAAGAGCCAGAACACATTTATGATTTCAGAAAGGTCCATACCATCTATACCAATCATGCCAATGAAAAAATGATGTTCTATTATGTAAACGAAAGAACTGATGGCTTTCTTATCATCTAGAATTATTTTTAAAACATTATTTAGCTGTTGTGGAATAATATTTTATTCAGGTACATGTCTATGTATGTATATGTGTACACAGATGTTTATATATAAAGGAAAATACATAATTCACATCTGTGTTTGATACATATTCATTTATGTGCTTTTGCAATTCAAATTTATGTTTAGATTTATGCAAACATTATTTCAGTGTTTGGAATTATTATGGACAAATAAATAAACATGCTTCCCTCAGAGGACTTTCTTATCTGCCAAAGGCAGTATGTTGGCATAATCACAGATACTCACAACCATCATCTATTACGTGGCTTTCATCTCTCCCTTTGAATGGCATTTACCATCTCACCTGATTAGCATTATATATTTCACACGTCTTAATGCCTTTCTTTTTTTTTTTCTAAGACACTTTCAGGACAACGATCAAAAGCAGGAATGCAGATGAAAACTGTCTGCCGCTCAAAGCCCTGAATTCAACTTCAAGGACTTTATTTTAGCACTTTTCAGAACTGCTTGATTGACTACTCCATACACTACAGAATGAGCTCGATTGAGGCCAATCATGCTAAACTAAGAGGAGTTGTGGAAGGAAAAAAATTGATACAGAGTTTAACTGTACGAGATAAACAGCATTACTTCACATTAAAAGGGAGCCTTTTTTTTTTCATTTCAAAACTAAGAAGAAAATTTAGCCAAGAAATTCTTTTGAAAAGCACTTATTATACTGCCTGAATTTAAAAAGTTACATAAATGTGATACGTCATATACTTTTGTAACTACCCTATAAATTTGTTTAGAGGTCCAAATATGACCTTGATGCATGCTTGTAATTCCAGCATGGGAGGCTGAGGCAGCAGGATCCTTGAGAGTTTGCGACCAGCTTGGGCTACAAAGTGAGTTCAAAGCCAGCCTGAACTGCATAGTGATATTCTGTCTCAAAAAGACAAACAAACAAACAAACATAGTACAATCTTTCTACCATTCTAGGTGGTGGATAACCTTACTTACAATAGAAAACATCAAAGATATAATTTCTGATTCTTATGATAAAAGAACCATTTAATATACTTTGCTTTTGCTTTTCAGGGAGAGGTGTTGGGGGTTAAACACAAGGATGTTCATGCTAAACATGCAGTTTACTACTAAGGCAGACCCCAAGCCCCGTTTTCAAATTATTATGATCATAATTTTGGTTATTGGAAATTTTCTGCCTTTTTCCAGTTCATGTCACATATGAAAATGCTAACATATGAATACTGTAATAAACATTGATGCATGCTCATAGTTGGACAGCAGGTTCCCTCTGGCCTCAGGCAACTCTCATGTGCACCACGGCAGTGTAGGCTGGCCCACTGAACCATGCTCTTTAAGAGTCTTTGTATCGCAGTAAATTGACAAATCCTTGCACATTGCAAATCAGTGTAATGGCATATTGTAAAACAATTCAGTGAAATATAAATAAAACTATAAAGTAACTAGATGTACATATGAAAAATAATTGTTAAACATTGAATTATAAAAATGATGAATCCTAGAGCTAGACTCTTTATAAGAACTAAGATTTAAAAAGTTAATTATTTAAATTTAAAACACTTAGAGGAAATGGAGGAAATTAGCACATAAAAGAGAGAAAATTTCAATCAGCCCAATTATATAAGTATATAAGATAATCACCCAAACAGAAAAATGAAAAGCACAGTCAGTCAGAGAATAATACAAAGAAGATATAATTTAAAAGATATAATTAAAAAATACATAATCAGAGAAAGGCTCATAAAAAATAAGATACTTTTTGCCATCGATAAAATATGATGCTATTCATTTTAATAAAAAATTTTGAAACGTACTTATGTATTCTATTTGTATAACTGTAGACTATGTGTTTTTCATAGGACAACATATTTTAGAACATTTAAATAGTTGCCTAAACTAGAGCTATCTCTTCTACTTAATGGCATTTCACTTAGTATTTGGGGCTGAAATTTACATATGAGAATATTTACAAAGATGAAAAATCGATATAATTAAAATATACACAAATAAGATTTGGTTAAATAATATACAGGATGAAATTAGTACATTAATTAAAATGATTATAGTTATAAATATTAAAATATTTAAAACATTAATACTAAACCCTTTGTTCATTAATTGATTATATATAGGTGTAATTTTTAGTATTAAAGTAGTTTAAACATATTAAATTGGTACCTTTTTACTTTGTAACATAATGTGTAGACAAATATAAACATGAAGTAATATAGATATTTTAATAATCTGGAAATTTATGTTGAAATATTGTAACAGTAGTTTGAGTCATAGAGGTTTCTTCATTTATATTAGTTTGTTTACCATATTCAAATATACTTCCTGTGGGGTAAAATAACAAATAATAATTTTTCCTTCCTTCCCAAGTATAACATTAGAATAAATTAATAGATATTTTTTTAAAATATGCTTGTAGATATTATCCATGATTTTAAAAAATTTCTTAAGGACTTATGACTCATTCATGACCTAATGAAGCAGATCAGAAATCAAATTTTGATTAGTGCCTGTAATCAAGGATGATTATTTCTGACGTGTTCTCAGTCAGAAGGGGCAACTTCTGAATCTGCAATATCACAGTCATAATTGAAATTCATAATGATCCAATTCAGTATTTATAGAGGATTTTTACATATGAGGTATTGTACTTTCCAAGGTGGAGCTAAACGAAAAAAGTCATTGTCCCTCCCCGGGGGAGGGTGGTGGTGTTTATAGATTGGTAGAACAAAAACAAAATGCATCACAAAGCAGATAGTGATAAATGCCATTAAAGAACACTCAATAAAATGAGTTAAGAAAAGGGTGAGTTTTTTAGAATTACCTGTGATAACTGTAAAAATTAAGTTGTTTTCAGTAAATTGTATTTATTAAGGCAAGATATAATGCTTGGATATTTTAGTTCTGCAACAAAATGAGTATATTTTTAAAAATTTTCTTGTTACCTTACATTATTCAGAAAACTAAATTACCAGAACACCTAATTCTCCCAACTTCTAGCTAATTAAAGTTTTACTTCTAAGGGCATGGGAAAATATTTTCTCCATCATTAAGCTTAGTTTTATTCTTAATTTCATCTCATTATCTACAGCAATATGAGTTAATGGTGTCCGTTATAATTATTTTTGTTCATTTAGATAAATTAAAAGTGCTTTCCAATACTTTGTCATATCCTTTTATATAAAATATAAACTGTAAGTGCCATGTAATTGGATTGTCAATTTTTCACAATGTTACTTTGCCTAAACATATTGTCCAACTTAGGGGAGAAAATTTCATCTCTCAACTTTTTGCAAGTTCACAAAACAAAATGAGAATAATACTGCAGAATGACTCCGTTTAATTTTCAACTAAAATTTTCATTTTGAGTGTGTGTATGTATTTCTAAGAGGGAAAACTCTGAGTATAGAAGTTTTCTTTCTGAAAATGAATAAATTCCTGATGTGGTAATGAATATAACAGTTAAAACATTATCAGGAAAATCAAAACACAAAAGCATGCATTGTGCTGTAACCTTTAGCTATGCAGCCTTGACTCCATTATATATTTTCAGTTTAGCCACTGCCATTTTTAGGATCTGTTATAGTTATCATCTGCATCCAATAACAGTTTCTATATTAAAATTTGCTTATATTTCAAAAGAATGAAAGATCTATCTAATGTAATAGATGAATGTGTTACTTTCATAACTGGGAATCCAAAAGTAGGTAGAAATGAATCCAGCAATTTAAAAGTAATAATAAAGGAGCTAATTTTTCTCTTGATCCTTCTTCCGTTTTCTGACCTTACTTTCATATTGTCTCCTCCTAACAACTCCAGATTTCCCAACTGTGGTAGTAAAGATTCTGCCAAATCTCCCTCACATATTCTCAAGAAAAAGGAAGAATTTTTTGGTAAACTCTCCCAAGGGCTTTGGGATGGCTCTTGGCTCCTGAAAGACATTCTGCATCACATAATTTCACTGGCCCTGAATGGCGCGTCCACTATCAACCTCTGAGCTCTGGTGACAGAGGGGCTGCACTGATGGGTTAGGGCAACCAAGATCAGATGAGGACAAGCACAGCCCAGTACACCATGTCTTGAGTGAGGATATAAGCCCTCAGCAAAATGTGAGTATATCTTCCTAAAGGAGGGGAGTGAACAAAAAGAAAGAATAATGATTGTCCATTACATCTGAATCAAGAGATTACTACTGTTTATACTGGTCTCCAAAAAATAATCTTCTTTTAGGAGAGCTGTATTTGGTTGTGTAAAGGAGTAGGAGACTAATGCATCCTGTCTAACGTCATTATTTGGCCTCAGCAGTCCTGCAAACTTAGCTTACTTCTAATAATTTACAACACGTATTACATAGTAACTTCTTCTCTTGGAAAAGCACTGTGAAAATTGACCTATTTCACATATGACACAATAGTAGTGAGTTTTGGTCCCTGATGATATGACAACCACTGGATTCAGATCAGTGGTCCAGAAATCAAAAGTTCTATCCTGAACTGTCCAACTTTTAAAATTTCATATACCAACAACTTATTTAAGGTTTTCTCTTTTAAATACAAGCAAGTAAACGCCTGTCTGACTTGCTCATCCTTGTTTTTCTCCCACTTGCTATAAATTGCTCAAAGATAAATAATAAAAAAAAACTAGCATTCATGTTTGTGACTAATGTATTCCAATTAGAATGTATACTAATGTATGTAAGCAAACATAAATGGATGCTTGATTTCTATCATTTTTTCTAACTGTAATCCATTCTTTGAGATTGTAGACATTTAATCATTTATATAATATTAAAGTGTCAAAATAGTCTCAATGTATTTAAAAATATTTCTGTTATCCTTTTAAGTTATTTTCATTATACTTGAATTTTTAGTCAAAGATTCCTTTAGAAACAGATTCACTTTAATAAATACATACTTTTAAATTCTTCATCAAAGATATATGAATTTTTATTTTACTTCTAAATATTTAGAAAAATCCTAATTGATCGATTTCCATCAAGTATTGCCATGGAGAAATTCATCAGTTGTTTTAGTCTCATAAAAATAATAGATATATGATTACAAATTCAGTCTGGACCTTCTTTAGATATCCTTCTTGCAGCCAATTGCATAGTTATATTAAGTGACCCATGTCATTCCAATCAAGCAAGGAATGTCCTGGTAGGAAGTTTAGTCTAAGTACAAAAGTGCTTTCATAAAATTGCTTTCTATTAAACCTTTTCCCAATAATTATTCAGTAAAACATGTAATTCAGTGACCTAGACAAATGGAGTGTCATTATGCACAATTTCACAGGCAAATGTGTAATCTTAGCAGTATGTCCAATTTCTCTGACCTAATATCTATTTGAAAGTAAAGTTAGAATATGTGTGGTGGATGTAAAACCTGCATCCCATTTCTTTGCTGGTTTTGAGAAACATTTTTTATAATTCAAACTCAGCAAGAATGACTTTATGTAATTAAAGTTTTATATGTATACAGATGAATACATGTATGTGTACATATATCTGTTCACAAACAAATACAAATCAAATGATAAGTGGTATGGAAACTATTTGTGTAAGATACTTAGCAATGCTACAAACTGTAGTCAAATAATTGAATGGCAATTGTCTCATATTTATTCTAGGTCATAGCCAGTCCAACACTTGTATAAATCAAAGCCTAAAACTTCAAATTAATTCATGCTTGTTCTGTAGTTCACATTATATTTCCCTACAGTCTTTGTTTAATTTCATCTGAAAGAGTAACAAACATATCCCTAATTATGTCAAATATTCAAAGAAAATTCTTTGATGAGTAGTTAAACAAAAACTGAAATATTCAGTGAGGACAATGTTTTTCAGAGCAGTGAATGTCTTGGATAGTCATGCTGTTAACTTTACACTGTTTTCCACTTCAATACTCTCATGTTATCATGCCACTTTTCTTCTTGGCCTTTTCGTTTCTGTAGTGCTTGCTTTGTTTTGGCTGATTAATACTCTTGCTTAATTTGGTACCAGTCTTTCTCAAAGAGTGTAGAATTATTTTCTAGAACTGCTTGACAAATGATAAAGAAAATAAATGAAATACTTACAAAACAAGCATTCCTTGGAATGCAGAATTCTATACCATATTTGAAGTAGACACATTTTCTGCTGTATTCACACAATTTGCCAAGTAAGCCTTTCTATTAAAATGTGTCTTTAGATTGATTATGTTTTTAAAACACTACTTGCATTTATTTAAGATTGGGTTTTGCAAATATTTTTGAAAAGTAGTGAAATTTGATTGGATTCTATAAAGGACCCTCGTTTTTGTGACCTTGATGGGATACACTGCATGTCAGAGAAGGCAGCTACCTGTAGTTCGTTTATCATAAAGACCCTGAATATACAGGCCTAACGATCCTACTTGGAACTGCGACACATGGAGAAAGAAGACAAAAATCAGTCTTTGATTTTATAACTAGTGCCCTGGACGAGGATAAAGATAGTCCCAAACTCCAATAAGTTCAAGCCCACGCTGTGCAATTTGAAGGCCTACTAAGACACCATCTAAAAAAGAAGGAAGGGCGAGGATGTAACCAAGTCTTGAGTTCAATTGCCATTCCCACACACAAAACAAACAAAAAACAAAAAGCAAAAATTCAAATCATGCATAGAAAAACTAGACATTGATTTATGTACCAAAAATGCATCACTGAAGAAAAAAGAAAACCCTCCATGTTTTTATGTGTCTATTGTATTAAAGAGACTGATATGATAGGTAGCAAAGTCAACAAGTAGCTTGTGTAGAACATTATACCAAGGCAGTACAAGGTAAGGGATCTGGTCATGATTGAGCGTGCCGGGAAACCAAATAAATGAGGTACAGAAGGTAGTTCTCAGGGCCAAAGAACTCACCACAGCATGCTGAGCAAACAGGAGAGCAATAGGAGACTGGGTGAGTGAGATAAGATCAAGTTCTGTGGGGCCTTTCAAGCCAAGATGAAGAAGGACTTCACCTTTCATGTAAGACAAATGAGAAGCACAATGCAATGTCATCTGTCTAAAGATTTTAAGGATAATTCCGGCAAGATGCTGACCACGAGGAGATCGGGATGAAAGCAGCGCAGGCATTAGAGATTTCTGAAATCGCCTAGGATGTAAATGAAGGCAGAGAAGGTAATGATGTATATATTCTAAGTCTAGTATATCCTGAGGGTAGAGCCAAGGACACTGATGTGAGATAAAGAGAATTGTAAAGCATGACTTTATAGTTTTGGGGGTTAAATATATGGGTGAGAGTTAAGCCATCTGAGGCTAGCAAAGATACATGCTGGAATGTGAATAAAAAGTTTGTGAAGACATTTGTGGTACATCAGTCATATCATTTCTAAATCTGTTCCCAGTAAAAATCTTGCTGCATTTGACAGTTTTAATTTTATGATATTTTTGACAGTCAACAAGGGTTCTCTTTCTGAGAAACCTTTAAGAATTGTAGCCTGAGGGTTGCATGGTACAATTTCACATACGGTCTAAGTACTGCTAAAAAACAGAAGTCAGAAATATGAATATGGGCAATGAAAACACACCCAACTTATCACTCAAGAGCCAGTAATGGTGAGGACATAGGTCTTGGCCATGAACCTGAGTAAATTTTGTGGAAGTAGAAAATACATGGTTAATGGGTCTGAGAGGAGAAGCTTCTCCAGTAAGGAAAAGAATTGGAAAGGTTAAGATTCTCACAGTCTCTTCTGAGAAGTAGGGTAAAATCAACATACTAGTCTCATTTGATTGGACAATAGTTTGATATGACTTAGTCTTGTTGAGAAAAAGAAAGTTTTTAGATTTTTCAATTTTTAAACTTTTTAAGTCATAATCTTTTTTTTTTCTTCCCACAACTTTCTAAGTAGGTAAGAGTTGAATCAGTCAGTCTACAGTGCTATTACAGAATACCACAGACTGGGTGATTTGAGCAAGATACTGTTTCACGGCTTTGTAGTCTAGAAGTAAAACATTCGAGTGCCAACACTACGTGTTTCTTGTTGAAGGGCATCATCTTGCTTCACAGTTGTATACTCATGATATCCTCACACATGGAAGAGAGAGACAATGAGAGAGAGAGAGAGAGACAGAGATAGAGACAGAGACAGAGAGAGAAACAGAGAGAGAGAGACAGAGTGAGAGACAGAGAGAGACACTTTACTCCCTGGCTTTCTTATAATCTTATGAGAGCTTTGATTTCATGACCTAAAGATCTCCTAAAATACGCACTCTAGGCATATTCCCAGAAAAACTGAAAAAATCATACCACAGTGATATATGTGCACCCATGTTTATAGCAGCACAATTTGTAATAGCCAGATCTTGGAAACAACCTAAGGGTCCATCAACTGAGCAATGAATAAAAAAGTTGTGGTATTTTTATACAATGGGGTACTACTCAGTTATAAAGAATGATCACATTGAGATATTTATAAATAAATGCACACAGCTTGAGACCATACTTAGAAGCGAAATAAATAAATAAATCACATATATAAATACCATATAGTCTCCCTAGTGTAATAAATGGTAAGAGTATATAAGATTTTATGGTAATCATGAATCCTCATTACATTTCTTTGAAGCCTTATGATTTCATTCATTAGTTGGAATGGTTTTATTCTGTTTTGTTTGATTTTATTATATGTGATGGTATGAACAGCTATTTTGAAGAAAACAAGACATTATGGCAGCCATTGCTGATTTAATATCTTGCTTTGAAGTCCTACCATGCTTTTGTTCTTCTGTTTTCAATGGTGCTATTATGTTGTATCTTATTGGATTTCAATATGTGTGATAGTATAAACAAATTTTTATGGAAATGAGATAATAGAGTAGCCATTGTTCGTTTTCTGTTATTTGGCTCTGAATACCCTGTAATATTTATATTATCTTGAATTGTTTTATATTATTTTGTTATGTTTGATACTATTGTAGGTGAAGGTATGCTCAACTACTTCAAAGGAAGAGACATCATGGTAGCTACTGTTATAATGGGATGTCTTGTGGTGAAGTGCTGTGTTGCTTACATTGTTCTGTTGAGATCTGTTTTCTTTTGGCCTCTTTTGTCTTAATATCTTTAAAATAACACAAACAAAAACAATAAAGAGAAGGAATCAATTGTCATTAAATCTGTCTAATGCCTGGGATATAATTCATTATGTGACTGGCTTCTGAAGAATAAATTACTCTTGTTTTTCAGCATTTCTCCATAAACTATCTGCACATAGCTTCATTAGGATAAGAGGCCATTATTAAGATACAGAAGGTAAGGATATATATTATGTGTAGCACAGCAACTTATAAATATTTTGTAAAACTAGTGGCTTTCCCTACGTAGGTCTACTTATCAACTAATGATTTTATACATTTTTGAAATTCTGTCTTTTTGTTCATTTGTTTTGAGAAGCAAAGTCTAGTTTCCTAGACTCAATCAAAGATATTGTGTTTCTGTCCAAAGATACTATTGAAATAATCAGAGAAGCTTGCACATAAAATTTAATGCACTGCATCTTATAAAATGCTTAGGGAAATTACACAACACATATAGGATAAGTAAACTAAGAGGTGTGAGTCTCAAAAAAATGTTAAATCTTTACCTATCATTTCCTCATAAATTCACCTGATCTGAAAATATCCAGAAAAATCACAAGTGTGACCTAAATATATAGTTTATATTATAAATTAAAGAGGACTAAAAATATCAAATAAAACTAGTAGGTGAGTTAAAACATAAAAATGAATAAGTTATTTTTTAACAAATCAATTAGTCTATATTAACAAGCATCTTTTAGAACCATAAATAAATTGTAAACATGATGAAGAGTTCTGTTGGGAAAATATTTTGGGACATACTCACAAGACAACTTACATAGCATTCTAAAAAGTGCTCTCAAAGGAAAAGGAATTGAAAGTTGCATTGCTATAATAAATGCTTATAAACACACTGACAGAAAAAAGATCATACTATAGACCACAGCCTTCTTTGGCAACTGTGCAGATTTCCTTAGTTACTTAAAAGCTTTCTGCCAAATAAATTCTATCCAGAGTTTATGCTTACATATTTGAAGATAACTGTTTTGTGATTTTGTCTTTTAGGATACATTCAATGATTGTAATTTAATACTGAATAGCAGCCTCTTGAAAAATTGAGATTTAAGGAGTCTCTTTGCAAAATGAAGAATTCACTGAATATGAAATTACAGTAATTTTCGTAGACCTCAAATCTGATGATTACTTTAACTTTCATGCTGAGATTTTCTTGATGTTGGCTGATGTTGGCTAATAAGTGTCCTTTAGATAAGTATATTTTAGTATGTCTAATATTTTTATTGAAAACTTAATTGGGGCTGGGGATTTAGCTCAGCGGCATAAGCGCCTGCCTTGCAAGCAGGCAGTCGTGGGTTCGATCCCTGGTACCGATAAAAAATGAAAAAAAATAAAATAAAATAAAAATAAAATAAAACTTAATTACATTTAAGATTTTTCCTAACACTATTTTATGCTTAACCTTAGTGCTATTGTAATAGGAGGCTTCCTGCAAGAGATAAAACTTTTTGAAGACAAGATTTTTTTGGATTTATTTTACATATAGGAGTATCAGATTTTATATGTGATAACACTTGAGTCTGGAGATAAATATTGAGTTTTTACATGTTAAATTATCTCTAAGTCTTTATATAAATGAAATGTTAAAATATATGTTCTTATGTCTGGACTTTTTTTCAATCACAGTGTTTCAAGATTTATCTACGATATTGTGTTTGTCAATAGATTATTCCTGTTTAATGCTAGGTAGGAATCCACTGTAAAAGTATACCACAAGTTACTTATCCCTTCTCTTGTTGATAGAACTCAGGGTATCTTCCATTTGGGCTATTATGAATGCAACTGCCATGAACATGTGCATGCAGATCTTCTTATAGACATATTTCCATGCTTTTTTGAAAAAAAAATATCCAGATTTGAGTTTTCTGAATAACATGGATGATAGATATTATTTTTATTAAAAAAAATCACTAAATCATGTTTAAAGTGACAGGACCATTTGACACCATCACCATTGTGTGAGGTATAAAAGATCTGGTTGCTCCAAATACCTATCACTATATGGTGTTAACAATCTTTATAATTGTATCTATTATAATGAAAATATAAGAATGAAAAATTAAAGTTATATCAATTACTATTAATCATTAAATACCCATTAAAAATTTGCTGTAGCCCTGTATATTCTCAAAGACATCTCTCCAAGACTGCTTTTAGATTGTGCCAGGAAGATGAGCTGCAAGCCCTTGAAATACTATTTCTGGCAAGAAAGTATATGTATACCTGATTTGGGGGTCACAAACTACCAGTTCATTCTAACTAACATAGATCAGACTTAACTTCACGGTGACAGGTGATTTCTGTTTTATAGCTTGAACGCATCCTATTTTGTTTTATTTTTGATCATTTGCAATGACTTTTGCTATCCAGTCTTGTTCCTGTTTTTCTGAATAGCAGATTTCTCACTTTCTTCCTATCTTATCTGAGCCTTCAACAGCTGGTGCTTTGGATTTGGAGAATCTGGGATAGGTATGCGTCAGCCCATCTGTGATGTCTCCTTAGATCCAGAAACCATTATCTTGTGCTGGAAAAAAAGTGCTGAGTGCCTTCAGGGAATTTTTTTGTTATTCTTCCTTGTCTGAAATCACTGATTTTTCTGTGTGCTCAGTACCTCTATCTTTATTATATTATGATTCTTCCAGTGAAGCAATAACTTCTCTCTCTTGAAAGAGACATGCTCCAGGAAGAAACAAAACTCTTCATATTCCTATTTTCCACAGAAATTATATTTCACCAAGAGAAAAAGATAATAAAATATGTTATTAATATATAATAAATAATTGTAGGTGATAAAGAGAAAAAATAAACCTCCAAATGAGGATATGAATTGTTAGGATGACATTTTGGACTTTAAAAGTTAGAATAAGGAATTTTCCAATAAGAAGGCAATTTTGAGAAAACACCTGAAGAAAAGGATATTTTTTCAAATCTATCACACATTTAGGAGAGAAAGATGGATTATAGACAACTGTAACTTCAGGCCTTAGAGAATACAACCAGACTCATGCAAATACAAATTAAATAATAATAGAGATGCTATCATATTTGATTTATCATATTTGCAAATTATCATAAAAATATTATAAAAGATGTGAAATTAGAAACTACTATGCTTTGACTCCAAAAACTCGTTTTTTGGGAACTTATTCTAAGAAGGTATGAAAAATTCAGTTAAACTACTATCCACTAGAAATGAAATCTGTGGACTACCAGTGTACTGGTTAATCTTACTTGTCCACAAAACGAAATTATGACATTCCTAAAGACCTGATTGCATCATGTGGATGTAGACCAATTCACTGATATTTGTAATTTAATGTGTTAAATATGTTAGCAGTGGGTCTCCGTTGGAGGATGTGGTCACTGGGATGCATTGTGGGAGGCTGTAATCTCTCGTTGCTCTTAGGCTCTGCTCTACTACGCAAATGCAGGAAGTAAGCAGCTTTGCTCTGAGGAGCCCTTCGATGATCATGATGTTTTTGCCTTTTCTGTCAGCAGGCTGCAGACTGAAAGCTCTGACATAATGATCCAGATAAACAGATTCTTCTTTTAAGTTGTATATGTCAAGAATTTTCTCCTTGCAACAGGAAAGCTGATCTATACAACCTATTGCATAGTCTTTCAATGACAGATGGATGTTTTGGGGTGTATCCTCTTCCAGAATGTTCCCTTCTGAAGGAAAAAAAAAAAAAAGGAAAAACCTTTCTTCTCTTAGAGAATGTTACCTCATGAGTGCCATATGCCCTCAATCATACATTTCTCACTACATTACTAGACTTAAAAAAGTACACGTAAAATCAAAAGTGTAACAGACACTTTGAGAGCTTAGGGTGTGGCAGGTCTACATCTGTCAGCCACTTATCCAGATGCCTGGTATTCAGGAGATTTAAAGCCTCCCCACCAACACATGTACCGTAGACCTATGGTACAATAGCCAAGTCACTTTCTCCTAAACCAGTCACATAAATGTTTGCCTCAAGCTTTAATTAGACTTTATTTTCCACAGAGGCTGACTTCCATCTCAATGGAGCAATTGGACTGTAATAATTTGGCCTAACTCAACTATGTGTTTAATGTGCCTCGTCTATTGAGTGGTTTATTTTCTGTGTGATTTGTTTGCTGCATTCTTTCCCTCTGCAAGCCTGTGAACTTAAGAAATTCTATTTGTGTGGCAATAGACTGTGTGATTTGTGAAATCATACTTTAGTCATCTTCTTGTTTCCACAATATGATTCACAACTTTGAAACATGTTAAGATGGAGGCTTCCGGGGCTGGGGATTTAGCTCAGCCGCATAAGCGCCTGCCTTGCAAGCGGGCAGTCGTGAGTTCGATTCCCGGTACTGATAAAAAGGAAAAAAAAGATCAAAAAGAAAAAAGAAAAAAAAAAAGATTGAAGCTGCCAGCAATTACACACACCTGTCAGAGATGAAGAAGGTAAAAGGAGGGCAGAGTCTGTTCACCTGACACATTTGCTATTATAGAACTGTCATGGGGTAGTGTATCTGTGACATGTGGTACCAAGCTTGTGAGTTTCAAGAGGCAGAATATGGTTCATTCCATTCCCCTGTGTGCCATGGTGAAGACAATATGTTTCAAAAGCCAGTAACTGTGACAGTGGCTTTGAACTTATAATATCTTCGCAGAATTCTGTGATAGTGGCATCTGTAATATTAGCTTTTTGACCCTAAGATTTTCTAGTTCAAAAATGGTAAAAGTTTGCATATATAATAGGATTGTTAACAATAAAAGTTTGAGAGGTATGTAAATGATAAAAATAAAATTATTTAAGGTGTTACATATGTATGTGTATGAATATATATTCATTAATCATTAATTGAAAGTTTCTATTTAGAAAAATCAAACATACAGATTTGTCAGGATATATGAGTTCCCATAGGTTTTTAATTTATACCTCATCATTCTGCCAATAATACACTTTTAAGTGATGAAGTATTTATAGTCTATTAAAATACTGTAGCTTACATTTCCATTTTTATAACAATACTTGTCTGTACAAAACAAAGAAAAATGGTCTCAAAGATTATCTCTGAATAGTAAAATTACAAGTAATCAATTACACTTTTCTTTTGCTTATAAGTTTTTAATTTTTCTACAAAGAGCACAATGAAATAATACAAGAAACAATGATAGTTCTAAGGGAGGTTTTTTGTAATATACAAACTATTTTATCTAAATTCTAATTTTAAGATAAAATTTAAATGTCAGTCATACTTATCAATCTTTACTAAACTGGAACAACATCCAAACTCATTTAAGGATTATGCAATAACTCATTATTTTACTAACCTATAATTACCTACTGAATGTTATTGAAACTTGCTTAAAATTTCAGAATATTTCTATATAAAACTAGGAAAAATGCTATTTTATTTCATGGCTCATTGAACTTCACATAAAATGTGGTTGACAAATACCCTTCATTTAGTTTCAAAAATTTCAAAGTAAGTAATTCTAGATTACTTGATATGGAAAAAAAAACAAAAACAAACAAAAAAAAAAGGTGCTGTGGAGTAAGGTGACTCTTTGATCCTGTAACTCTAAAACAGATTTTTCTCTATAAACCTCCCTAGATTGATGTCTATTTCAACCTTAGCTATTACCATCTTAATATTTTCCTGAGTTATCATTGACCACTATAGATAAATGAGTTAGAGCTGCTTCATGTGGAGCTAGTTAAAAATAGATAAAACTGTAAGCTAACCACCATGTTTATGTTGTTATGCAGCCTCAGGGAAGAATTGTAAACACCAATGCTCAATGTAAAACATACATAGTCCCATCTATTTCATAAACTGTTATTATATATAGCTTATAGTTTTACAGACAAAATTTGTAAAGGCATGATATAGAAAAGTGATAAACCAGAGAGCTGTTAGCTCAATAATCAACAGACTCTAAGAACAGATTACAGGATCTGTTGTACATTACACAAACTAAACAAACAAACAAGCAAATGCAAATGAATAAAATATGAATTCATGACTGAATTGCCGTCTAAATAAATATTAGCTAAAACATTCATCCACGAAAATGTTTAACGTCGCCTCACAACACCTACACACTGTTTGAACAGTTAAGTCACTTATTAAGACTTCTTCTAGAAATTGAATTGAAATTGCTTCTACCTTGGAGACATAGGAAAAACTACTATCATGGCTCTGAGAAGGATTTTTTTTTCTGGGTTAAAATAATGTTTCTCTGTTCAATTTCTTTTATCATTTTCACATTAATATTATAATTTTGCAGCTAAAAATTTTAGATAGTAGTAGCAACTATAGAGGGATTAGTTCCATGTGGTAGGACACTTAAGGCTACAACTTTGCAGGTGATATTCCAGATCAAAGGGATGCAATAATCAATGCCTTCGAGTTTTATCAGCGGTATATATTGAGTCGTGAGTTGTATGTCAGAAAAAGTGAGTTTGCACTGAGAAATGTTAAGTTGTAGATTTTGTCATTTGGAGAAAATTATTTGCAAAGTGAAGGTATTAGATACTTCTGTTCTTGTTAAGCTTGCAACATTAACATGAAATTGACTTAGTTTAAAGAAGCATTTCTATGGCCATTTTTACAAGATACCTGAAACAAGGTGCTCCAGAACAAACAAGCTTGAAGGACAAACAGTAAAGAAAGGCCTCCTCCTCCCACTCCCTTCAACCCTTAAGCAAGAGCCTGTGACCCAGGCTAAAGAGATGGTAATAAAGTAACTGAAATAGGGAAGCAACCTGGCATTTGTGTTGTTTGATTGATTTTGCAGGCCTGCAGCCAGCAGACTGGGTAACTATTTAGAGGATAACACGTTGTAATATAGTAACGATTGTGGATTTCCTACTGTCCTATTATTTTTGTTACTGTTGTTGTTTCATTTTGCTGTTCTGTTTTACTCCCTTTAAAATTAAAAAAAAATGCTACAAAATTATTATATGGCATAAGCTCAAAACATCACTGATAATGTGAATTGTAGGTTTTTTAAAACCTTAGAATGTAAGACTAGATCCAGCAAATGCATCTTTTATTTTTGTATTGTATATCTGTAGCATTAGAATAACCAGCTGTGTGTCTCAGAACCTTTCTCTTAGTAATACAGGGAGCAAACTATGTGTTTACTCACTCAGTATGCTGCACAGCAAGGTACGTGTGTGTGCGCAAAAGTGACTATGTTCCATGTAACTGGTTTAGCCTATGTTTACCTGTGCATCAAGAGGGTCCCCTATGGGCACACCACTACAAGATTTGTTTAAAAAAAAAAAAAAAACATTTTATTTTGATTTTTCTGGTAGAAGTACTTCACTTAAGTACAACTACATCTGAAAAAAGCAGATATGCAAATTTTAAAAGAGGTTGTAACTGAAATATTAGATTATGTATGCATGGAAGATGGAAGATGATCCAATATAGTAAAATACATGCTTTCATAGAAGAAGAGTCGTGTAGGTGTATGATAATGATGATGATGATGATGATGGCTTTGATGTTGGCCATGTGAGCTAAACTTCCTGTGACAATGAAATGGAGCAAGAATCTTCTGATATAGATGCAGTGCATACAGTCCCCTTTGATGCAGATGATGAAGAAACAGCAATGTGATTATATATTTGATTAGTTATAATGTTATAAAATGGCCATGCACCCAAATGGAATAATCCATTGTTAGAACTAAGTCTGAAAATATAGTGAAGGTTTTGGCAGGGGTAAAACCTATTGTACAGAATGCAGGGAATGGTATTCAATGTTGGGAATTGTAACAGAAAAAATGCTACAAGAAGCTGCGAAATGCACAAAGACTGAAATCCAGGTAAAATGTTCTCTATGCAACAAAAGCCATATTCAGCTCGCTAATTGACAAAAAGTATTCATAGGTCTGCTATACTTAGAAACGATTTCTTATCGTAACTGCAGGAAGGTAAAAGCCTTATTGAAAAGTCATAGGTCAAAATATGGCATAAAAGTTTAAGCCTTTGTAGATGCAAACACTTATGTTTTGAATTTACACATTTATCCTGGAATTCAACCATCAATCAGGTCCTTATTATATAATAATTAACCAAATGATGTTTTAAACAGATTAATATTTGACAATTGGTTTAAAAGTTTCCAATTGATGTAACATTTTTCAACAGAGCACAAGCTGACCAATGCAGGAACTTTATGTAAGAACAAATCAGAAATTTCAAGTGAAATATTGCAATTTCAAAACGGAGAATTGCATAGTACAATATTTGGATTTCAGAAAGATGTAACATTGACCTCCCATATAGGAAAGAAAAACAAACTGGGACTGTTGAGGTCAACATTTCACCATCATGAAAATACGGATAGAAAGTCCTCCATAAAATAGAACCCTGAGACAGAAACTTTACTTTCTACAACAAAACCAAAGCTGGAGTAGATGTTATTGATGAATTATGCAGCAACTATGATGTCATTTGAAACACAAAGCATTGGCCAATGGTTGCGTTTTACTTGATCCTAAAAACACGTAGCATAAATAGTTGAAAGTTCACAAAGAAAGTAACAAGTACAAAATATCACAGAGAAATTTTTAGAGGATTGGGACTGGAACTCGTAAAAGACCTTTTACAGCAGAGGAGAAACAAAATGTTTCTGCCCAGACAATCATGAAAAATATTGTGGAAGACACTGTGGAGCCGATAGATGAACAGGCTGGTGCAAATCAAACCAACAATAAAAGCAAAACCAAAAAAATGCCAGTTGTGCCCGACTTGAAAGAACAGGGTAACAGAACACACACATGCCATCAATTCAAGCAATGCTTTTGTACAGAACATACAATATCCAAGTGTGAAGACTGTCTTGATTATGACAGTTGAAGCAAGGTATATTTTTATGGTAGAACTCTATTGGCATTTTCATTATAGTTCATATAGGAATTTATTTCTGATGTTATATTTTAGGTTTTGTAAGCAAGTAAACAGGTGATGAGAAAATGTTATGTCTATTCTAAAGGCATAAAATATATATTAAAATTTAATAATTTATTCTATTGAAATTTTATGGTCCTATTAATTGTACACTATATAAAATAAACCCTCCTGACAATATGGCAAGACCATGTAGGTATCATGAAAGTCCTACAAAAAGGCAAGGAAAGCAAAATCATGTGCTGCCTGTGTAGGTGATTTGTGTATATGAAATGAGCTGTTGGTATGTGTGCATATGGCCTAAGGTGTGACAACTGAAGTCAAGATTATTTGTTTTGTAAAGTGCTATTGCTATTTTCACTGTAGTTCATATAAGAATTTATTTCTGTGGATCTTTTTTAGGTAATGCCAATGTTAAATATTTTGATTCATTTTTCTGAACATTCAATAAGTTATCAGAATTCAATACTTTATTTTTGTGATTTTTTTCCTGTTAAATAATCATTGTTAAATATAATAAAACTCATAAGATAAAAATTAATGGTTCATCAATATAATTATTCTAAAAAAAAGTGGATCTGAAAGACCCATATTTTTGTGCCTTGGATACAAAATTAGTGTGTTATACTCCAGATTAACTAAAACCTGTAAGACTTGATTGATACTAAGGTGATAAAACCATTATAATTCTTCAGAATAAGTTTCAATTTCTTGAATGTAAAATTATTGTGAACTGTATCAATGATAATACAGGGGTTAAAGATTTTACCCAATGTGACAACATTGTGATTTATTTTCTCTTCTGCATAAATGGTCATTATTCCAAATTCAGTAGAGGTCAAAGTCCAAAATAACAATTAAAAAAAAAAAAGATTACAAAAAGAACTTGAGTTGAAGCAATTTTAACAATGTAATACTGACTGTGAGTTTATGAAAGATCTCAATCTAAACTTAATAACTCAAATCTTCTGTATTTCTTTTTGGCTATATAATCCAAATATTTAAATCAGGTTTTGAATAAAAATCTCTCAAACACTTCGTCTGATATCTAGATTTAAATAAAAATGGATTTACATAATATCAGGTTTTTTTATTATTCTAATGCATGTAAACACAAAATCAGAAAAAAAAATCTATTACTGAATACCTATTACTTGTAAGTCAAGGCTTTCATTCTCAGATAGTAGCCTTCTAGGGCTATAACACCTCAAATGTTTTGTTTTTATCCCCCTAAAAACAGTGGTAGTCAGGAGAGACTTTCACAGCTGCATAGTTCAAGATTCAACCATAGAAGTCACACAGCAAACATATTACTACCTATAGAAGAGGAAAGGAGCAGAAACAACATGGTACTCAGTTTCAGGAGGAAACCAGAGAAACCAAAAGGAACATCAGTGTGTATATCTGATTTGAGAGGATTTTACTGACTGTTCAGTAAAAGAGCTTCTCTATGTAATTGAAGTACTGAGATTTGAAAAAAACATTTTTTAAATTCCTTCAAGTTTCAAAGTTCACACATGGTTTGAGTCATTTCATATAATACACATTTCTAAATTAAACCAATCACATGATTCATTTTCTGTAAATTCCAGCACAGCATATATTACGCTTATTTATTTTAGCTATTCATATATATGCTAAATTCATAGCAAAATTATAAACTCCAGTCAATAGAGAGTTCAGTTTCTCATCATGGGTCCTACAACAATTAAAGCAGTGTTGCGCACAGTTTGGCTTCTCTGTGAAGATCTGTCACTTAAATGAGCTCTGCAGCAGATCAGGAGTATCCAGAAGTGCTATTTTAGGCCAGTTCTGAGCTTAGCATTCTAAAGGAATTAGATGACCTGAAATACATCTTTTCTATTTTCTGATAGCACTGATATGTAAAAACTGATTATGAAATTTAAAAATCCTACAAAACTTGAATATATACTTCACAATTTTTAAACGCTAATTTTAATACTGTCTATCCACTGCATACTTATACAGTATTGATGTAGTTGTTTGTCTTTCATGAGATTTACCAGCTTCAGGCAGGTGCTTAAATCCAATGTTAGTAGAATATGGCTAGATTGACTACTTTCATATGTATAAATGCTGCAGGCTCTCCCCAAATAATCTCTTAGAAATTTCATCACTATTTACTTGAGACTTATAAAGCACTAATATATGAATGATCAAATTCCGTTTTTCTAAAGGCAAAATCAGTACTTTCTATGATCTATGAAGGGTGATCTTAAAAACTAAAAATGAAGCAGCGATGCGGAAAGGCACATTTGTGTTTGTGTTACTTCCTAATGTTTGGAGCTACTATTATTGGAGCAAACTTAATCTTTAATTGAAAAGTTATTTTGCATGAAGGAAGTTGTATTTCATTAACTGAAGTCAATGAACTGTGTATTTTTATTGTACATTTTAAGGACTCAGAGGAAATTTATTTTTAAGAGATAGTTCCTTTCCCTTAAGAAACTGTACGTTGTAGAAGATTTCTTATTCCCTATACATTCAAAGGAACTGGGTCTCTACTTATCTCTACAGACATCCTAGAATCCCTAATAGAGTAAAGGAAAATTTTATATATAGTATTTTTATATATTTGTGAATGAGGAAAATAGAAAATATTTCTTTTAGTAATAACAAGTTAAACTAAATTGACTACTTTCTGTAATATAGTGATGGAATAATAAATATATTTTAAAAAGATTTCCATAAAATAGTTACTAATGTGTGTTGCCACCATTACAAGAGTGAAAATTTGGGCTAGGAAAATACAGACTAGGAAAATAACTGACAAAAATAATTAAATTGAATGTATTTTTAAAGCTTCAAACATTGATAGCGAAAATGCAAACACCTCTTAAAAAAAAGTTGAGCTTACACAAGTCCTATGTGAGGAGAGATGTCAAATGGTTAATGAGCACTTGAGTATGTGAGAAGGGGCTCAATAATATTAATCATTGTTGAAATTCAAGTTAGAGCTTCAAAAGATGCTACCATGACAGGTCTGATGGTGACAAGGAGTACATAAAATACCCACGGTACTGCTAGTGGGAGTGAACACAACTTGTACAACAACTCTAAAATTTTCCTTCGACTGTATCTACCAAAGTTAAAGGTGTCTGCAGCATGAAAAAGCAATCCAATTTCTTGAAAAACACTCAAGATAAATCATTGCTCTAACAACTAAAACATAGAAATATACACACTAGTTAAATCTACTACAGCTGAAAGCTAAGGACAAATATCGAAATCCAAATGATCACCATTCATAGAAAGAAAATTAGGAAATTCTCTCCTGAATTCCCTATAATATCATCTAAGTGAGATTTTTATCATTTAATTAAAAAACCATTTTTTTAACATTTTGTTGGATTTTAAACAAAACTTATTTTTATACAATGGACATATTTGCTTGCTATATGTAATGTGCATATTGCTATTAGAAGCAAGTTAGAAAAAGTTTTGGATTTTCAAAAATATTTTATTCTCTTTGTTCAGTGATAAGTGTTCAAATTTGGTGTACTGCCTTCAAGGTACTTTTTTCTCAATTTCAATTGTTTCAATTCTCTTTACTTCAAAATCAAAGATTTACTAACAAAGTAGAACTAGAAAGCTGTTGCACTCATCCCTGTCTATTTTATCTTCTCCGTGATCTAGACAATGTTGTGGAACTACTGGGAGAATCTTAAGTATTATTACATAGGGTACACAGAGGTTACACAGCTTGGATTTCTTTTCTTACCAACATTGTAGAAGGTAAAACTTTAGGAGTACAATTCAGACCAGTGGTTGCCACTATTGAATTCCAAGGAAGGAAACTATGAAACATTTGACATGATGGAAATGTCACATATCTTGATTGAGAATCTCTTTACGTGACTGCATACACTTGTCAAATTTCATCAGCCTGTATGTTTAAAAATGGGGCTCTACTACATACAAATAGTGCCTCAACACTTCCAGTCATTCCGACATAAAGAATCAGCACACCACACCAGTTGGTCCCATGGAACTAATATAGTGGGGCCGCCATCTTGCTTCCCTTGAATAATGTACTAATAATTCCTTTAAAACTATCCTTGAACTCAGAAGAATAGTTCACAGTTATCTTTCACATTGATTGTAACATATTAAAATATCCTATATTAGCCTAGGTTTTTAAAATAAAACACAGCATTAGATACTAATAGTTTAATGATTGCATCACATATATTTATGTGTCACATGAACATCACAAGATCTTTTGGAATCTGTATTTTTTAATACAGAGTATCATATATTCCATATGACTTTGTGAGACCCATAATTCAGTCAATCTGCTTTAAAGAAATTCTTGTTTTATATAGAAAAATCATTTTTAAATTGTTTTATATTGCATGATATGACACATGTAATCTCTATATGCTCACAGATCTAAATAAACTCTTAAATATCATTCTTAAACTGATAAATATCATTGTTAACTTATGTGAAGGTATATATGTTCTAATGTTAACAGTTTAAATTCATATTTGAAAGAAATATTTTAAATATTATTAATGCTAATTAAAATATATGTTACAGAAAGGTTTTGTTTACTTCACTTATCTTTTTTATATTTTCAGATATTGATATATTTTAAAGAAAACACTACATAATGTTAAATTTTAAATGAGCATATAGCTTTCATCAACATTCACATTTTTCCATAAAATTTAATATGTACAAGCATGTAAATTTCATCTGTAGAAAGTACATAACAATATGATTTTTCTGAACTTCTAATAGTTTTTCCTTTCTAAGTCATTCTATGGAATAAATGTACATACACGTGCAACTCAACTGAAAGGCATCTTCCTTCAGTACAGATTTTGTTTCATTTTTATTTAAGGTTAGTGGGTAAACATTTCCATCTATGGAATAGTAAAGCTCATTTCTCAAACAAACGCGAAGGTACTTTTTTTTCACGCCAACATTTATTATGGAGAAATAATGTTGCGTTCTCACATAATGTGGTTTGTAGTTCTGAGGATGAACCTATGGCCTTGCACTAAACAATTTGTAGCTACACAAGTAAATTTATATACTAAAGAATATTATAGTTATGTGTTACTAGGTGTGGAGTGATAGAAGATATACAGAATTATTTTAAATACCATGTTCTCAAAATGATATTGTATAGAACTGGCAGTCTTTAATAGTTTGCTAGCCTAATATGGTGGCACATGACTGAACCCAGCACCGGGGGCTGAGGCAGGAGGATCACTGTGGGTTTCAGGCCAGTCTGTAGTACATAGTGAGTTTAAGGTCAACATGAACTACATAGTTAGATAGTAAGACACTGTCCAAAAAAACAATAGATTTCTATTTATATTCAATCATAAATTTCAATAATTCTACATCTAGCAATATCCTCAAAATAAAAATATACACTGGAAAAAGATAATACATTCTTAAGTCAACCCTCCTCAGTTTCTAGACACTTGGGCTCTTCTTCCTGATCATCCACATATTTAGAAATATCTCAACACTTCAGGGGAGATATAATATAGCTGATTTTGTGTTTTGAGATTTTTTTTTGGCCAGGTAAAACAGAGAAAATTTAAAGCAGTACACAGATCCAGATAATTTACAGATCTAATTTATAGATCCAGATAAAATTTAAGGTACATATATTGGGATTATCTTAAATGCACAGATTTATCCATTTTATGTTTCATAATGTCTTTTTTATTGTATTACATATGGAAACAGCAATGAAACTATTAAGCTAGAAAATACTTCCTAAGTCATAAAATGTTACTTGGTATTACATTTCAATCAAGCCCTATGGCTAGATCAAAGCTCTATTTCTCATCTCTCCTTAGCTCAGTTTCAGTGAAACTCACTGGACACCGGGAGCATCTAAAAGTCATCAACATACACTGACAGAGAGTGGAGCTGGTGGAAACTATCCCCCAAGAGGTGAAAGGACCATTCTCATGGTGAGAAATAGCACTCTGCTTGTAGTAAAATTCATAATATGTATGTAGAAATAAAAGTATAAACTCTACTAATAAACAAGACAATGTTTTGCTAAAATCTTTAAAATAGGTGAAATGTGATTAAAACAACTCTTGTAAAACATCAAAAATTAAAAATATTTTTCAAGTTACTTATTGAAAAAAATCATGTTTTTTTTTCTTTCCTAAATACTTCTGTATGTGATATTTTCAAGATACATTAAAATTACTTGAACCTGTACTCTTGCCCTTTGGGACTTCAAATGGAGTTGAAATGATAGACTAGGTAAAAAATTTACTCAAGACATATATCAGGGGAAGAAATATGTTAGGAATCAACTAACCACAAAACATCATAATTGCAGAATGTAGTTGAGAGGCAGAGTCAAATTTTTAAAATTGCACTTTTACTTGCATTTATGTAATATAATTCAGAACTTTTGAAGACTATAACCATATAAGATAGCAGGTAGAGAATTCCAAAACATAACAAATTAATTTAAGGAATACATTAAAAAAAGGAAGAGACAATTCCTTAAACACTTGTTGATTAATTTATGTTTGCTCTAAAAGAAATGAAAATATAAAGAAATACAAAGTCATGAGCAAAAGTATAATCACTTTCCACCAAAACCCATTTATCTTACCTCTACTACCAGTTGCTGAAGAGACGGCGATGCCACAGGGTGTAGGCTTGAGTTGCCCCTCACGGGACTGTGGAGACTAACATAAGCAACAACATTTTTTTGCAGAATCTTCTTGAAATCCTGAAATCCAAAAAAATAATAAGAGATCCATCTTTAGCATAAACAAAATTAATAAATTCTGTTTTGTTAGTTATATGCTGAGTAATAAAACACTTAGTATTAAAAATGATTTCATTGTGTAAGAATAAAAACAATGATACAGAATTTAAAAAAAAATAACAGGAGGTCGACACCGGTTAATATATTTAATGTTGTCATTTTCAAAGCACTTGTTCAGATTACAAGATATAGGCATGAAAGAAGTGAATGAGCTTTTTTTAAAAGAGGCAAGTATATACTAGAGTAACCCAGGATTAAAAGAGGCTTTTAAATGAGGATGTTGAGGAGTAAGATGTAAAAAATGAAAACCAAAATATTTTAAAGCATATTTGTGACAAAAGTCAAATTTTAAAAAGAAAATGTCCCTGTACATTAACACAGTATAGGATTCAAGTACAGAAGCCAGAATGGATGTTTGCTTCAGTGAAACTAGTTATTGAATTAGGGAACAGACATGGATGAAAATACGTCAGTGATTCATAAAATGAGTCTTTTTCTTTCAAGCAATGAATTATTTTTGCAGAAAAGTAACTCATTATTCTGAAATAAATCAAGCAAAATATATTTGTGGCCCTACAAATGCTGTTTCCTTAAAGGAATTTTGATGCAATCTAGAGTTTGAGCTCAACAGTATAATACTGGCCCATCATGCATCGGGCACTGGGCTCTATAATAGTAACCACAAAATTAAAAAAAAAAAAACCCTCAATGCATTTCATGCGTATTAATGACATGAAAAGATTTGGTAAGTAGATTTCCACTGTCTGTTGACACTAGCTGAAAAATCAAAGATCACTGATCCTATCAGAAGGTACACTGAGTATTATTGTATTATTTTCCTGTATTCTTTACACGGATATTTAATAAGTATTATTTTGTGGAAGTTCTATATAATCCTAAAACTTGTGCCATGTCTTGAGAGAGTATCTTTCTTATTCTAGCACTGTGATGTTAAAGATTATATGGATTTACAGATGTAGTAAACAAATCAATTTATTTCAGTTTTACATTAAAATTCAGCCTATACCTGTTAATAGAGATTAAAAGACAATTATTTGAAACTAATGATTACTTTAAATGAATATAAAATATATTTAAATTTTATCAGTTAAGCCATGATGTAATTCAAAATTATTTATTGCTACTTAAATTCAATAAAAAGGTTTCTATTTACACAACTCTATAGACAAATTATGCTAGCACACATAAATCTCCTGATAACATTGTTGTTTGAGGAATCCGCTATTAGAGAAGCTAATCTCAGCTAAGATCACATTTTATGGTAGAAAGGATCTGAACCTTGATTTATTTTATTCTAAAATCTTTATAATTTCCCAGACAGCCTGTAAAAAGTAAAGATTCTTCAAAGATGAAACAGTACTTTGACAAAAAAACATGTAATAAAATGTTAAGATTTTCCTCAAGGATCAAGTGTAGTACTGAGTCAATTCCCTAATAATTCTATCACTATAAATTCCTTTTTTAAGTTTATTGACCAGCATTGCATAATCCTCTTACCTACAATACTGGGTTTCCAGGGGTTTTTATGTCAGCAAAACTAATCAGGGTAAATATCATGTCAATAGGACTTTCCTCCCTCCCTTCAGCAGGGAACATGTTTAGAGCTTAAATTGGTCTCCACATAAAGAAAATGTTTCATTCTCTAAAGGAAAGGATTGGATAAGACTAACTAGAATGGTCCAAGTAATAGTTCTCTAGGTTTTTTCCTTCAACTGGACAATTACAAAATCACTTTATAAGCTGTCCTGAAGAAGTTTCCTGATATACAGTAAATTATGAAAATATACTTTATCAACCAATAATGAAATATGTATATTATTCACTGTTTTCATAATTTATTTACTTTTGTCACCAGTCATATAAAAACCCAAAAGGTGGCTAAGTGTATGATCAGTTACCAAATATTCAAAAGTTTTTCATGTATGTAAGCATTCAAAGACAATAGTAGTTCATACACTATTTTTTTGCTAACATAAATTCTCTTGTTTTTTTTCAAAATAGCTGTCCATATCTTCACATACAATGAATTCAAGCAAAAAAAATAGTATAAAACTGATCAAAGCAGAAGAATGAAGGCATTACAGGTCTTCAAAACCAGACAATAGGAAAATCAACAATGGCTACCATAATGTTTCTTGTTCTCTTCAAAATAGCTGTCCATACCCTCATATATATTGAAATTAAACAATACAAACAGACTAAAACCAATTTAAATAAAGTGTCAGAGAATTACTGGATTTCACAACATGATGATAGGAAATCAGCAATGGCAATCATACACTTTTATACAGAAAAAAAAATTTCTAACATTTTTCTCCCTGTGGACCTCCACACTATAATAGCCCTATATTTCGTGTGTAATGATTGAGAAAATATAACATAAGCAAAAAAGCACAAGGATTCACTAAAACTTAACAATGACTTTATAAACTGGGCATGATGGCACAAAGCTGTAATCCTAGCTACTGCAGAGGCTGAGGCAAAAGGATCTCCAGCTGGTGCTCAGCCTGCACACATTAGAGGGACGCTTTATCAAAATAATTTTTACAAAAAAGAAAAGAAAGAGACTAGAGATATATTTCAGTGGTAAAGTAACTGAGTTCAATCTCTAGTACCAAAAAATTTTAAAAAGGAATTTTATATCTTATTATGTACACAATTGAAAAAAACAATTGCTTGCATATGTGCACGTTCACATGGGTTCAATTTATAATTGTCAAGCTTACTGCACAAATAAATTCAAGGACTTGTCTGAAATATAATTCTTTCCTTATTAGAGCTCACACTGTTAGAAAATAATAATGCTAAACAAGCTTATTAAATATAATTTAGAAATATGCATATCAACTTAAAATTAACATCAGTTGTGAAAGATATTAGTTATATAGAAGATTAGTGAAAACTTTGGAGCTTGAAAAACCTCAAGATATTCTTAATTGCAAGAAAACTGCAATGCTTCTATTGTTTCTGAATTATTTAAAACTGTTCAAATCACAAAAGATTTCTCAAATTGCTCATAACTTTCTTCTTTAATTTTAAAAGTAAGTAATCTGGAATAAAAGTTGGAGAGGATAGCTGAGCTGGTATATTTCCAACTTACCTAAAATTTTGCCAATTTAGAAAGGTTCATAAAGCAATGAAATTTCATTTGAAATAATTCTTTCAAATATGGAACATTTATATCACTGATTTGCACATTAGAAAAGAATTTCAATTTGTAGTTTTGTATCTTGTTGAACTATACACTGCAACATTATTCTCATCATTACAATGTGTTCCTTCCCTCAAACTACAGTAAAAACATTATTTTCTTTCCCTCATTTCTGTTACTTTCTTTAAGAGATATGCAACAAACATGTTTTTTAAGTGCTAAAGTAAAAGAATAACAGGATTTTCTACTAGATAGCACTTTTTCTACTCAAAGCTGAAATGCTAAACAAAGAAAGAAATCAAATGGTTTCCTAGTTTCAATTCAGTAGATTTATTTGGTCCACATATAACCATTAAATTTTCTTGTTATTAAAAAGTCAGTATCTAGGCGTTTTAATATATTTCCACTATTGTTACTGCAGCATCAACCTACTTTCTAGTAGTTTTATTACATTAAAATATGATCTCTCTAGTTTACAGACATATCAGACACATTTAAAACTTACATATTTCAGTTGTGTTCTAAATGTACAACCTCTATTTCACTGCAAGATCTATGTCATTAATGCTTCCTTTGGTAATCAGGTAAGCAGGGACTAGGCAGAGAGGCAAGAAGACGGGGGGGGGTGCAGAGGAAAGAAGAAAGAGAGAAAAGCAGGTGATCCCTATCTGAATCTAATCTCCATATTGCAAAGGAAATATATAACGATTAAGATAATAGAAGGTTGTTTACTAATTCCAGATAATCTAAATAAGTTTTTTTTTAATGCAATGATTTTCATAGAGCAATCCTTTCTTTCCCTATGGCTGTCAAATTAATTAAGCACTTTATTGGTTATCAGGGTTTGCAGATCCTACGGCAACAGGAATAAGGATAGCTGCAGATTAAACACCATTCACGTGACCTGGTGTAGCCTGCTCCTACCTCATTTTTATAAGTGATCTTAACAAAGTAACAGATACTATAGACTTGGTGGAAAGAAACATCAATGTCTTTGGTTCAGAATTTTTACACTGTCTACATAGTGCAAAAGAAAAGGAAAAAAAATAAAAGGCCTTGTGGTTAACATTTATTTTACCTCTCCCCATTCGTATGAGCCAATATTGCCCAGAGTTGTTCCTCCCCATGAGCAGAAAACTATGGTGCGGTCTGGCCTCCATCCCCTCTTCACTCTTAACATCAAGGCTCGGATAAAAGCTGTGATTATGGCTGTACTGCTGGCCCATGCTTGCCCATTGTAACTGTATGAAGCATAATGGTGGCTGCCAACTATAATATACCGGTCTGGAACAGAAGAAAACAAAAACCATTAAAAGAAAATATAAATCACAACAATACATTTAATGGCATTTACATAACCTTATTGCACAAGCAAGCAACAATTAAGCAAAATTGTTCTAATAATTAAGACTACTTTAACATTTTGTCACCCACTGCCTTGGTTCACACATCTGTGTATATCAAAGCAGAGGCAGCTGCTAAAACTAATTATGAATCCAAAGCTTAGATCCCTATTACTGTCCTTGTAACATGAATATTAAGTAATGAAGTATACAAATGTGTCACATTAAAACCTTTATCTAACATTTTTCCAGAATCATAGTGGAAAGTGCCCTGTAAACAATGTGAGTATGCTCAGTAAATATTAATGAGCTATTAATACATTTGAGGAAGCAGCAATTCAGTAGCTATAAATATTCAAAATGTGGTGGCCATGTATGGGTTTTGTAATAAATGAAGTGTTCAGGGAATTAATTATAGCTTTCAATTTCTAGTTCTGTCCTTCTCCATTCTTTGAAAAAATAAAATTCACCACCATCAAAAGTAATTCAGCTACTGCAAAATTTGCCTGTTCTAATGTTTTATTTCATAAAATAACTCAAAATTATTTAAGTAATCTACTAGAAATGTTTTCACCATACATATATTTGGCTGTTTATTGTATATCATCAATTATTGTCAGCAAAAAGGATGATAAAAATATACATCTAGAATTTCCTGGCTATGTCAACCTATTGATAGTAATTGAAATTGATAGCTATTGATAGTAATAATGCAACTAAAGTCATGAGACAATGGAGCCCTGTACATGTATACAAACAATTTCTTCATTATCACTTCATAAGATTCTTCTTAACTTTAGAGACAGATAAGCACACTGTGATGAGAGTCTGTCTGCATTGCAAACTGGAGTTTACAACTTACTGTTTGTGTTATCATGGAATGTTTATTTCAATTCTGACTTAGTTTCTTCAACTTTAATGTGGAAATACAAATGGCACACATATACATTTAATTGTTCTGAGGCTTACGTGAGTTAGTTGCTAAAGTACTTTGAATACCCTCTGACACAAAGTATATCCCACACCTGGGTGGAACAAACGAATCACTCCTTGACTTCATGATATGAAAAGAATGCCAGGGTAAATGGCATAGTGTAAAATTATTTTAGATTTCCACATTGACTTTGGAACCATCAATGAATTTGATCTGCTATTATTTCATTAAGGTTAATTAATGGTTTACACAAAGTGTCTAGAAAGGTTGAAAACTTAGGAATTCATTCACTCATCTGTCAGAGATACCAGGAAATTCTATTTCAGATTATCCATTTTCTAAATAAATCATATCAAGCAAAGTTAATATTAATGGATAATCATTTCTAATTTTCAATCATTAAATTTATAAAACCACGTGAGTAAATAACAAATAATCAAGAATTCAATAAAAAATTTGAGAAAGTTTGCATAATATACACTAAAATACTAATTGTAAAATTGACTTTTTACTTTTTTTGGTAGATTGAATTTTATTTACACTTAAAGCTAGTATGATGAACTACTACTGCGTTTGCCAGTAATGACTTGTGCATGAAGAAATGATAAATATTTTAGTGATTCAGAAATTTTTCAAAATGGTTGAAGCACACAATGAATATTTCATATTTATTGTATCTTATATTTAAACACACTATGGTCTGAGGTTGTTCAATATTGCCACTATAAAGACATCAAAAAGAATTCACATGAATTTTCTTAGAGTTAGCAAAAAAAATGGGAAGGATATATAACTTGATTTCAAAATACTTTGGGTTTTCAATTAGGTCAATTTGACTAATGCCATGACAATAATAATTCTCCAAGAACTTAAGTAAATATCTGAATCACATCAACAGAAATGGCACAAGTGTAATAAAGCAAATTTTCACTCTAAATCATACAAGAGGACTATAAGAGTAATGTGTGATATGGTCCTACAATACATAGGAAGGTATTGATATTAGTCTCTTACTTAACATATGCGTCAGTTATTTTTTATCTTTTTTGGCCTATGTAATATCATCTGATAAGTCCATCTGGAGATTTAAAAAGTATGACATTATTTAAAATCTAATGAGGTCATTCTTTTCATGAGCATTATCAGAATTTTAAGTGAAGCAAGGACATTGAAACACTGAAAATTTGTGTTTTGAGGCAAAAAATTTCATTTTTTTCAAAAGCACATTATTAAAAATAGAAAGTTTTCTTTTTAAAATTGCTTGTATTGTTTACATTCCCTTCAACAATGTGAAAGAATTTCTTTTTCCCTGAAGCCTCGATAGCATTTGTTATTACTGTATTTAATTTCTTGATGGTGATCTTTCTTCCTTCAATAAGGTAGAATTTCAGTGTTTTCGTTTGCACTAATGGCCAGAGGGTTGAACATTCTATCATGTTATTTATTGGTCACTTTCACTTCTGAGACATGTCTATTCTTTGTTAACAGCCCTTTTTTTTTTTTTTTTACATCAAAAGGTATTTATTTGAAAGTAGCTCAGATGTGCTCAAGAGAGGATCGTTCTATCCAGAGTTGAGATTCGGGAACTAATGAGGTCCATGTACACATTGTAATCCTGAGCAATAGTTTTGTTCCAAATACTTCATCGGTTGCATAAGCTCAATGTGATCCTTCTTTATAGCTGAGTAGTATACTCCATTGTATAGAAATACCACAGCTTTTTTATCCATTCCTCAGTTGATGGACATTTGGGTTGTTTCCAAGATCTGGCAATTACAAATTGTGCTGCTATAAACATAGGTGTGCGTATATCACTGTGGTATGATGCTTTCAGTTCTTCTGGGAAGATGCCTACAAGTGGAATAGGGGGAACAAATGGGACTTCCAATCCCAGCTTTTTGAGAAATCTCCAGACTGACCTCCACAAAGGTTGTACCAGTCTACACTCCCACCAACAGTGTAGGAGAGTTCCTTTTTCCCCACAGCCTCTCCAGCACTTGTTGTTGTTGGTTTTCTTGACCCTGGCCATCCTTTCAGGAGTGAGATCGAATCTCAGTGTGGTTTTAATTTGCATTTCCCTAATAACCAATGATGATGAACATTTTTTCATGTATTTATTTGCCATTAGTATTTCTTCCTTTGAGAAGTGTGTATTCATGTCAGATGCCCATTTTTGGATTGGGTCTTTGAATTTTGAAGTCTGATTTTTTAAAAATTCTTTATATGTTTTAGACAAAAGTCCTTTGTCTGAGGGGGAGTTCACTAAGATCTTTTCCCAATTTGTGGGTTTTCTTTTCACTATGCTGGAGATTTTTTTTTTTACTTACAGAAACTTTTTAATAAGAGGTGGTCCCAGTTATTGATTCTCGGAAGTATTTCCTGTGCAGTTTGAGTCCTGTTCATGAATTCTCTACCTACCCCTATGTCTTCAAGGTTTCTACCTAATTTGTCTTCCAATAGATTTAGTATTTCTGTTTTGATATTCAGATCTTTGATCCATTTAGATTTTAATTTAGTACATGGTGATAGGCTTGGGTTGAGTTTTAGTTTTCAGCAAATGGAGAGCCAGTTTTTCCAACACCTTTCCAACACTTATTAAAAAGACTGTCATTTTTCCAGTGAACCTGCTTGGCTCCTTTATCGAAGATAAGGTG
The DNA here is from genome assembly GCF_034190915.1 of Cavia porcellus. Lineage (NCBI taxonomy): Eukaryota > Metazoa > Chordata > Mammalia > Rodentia > Caviidae > Cavia > Cavia porcellus. The sequence continues at coordinate 8,106,252 of NW_026947500.1, read as the reverse complement.
GTTGAGTGTGTTTGTAGTTGTGGTTGTATCTTCTAATCTATTCCATTAATCCTCTGCTCTGCTTTGATTCCAGTACCATGTTGATTTTATTATAGTTGCTTTGTATTATGACTTCAAGTCAGGGATTGTGATGCCTCCTGCCTTGCCTTTGTTGCTTAGAATTGCCTTTGATATTCTAGGTCTCTTCTGGTTCCAGATGAACCTTAGGAGTGATTTCTCTAGATCTATAAGGCATGTTGATGGTATTTTTATTGGGATTGCATTGAATCTGTATAACAGTTTTGGGAGAATGGCCATTTTCACAATGTTTATTCTTCCTATCCATGAACATGGGATCTTTCCATTTTCTGAGATCATCTTCACTTTCTTCCTTCAGTGTATTATAATTTTCCCTGTATAGGTCTTTCACTTCTTTTGTAAGAGTAATTCCTAAACATTTCATTTTTGCTTGCTAGTGTGAAGAGTGTGGCTTCTCTTATTTCTCTCTCTGTGATTTTGTTGTTAGTGTATAAGAATGCTATAGATTTCTGAGTATTGATTTTGTACCCAGCTACATTACTGAATTTATTTATTATATCTAAGAGTCTTTCAATGGAGTTTAGGGGGTCTTCTATGTAGAGTATCATGTCATCTGCAAACAATGACAATTTAACTTCTTCTTTTCCTTCTTTACCCTTTTATTTCTCTCTCTTGCCTAATTGCTCTGGCTAGTACTTCCAGTACTATATTAAATAGGAGAGGTGATAAAGGACATCCTTGTCTTGTGCCTGATTTTAAGTAAAGGCTTTCAATTTTTGGCCATTTAGTATGATACTGGCTGTTGGTTTGTTGTAGACAGCCTTTATTATATTGAGGTAAAGACCATCTATTCCAATTTTCTGTAAAGTTCTTATCATGAATGAATATTGGACCTTATCAAAGGCTTTTTCTGCATCTATGGAAATGATCATGTGATTCTTACTTTTGGCTTTATTGATATGGTGGATTACATTTATTGATTTACGTATGTTGAACCATCCCTGCATGCCTGGGATGAATCCCACTTGGTCTTGGTGTATGATCTTCTTGATGATTTGCTGGATCCTATTTGCCAATATTTTATTGATGATTTTTGCATCTGTGTTCATTAGGGAGATTGGTCTGTAGTTCTCTTTTTCGGTTGGGTCTTTCCCAGGTTTTGGTACTAGAGTAATATTTGCTTCCAGGAATGACTTGGGAAGGATTGCTTCCCTTTCAATTTATTGAGTCTCTTATTTGGGTGTCTTTTTGACTTCTTTATATATTTCACATATTAGTCCTATTAGTTCCCTGTTCAATGAATAGGAGACAAGTTCTTTTTGTTGTTTCTTCTTTCTTGTGGTGCTAGGGATTGAACCTAGTGCCTTGTACAAGACAAAATATCTACCACTGAGCCACATCCCCAGCCCATTGCATTTTAATGAAAATTCTAAAGGTGTTACAATAAGTAAAAGAAAAAAAAATAAATATGGCTTTTTGCAGCACATTTCAGTTTAATAAACCTAAATTCTTCCTGTCTTATTATCCTCTAAAACACATTCCCTTCTAAAGTTTGCTTTGGAAGAGATAACAATAAGAGAATAAAGTATAAATTCTTAATATACAGAAAATTAACTCAATGAATAAACTTCTTGTTATATTTAAAGTAAGATATTTAACTTATATCAAATTATGCAGACTATTTGTTGGTGAAGTCTGATACAAAGTATTCATTATAAATATGTAACGCTACTTACCTGGAGATGTCAAGCCTTTTACATATCCAATGACATTTGTAACTGTTTGAAATTTTGTTACTGTCTGAATTTTCATGCTGACAATTCTTATTTCTGAAAAAAAAAGAATTTTATATTGTTGTATTCTTCTAATCACATTAAAATGAATTTTTCTAATGTCACCGGCAAAGAGTTTCACCTAACTCAGGCTTTCTAATAGCCAAAGTTCTTTTTTGGTAAACATTTATTCAATATTTTGTGCAGACTCCATGTTAATTATTCATTCTGTAGAGATGACTAAGACAAATTCCAATGCCATAGAATTTGAGAGTTATAGCCAGGCAATTCCAAGTCTTGCAGTCAATGCTACAACTGGGTTAAACATGAGAGCCTACACACAATCTTTAAGAAACTTAGGCAATTCATAATCTTCAAAAGATAGATAGAAGTATTTCTGGAGAGTACTGAATGTTTCTTATTTAAGAAAAACAACATGTGCAAGAAAATTTAATCTTTCTTATATGACAAATTATATATTAATAGTTTAAAAACTCTAAGTACTACAGAAATTAAAAGGACAAAGATTCTTACACCTATTCCTATTTTCATAATTTGGATCTTTATTTCTACATTATTAGATCTCTCACCTCTCTTTGAAACTCTACTAGTTGCTCTGTGTCTTTATATTCTTCTATTTGTGCTTGATACTCAGAAAGTTTGCAAATAAGATGAAAACCACAGTCAACAGAGATTCCAGCCCTGATGTGGTGTCGAAGGCCTCTGGTGGTAGCATGAGTGGACCCACAGTTGAAGGGGTTTGGGAAGTCTGGAGCAGGGTGAGCATTTCTGGTGGAGGTTGGAGGGCAGCTGGGTCAGACTGCAGGGTTCAGGCAGAGGATGGCAACTGAAGCCAGGGCTAAGTAGCAAATATACCAGGAGGCCTCTCCTATCACTTCCGATGGCTGATGAAAATTATAATAAATACATTGATCCTTCTTTAAGTGTTACAACTTAAATTCATACCTTCTCAATATGCTAAATCTGTGGTTTTCCTTAAGATGGTTAATTTGTTTTCAAATTAACACTTTGTTTTATAGTTTCAAGTTTATAGTAAAAATTATCCCAAATTACAAAGATTCAAGATATTTCTCTCTCTCTCTCTCTGATCTGCCTATTATTAAAATCGTGCATTAATGTGGAACATTTATTAATGACAAGTGGGTTAATATTAATATATTATTTATTTTCCAGCCATGTCATTGAGTTTCATTCTAATTAGTGCCATACCATTTTATTTAATGTAGCTTTAGGATATAAGAAACGGTGTCTATCATTGTTATTATCACTATGGTCATCATTTAAATGTTGATCAGTTTGGAGCACATTTATGATCAGTATTTCCATATGAACCTTAATGATAATGTTTCTGTATCTTAAACAATGTTTTAGGAGTCTGTTAGTATCACTTGATTAACAAAGCTGAGGATATTAACTCAGTAGGTGAATATTTATGCCTTTCAAATTCTTTCAGTTGCTTTATGTCTTTAATTACATTTTTATACTTTTCTCCATGACAATTTTTTATAAGTAGTATTAATGTCTGTTTTATGTTTTTCTAGTTATTTGAAAATAACTGTTTATGCCTATTTGAATTGCAAATAAGAATGCTATGGTATGCATATTTTGGCCTTATCATGAACCTTCTATTTAACTTTTTATGTGTTCTAAGGTTGATATTTAGGATTTTTATTTCTGTTAGTGTTCCATGAAGATGATTTCTTATTGTAAACAAATAGTTTTCTTTGTAACTGTGGAATACTATAGCTTTTGATTGTTTCATTAAGGATACAACCGACAGTGCAGGGCTGAATGGAGGCTGCGAGGGAGACATGACGTGCTCTTTGTCCTTCGTTCCTTTAAAATGATGCTCCACATTTTATCTTTCAAAAGTTGTTTGCTTTAGGTTTCTGAGAAATTCCTTTTATCAAAGTAAGAAGATTAGTTCTTACTTTGCTAAAAGGTTTCACCATAAACAGATGTTTAATCATCTATTAAGATAATTGTAAAGCCTCTGAATTTATAGTCTTTATAAATGTGTTTATTTCTGGAATAATTCTACTTGAGCACATATGCAATCAATGATTTGTTGATAAGTTTATTTCTCACTGGCCATAACCCAGTTATGACATATAGATTATATAATATCACCAATGTTTTAGGGAACTTTTATTTCTTACCTAGGTTCCATAACAGTTTATGTACCATAAGGTGGTAGGTTTTGCAGAAAAGGGATAGGGCACTCATATAAATCTCTTTTTAATTTTTCCTTTAATATTATGCTATATATTTTTTTTGTTTAAATTTTAATTAATATATAATACTGTTTTTCACTTAAATTCTTAATTTAGATGCTCAATTCCTTGTCTTTTAAACTTTATATATACACATGTCTATATGAAGAGTCTGCCAAAAATGCATACATCAGGAAAAGAAAAACGTGTACAAATATTTTACTACTACATGTATTGAGGCATCATGAGATTAATACAAGCTACCTTTCATCTTTACAGTTACAAGAGGTGGTCAAAGTAGTGACCACTAGCTTGAGACATTTATTAGTCCAGCAACTGCTAACGTGTGTATTTAGTGAAACCTTTACTTTTGTATTTTTCTTTTTTGAAATTTGTTCTAATTTTCTTCAAAATAAATGAAATTATTAGATTTAGTTTTAAATTTCATATGAAATGTTTGAGCTACTTTTTTGATATCCATGTCTAAATTAAGTAAAAACAGTTAATAAAGTCTGTATGGACTGATAATTTGTAATTTATAAATTGCAATAGAGATTTGTATTAGTTTATATAAAGCTTTGCATTCCCTGTGTAATGGGATATATGTCTTGAAATCTGTGTAGTTATATCATTACTATTGTACATGTACTATGTTTCCTCTTTTATCAATTGAAACATGTTATAGTTTCCTACAATGATATTATATTTAACATTTGATTATAACAACACTAAAAATTTTAATATATTTTATACTAGTTTGTTAAATCTATATGAGTTGGACATTGTTATCTCTCTGATTAATTCTTCCAGACACATTTTTTCTACCCTATTTTTCCCCTAAAGTCTCCCTCAATCCACATTTGTTATCCAATACAATTGGTTCACTCTCTTTTGGCTGATATTTCTCTGGTGAATGTTTTCCATCGTGTGTGTTTTGCCAGACATCTGGGGGATATACATAACTTGTGGACACATTTTATGCTTTTCATTTGGCTCAGAGTTTGTTACATACTAGTAGTGAAAATATTGAGCTAGGAATTTCAGTTCTAAGAGCAGATTTTTGTTTTGTTTTTGTTTTGTTTTGAACCTTTGAGAGCTCAGGAAGAAGAAAAAAAAAACTTTTGTTTACTGGAGGTGAATGATTTTTCTGATCTTCCCACATCCATCCCACAGTTCTGCTTTATGTAGAGACATTAGTTCCAGCTTCTTGTTCTCCTGGACATACACTCATGTGCTGTTGCTATATCCCCACTGCAATCTGTAAGAACCCATAACCTTTTAGCATCAGCAACTACACCAGCAAAACTCTGTGCTTCTCTGATTTTTATTTCCTCCTTTATTTTTTGCTTGTATTTGATTACATTTTCTCTCTTTTATAATAGTTGCTTTTAAAAAACTTATTTTTCTTGTGGTTCCTCCAGAATTTCTAGACACTTACATGGGACGATTTTTAAATTATTTGATTTAGCTTCCTTCTGCATCCTGAAGTCTACGATTCCTTTTTAAAAGAAACAGAGAGATCTAAGAAAAGAAATACAACCTCTCCTTCTGAAGAGTATGCTCTATTTATATTGAATCCTTCCAACTGACAAGAAGACTTCTCTTTGTATCACTGGGTAATAACTAGACTCAGTCCAAATAATGTCATACTAGCATAGCAAACTAAGGCCTTTCATCTACTTAAAATCCCCTACCTGTGTTGATTTCAGTACCTATTGTTTTATAGTATTTCATACCTTTTTCTAAAAACAGACATACAGAGAAACTATTTTCTTGCAGTGGAATCAGAGCCATGATCACACTTTAAATTTTAATAGTGAATGTCAGTAAAATTTGAGATAAACTCATGTTTTGTGGATGCATCATTGCAGTTGCATTTAATCATTTGAACAACCCACTGCTAAGACAATATTATTCTTTGGAATAATAACAATAACAACCCCGTACTTTGGAATTTATCTTATGACATCTAATTTTAATTATTTTCCCTGTTCTGTGTACTTGAGTCTCTTAGTTTCCTAACTATAAAAGGAACTTCTGTGAGTGTATCTAGAAGTCTTCACTAGACTTGAACTTTCAATGACTAGGGATCCATAATTTATTGGTATATTTCCTAAACCCAACCATTTCATTAAAAAAATCTGAGTAAAAACTGCTTATGGATTTTATGCCATTGTGATTTATATACTTTTAAGATAATGTAATTATCTTCTTAGTCTATAATAACTCATATACTCACACTCACATTCCCATGTGCAGGTACACATGTGGATTTGTGTGCATAATACTACGGTTTCCTAAATGGGAAGAAACTTTGAAGAGTATTAATCACAGAAAAATAATTTATGCTGTGCCTTTGCAAATGTGAAAATTCAGTTATTGATTTACCACATTGTTTTAACACTGTAAAATCACCTAAGTCAGCAGATTAATCACCTGCAACACTATCTTATGATGCATGTTTTTTGTTTGTCCATTCAGATCTATTTTTTAACTCTGTACCCAGCGCAGTTACTTACTTGGATCACTAAACCTTTGGTTTCAGCTCGAATTTATCCAATGGGAGGGATCAACAAGTGATTAGCAGTTGAGCAGTGAACAATTGGAGGATTTATGCTCCAACATCCTCCCTGATGCTTACTGGCAGCACCTGCATTGCTTGAGTGAAAGTCTTAGTTCCACTCTTACAGCTCAGTCTTCTGTCTATCGTAACTATTCTCTTCTCTTGCCACTTCTGGATTACAGAGAAATAACTATCCCTGGTTTAAAGGTAGTAGTGCTGATAAAATCTCTTTTCTGTTTCCCTTTATCTGTCTACACATTTGGCACAGACTGTTGACTAAATGCACTTGAATTGCATGTGTTTGTTATGTCAGTGATTTTCCTTATGGGAGTCTGATTTCTGTATGACTCACTATATGTATTATCACAGATTTACCCACATTTGTTGCCAGGAAATGAATGAATGGAGGGGAGATTTCCTTCGTTGTTAATATTGCAGGTTAAGGTATCAGAGTAAGGTGCCCACTGAAAATGATTTACAATGATGAAAAGCATAAAACCAGTATTATTAACAGTATCTATGAAAAAGCAAAAAATTAAACAATAACTACATTAACATTTAAGCTCTGGACTGATGGGAGCCCAGATAAATAGAACTGAAGCGGCTTTCAACCTGAGGAAGTTAGCTGAATTGGTGAACCCTTTCATCTTGCTGGTCTCTCGTGAAGCAACACTCAGTCCTGGGTGTGCACACTTTGCAGAGAAGAAGATAATTTTATAAAGTAGAAATTCTGAAGGTTTTCTCTCACCCACTCTATTCCAAAGACTATAGATAGGTACCTGGCATAAAGCAGAGAAAGTACAGGGTTTTCTAAGGAAGAAAAAGTACACAAAGAAATTTCTATTTCCTAAAATAGTACAGAAAAATATGACAAAAATCTCTATCTAAAGAAAAAAACCAAAGGGACACATATGTAGTGCAAGGATGAAACTCAAATTAAGATGAAAACTATAAGTACAGAATATGCACATTAAATTTAATGGAGCAAATGCTACAATTAAAAAGTATGATCAGATTATGCATTATTTACTGTTAATCAGAAATGTATAAAATAAAGAGAAACAAAAATTTTGAAAGGAAAAATGATTCAGTGTAAAGTTAACAATCAAAATGTTAGCTAAGCAATATCAGGGTACAGCAAATCTAAGGCATGCTCTACTAGATATAAAGAATATCCCTTCCTTTAATAAGTGGTTCAGCTAACCAAGAAAATATGATATATTTGAATTTACATACACTTAAATAATGACCTGTAATTATATAAAACAAAATTAGACATAACTAGAAAAAAATGGAAAAAGCTGTATTTTAGAGGTTTATTTCAAGAATAATTAGATTTGGACTATTTGAACAATTAAATAAGGAAATTTAGTCCAAATAGTTGTACAGAGAACATTACATCTGACAGCTAAACAGATCACAGTCTGTTCTAATAGTCATGAAACGTTGGCCACATCCTGAATGATGAAGAAGAATTCAAATAACTGAAATATAGAAACAAATTAGTAACAAATTATTCTAATAAAAATCTAACTTATGCTTTGCTTAGTTATGGATATTTTTCTTCACAGTTCCAAGTAATATAAAAGTGATGAAGGACTATCAAGGTCAAGAGAAGTTAAATCCAACTTGAAAGTAATCCCAAATGGCATTTTACAGAAGAACACACTCATAATGAGACTTAAGAATTTGGAAGAAACTGGGCCTTTACAAGATGCAACAAACATCTGAATAATTCTGAATGGAATAACAGGAGACATTTTGGATATATAAAGCCAGTAATAGAACCAGAAAGGCAGTAGTATTGTCTGGCAATTTCTAGGTTAATAAATGACAATATCTTTCCATTTTGAAGAATAGATCAGCAGAAGAATAGGCCATGTCTTAATGAACATATCATACATATAAACTATTAAATTATAAGGAGTGATAAGTACTGGAAAAATTGAGATAAGCTATAAAAATTATTCATAAATATTAAAAAATTGAAAATGCTTGTTAAACTGATTTCAGTTAAAAGTGTTTATCTCAAGTTGCTTTTGGTGTAGCAATAAAACCTGTAGGTAAATCTAAACTAAGTCATCAAAATCATTGAAATAGAGAGCTGGAACATGAGAAGTTCTGGATGAATAACATCTCTGTCACCCTCAATGAGCCCAACTTGCACTCCCCAGGAAACAGAGGACGGATTCTCCTTTGTGTCCACTCATTCTATTTAATATCCTAGATGGATAGTCCTTCAAACAAATTCTGAAACTTTGCTTTGCTTTTGTCTTTTTGTCTGAGGACTTCAGACTGGAGGCTCCTGAATGCTGATCTTTACCTCTACGGATCACTCTGCATGAACTTTTATCTCAGACTCCTAGTTGGACCATGCAAGTGGTCACTGAAAGAACTATGATATTGAGCGTCATCACTGTAGGGCTCAGTGAATCCAAACATCTAGCTCACATTTTCACCACAGATATTAGCTTTTCCTAAAGTGATCTACACACTGAATTTTTTCAAATAAGAAAGGGCTACCATAGCCATTTGTGTGTTATATAGAAAATATCTGCACAAATAAAAATTAGTATTATTTTCTTTTGATATTTTCTTCCTTGTTGAAAGCTGAAAGTTATTAAAGCCTATGGTTTGGTTTGGTTAAGTGTTCCCCCAAGTACCCATATAATTAAGTCTTGCTTGCCAACCTGTGGTAATGTTGGGGTTGGTGGAACTTTAGGAGGTAGAGTTGAGTGGAAGGAATTTAGGTTACAGTATGCAGACATGGCCTGAAGGGGACATTGATACTCTGCATATCTTCTTCGTTTCCTGATTTCCATGAGGTAAAGAGCATGCTCTCTCACATAATTTCTGTCAAATTCTGCCTGAACACAACAGAGCCAGATAAGACAGGGACAAGATACTGTTGACTGAAACTTCCAAACTCTGAGATGAAATAAAGCTCTTTCATGATTACAAGTTGTGTATCTCAGGCATTTTGTTATTACAAAAAGCTGGCTAGCATACCAACTCCATTATAAAACAAGTTTGAATATTTCTTTTTAGGCCTTTTTTGTTTTGTTTTGTATCTTAGTTACTTTCCTTTTATTGCTGAGACAAAATACGTGACACTCAAAGTGAAAGGGGGTTTATTTATTTTACGGTTTGTAGGAGTTTCAGACCACAGTTGGTTAGCTTAAAGCAGGGTGGCAAAACAGAGGGGCAGCTTCATGGCACTGAAATACAACAAAAGTAACAAGAGCAAGAAATGAGAAACGTGCCTCTTTCCATCTCTTTTATTTTATCCAGACTCATGGAATCAGGGAGGTTCCAGTCCAGTCAGTGGACTGATCAGCAATTGCCCATCCTGTTCCCAGCACCTTTAATCTCAGGACTACACTACAAATCAATCACAAAATCTAGATTCAGGCACTAAAACTCTCTGACTACACAAGGCTTAAGGGGGATATCGAGATACAAATTGTAACACTCTGGACATAGCTAAAAAAGTAATTCACTTATACTGGAAATTAAAGCACATCATACCAAATACATACTACTAAGCTGCCTATTGAGATAAAGACAGAAGGGCTGGGGATTTAGCTCAGTGGCTCCAGCACTTGCCTGGTAAGCACAAGGTCATGAGTTTGATCCCCGTACAAAAAAGAAAAAAAAAAAACAAGATAAAGATAGATAGATACATAAATACATATCCAGAGACACAAAAGTAGGTGAGTAGATAGATAGATAGATAGAAATAGATTAAACTCAAGAGATTTTTTTTAACTAAAATAGCATAGTGTCATTTTGGTTTTTCTCACAGGTAGCAATTTTGGAGCTACTCTGAAGACTGACTTGTTTTATACTTTTAAAAAAATGCCAGATTTCAGGTTGCTAACTTTTTTATTAAATAATTTTTTGAAAATTTAAAATGAACTATTTGTCAATAATTAAATTTGTGTGTAACAATTTATAATAGTGATACACTCAATACATTTCTATTCAAGAAATATTAGTAATGAATTTGTAATAGTTACTAGCAAATTACAAAGAGTTGAAATAGGATAGATAAAACTAATAAATTACTTTATCAGTCAGATACTATATTGTTTTAAAATAACTCATTTTCAGTAAAGAATATATCAAATTGTGCATAAGGAGATTACATATATATTTCTATTCATTTTAAGAAATATGCTTTAAATTCTTGTAAAAATTTGTAACCATTGCTGTTTCATGCAACATAGAAAAAGCTTTTTCTTTAAAAACTTAGAATAGTAGATAATTCAAATTTATCAAAATACTTTTTTTTAAACATGACTCATTTATATTTTTTCCTAAATTACAAAAATCTATCTTATAATTTTTCATCACATTTTTCACTATGCTCATGGATTTTTAACTATAAAGCAGATTGATTATGATAATTAACATTTTCAGGTTCTAACTCAACCTTAAGAACGAAGACTGACAATGTACTAGATCAATAGGTGTGATCACAGAGGGAGACTTGGAGGAAATGAAATGAAGTCAGTGTGTTCTAATCAATCAAAATAGTTTGCATTTATTAAACCAAAGAAATTTCTCTATTTTTCATTCTTCATAGAATCTTCTTAGTTCTGTCAGAGATCTCTACACAAATGTCTTTTTCTCTATGTCACTTCTTTAAACCTGTTTCATGAATGCAGACTAGTTCCTTTGTTTAGTTAAAATTTTATGGTCTCATCAGTTAGCTAGCTTCTTGTTGATAACTAATGAAAACAAATATAAATTCGATAAAATAAAAAGAAGATATTCACATCTATGAAAGTATATATATATATATATATATGTGTGTGTGTGTGTGTGTGTGTGTGTGTGTGTGTGTATCCATATCTATAGTATTCATATATATAAAAAGTTCAATGGATTTGCTTCCAGATGAGATTTTTTTAGCTCCCAAATCTGTCAATCACTCAGCTTCCCTCTCTCTCTCCCTCTCCTTCTCTGGCTCCCTTTTCCTCTCCCTCTTCCTTTCCCTCTCCCTCTCCCTCTATCTTTCATTCTGAGTTGGATCCAGCTCTGTTTTCAAGTAGAATATATTCTCATGGTCCCAACATGACTACCCATATGCAGTTACATGCTTCTTTTTTCTAGTGTTAAAATAAGACTCACTGCTTGTCATGGTTTATGTCTGTGGCCCTAAGGCCCCATGAGTTTGCATTGTGCATTTGTGATGGTTCATTGTCTAGTGCTGGGATTGATGGTGTCAGTGTCCACCCCCATAGAGGTGGAGCCAGGATGTGATGTAACGGCAGGAAGAAGGTGTGTCTTGCTCTTTGCTGGTTCCTGCTTGCTATTTGCAGCCGCCATGAACTAGGGCCCAGCCATGCCAGCCTGCCTTGGAGCCAACTAAGTGTGTAATGAAACCTCCAAAAACTGTAAGAAATAAACCTTTCCTTTCCCAATTTGGGCTTCAGGTATTTTGTTTCAGCAATGAGTAATAAGTAACTAAACACTGCTCAAAGTTAAGAAGTGAGAGTGAGTACTGTTTGGCCATATTTTGACTATCCATCAATTGTTATAATAAGGTTAATATGATACACTAATGGGCTTGGACCAATCAGGATCTATTCCTAGAGTTCAGCCAAATCTTCTCATGTTATTTGAAAATGTGGCAAAAATGAGAGCAGGAAATCAGATATTGAGAAATCACATATAGTTGAAAAATTCTACTACATTGTTGTTCTTGATTTTAGAAAATTATGACATTATATAAAAATAGATAAGTGGTAACACAAATAGTTGATTTGTACATGTATTTTTAAAATACTTTCATCCAAACTTGATTAGTAAAGATTTTGCTACCTTAAAATCAAGAATATACCTATAAAATTCAACAATAAGATATAATTATATTTTTAATACTTTTATTTATATAATATTTTGTAATACTTTTAATCCATAAATCCATTGCTCTTATTGCTTGAAAAAAGAACTCCTCATTTAGTAGTATTCTGATTTTTATCATAATATATAATATTATGAATAATGAATGCACTATATAGGTATTTAGCAGAAAACATAAAAGTTAAATATCTTGGATAAATCATGAGCATATGGTCTAAAACACTGGGGTAAAAGGTCATTTTGAACACGCTATTGTGTCTAGGAAATCTCAATGTAATACTGGGTGTTTTAACAAATGAAGATTTCATTAGCCTATGAAATGTCTTTTTAGTGATTTAATATATCCATGTGAATTTCTTTATTTTTCATTCTCTTTTGTTTGTTTGTGTCTTTCTTATTTTTTTTTTCATTTTTATTTTTCCTTTATGAGATGGAGTTTCCCTATGCAGTCCAAGCTGGCCTCAATTTACGTTGTAGTCCAGACTGGCCTCATACTCTCAGTGATTCTCCTGCCTCAGCCTCCAAAGTGTTGGGATTACATATATGTGTCACTATGCCCAGCCTCTGTCTGAATATTTTTTAAAAAATCAGTAGTAACTACTATATCCATGAGGAAAACTTGCAATGGCATAATTCCTTAGAAGGCAGTCTTATCCTATTGTTTCTTTAAAAATGGAGCTGTAAACAGGTTTCAGTATATATTTCAGTTTCCTTTATGTGCTTCATATGTGTTATTTTTTTAGGTTATAGAGCTGTATACTGTCATTCTGGTTTGCTAAGGCATTATTTGCACATTGAGAAAGAAACCACTATGTTTACTTGACATGGAAACGAATTTCTAACTCACTTGACATTTTACAGTGTATGAAAGTATTGGGACATAGACTATACGTCACTTCTCAAAGCAGCTGAGATGATAGAAGTTTAGCTATTCTTTTTTTCAGTGTAAACATAGACAGTAGTGGAAAGGTGATAGATGAGGGTTGTGGTCTTGACATGGGAAATGTCCTGAGGTCAGCATGGTGGCTTGAATGAATTCGGGTTCTACAATGTATTAATTTCACTAATTAAATAGAAACAAAATGACCCTATACAAGTTCAGCACTTTGTTTAGAACTAAAGAATTATCTTGATGTTGCTCATATATTTAGAAAATAGAGCCCATGATTAATTCCTGTGAGTCAAAACAAATGACAGAAAAAAACAAAGCAAAATGAAAAAGTCTTACAAAGGCTACTTCATTTTTGCATGGAGGACATAGGAATATTATCATTTTTATATCATCTGCTTTGCTCAATTTGTAAGGGGTTGAGGAGAGTTTCCTCTGTTGAAAAATAAATTTTTTTTTCAGCCATCCTGAAAATATCCAGACCTTTTGAAAGCTTATTCAAAACATTTTTTTCAATGTTTGTATTGTCAACAGAATAACAAAAGAGATCAAATGCTGCTGCTGGATATCCCAGATCTGGTCACAAAAGACAAAGCCCTTAAGTGGTAGTTCATAGTAACCACAGAAAAATTTAACAATATTTAAGAGGGTCTCTGCTTTAGAACTCTAATGCTGAGGCTCGAGGCAGGAATAAGATGCAGCGGATGGCTTTTATCCCACCACAGGTAGCTTAACTGCTTTCGCTTATCCAGCGTGGTCCAACAAGATCTGACAAACTGCATCGCTGTAGAAAAAGTATCTCCTGGGCTATGATGCGTATAGAGGATTTTTTTCTTTAGTCACTTGCAAGAATCAGGCTTTAATGCATTATACTGAAAGACTTCATACCCCAGATAGCTGCCTGCTGTCCACTGAATCTTGGCAGGCAATAATACTGTTGAAACTGGGAAGCTATGTTAAGCTATCTATCTGAAACTGGGAAGCTATGTTAAGCAGATTTTTGGGTATGTACAAAATGCTTTATTTTTAAAGCTGCTTTTCTTTGTAGCAGTTTAAAATGCTTTCTCTCTCTCTCTCTCTCTCTCTCTCTCTCTCTCTCTCTCTCTCTATTTTAAAACTCTTAGTTTGTTCAACTTTCAGTCTTCACCAAAACTACTTTGCAAAAATGTTCCTATATTTTTCCCCTCACCAAAGGTCAATGCTTCTAGAAAAATAATCTTATTTTTGTCAATTTAAGAGCTTTTCTTTAAATTATCACAGCTCTTACAAAAACTACAGTACACAGAAGAACATTAAACACCTTACCATTGTATGGAAGTTCCAGAGGAGTGCAGATACCATTTTTGGTTCCAGCTATAGGTGAAGAGATAAGTTTTGCAGCAAGAGATGAAGAAATGGGCTGTACTAACAGAGAAGTGAGGTTTGGTCGACTTTGTCTAAAGCTTCCATCTGTATTCAAAAGAGAAAGGAAGAAGATCCTTAGTAACTCTATATTAAAAACAAAGAGAAGTTCAACAAAGAGAAGTTCTTTGTAATAAGTATTTAGATGATGACATAAATTTATACTTATTCATTTATTTATATACTCTTTAGTCATAGTTTGGCTACCTATTAAAATGATTTGAGGTGCTTCCTAAAAATGTTGCCTAAATACAAGTATATGAGCTTGCTTAAAATGTCATTTACTTAGCTGCCCGGTTAATACTATAATGGACCAAAGGAATGAAATATCATAAATCCACAGAGTCCAAGACAATAGACAGTAATATGATTTCAGAACTTGGAAAGTAGACGAATCAGTGTCAGCTAACAAAACAGAAATGAAGTGGCCAAAACCTGACCTGCAGCTAGGAAGCAAAGAAGCAAGATAGTTTATATCACAGAACCAGAAAGGCTTAGAAATTGGCAATGGCAGCTGCTTCTATAGGGCCAGTGGGTAAAGGCAGGGCTGGATACAGGAGGCTGTGATGAACCCTAACTGCAAATCTGGTCAGTGTGAACGTCTTCACACAAGGAAAGAACAGTGTGATGCTGATTAGCAAAACATCAGATACAATCGTATATGTTATGCTTAAAGCAGAATGGTGTTATGATTGCTGAATCTTCAGATATTTTATATGCTTGGCATCCAGTTAATTCTCTTCGGATGAAGCAACTGAAGATTCATTCGTCATTCAAGTCAACAGAAACTATAAAAATACTGAACATCACGAGCTGTTACAATAAAACAATTTACCTAAGTTGACCTATGTTGAAGCTTGCTGTTAAATAAATCTCACCCATATACAACATTTGAAATCTGTTTAATTTTGCCTTATGTCAGCCAATGATTACACCGGTGTCATAGCCCAGTGAGGACAAGAGGAAGAGTCGAGAAACTGAGAGGACAATTACCAGGAGAAAAAAATTAACAGGAATTAACAAGGATGTACGTGTCTGCTAGGATAACAAAAGACTATTAACAATAAAGTCAAGGGAAAGATTTGAAAACTTTATATATATTCACCTGGGAATATAGCTCAGTGGAACAGCGACTGCCTGACAAGCATGAGGTCCCAAATCTGATTCCCAGTACAAATAAAACAAAACAACAACAAACCAATGAAATTTTAGGGGGCCTCAGTTTGTGAAGAAAGAAATGTAATAACCAATGAAAATAATACTTAACTATTCATTATAAGTACTACTTTTTAGTAGTGCTTATATTATTATTTTATTTTAAAATGAAAGAGAAAAAAATATGATACAGAATTTCAAAACAACATAATAGGAGATTAACAATGGATAATATATTGCATATTATTATCTTCAAAGTAGTTATTTATATTTTAAGATATAGACATAAAAATGATCAAGCAATGAAAGCACAAATTGTTCTTTTTGATGAACTAACAGAGATTGGTAGTACAATTATCTGTCATATATACAGTTGATTCTTTTTGGAGAAAAGAGAAATAGGAAAAAGACAAGAGTGATATATGTGGAGATTTGTCAAAGGTAAGTCTATATCCATCAGCGTGGTGAGTCAGTATAATGGATAAAACAGAAAAATAATGAATACATCTAGGCATGTTATTGAGAGAGGATGGGGAGGTTAAGTATAAAACTAAGTGATAAATAAAGATGTTAAAAAAAAGCAAGCAAATATTTGCTTTAGGGAGATAATGAAAGGGAAGAGGAAGGATGAAAAAGTAGGTACTGACACTCCTATAAATTAAGCTTCATAGAAATGTTAACCAAAAATCTATGTTATTCTATATCTTTGAAAAAATAAACACTACACAAAAATAATCAGAGGAAGCAATTACAATACTATAGCAAGACTCAGGGTAAAGAGGATGGAGAAAATACACTGAATTGTCTTAAAAAACAATGAAGAAATATTTAGCTGAATTATTTTTATTGATTTTGAAAAAGAAGTACGCAATGAATGTCTATCATGCAGCCATTAATGCTTCAATCACAGTGTTACATTTTTCAGAACTTTTATTAGGGAAAATAATTGCTAAAGATTTTCTCAGAATAGGGGCTGGGGATTTAGCTCAGCGGCATAAGCACCTGCCTTACAAGCAGGCAGTTGTGAGTTCGATCCCCAGTACAGATAAAAAGGAAAAAGACAAAAAAAAAAGAAAAAGACAAGATTTTCTCAGAATTGAATATGATAGAACTGCAAGGGGTGCAGAGTCCAATGATACTGGTAGCCAGGCTCCAGGAGGCACAGTATAAATGAAAAAAAAAAAAAAAAAAAGTTTCAACAGGGTTTCCTTAATTTATTATCTAGAAAACCACAAGGCTAAAATGATATTTAGCCTAGGCCTGTGACAGCTGTGGAAATCATGGTTTTGAGGAAAACAATAACAAAGATTTAAGCTTAGCGTCAGTTCTTTTACGCGAGCACAGTGCTGGTCTCATAATTTAGTAACCCCTCCTATGGATCCAAGACACTGTGTTTTGACCACAGTGTAGTTCGCCGCTCCCCAACCATTTTCATGTCACCCTACTATGACTGGCTGTATAATTTTCAGGGCCTGCAGCAAAATGACCGCATGAGATTGCTTGTTCAAAAAGTATGAAGAATTTCAATACGGCAATAGCAGAGCGTTAAATCAAATGTGGGGCCTCTGAGAGAAGGAGCTTTGCAAGAATCCACAGGTCACTTGTTCATGAGCCAGGCTCCACATAATCCACATAAAAGAGGCTCATAGTCATATAGCCTGCTGTGACAAACGGAGAGGGTTTTGCAGACCTCACGGAAGCTATTCTCAGTCCCAAGTGACATCCCTGGATCACCTGCTCCAGGCCATGCCTGGGGCCAATGTGACTCATCACATCGGCCAATGACCAACGTGTCTAAGAAAGACAACGCACAGCATAGTAACCATCTCTCTCTGGTCCTCCGTGACGGGTATCGCCTTGGCACGTGTACTGCGCATGGGCCAACTAAACAGTATTTCCAAGCCGTCTGTTGCTTTTTAAGGATGTGAAGTACACACATACATTTTCAATACAAAGCAAAACATCTTGAGAAGTGTTCATGCATGTGGCTACTGACATATTTCTAATACCAAGTGAAATGGCTTAAGGTACTGCATGATTTCATTGCTCCCCAATTCAAACTTTACATTCCAAATAAAATTTACTGTCATTCACACATTCAGGCTAAAACTTAGTAGGTCCCTCCGTGCTCTGTAGTTTACATCTCCCCTCTTTTTACTTAAGTCCTTCATGCCACTTGTAATTCTCACTCATCACATGCATTTTACGTGTCTAAATTATACACCTTCTTCAAAGCCAAAGTCTAAAGCCACCTTCTACATGAAGCTCTCTGAGATTCCCACAGGACTGCGTGATGCTTCTGCACCTTTCTGGCACTCTTTGCCATTTCCAAGTAGCACGATCACTGTGTGAAAGCACTTGGTTTCCTTACATCTCTCTTCCTCTGGCAAAACACTCTAATTTTGAGAAGAACAGGATCATGTTATCCATATTATATGACAAAGGTGCCTAAAACATTCTCAGGAACAAAGCAGGAGATGAGTAATTGGTAAAAAGAAAGGAATCCACAGTTGTTTGAAAAGTACTTCAAATGCTTCCATCTTACTAATCTTCTGAATGCCTCTAAAATGGATCGGGGAAACACTGAAGAAGACTTTAAGATTCTCTGCATAACATACAGCCTGGTGACTCCTTCTCAGCTTACTGCTACCCACCCTCAACTGATTGTCAAATGACTTCCACAGCTAATTTATTCCCATTACCTCACTGGGTAACCTTGTTCTACAATCACCTTTTGTAAACATGTTTATGTAAACCAGATTATCTTCAAGATATATTTATCAATCAATAAAAAATCAATAATTGCATTGAATTTTTCTTCAGAAAACCTTGGTTAGCATATAAAACAATGTATTTAAAAGTTAAATATGAGTAAATCCTAAACCATAATTGATCATATCGTTGACTGTTTGGTTCAGCAGACTAATAGACTTGCATTAGTTTTGAAATATCTGAAGTAAGTGGTTCATTAATTTTACACATTTACCTTAATGGAGATTTGATAAACAGTTCTGACCTGATACAGATACTAAAAGTAGGATCTTAAAGGACACTAAGATTGAATGATAGAGAGTACAGTTAAAACCATCTGTTGAAAAAGAGCTGAGGGAAGAATTTAATTTTCTTATATTACTAACAGACACCAAATATAACTAATATGTATACCATTTTTATTCAGTTTTATTTTAAAGCATATGGAAGAATTATAAAAGATTATTAGAGCATGTAATATATACTATTTTGTCAATAATGATTGATGTCAACTTTTATTTTAGTAGATAGCCTAGATCTTCATTCTCTGCAGTTGTTATAATCTAATGATTAAAACAGACCCATCCAACCAATAATTCAATCCCTGTTACAACGCCATACATGTAGTATAATGAGGAATTTGAACATAGAGACTCCTAAGTCTGATTTTTCCATTAACATACTGTTTGAAATGTAACAAATAATTTCACTATAAAAATATCATCATTCCACTACTACTATTCCTGAACTACCAGGTGGACCAGGGAGGGCCTTAAGTACACTGATTTGTTGAGAATAGATATACTATATCAGCTCAGAAATAGACAATCTATCACTGTGGGAAACATTTAGAAGAAACTAAGTAAAAAGAGTAAAATGCTTTCTAACTGTAGATATTTAATAATTTTTGCTTTACATTTTTCAAACTTCTGATGCCTACTTCAACCATATCTGCTTATGGTTGTGAAGAACAAAATGAGTGCTAGTACTTGTGTTTGTGTGTACGTGTGTGTGTGTTTGTGTATGTGTATATAACCCTGACATCCCTACAACTCAAGTAGAGTGAGTAGAGGGGTACATTCAGTGTGCAGCCCCTGGTTAAGCAACAGTCACATGACAGGTCACTCATCAGAGAGGCAGAATTGCAGGTCCTCTCAGAGGCCTGAATCAGAATCTATAGTCTAATAAGATCCCCAGGTGATTCATATGCATAGCAGATAAGCACTTGCCTAAATCAGTATATATTTTTTCAGAGAAAAATTTACATAATTTTCACAGCAATAAAAATATTTAAAAACTAGGACAAAAGGGACGGAAACAGTATTTGCATTCCCTTACTGAAAATTAAAGATGACAGAACTTTTGACTGTATCTCTAAAGCTCAAACCAACAGTTCTTTCAGCTTTTTTCAGAATGCATAAGAAGTCTGTTTATAAGCTAAACTGAAATAACAAGTTTAAAATGGGCTGAGAGCATTTTGTTTTTGTCCTTTTCTCAGAGATGAATTTGGTCATTCAAACATCAAAATTACATTTGTGACACTTTATTGCAGCAATGAATAAATATTACAATAGCTAACTGATTTGAATTTTTTTCTTGACTTTCAGCTATTATAATTTAAGACTGTTAAAGAGCAACCAACTAAAAGTATAAACACTGCGCACTTACCAGAACACCAAAAAATCATAGAACTCAAAGAGCAGAGATTTAAAAGATTTTATATGGAACTTTTATGAAAAAATACCAAATAGTCAAACGAACAAGCCGATATTAGTGATGTTAAAAAGAAATGTCAAAGTTATCTTGCTCCTCTTCTATAGATATTTTCACGATAAATGAATACTAGAAATGAAATAATTCTCTGATCTTATTTTTTGTCTATTTCTGGTTTTTGACATGGGAATGCTGACACAAAAAAGAGAAACTATCCTGGCGTCCAGACACTTACCTGGCCTTTCCTCTGCCTCACTGATAACTTATCCCTGAGAACTTTTTCACTTCTTTTGAAATCATTAACACAGCATATATATATATATATATATATATATATATATATATATATACAATGACATGAATTAAACAAAAATCTTTCTCATCTTAATGTAAGAAGATGATTTTTAGAATCTCCATGGTCTCATCTAAGTAGTAAGGAGTGTTCTAGCTCAACTACTACTCTTGTTTAGAATAGGAGATACAGGATATATGAAATCTTTGGACAGGTTTTGTTTTCTTAATTTATAATATTTCCTATAAGTCTCATTAAAATCATGTTTAGTCACATGCAAAACTGTGATTATTGTTATAGTGATGGTTTTATTGAGGAGAGAAACCTGGGGGAGAAAAATATACTCTTAAACATACGGGGCCATAGCTCAGCAGTGTAAGTGCTTGTCGAAAATGAGGTGATGCGTTTGATCTGCAGGACCAAAACAAACAAACAAACCCCATACATTGCAAGGAAATCCTTTCAATTAATAGGTCACAAAACAGTTAACAGCAAATGCTTGTACACAGAACTCCAGTCATTCCAGTGGTAAATATTCTATTGCTAATTCTTCCTCTGAATTTTCATGCACTAAAATTTTCTTATGAAGAAGTTGTATAATTTTGTGAGTGTAATTTAACAAACTTGTTTTAGATCTGTATTTCCTCAACATATTTTGTGAAGTAGAACCCAACTCATATTAAAAGAGTAGTGGAGGGTTGGGGGAGGGAGGGAGAGAAAGAGAGAGACAAATGAGAGAAGGGTCTAAAGTAACGCTTTGCCTATTTTCTTTTTACTAAGGAAATATCTTTCAGTATATTGAAAGTCTTCTTTGAAGCCACAATAAAAGCTATACTGGCACAGAAAAAGACATGGTTCTTCTTCTAGTATAATACTAATGGTCCTGTTATTAAACTAAGGTGTTCTTAAAGGACAAGAATGGGAAGAGTCTTTGTTGGTTCCTACATGTAGGACATCAAACAATACTATGCAACGCTATCTATTAAAAGCTTTTACACAATAATGCATTTTGAACAAAATTCTTGATTATTCACATTGATTTAAATTTTCTTTTTAGTTCCTTTATTTAATCTCCATAACAATTCAGTAACATTATATTTAGCATTATATGTAAAATTTTTTTTTTGTCACTATTAGTCAACAATGTCAATTTTTTTAGAGAAAGTAATAAATGAATGTGGAAAGAGAAGAAAAATTTTTTCCAGAGCAAAAACAGAGCTATGAAACAAACAAACAAAAAATGCAAATGAATAACCATCACATCTGTGTCCCATGAATTATTAAGCTTTGATTAATATGTAAATAATGAAGATGTCTTTGGAATTTGCCCATTTGAATGACATAACCATAGTATATTTATAATGCTAGTTGACACATGGTATGTCCTAGGATTGAATCCAAATATTTAAGTACAGGATGATGACCAAAAATTGCATTGCTTTTCATTAAATTTTATAAGATAATATAACAGGAATTATAAAAAAGCAGAATTAAATGGGCTGCTGTAGGGCAATAAGGGGGTGAAAATTCAAGTGGCCATCCTCAAATAGAGATTACTATATATACTACAAATTAATGCTAGAATAATATAGTTTATTACAGAGGGTTTTAAGGACAATTAAGAAATGTGGGGTATATTAAATAGATTCTGGAGGACTTTTACAGGATTTTGAGTGTAGTACTAGTCCCATAAAAGAAAATTTAGTCCGAAAGTCATATGCACAACAGAATAGACCTGGTGTAGAAAATTTAATAAAGCTAACAAAACATAGACCCCATTTGAATCAGGCAGAGAGGCTGATACTAGGTGTATATTATCTCACTCTATTTCTATATTTTATATAACGATATAACTGTTTAAGCTACACTAATTATTATCTCCATTTTATAGAAATAGCTCTAAAGTTTCAAAATAGATGCACAAAGTTATCTGAGTGGTAAGAAATAGCTATTACTTGCACTCCAAAATTAAGGTTATGGAGCCAGTTCCCAGTGGCATTTTTCCAATGAGGAATAAATGTCTGTATGAAGTAGGATGCCTTTTAAAGCAAGAAAGGTAAAGATCTTTATTGAGCTGCTTTTAGTTATTATAAAAATCATGGAGATAAGTGCCCTAAAAGGAGAAAAGCTTTATTTTGGCTCACAATTTTGGAGGATGAGGTCCCTGATTGATCAGGCCTACTATCTTGGAGCTCAAAGCAGCCCTTCAGGTGCAGCAGAGAAAATCTGCTCCCTTTGGGACCAGGAAGCCGAAGAGGCAGAGACAAGGACTATCCCCTTCAAGGAAGTGCTCCTGATAACTTCAGGTACTTTATTTAATTATTTATTTTATTTTAAAGAGATTAAGATAAAAGAGGACAAAACAAAGCAGATCAGAACAATGTAAGCAACACAGTATTTCACCACAAGACAACCCAATATGTCAGTAGTTATCATAATATCTCTTTCCTTGAAATAGTTGCATATACCTTCATAATAGTATCAAACATAGCAAAGTAGTATAAAACCATTAAAGAGAATGAAAGTATTACAGGGCATTCAGAACCAAATAACAGAAAATGAACATGCCTACTGTATTATCTCATTTTCCATAGAAAATTTGTTTATACTATCACACATAATAAAATCCAATAAGTTACAACAAGATAGAACCAATGGAAACAGAAGAACAAAAGCATGGTAGGACTTCAAAACAAAATGATATTAAATCAGCACTGGCTATTATAATGTCTTGTGTTTTTTCAAAATAGTTGTTCATACCATCACGGAAAATAAAATCAAACAAACCAGGAAAAAACCACTCCAACTAATGAAAAGGAACATTATAAGGCTCCAAAGCAATGGATCGGGGAATCATGATTACCATAATATCTTATGTACTCTTACCGTTTCTTACAATAGGGAGACTATACAGTATTTATAAATGTGAGTTTGATTTATTTTACTTATGAGTATGGTCTCAAGTTGCATCCATTTATTTATAAATATCTCAATGTGATTATTCTTTATAGCTGAGTAGTACTCATTGTATAAAAATACCACAACTTTTTTATCCATTCCTCAGTTGATGGACATTTAAGTTGTTTCCAAGATCTGGCTATTACAAATTGGGCTGCTATAAACATGGGCCCACATACATCACTGTGATATGATGCTTTCAGTTCTGGGAATACGCCTAGAAGTAGAATAGCCGGATCAAATAGGACTTCCAATCCCAGCTTTTGGAGAAATCTCCAAACTGACCTCCCCAGTGATTGCACCAGTCTAGATTCCCACCAACAGTACAGGAGCGCTCCTTTTCCCCACAGCATCTCCAGCATTTGTTGTAGGTAGTTTTCTTGATCCTGGCCATTCTTCACTCACTGAGTGAGCTGAAATCTCAATGTTGCTTTAATTTGCATATCTATAATGAGAAATGATGATGAACATATCTTCATGTACTTATTTGCCATTTGTATTTCTTCATTTGAGAACTGTATATTCATCTCAGATGACCATTTTTGGATTGGGTCTTTGAATTTCGGGGATCTGATTTTTTTTAAATTCTTTACATATTTTAGAAAGAAATCCTTTGTCTGAGGGACAGTTCACTAAGACCTTTTCCCAGTTTGTGGGTTTTCTTTTCACTATGCTGGATATTTCTTTTGACATGCAGAAACTTTTTAATAAGACGTGATTATTGATTCTGTGAAGTATTTCCCATGCGGTTTGATTCCTATTCATGAATTCTCCACCTACCCCTATGTCTTCAAGGTTTTTACCCAATTTGTCTTCCAACAGATTTAGTGTTTCTGTTTTAATATTCATATCTTTGATCCATTTAGATTTTAGTTTAGTACATGTTGATAAGCATGGGTCTAGTTTTAGTTTTTTGGCATGTGGAGAGCCATTTTATCCAGCACCATTTATTACAGAGACTGTTGTTCTTCGAGTGAACATGTTTGGCCCCTTGATCAAAGATAAGGTTGTTGAGTGTGTTTGTAGTTGTGGTTGCATCTTCTAATCTATTCCATTGATCTTTAGATCTGTTTTGATTCCAATACCATGTTGATTTTATTATAGTTGCTTTGTAGTATAACTTCCAAGTCAGGGATTGTGATGCCTCCTGCTTTGCTTTTTTGCTTAGAATTGTCTTTGCTATTGTAGGTCTCTTCTGGTTCCAGATGAATTTTAGGGGTGATTTCTCTAGATCTATGAGGTATGTTGGTGGTATTTTTATTGGGATTGCAATGAATCTGTATAACAGTTTTGGGAGAATGGCCATTTTCACAATATATATTTTTACTATCCATGAACAAGGAATGTCTTTCCATTTTCTGAGATCCTCTTTGATTTCTTTTTTCAGGGCATTATAATTTATCCTATATAGATCTTTTGTGTCTTTCATGAGATTAATTCCTAAGTATTTCATGGTTTTGGATGCTAGTATGAAGGATGTGGCTTCTCTTATTTCTCTCTTAGTGATTTTGTTGTTAGTGCATAGGAATGCTATTGATTTTTGAGTATTGATTTTGTATCCAGCTACATTGTTGAATTTATTTATTATGCCTAGGAGACTTTCAAAAGAGTTTTGGGGGTCTTCTATGTAGAGTATCATGTAACTTCAGGTACTTTTACTAGGCCCCACACCTCCAAATAGCTGCAGTCTGGAGATCTTCAGCCTTTAGCAAGTTAGCCTTAAGGAGATATTCAAGTATGAATATTGCGTATAGCAAGATCTGTGGGAAAAGCCTAGAAAAGAAAAACTGCCAAGACAATGAAGAGACTAGGGGCAGTGAAAAACAGAGTAAGACTTCAATCTTGAAATGTAAGACTAAAAGTCTTGTTCATGAAATACACGGGATAGGAAAACTGCCTGGAGTTAAAGTGTCAGACTATTTTAAGTAATTGTATTTAGTATTGAACTGCACTGGACATTTATCAATGTAGATTCTTCATAAATAAACTAAAAAGTTCCTCTCATTTCTTAATAAAAAACAATTCAACAAATACAGTTTTGACTTTTATTGCTTGGTCACAGTTCCCACATTACAGCTAACCCATTGCATATTATAATTGTTTTCTTACAACTTGGCAAATGTCTGCACAATGACATTCCTTAAGCAGCAGTTTCCTGGGCCATAAAATAAGAGAAAAAGTTGCCTAGTCTCTAGCTTGTAGGAAGGCTTTAGGATTAATGAGATACCCATAAAGCACTCTGAGCTCTGCAGAAGAATAGGTACAATGTAAAATGAGCCACATTATTTCTGTAACAAATATTATCCATATATTGTCCAACAGAAGTGAAAAAAAAAAAAAAAAAAAAAAAAAAAAAAAACCTCTGTTGCTCTTTCTGATAGTGCACGTTGCTTTACTGTCATTGCCTTTTATTCTTTTGAGGTTCTCAGATAGAAATAAAAGTATGTGCTGTTTGCCTAACTAGTAGAGTGATCTGAGACCCACAAATCAAATACTAATAGGAAAGTCTGTGATCACTTTCTCACAATACATTTGGTACAAAATGAAATAAAACAGTGACACATTTGCAAGGTTGCTTCAAAGAAAATATAAATCATATGAAAGCAACATGGCTATTTTTAGAACGGGTTATGTTCAAGTCAAATTCATTTTTCAATACACAAAAAGCTATCACCTACTTTCTGAAGTAACCGGACTTACTTGAACTTGATTCAAAGATTATCAAATTATTTCATTTCAATTAAAATAGCAGTGATAACTCTAAGTTTATTAGTTCTCTGGCCACAAATCTATATATAAAACATACTGATCTAATTTTCAGGTTGAATGGTTTTCTATAATCAACAGAAAATTCTAAGACTCAATTAATGTCAGACTAATGTCATAGCATCATACAAAGAAAACAGTTGAAATCTGTGTTTTAGATATTGGCAGGCAAACAGACTGCACATGTGGACTACATTTTAAAATATAGCTTATATAAACATAATTCTAGCTTTTGCTAACTTAATATGTTTAGAAATTTATGCAATATCATGTGGAAAAAAGCCAATGGAAAAATAATAATATATAGAGAACAATGTTATTTATTTACCAACTTTACCTCTAGCTAACATATAGAAATAAAAAAATTCATTATAATAATTTTAGCTGGAAGATAGACTGCAGTTGTACATAATTTGGCTAAAAGTATGAATTAGAATTAAAGCAAAAAGATATTCCTTTTAACAATAAAACTGATATCACTAAATCCTCTGTTGAACAATTCAACTAGATTATATTATCAAAGTGATGCTATCATTTTCAAAAGTAGAACATTGTTCAAGTGTCCAGATCAGCACATATACATATGTTAATACACATACATACATACATACATGCTTAAATATCAATATAGACACACATATACCACTTCATGCATACAAACATACATAACAGAAAGAAGAATATATAACTTAGAATGAAGACTCTCAAAGAATGATTTAAAAAACCCATTATTACAGTTGAAAAGATACATAAAATAATTTCTATTTTTCTTAGGGTTGGAGCTACTAATAACTTTTGGTAAATGTGATTTATTATAAAACTAGGAACACTGCACATAAAGCTAATGGACATGTGAATCACATGCTATGTCTCAGTCCCTCACACTAGTAGGGTGCACTCTTTCTAATATAGTACTTCTTAAGTGTCACGTTCTTTCATATATGTAAAAATTTGCTATACCTTTATAATAGTATTTCATTTTAAGTCATATATATGCACATATTTGTGTGTATATATATATATATATATATATCAGTAGGCATTTATTTTTCATTCAACAAACACCTTAAAACATTTTCATGTAAATTTCCTGAGGTTTATTATATTCATTTTGAATGATATAAGTATTTCATAATTCTCACATTTTAATTTATTTAACTTATTTATTTATAATTGTGCTACAATTATAATCAAAAGTTTCATTAGTAGCCTCATATTTACTTGCAGATATATAATGGTTTTTCTAATGGTGCTATAGTGAAATAGATTTCAGGTTAGAAACATATGTAGTTTTAATTTTCAGACATCCTAAAAAATTATTCTCTAAAGAGTCTGCACTTATTTGTACTCTCATCATCACGATAAAATAAGACACCCAGGATCCGAGTAAAGAGGAAGCAGCATTTACAGACAGCTCCAGGACCAGCACGAAGGTCAGTCAGTGCCTGCTACAGGAGCTGGCAGAGACACCAACCACTAGAACACAACTTACACATGATGGTAGACAGGTAAACACAGGAATAGGGAAAGTGGACTAAGAAGTGAACCTGCCCCTCAATAAGAGCACTGCTCTCAGTGCAGTCTGAAGACAACACCATTCTGCGAAATGTATAATATCTTCTCAAGAAGAAACAATTCAGGTGGTGACAGCTGGGTGTTCTTCCTAGACACATGTCTGCTGGCCAAATCAAAGCAAGAGCCTGTGATAATAACAGAAAAATACTTCCCTATTCACAGCTTCTGCCTCCAGCTCATGTCTGGAAACAAACATTCTGTGATATACACAAAAATTTTCAAAATCAACCAGGGGATATCTACAGCTGGACACTGACCCCAGAGTCTATTGCCTGTTGTGTAGGCCAAGTGGCTTGTTTTTCCCTCTGAAACACAGAGAAGAACCTGAAACAATAGCAGCAAAGTGCTTCCTAGTTACTAGGCTCTATTCCAGTATAGGACTGAACACTGAGCTATTGTATGAAATGCACAAATCTTTTAGGGAATGTGACCACAGGAGTGGATGCCGTCCTACTCCAGTCATCATTACCCTCTGTGCCAACTCAGTCAAGTGATTCTCCCATTAGGACGTGGTCCAGAGTAGGAGATAACAACGGGAGATAATTACTCCATTTACCTACTCCATGGGATCCATGAACCAAACTGAAACTTGCCCAGCTCCCACAAGACTAAAGTGGTGGATGCTGGGAGCAGAGCAGCATGAAGGAATTTCACTTGGCTTTTCTTCTGAGGGCAACACGGGCCAGAGAGATTCTCAGGGAATTGAGTCAGGGCTAGAAGTGGATGGATGGATCACATAATCTTGGTCTGGTCTTCTGCTTCCCTGGCACTGGGGACAGGGGATGCCAGTGACAGAGAGAAACTCAGAGTGTGGCGAAGACCTGTATGTGGAGAGAAACAGTCTATGGTGGCTGAGACAACCTCTGCTCTGACCATGGGGATCTTTGCAGACTGAGAAAAAGGAGCTAGGAGCTCCAAAGATGCAGTGAGAAGAACAAGACAGAGCTAAATCACCAATGACTAATTCACTGATGAGTGCAGCATCTCCATGATCCAATGACTCCCCAAACACGAGACGTATGGGGACATTTTAGATCTAAATCATAACAAGTAGATGCACTCAAATTTAGCAAGCTAAACTTCAAACAAAATGTAGTCAGAAGAGATCAAAGGGCCACTATATAATAAGGGAAGAATTCATCAAGAAGAGATAACCACACACACACACACACACACACACACACACACACACACACACACAATTTCATGAAATAAATAATACTTGACATAAAAAGATAGACCTGAATACAATCACACACCTTATTATCACAAATTCAACTAGACAAAAATCAACAGAAACATCAGAATTCAACCACAACGTAGATAAAATAGACCTTACCAAATTCTATAGAGTATTTAATCAATCAGCAGGATATATTTTCTTTTCAGCACACTATGGAACTTCTTCTATAAGACTATATTATAGGTCCTAAAGCAAGTTTCAATAAATACAAAACAATTGACATCATCTTATTCACCCTATCAGATCATAAAGGAATGAAACTAGAAATAAGGAGCAAATGGAACCACAGAAACTACACAAACACATGGAGATTCAGTAATACCCTCATAAATGATCAATGGCCCACTAAAGAAATCAGGGAATAAATTTACAAAAAAAAATCCTAAGCTCAAATAATACTGGAAATGTTGCATATTACAATCTGGAGCACAATGAAAGAAATTCCAAGAAGAAACTTTACAACTATGAGTGCCAACATTTGAAAAGCAGAGTGAGCCCAAATAAACAACCTAACAATACATCCCAAGGTCTTGAAAAAGCAAGAACAAACCAAACCCAAAAATAGTAGAAGGAAACAAATTTTAAAGTTCAGAGTGGAATGTAATTAAACTGAAACTTAAAAAAAAGTACTAAAGATTAACATATCAAAGAGTGGCTGCTTTGAAAGAAAGCAATATTCTCAAACCATAGTCAAACTGAACCAAGCACAGAGAAAGTCCAAATTAATACAATTAAAAGTGAAAAAGTCAAAACTTTTACACACAACACTTAATTTCAGAATATCACCAGAAATTACTTTTAAAATTTGTATTTCAACAAATTGGAGAATCTGGAAGAAATATATATAATACTAGAAACATATGACTTTGTAAAATTGAACCAAGAAAATATATAAAATCTAAGCAGATCAGTAACAAGCAATAAGATTGAAATGGTGACTATAGGTTTTCCAACTAAGAAAAGCCTAGACCAGACAGACTCATGGCTGGATTCTACCAGTACTTTAGAGAAGAACACCAATCTTCCTCATACCTCTTCATGTTATAAAAGTGGAAGCTATCCTCCCAGATTCATTATCTATAAAGCCAGCACTACCCTGACACTGAAGTCAAATAAGAAGTCAAAAAAAGGAAAACTAGAGTCCATTATCCTTGATGTACAAAGATATAAACTTCTCAGTAAGATCTTCACAAACAGAATTCAACGTCACATCGAAAAGACCATACATCATGAATAAGTTGTTTTTAACCGAGGGACATAAAAATGGCTCAACATATGTAGATCAATAAATGCAATACACTACAGAAGACCAGGGATCATATTCACATGAACATTTCCATAGATGCTGAAAATGCCTCTGACAATATACAACAATGCTTTATAATAAAAAACTCGTTGAAAAGTTGGATTGCAGCACTTTATGTAAAAATGATAAACCAAATAAGACAAGCTCAAGCCAGCATTATGCTAAATGGGAGAAATGAAAGAATTCTTGCTACATCTGGAACAAGACAAGGGCATCCACTATTACCACTAATAATCGATATTATTCTAAATATATTAGCCAAAGTACACAGGTAAGAGAAAGAAATAAAGGGGTTATAAACAGGAAAGGAGGAAGATGGATTATCCTTATTTGCACATGATGTGATCCATTAAATAGGAATTAAAAAAACAATAATGAACCCATCAAGAAAGAAAGGAACAAAATTCCATTCACAATAGTTTTAAAAAACCCTGTGGGTCAACCTAATCAAGAAGATGAAAAGACTTGCATAATGATAATCACAGAACTTTGATGAAAGAAATTGAAGAGGACAATAAAAAATGGAAAGATATTCCTTGTTTTTGAATTAGCAGAATTAATATTGTTAAAGAGGCCATAATGCAAAAGCAATCAAAAGATCCAAGGCAACCCTTATTAAAATACCAACAGCATTCTTCACAGCACTAGCAAAAGTAACTTGGAATTTTATTAGAAATTAGAAAAGACCCAGAAAAGCCAAAGCAATCCTGAATAAAAAAAGGACTCCTAGAGACATCATCATAGGGTAAGCTATGCTATAAAGCCATATGTCAGAAAAAAATCTACACAATAATGGTTAAAAAAAAAAAAAAAAAACAAACAAAAAAATAGAAATGCAGACCAGTGGCATAGAATATAAGATGCAAAATCAAATCTAAGCTCTTAAACTTTCTGATTTTTGACAAAATTAAACCTAACAAATGGTGCTGGCAAAACTTAAGATCCACATACATTAGATCCCTATCTCTTGCCCTATACTCAAATAATATAAAAATGAACCAAAGATTTAACTATAAAATGACAACATTGAAATTTCTGAAAGACAACATGGGGAAACCTTGGAAACGGTAAGTTTAGGCAGAGATTTCATGAACAGAAATTGGAAAACACAAGAAATAATATCAAGAATCAAAAAACATTTCATCCACAGCAACACACACACACAATATATATATATATATATACATATATATATACATATATATAAAACCCATAAACAAGACTACATCAAATTAAAAATCTTTTACATGGCAAAGAAAGCAACTCAGTGAAGAAACAACACACTGAATGAGAGAAAATCTCTGCTAGCTACTCTTGTGACAGAGCATTAATATTTTAATATGTAAAAAACTTTTAGAAAACCCATATTACAATGACCTCAATAAGAAAGTAAGCAAATAAGTTAAATAGATATTTATCAAAAGACGTTCAAATGGTCAAAAAGTAATTGAAAGATGTTCAACATTAGTAGCCATCACAGGAATACAAATTAAAAATTCTTTGTGCTTCATCACAATGAGTATAGCTATCATCTTTCAGCTTTTTTACATGAGAGAGACAATATGATATTTACACTTGCGAGTCTGATTTATTTCACTCATGAGAATGGTCTCCAGTTGGATCCATTCACGGATAAAAACCTGAAGTGTATACCCTTTATAGCTGAGTAATACTCTATTATATAAAAACACAACATGTTTTTGGCCATTCCACAGTTGAGGAGCATTTGTTTCCAAGATTGAACTGTTGTTAATTGTGCTGCTATAAACATGGGTGCACATATATCACTATGCAATAATGTTTTGAAATCTGGAAAAATATCCAGAAGGCGAATAGTTGGTTTGAATGGGACCTCCAATCCTAGTTTTTGAAAAATTGCTCAAAAGCAAAGAACAACGGGATAGGGAAAAGGAGAAAAAAAAAAAAAAAAAAAAGAAAGATTTTAGATAGATAGGCAGATATATAGCTAGCTTGCTAGATAGATAGATGGATGGATAGGGAGGGAGGGAGAGATATAAAAGATAGAGAATGTATTATATACATATATATACATACATATACATATATATATATATATATACACAAAATAGATAACCCTACTACTAATCTCAAAAAGAGTTTCTGTTTTCATTGCTCAATTGTTTGATCATTTTTTCATTACTACATTTTGTAATCTGCACAACTATTTTGAAGAGAACAGTATGCAATATATTAACCATTGTTAATCTATTATTTTGTTTAGAAATTCTTTGTCATCATTTTATTCTTTTCTTGTACTTGTTGGTTCAAAAAAGGAATAAAGAATTCAGAAAAAGAAACAGGGCCAGGGATTTAGCTCAGTAGCTTAAGTGGCTGCATGGCAAGGGTAAGAAACCGTGGTTCCAAAATAAATAAATAAATAGATAAATAAAATAAAGAAACACTAAATGCTGGCAAAGATATGGTAAAAAATGATTCCTCTACAATGTTGGTGAAAATATAAAGCGGAGCTTATGTGGAAATCTGTATGTAATTCCTCAAGAGAGTAAACATAAAAATATTACCTAACCCACTGTTATCACTTGGACTATCTCAAAAGAATAAATTTTCAAAATGCTCATAGTATAGTGATACATAAATACTCATGTTTACAGTGGTACAATTCACAATAACTGAGCTGTAGAACAGCCCAGATACCTGCATCAGAGATGCACAACCTTTCAAAGCTTTAACTGATAAACAGCTTGCTGTAGCACACATGCTACATACCCATCACCACTATCCAAGATGAACAGGTTAAAACTATATCATACACAAACCATGGAATATTACTCAGTCACAAAAACGTCCTTGTGGCGTTTGCAGCAAAATAGATGAAAGTAGAAACCATCAAGGTAACCGAAACCAGTCAGACTCAGACAGTTTATGTTTTCCCTGATGTGAGAATTATGTAACTAACTAAATAAATAAAAAATACAAGAAAGGACAGAAATCAAGGAGATAGATAGGAGAGGGAGGAAAGAGAGAACAATAGGGTTGAAAATGATTAAGGTATCTTTTAATACATGCACCAGTTTTTCCAAAATAAACCCAATGATCATGCAATATTCACAAGTGCTAATAAAGTATAATTTTAATAAATGACAGGACACATTCCTTATTGTCTCAAAACCTAAACAAAAGAAACTGCATATGTGAAAAGTCTGGATTAAAAAAGACATTTAAGGGGCTGGGATTTAGCTCAGTGGCATCAGTGCCTGCCTTGCAAACAGGCAGTCGTGAGTTCGATCCCTGGTACCGATAAAAAATGAAAAAGAGAAAAAAAAAGACATTTAAGGAAATGGAAGAGGCCAAGCGGTGCAGTGGTTCAGACTGCAGTGGTATAGAAAAAGTACGGAGAATAAAGTACCATATTTTAGCCCTTGAAACACACATTGTTTTAAGAAGAATACAATTAACAAGTTCTGTTTACCTGAAGGAGTTTCTTAAAAATTTAGAAAATTAAAGAAATTTAAAAAGTTGCAGAGAAGGAAGATTTTCTGTTTTAAAATTTATTTTAATTGTTATATAAAACACACAAATTATGCATATTAGTTGGGTAATGCAATATTTGATATACTTACACAACTGCATAATGTTTACCTATTTGAAACATACTTGTCTCCTCAAAAGTTTACCTATCCTTTGTGATAAAATCTTTCAAATTCTTTTCTTACAGCTTTCTGAAATGTTTGGTACATTATTGCTATCAATAGTCAACCCTCTGTGCAATACCATACCAGCATTTCAATAACTTTATGTTAACATTCTGTGTCTGTGGTATGTCCCTGTTCCTTTTAAAATAATATGAAAATAGCATCTTATTAACCATGTACTGTCTTATCCCTTTCTCTCTATCCCTCTCTAGAGGAAACCAGAATCATTTAACAGGTTTTCTTAAGACTTTCATTTTATCTTGTGTTTTAATATGTAATTATGAACAATCAAAATCTTAGGTAAAATATTGACTTGGATAAAGACCAGATGGAGATAAATGTTTATGATATATTTAAGTCTATAAAAGCAACAGCAGGAAACAGATTATATATAGAAAAATGCGACATGATCAGACATGAAGTTCTGAAGGCTCATGCAGGCTGGGTGTGCTGGCACATGCCTAAAATGCCAGTACTTGGGAGGGGGAAACAAGGAAGTTCATTGGGAGTTTGAGGGTAACCTAGGGTACATGGTGAGTTCAAGGCCAGCCTGAACTACTCAGTCAGACCCTATTTCTGGAAAAAAAAAAATGAAGCTTATGCTTAAAACATCAGAGAATGCAGAAAATGGATTGGAAACTGCAAGACAGGAAAGAGCGAAGGCATTTAGAAGATGTTACAGTCATCCACATAGTTTGTACAAGATATAAAAAGGAGCTTAGAAATTATAGAGAAATTTGAAAATATTTAGTTTCAAAGTCTCAGAAATAATTACTGAGCTAAAAACATGTAGCCATTAGTAAGAATTAATATTCATTTGACAATGGATAAAAGAAGAATTGAAACTCACTAAAGGTGGGGGGGACCAAGAAGACTGAGAAGCAATGGAGAAAGAGACAGGAATTTAGAAACCATCTAAATAAAAGTGCTAGTTAAATTCTCCTTCCGCTGTATGTGATTACCTAACTCTTGACTCAAACTCATAAGCCACTCCTTAGCTAGCCTCTCAGACAAATCTCCTGAACCCAGAGGATACTGATTTTGCTAGAAAACAAAGAGAACAGGTACTCTAGAAATGTCTGCTTTTCTGAAATGCAGTGAGATCTGAAATCTTACGAAACATGCACACAGCAAGTAAACATTCTTTCATTTCAGTATTATGCAGCGGAGAATCTATCTCTTTGCTTTTCAAAGCTCTTGTTGAACCTTTTCCCCATTTTTAGTCACATGCTAGACATAAAACAGTGAACCCTAAAGCAACTTCGCAGGTTGATATGTAGCCTTGAGCCAAGCAAAAAGGTAATTTCTATAAGGCACAAAAAAAGGTATTGAAGTTTGAGGTAGGCTGGCAATGTTTAAATCTATGAATCTGGGGACAATTACACAGGCATAAATACTAAACATTTAGGGAACTTCACATTTTGCATTAGTGCTCTTCATGTTCTTCATTGTGTGCGTGATTTTTTTAAAAAGTTCAAAACATTGTTTCAGAAAAGAATATTCAACATTAACTCAGAAAAACAGTTCACTTTAATAAGACAGATATTATAAGTCTGTGTTTATAAATTTAATGATCCAGTAGCATGACAAACATTAAGTACATTTGAGTAAGAATGAGAGAAAATTGAATTGCTGTGATATTTTCTGCCTGAAACATGAGGTATCAAATTAGACAAGGTTAGAAAAATATGCCTTTTGGAAAAGATTAGGAAAATATCAGTAATTTAACTGAAAATCATAAAAGGTAGTATTTTAATCTTTCATCTATTTAATGATACATAATATATAATTATGAACTATTTAAAGATATAAAATATTTCAAGTGATGATTTCAAGTAAATTCTTATCTGTAAGTGTTGTGAAATTTTGCATTTTCAAGAAAATTTTGGAACATGTTTTGTAATTTTCTTGCCTGAAGTTAATTTATTAACATGTACATGAGGTATGTATCTACTTTGTGTCAGCAATTACAGTAGAAAATGTAGAGACTGAATTACTTAATAAGTGCATACCAATTTCAGAAACACTATACAAAAATAATGTTTGCAATTTGTTTTATTTTCTATTTTCAAAATAGAGATTTGGAGTCTTTACTTAGAAGTACAAATACCTTAGCAATACGTAAGATGAGAAAAAAAATGGAGAAAACTGCTACAGATAATTTACTTCTACTATCTGTGTTGTTAACTTCTTTCACAAAAACAGTAATGATTCAGAAGTTGAGTCTTTCCAAGTCTTGAGAATTATAAAGTAACTAGAGGAGCATGGACTTAAGAAGTAACTGAGAAAGTCACATTATTTTTCAGGTATAGCTTGAGAATACCACGTAAAGTTTTTTTTCTTAAATATTTGAAAGAGTACAAAACCAGCCTAGCAATCTTTCCAAAATAATTACTTTCCAAAACTTTTCATAAGTCTGAATTGTCAATTTGAGGCTTCCTGGATCACTTAGTGCATCTGTTTCTCCTCCTTTCAAAACAAGGCTGGGCTGGTATCTCCTACAAATGCCATCCTCCCTCTGATACTGTCAGCCCCTCAGCTCCATGAGAATGATCCACCTTCTTGCTAATCTTTTATTTTTAAAATAGACAATGATATAAAGATATGGGGCTGAATTTTGTGTCACAAGAAATAAGTGTATTCTTTTCAGAAGAAATGTTTAATGTATGTTTATAAAAATGGGAGGATTTTATACTAAACTCAAATGGGGGAAAGTGAAACACAGGAATATGATTTTTCACAAAGCAAAAACTAGATTTTTGGAGTGG
This sequence comes from Cavia porcellus, assembly GCF_034190915.1. Taxonomy (NCBI): domain Eukaryota; kingdom Metazoa; phylum Chordata; class Mammalia; order Rodentia; family Caviidae; genus Cavia; species Cavia porcellus. The sequence continues at coordinate 8,069,303 of NW_026947500.1, read as the reverse complement.
CATTGTAACTTCGAATAGCAATTGCCCTATTACTAATTGCTATAAACACTGTGACACATTGTGACATTGCATAACTTGTGCCTCAGTTCATGGAGGTGAGTTGATAAGGAAACAGAAAGGACATGAGGAAAAAGAATTCCTAAATAACCCTGTCTGCAAGTGGGTCTAATGTCACTGATGTATAACAATGACAAAGCACAACACTGGTGATTCACAGTACCTTTCTCCAGATCATGGAATATCAGAGGTTGTATGTCAGCTAGTGTGACAGACACCATGCTTGTTCAGACAATATCAAAGTAAAGTCTTAAGATTTCTACCTTTCAAATTCTGTTTTATTAATTCTATCTATTTCAGGTCCCATGAACACTGGGAAACTTGTTTAGCTGAAACAAGGAGTTAGTTTGAAGAAGCAGTGAAATACACTACCATAATAGCCATAATTTTTATGTCTTCCCCTATTTTGCCAAAATACAGATGATCCTTGTATTTCCTTGTTTTCATCTGAAAAAAATATCTAAAAACATTGGACAATATTACATGGCTATTAAATTATTTCACTTAAATTTTATCTAAGTTCTTGCAATTTTCTAATATTATGGCTACAAATAAAAATGGGAATCAGATGCCTGTGGATTAACTAGCAAGAAAAATGTACAGTTGAGAACCTAAGACCATAGCAATGGTGGGACCTTGGCAACTGAAGTCAAAGACCCCATTAAAACGTCAAGTCAAACTTCCAAACTTTAATATGTTAAAGTAAAAATAGATGTGAACATCTGGCCATTTACACTGCTGGGCAGGAGTCTTGGCCGTGGGCCTGTTGTTTACATGATATGAATTGACAAGCTCTGTTTCCTACAACAGGTTTGCAGTTTCTTCCCTTGACTTGATTGCACTTAGCCTCAGAATTCATAACCAAGCTGCTATAATTATTGTCATCACCTTCAAGGAAGGGAGCAAACTGAAAAGATGCCATAAAACAGACTTCTGGACTTATCAGCTTACTTCATATGCACATTTCACTGCCTCTTCAACCATGCAGGTCACCATCTCTTAACAATTAAGGGGTTTAGTTTTCACATTCATCTCAGCTATAAGAAAAATACAAAATTCTTGGCACATGGCTGTTCTGGACAGATGTCTGTTTTTCTGAATAGGAATGTATTGCATAGGTCTATGAATAAACTATATCCTTTATAATGATATTTCATAACACCAGGAAACACTGTTGTTTGTAGGATAATCAGAGCCAAGAGAAGTATTGAAAGCATGCAGTTAGCACAAGAGCTATAAAGAATAGAGACCATCATCACACCTGATTTCACATCAACATTTTGAACTCACATTTTTTCCTTGCGTCATTCCTGAACCTGCCTCTTCTTCCTTCACCGTTCTCATTTTTGAGGATGACTCCACAATGCTAGGAAGTTCTACACCATCACCTTACCCATGACTGTTCACCATCCTCTACATTCAAATCTAATAGCTTTCACCTTGTAAATACTGTTTTTTTGTTTTTTGTTTTTTTTTGAGACAGGTCTTGCTACATAGTCCAAGCTGGCCTTATACTCACCATGTAGTCCAGCCTGGTCTTGAACTCATAGCAATCCTCCTGCCTCAGACTCTGGAATACCAGGGACACCTTGCTGGAAAGTTCTCTTGAATCTGTTTACCTCACTTGGTTTCAATTCCTTTATAGTAAGTAATTAGCTCTACTGCTGTATAGCTAGTGGATACTATATAATAGCCTCCTAATTTTAAATTGCAAGTGAATCACTTTGAATATCTTTTTAAAATTATAAATATTCTCTTAAATCCGTAAGTTAAGTCAGAGAGGAAAATTATGATATGCTACCCAGATATTTAAAGGCTTTCCTGGCCTTTCTACATTGTTCAACAATTAAGACTATAAGGCCAAATACAAATTAAGCTTGAGAAAATCAATTCTTTATGCGAAAGGGAAGAGACTTCTTTTTCCTCAAAGCATTTACTTTAAGAAACCTATAATTGTAATTTATTTCTCCATCGTTTTGAAATATGTGAAAATCTTTTCTAAATCCTCTTGGAATGTTTTACAAACCAGAATAGAATATTTTTCTCCAGGACCTGTGAGCCATCCTTTGAAATGCAAAGAGGAAGAAATCCAGTGCCCCCTACCTCCCAGCTTCTCTAAGAGGCTAAGCACCTAAATATCAGCAGGTGCCTGGCTCCAACTGCAAATCTACTACTGTCATAAAGATGTATTTTGTATGGATAAAGACAATTAGCAAACACAGATGTATGATGTATGGATAAAGACAATTAGCAAACACAGGTGGCCACCCCAATCACCAGGGTAAATTTAAGATGAACAATGTGTGATAAATAGCATTGTCAAGTCCTCTTATTTGAGGATCAGTTGTTGTTTATTTTGAGCAAATGCAGGAGATTGTATCTATTCAACTATACAAAATAAATTTTTTTTGGTTTTTCAATATCTTTAACAGATTAACTATAATGAAAATCACATTGTAGGTGCTTATTCAAAAATAAAATACTTTTGCTTCTCTTCTACCTGTAATAGACAACATTTCTATGTGGCAAAAAGATTATTTTATTAAATTTTTCCAATAGCAAACAGCTCTATGTAAGGGTATTTTGATGCTTAAAAAAAGTAATTTGTGAGTAGGTCTGTCGTCTACAGAGAAAGATAATATCATTTAATTCAGTTGTTTTGGATTTGCTTTAAAAATATCCATTCTATCCCCTAAATACTCTTGGATCATGGATATATTTTAATATTTTGTTCTTGATTGCAATCTCTTCTACAAAGACTAAATAGCACACAATGAACCCCAAGTTCGCACCAAAGCCAGTTATGGGGTTACACTTTTTTCTCTGAACTTATTTCCTACAACCTTCCCTTTGTCTCTTGGCCTCTTTAGACTTTGTGCTCTTCCTCATCACAGCAGACAAGCTCCTATGTCAGCTACTTGTACTGGCTATGACAGGCCTAAAATATTTTCCTTCAAATACTTGTGAGCCACTCATTTATTACCTCAGTAGTCCTCTGTAAAATCTTCCCCAATTACGAAATAAAAATAGCATTCAGTGTCTCCATGCAAATATTATTCATCCCTTTATTCTTTTTCTTTTTCATGATACCTATACCCCTATCATGTATTTACTCACAAACAAAGAAATGAATGAAACACTGAATGCGACTACAAATTTACGGTATAGTTGTACCAGTCACTGTGAGTGATGTTTTCATTCTAAATTTTAATTTGTTTTTATGTTTTCAAATTCATTAACATACAAAAGTCAAATAAAATCAAACAGGAGTCTAAAAGTTAACCAGAAGATAATTGCAAGTGATATTCTCATATAGGATATAAAAGTAAATTAAACTGTACAAATGTTTCTCAAATTTTAGTGTATGTCACTTTGCCTAGCAGGGATTCTAACCTGCAGATTAGAAGTGCCACCCCTATAGTACTGATTTGATCAGAACAGGTTGGGCCCTTGAGAATTCATGATCTGAATAAGTTCCCAGGTAATCTTACAGTCTTCTTATAAAACACACTTTTAGAACTATCATAAAGGTAAAGCACTTTTATCTTCCTAGATTATGGGTCTTACATAAAAGTGATGCTTGTGTCTGAACTCTATGTAGATATAAGTAGTATGATATATACAAAATCATTTAAAATAATTCTTGAAATATTTGAAATATAATTCATTATACAGAGAAATTAAAATAATAGCTAAATAATGAAACGAAGCACAATATATTTCATGTCTGTTTCATGAATATGCTACATGTAATTTCTTATGAATTACTTATGATCTTTAAGTATAAACAGAACATTTCTACTCTTAAATTTGTGAGGAAGAAAACTGAACCACTATTTCACTTGAACCACTATTTCATAAGAATGTAGACAGTCAAGAAAATTCTGCATGCTAGAAATGAAATGCAATGTTTGACATCCTAACTAAACTCTACTCTTCATTTTATTGCCAATTAGATTCAACCCCTAATCCTGCTTTTTCAATCCTTTCCTCAAAGAGATAATTGTAGAAAATTAAAATCCATAGAAAATTTTAAAGATCATTTACGCTAAACAATTAGTGTGCTTGAAAGTGTTTAACTTTATCATGTTTTTCCAATATGCACCTTTTTACCTTTTGCACTGGTTATTAACAAGAAGGAGCTTTTACATTGGAATTCATTAATTGCATGTTCCAAAATAATCTTAAGATTAAAATAATTGTTGCTTTAAAATGCATAGTTGTCTCTATTCTTTGTTCTAGTGAATATTCTCAATTTAGAAATTCTATATGAAAATGAGATTATAATCACCTGAAATGCTTTCTCCTTCCTCATGACTTTTTGTGTGTAGAAAGGTTTAAACTCATGTATGGAAAGGATATCACCCAGCTAATTGCTTTTCAGCAGAATTGGAAGATGCAAATGGTACATTAAATAAGGATGCATCATAATCAGACAGAACAAGCTGCAGAAGTTAGATGAGGAACATACACTATCTATAGAGAAAAAAACTTCAGGAATCATCTAAATGCTCTACCTTTGTCTTTTTAAGGGCCTATGGGCCATCCTTTCATTATCCCTGGGTGACAAGTATTTGCTGAGTTAGGTCAGTGTCTGTACTTACACATGAGGAGACTAAGATGCAGAGTGATGACCCCCAACCCTGACCTGCCATTTAGGAAACTCAAAGAGTATTTTATATTCTTCAGACTTTGACCAGCTTAATTTGGTTGCTGTGTCAAGGGCCCAGAAGCCTTTAATAAAACTGCTTGTTTTATTGATTTTTCTTCCTTTTTTTATTAGACATTTGCAATATTACTTCTTCTTTGAGGCATATTGTGATTATCCCTTTGTCTCCAAAAACCCTCATCTCTAAACATTTTATTCCCACCTGATATTCTTCTAATATTTTTATACATTAAAAAATAGATAAAATTTTCTTTAAAATACTTATATCCAGGTCACCATGGAAAAAACAGAGCAGTAATAAAAATGCCCAGATAAAGCATAGTAGAACATTAGTGAAACCATGATGATTCTATTTTGTTTTGCAAGCTTTATAGACTTGTTTGAGAAGATACTTAAATCGAAACAAGTATTACTAATGGTGGTGGTTTCTAAATAGTCTGTGTCACACTGGAAAAAGAAAATGGCGAAATAATTCTTTTTTTCCTAGGAATACTTCAATGCATGGTTTCTAGTGGATAATTTAGCCTGTGTATAGGCTTTTATAGGTTTTTGTTTTGGGGGCCTTAGAATTCTTGTTTTGAATAGTTTCCCAGGAAATACCATAAATAAATTATGAAACATATGGTTAAATTATTGAAATACTTGGCACACTGATTTGTCTCCAGTTTGACTCTGTATAATTCAGTCAGTCTAACCCTTTAAAATAAGTTTTAGTCTTCTTCACATAAAAGTGAAAAAGTTGCTTAAACAGAGGTGACCATTCTACCTGTGAATTCTTGCTCAGAGGAAGTTCGTAGTTATGAGAATTCCCTCTAAAGCTAGAATGTTCAGAATTGGACCCAGATGTATGAACTATATGATTCAACATTTAACAGTAAATTTATTAGTAATAATGAATAGTTACAAATATCTAATGGGGAGTTCATTAAATATCTAATAATTAAAATATGTGAATTTTGAGTTATTAAAAGTGTCTGTAGACCTTTAATTCAAAACTAAAAGCAAAATTTTAAAATGGTGATATATGAAAGTTTAGACCATTTGCTACTAGTGAGCTGGACAGACAGGCTTTCAGTTCCCTGCCATTGCTTGAAATTTTGTAAGAAAATTCAAGTGCTTCAGAGTCTTAACACAAGCCATAAAACTATAACAATTTAACTGCCAATAGCCTGAACTATTGTAGAATTCTCCTTTCACAAAGCAATATCAAACAAAATGGAAAATAGCCTATTCTGGCCTATCTTCCCCTTCTTTTCCAATTATCTCTCCTCTCCACTTTGAACATCGCTGTCATTGATCCCACCATTTTTATAAGCAAACATCAATTAGGCTATTATACACCAATCACTTCTAAATTCAAATGAGAACTGACACACCATTTTACACAGGTAAGACAAAGTGAATAACCTAAGCAACACTACAGATTTTGTTTGTATTTATTTAATGCTCTGCATTGCTCAAAGCAGAGGAATTGATGTCACTCACTTTCAGAAAATTCCTGCCTCTAGGAACATTAGTGAAAGATGTGAACAGTCAATACACTTTTGAAGTTCAATCCAATCACATATTGTTTGTAAGAAAATTTACACTGAATCTAATAACCATGTATTGGATAATACCTCACAAAGTGAAACACACAGCACACGCATATATTTATAATATAATATATATTTAGCTGAGTAATTTAGTAGATTTCTCAAAAAACATAGCATATGTGTTTATCTATATGTATGTGTGTGTTATCTAAACAAAAGGCTTTCATCTTAAGATTCATTTACTGAAAAGTCTGATAATCTGTAGAATAATTGAATTTTTATTAAAGTCTTTCCAAAATATGAAGCATAGATTTTATTCATTATCAGAAAAATATTTATTAATAGCCTTTTAATTTTTTGCCTTTCCTGTATCATATAATTCAACTCTCTCCCTCCTCACTCCTTAAACCTCTTCCTAAACTCAAGGGATCAGAACTCACACCCTGTGCTACCCTTCCTGTTTATTCTAGTCGCTTTCTTCTACCATTCTCAGTGTAAATCAAGTGGGATTCTGAGATTTTCCATTACCCAGCTTCACTCATTAAACAGATCTATGCATAAGGTTCAGAGGCTCATAAGGAAGAGATATTTTTCCATGACTGAAGTTTTTAATATTCAAAATGTTTTCTGTTTTGTGTAATTAGCTCTTAATACAAAATATGTTTTTATGAGTAAAAGTGAATATGTATAATGCTCTAAACGTTTAAATTTGGTGTACTAGGCACATCCAAAATGCCTTCGTGAAGAATTGACTATAACAGCATATCATGTATGTTTTCTCTCCCTTATTTTAGTATCCTATTTAGATTTTTAAAACCATAGTGCCAGTGCCATTGTGCTACGAATACAGAAAACTAATGGTTTTATGTCTAATAGAAATTTGAAATGAGATAATTACTGAATTGGCTTTCTTAAATTCATTATCCTAATCAGTAGAAGTTAATGTATACCAATAATATTAATTGGATTAAAATGTTTCTTAAAAAATTATTCAAAGGCACCATATTTCCAGATGATACTAATTTTATGATGAGTTTTAAATTCAAAAATAACTATGATACTCATTTTTCTTCTAGGGTTATTTTTAAATTAAATAATTTATGGCTCATGATTAATGTTGTTAATTATGTCCACTTTCAGAATTAGTTCAATAATCATTTAATTTCTTCTGCTTCTGAGTAATTAATTAGAGTATATGCATCTTAGTTTATATTGCCTGCCTCATAAAAAGGAGTTAGTGTTGAATGGCTATTGAATATTTTAGGGACCATTATAATCTGGAAGGTTTCAGTTGCTGACCAGACTGTTTTTCTTTTTCCTTCTTTTCTATCCACTTTTCTATATTTAGCTGCCAGTTTTCTAACCTAAACTTTCAAAATTCAATTGTAACCAAATTTATGACGATTTTTCTTACTACATGTAGGCTGAAAAAATTGCTTAGCACTTCATAAAATCCAATTTAATGTTGGTTTTTCTCTCCACTTTATACTTTTAAACTCTTTTAAATTTTAAACATATTAGAAAATATTTAACACAAAAATTTACATAGCTCAGCTTCATATCTTTATTAGTTTTTACACACTATCAAACACACACACATTCATGTATCAACAGAGTTGCAATCTCATTCTCATAAGGTTGTTTTTTGCAGTCAACTCATGTAACACATTCTCTCTCATAGTAAAAACCCTTGCATCATTACCAAACCTTATAATATTAACTGCATGGAGAATAAACTTAGAGACCAGAAGATTTCATGATAGCAGGCAATAATAATTGTTTTTGAGCTTTTGAATTTTACAGCAATCTGAATCTTAACATACCAAGCATTTTATTGCATCTAACTCTTCATTAAAAATTAAAAATGCCTTATATTTCTTTAACACTGGTAATTTTATTATTAGCATATTGTATATAACCTTTGTGGTTTACTGTTGTGATAAAAAAACAAAGGTATACAAGAAAGCTATTGTGTTTTCACATAAATTTTACTTGGAGTAAGGAACTGCTGATTGAATTACAACAAATGGCGGTCTTCAGAATGCAAATAATTTTCCAAAATTATTTTTACTATATCTAATATGAAAATTATTGCTTACCCTTTTAAAAGCACTGTTTCTATCAGTTTGTATTTTAGTTTCAAGTAAAATATTGTACATGTTACTCCACTATTGAAGCAGTAACTAGTTTGCATTGCAAATTCTTTTGTTATTTTAGTAAACCACTGGGGAATGAACTTGAGTGAAGTTTTGCATATATTAAGGTTTATCTGCAATACATTTCTGATTGAAATTATTTTTCTATGTGTATGAATACCTTGATGTTTCTAACTATGTATTGCCTTAGATCCACAAAGCTAGAAGAACTATTTTGTTTATAGTATCAATAACAAAGATTTAGTGCACTTTTCCAAAACAATTTTACCATTACTTAATATTTGGGTTTTCTTTTTAGTTTTGCTTACTGTTATATTTTGCATTTGATACTTTTAAAGATTATTTCAAGGATGCATGTGGTTACATAAGTTAATATAAGAAGTTAATATAAGAAAATTTGGCTTTATATATTGGAAAAGTATTTGTCTAGTATTTGAATTTCATTTGGTTTGATATTTGTAATTATCATTAGGCTAATTATTTTTAATATTCTATATTTTTCACATAAATTGTTACTAAGCTATTTCACTCTGGTAGCAATATTATATGTCAGTATTGTTTTCTTTTCAAAACTAAATAAATGCTCCATAATTGTGGGTTTGTAGGGCTACACTTACAGAGAAGAAAGTAAAAACAAAAAGTGAAGAAGGTAATGCTTTTTAAAAAATTATAATCCCTTAAGAAAACTTTCTCTTTAAAAGTGTTTCCTTTTGATCATTTGTAGGATTTGTGGTGAATTTAAAAAAAAAATGCTTGTGATGAATTTAACACCAGCTGAACTGAATCTGTGTGATGTTGAGTGGGGCTGGGGGTGGGGTGGGTCCACCTGAATATTGTTGCCAACATAAATCAGAACTCAAGAAATAGAAGCTGCTGTTTTGTGCTGTTGATTCTCCTGCTGCTGTGAATTCTCCTGGAAGAGTTTATCCAGCTTCTTCCCTGATATGATCTTGGCTGTTATCATCAGGGAAGCTCAGGACCTTGTTGCTGAGAATGGCTGCAATTCACTTTAGGGGTGCTCTGGGTTTTACTTGGAGCATCGCTTTCTGGTTCCGGAGGGGAAAATGATGGGCTGTTCCATCTCCAGGAGAACCTTGTCACACTGGCTTTCCGATATGAACTTGGCTGTACTCATCATCAGAGGAGCCCAGGGCCTCATTGTCATTGAGGATGGTTGTGATACTTTTCAAGGGAGCTCTGGTTCTTTGAATGCTGCTGCCGGGCTCCAGTGAAGAGCCTTCATTCTGCTGGCACAGATCCTTCACCCCACTGGCACAGACTTTCCACTGCTGACCTTGGGCCTTTGCAGCGCAGATCCATGAAACAGACTTGCATGAATCATTTAGGCCTGCAGTTGGATTCTGGGAGGCATTATCATGGGCTCTGGCTCTTCAGCTGAACTCATGTAGGATATGAGATCCTGCTACGGGATCCAGGGCCGTGGCTGGATTCTCTAAGTCTTTAGTGTGTGGACAGATTTCCTGCACTTTCTTTGTATTTGACTCTGGGTGAGTATCATAAAATAATACTATAAATTATGTGTCCTGTAATTGTCTTGTTCTTCTTGCAAATCTCTAACTATATCAGTGTTCATCAATTATAGAAGTTTGCTCAGTGTTCCAAAAGGAGGACTCATCAATATTCAATTCACTAAAATTTCCCCACACCATTTTTTTCTTGACAAAGTGAACTGTAAGCATTTTCCTGCATAACTTTCCACAATTTTCTTGCAGCCTTATAATTTTGAAGATTCTTTACCTTGGCTGCTTTGAATTAGAATCTAAAGTCAAGATCACCTTTTTGTCTGCTCTTATGTTACATCTGTACCTATCAACTTGCAATTACCAGAGTTTAAGAGTTTAAGATGCATTAATTTAGCCCAATTCAAAGTCCCTTTTTGAAAATATGTCTTTGAATAAGGCTGGTACCAAAAGTTTAATTCTTTAAAACATGTCATAATGAAGAGAAGAAAATTTGGCTTTATATATTGGAAAAGTATTTGTTTTTTAGATTATTCATTTTTATTAGAAACAGATGAAAAATTTGTTGTTCAAAATATATAAAAATATTTCAGTGTGAATTGCATGTAGACAGTTAATAAGTAAAATAGAATGTGTGTTCAATGCAAAAAAAAAAAAAGAGGACAAAAAAATACTGAATACAAACTGCCAGGATATGTCTAGATCAGGAAAAGAAAACTTGTATAAATAATTTAATACTAAATTTATTGAGACATAATGAGATTAATACAAGTGACCTTTGGCCTCTGCAGTTATAAGAGGTGCTTAAAGTGGTGTCCATTAGTTACAGACATTTATTAATATGGTGAACTGCTGAAATGTGCATGCATTTTTTTGGCAAACTGTATTCAAAGGCATTAAGTAATAAGTTACTTTTATTAAAATATATGTAAAGTTTATATCCATAAGGCTTTAATTCTGTTATGACAAAATAGTGGCTCCATATGATCTCTGGCCAAGAAACATATAAAACCTGTGGCTGTTTAGCTGGCTGATAGGAAATCTATAGCTATTGAGCAGCTATAGCAATAGCTGTAGCTATTGATACTGTGTCTGTGTCTTTTTGAGAAAATAGCTATGTGTTGCCATACCACTGTGCATTCCTCACTGTGGGCACACTTGCTTAATACCACAACTCTGAACCCCATAAACAGAATTATAGGAAAAACTGATGTGGCAAAGATGACACCTATGGACTTTGCAGCATTAAGATATTGTGGGCTTCCTACATGCTTGTACCATATCATAAAGAATATTAACATAGCCCATTTCTTTTCCCTTTTATTCTCACTGTGTGTTTTAAATTGGTTTAAAATGTAGGTGATATGAGCAATTTAATTTGGCCTATAAGCCTTTCCATCACTTGACTTTCTAGAGGTGTTTGCCTGGTAAAGTTACTGAAGGCTGCCTTTGCATCAAAGTAATTTTCTGAATGATAATTTTCATTTCAGTTAGTGATCGCATCCCAACATCACCGTGTTCACACGTTTTGCATTTTCAAATTAAAAATAAATCCTTTGGTTTTGGGTATATCAGGAATTAGGATGTGTCCCCTCTGCTTCTGATGTAAGTATTCACTTGAGCCTCACATAGTAAAGAAACTGATTTGTTATGAAAAATGATTACAATGCCACTTGGGAATATTTGCATTAATAATTTAATGTTGAATAATATAGTAAAAATTTGATTGCTCAAAATAGTTTCTTGGGAAGAAAAATAGTATCTAATAATGCTATCTTAAATGAAAATGAGCAAAATTTCCATTAAATTTGGCTGAATTGTTCTTTAATGAATGCCCTTTAATGAAATACACTTTTGCTCCTGTATCATACACATACATTGAAAACATCCGTACAATCAAGCCCAACTAAAACATTTTAAAAGGCTTAAATTATATTGCATACGTGTTTGGAAAAATGTAAAATACAACACAACATACATATATATGGGGGGACAAAAAATGAAAACACATTGCAGCAGTTCGCCATACTAATAAATGTCTCAAAGATAATGGGCACTCCTTTGAGCACCTCTTATAACTGTAGAGGTCACACATCATTTGATTTCATCTCACGATGTATACACACACACACACACACACACACACACACACACATTTTTCTTTTCCTAATGTGTATATGTGTATATTTTTCTGCTGGACTGTCTATCTACCTATATCTATATCTATATCTATCTATCAATCTATCTATCTATCTTCTTTATATATTCTCTCTCTCTCTCTCTCTCTCTCTATATATATATATATATATATGTATATATATGTTTACTCTTTAGTATAAACAGTAGGGAAAAGACTGTAAGGACTAGAAAAGCATATTCTACCACTTGTTCTACATTAAATAAAACATACCAGTTTAATACAGTGTAAAGACTGAGAAAAGCTTGAATTCAGAATGTCAATGACTACCACCAGAATCAGGATTCTGACTCAAACAGAAGTTTTCTCTTTGTGCAGATCCCTGGACATTTAGAGAGACTTTGTTATCTTAAGCCACAGTTTACAAAATTTATCTAGTCTTGAGGAATTTCTCGTTATGTTAGCTTATTTTTTAACCCTGCTCTCTTTTCCACTTGAGGTTTGTAGTGTAAGCCCTAGCAATTCTCTCAGAATTAAAGCACAATGAATTTCCCAGTGGCTCTGACATCTCACCCTCTTACTATTAAACAGAAACCAAATTAGTCAATAACATAACACAGTTGTTTTATACAAAATTCCCTCCTTTAAATGTGTTATATTTTATTTAATTTTTCCCTTGTAAGACCTTTTACCTACAGATACATGGGACTGATGTAAATTTCTACCTTTAGTCCACATTTTTGTTTGAACTGCAGAACACTATGTACAAGGGGCCACTTAATCTTTTGTGTTGAATATTTGCACCTATCACACTATATGTCCACACCAGCTAACAAACAGCATGATTCAAAGCTCTCCTTAGCCTGTGCTCACTCTTGTTGCCCCTCTCCAGAGCAGTGTCCTTTCAGTCCAGCCACTGATGCATGATAGAAACATAGCAAGTACAAATCACATCCTCCGTTCAAATGAATAGAGAACCTGCTGCCTCTTCCTGATACAGATTGATGCTTCCGTCCACTTGTTTAATTCTGTACCACTCACTACCTTTGCAGTCTTGAACAATCATCACTCTCCTAGGCTTTCAGAATAATCTTTCACTGTTCTTAGTCTGTGTTTTACCCTCCTAATCAGTCTTCAAAATGCATACAAAATGATCTTTTTGAAACCCAGATGTGACCCTTACAAAAATTCAATGGTTTCTCACTGCAATATGTTAAAGACAGGAACCCTAAGCATGCTCTATAAATTCCATCCCCTTACCCTCAATTGCATCTTATATCATGTCCTTCTTCACTCTCTGCAGACAAGATGTAGAGCACTTCTTTAACTACTTCCACTTTTCTGTTTTTTTTTTTTTCCATCTATAGGAAAATAGCCTACACTACCTAGTCTGCATCTTAAACTTGCCAAGTTCTTTAAAATAAAGCTTATTTATGTGTTAAGTGATCGCATGTTATTTTCTCAAACAAAAGAGGCAAAGGCCAAATCCTGAGTCTGTTTACCCTATCAAAGCCTAGTTTAGAAAAACATGTTACCTAGGCATATTATACCATGCAAATCTTAAAATTCCGCATTTGTTTGTGAAAACTATTTGTCCATATTCTCCTCTAGATTTGAAGTTCTAAAAGAGAAAGGCTGTTACGTGTTTTTGCTTACAGTGTTTCTTAGGGATTTAACAGAATGCTTGCTATGGGTAAGTGTTCCATGACAATTTGTTGAATAAATCCATAGATGCATCTAGAAAAAGCTTGTATTTTCCTAAAGTTTCTATTGAACTTTTTTCTCTTCTTGTCTTTTTGAGACAGGGTCTCACTATGCAGTTCAGGCTGGCCTTGGGCTCACTTTGTAGCCCAGGCTGGTCTCGAGCTTGCAAGAATCCTCCCATATCAGCCTCCTGAGTGCTGGGATGACAGGAGTGTGCCACCATGCCTGGCTGGCCTTCTACCAATTTTACATACAGTGGTGTCCAGAGAAGGGTTTCTCTGTATTGGTGGTTGGTGGATTATAATTAATTCATTAGCAACCTTTTAAATTAAACTTGATATAATTTCAAAAGGTACTTCAGTTTTTTAAAATGTTCTTATCAAAATAGTATGTGTGTGGTAGCAAATGCAAACTACACTTGAACCTGTGATAAAAAGAAATTGATATCGAGCCCTACTTCTTGCACCACAAATCTACTTCTGCAAAGTACTAGTTTTAAATATGCCTACTTTAGTAATTTCAGAAATTTATGACACATTTAGATAATATAAATTGATTCCTTTTTGTAACTCTTTATACCCAGAATTCACGTTCCCACATTGAAGATTTTATGCCAAAAGTAAGAATTTGAATCTATATGTCATAGTACATGCAATTATATGCAGCATCCTTAACAGATTATTCATATTCAAAACATGAAAGTTTGTGAAAGAAGAAATGCTACTCACCCCCTGTACCCAGGGAGCCAAACGAAGGGAGGAAACAGGGTTAGGAAAACACCTTTCTATGTTCCAGCGAGCTGCCCTTTGAAGCAGGCACTTCCAACTAATAACAAAAGTGTTACAATATGCAAAATTTAAACTCATTATAGGCATTTGACTAATAAACCTGGCATTTTTTTAATACTCAGGAGAGTTAGAATATTGGGTATACTGGTACATGTCATACTCAATATGGCCTCAATAAAGTTTGTAAATTTTTTTGCAATTTAGAATTATGTGTGTCCTTCAATAACATCATTTATTATTTATTGTTTTAAATGATAAAGTGTCTTGTAAAAATAAATTGTCATAGACATAAAATTATAAATCACACTCAGGAAGTGACCACACATAAAAGAAATTCTAAAGTTAACATTTATTTTTGATGTTTTGGGACAGGGTCTTGCTAGGTGGTACAGCCTGGCTTTGAACTCACTATGTAGTGCAGGTTTGTCTTAAATTGATGGTTCTCCTGCCTCAGCCTCCCAAGTGCTGCAATTATAGGTGTGTATCACAAAGCCTGACCTAACTTTATTTTCATTTTAATTTTATTTTATGTATTTATTTTTTTATGTTTTTGAGGCTAATTCTCATTTTGCAGTTCAGACTGGCCATGGGCTCACTTTGTACTCACGGCTGATCTCAAACTTGCAACAATTCTCCTGCCACAGCCTCCCTGGTGCTAGGAATTACCGGAGTGCACCACCATGCCTGGCTTCTAATTTTAAAAAGGTGCTTACAGTTGTACTTTAAATTGTGAAGAACATAAATTTACAGTTTTAATATGGAAATGGTATACATGCTTAAAATTAATCAAATTCTCTTATGCAGGACTGATGGTAAAATTAAGGCACATGGGTGTTGAATTTAGGTGATTGTACAGGTTGTAAGCAAAACTTTTTTGAAGTATAATTCTATTTCAAGTCATTTAATTTTCCTAGTGAAATTATGGAAAATATAATAAAATTAAAACATTTTCTGGGAAATACTGTTCAACGAATATAAATATAAGTGATTAATCGTTATTCTCAGTAAATATGATGTTCCCAGAAAAGTGTGTTGTCAGAATAATTTTTCCTACCATATGGATAGTAGTGACAAGCTGATGGGCCTTGATATATGAGGCCATCTTCTACCTGTTTCAGATGTAGTTTATAAATTCCGTTTAGAAATATGAGCTCAGATTTTCTTACTACTTTACAAAAACTGCAAAAAAGATTATTGCATTTTACATTTTTTCTAACTTTTGTAGCAACTGTTCATATTTCTACAATGAAGATTTCATGAAATTTGAGAAGAATTTTAATCTACATGTCATAGAACATGCAGTGAGAGGGACAGTCCTTAAACGATGGTGTGTATTGTCAATCAGCCCATCAACACATACCGTGTCGTTCTATGTCGCACTCTTTGGGTCTACTTAGTTTGTACTCATATGGCTTTTTCCACTCCTCTTCCTTAAAAAACTGTTAGATGTTTGAGAATACAGAAAATGTGACAATACAGATTAAGCATTATATTACATTAAAATACTGAATTTCATAAGCAGATATTCACACATGAAACACATTTAAAGAAAAAACCTAAATCTATCCCTTGAGGATTTGGGAGGACATGCCACAAATCTAAGCTTATACAACATCCTCTGACAGACCCAGTGAGGTCAAGAACCTGGGCTAGGACTAGAGATGCCGCTTGCTGTTTACTTAAATTATGCTTTGTCAGATATTGCTAGAACACACATTCACAACACCTATATCAGAAGCTGCAGTTTTATATAATTCAGTATGAGGTTTAGGACCTAATCAAGACATCTTAATTGAAGCCATCCACTCCCTCCAAATGTTTTGAGAACACACATACAAAAATGTATTATCAAGAGGAACAAGGGAGCGAATACTTTGTAATATCCAAAGTTCTCCTACTACTACCATTTTGAGATCCTGGAGCATGTTGGATACTTTATAAATATTTGTTGCATAATTGAATATATGATATTTAAAACTTAATGAACTAATTGGCTTCTAATTTTGGTTCAGTTCTAATATATGTTTAGTTTTTTAGGGTTTTTTTGTACTGTGATCATACAAATTTAGTAATTTTTCATGATGAAATTTTGGCAGCAGCTAATTATTCATAGGTACTATCTGCCAATGATATCTAAAGAATTCTTTATACATTCTTCATTCCTATGAAATTCAATTAAGTTAAAGAAAAAATAGTAATTTGAGTCAACACTTGTTATTGTTTTCAACATATCAACTTTCTTTATTTCTCTTTAAACAATGCAAATGACTTCCCATAATTATACGTAAGGCCTAGTAACTAGTAAAACAAAATGAAAAATGGAGAAAATTACATTTGGTCATCAATATAATATTCATTTATTTAAAAGGTATATATTTTAGCATCAAGTGCTTTAATGTTGTTTTTGTGTGTTTGTCATATTTATCTGATACACTCTCAAAAGTTTCATAGGACAGAAAAACACTACTCTGATCTTACATTTTGTGTCATTCAAATAAAACCATCTCCCAGACTTAAAAACAAGTAACCTATTTCCATGTGATGTTCATTTCTAGATTCCTATACTCTACATGCTCACAAGAAAGACTCTGAAAATGTACAAGGTATAACGTAGGTCAAAAAGGAAGGGGAGAGCTGAGGAGAACATGTAAAAATAAGACTGAAAGCAAAGCAAAAGAAGAAAAGAAAAAAAAAAGAAGGTAAAGAAAAATCTCACTTGAAATTTATTTATACTCAAAATTATTTTTCCTGCTTCTGGCATTCAGTGTTAGGAGGACACCTCCACACATGCACAAATTCATGCCAAGACAACCTAAAACAGAATTATAGCTTGAAACAGAAATTAGCCTATGAAGTAACTTTATATGAGGGTGATTCTGTTCATATATATATATATTTTTTTAATTTCAAAAGTACCTGTGAAGGATTTGGAAATGTGCTGGTCTTTGACAGAGGCTGGGGAGATGAATATGGTCTTGCACTAGGATCTCTGAGACCTGCACAGTAAGCCAACCACTTGTATCACATGATGGTAAGTCTGCTCAGAGAAGAAAGTGTAGGGTACAGTGGAACTTGACAAATAAAGTTAATTGACTCAGAACTGGAAGAAGAGCAGGAATAGCATATTACAAAGGGATGCCCAGAAGATATCGTATCTTATTTGGAAGGAGTTGCCATTAGCTAATGTATACGTAAGGAATGGCAATACCTAGAAGTTGCAAGAGAAATAGGAGATAACATTTTTGGAAATAAATACTATACTATCATTATAAAGCCTTTTGTAATAATTATAGGCAATATTATACAGCTAAAGGTAAAGGCGATTCAGAAAATGAAAATGACCTTGTTTACTAACTTGAAATGTTGCAATTGTTGGAATAAGCAGTTAGAAATTACTCAAAGATCTAAAGCAAATTAATGATCACTGCAAGAGCCACTTGAGACAGGACTGAAGAGACCCAATCAAAATGCAAGATGAACTTTGCCTTGCTTGGTTCAGAATATTGTGAAACAATTGGCTCATTTATATGATGCACAATTTGCTTTCTTCAAAAACCTAATTATCTGTCACAGCAAACTGAATTTTGGCAGTTTTTTGGGTTGGCATCATAGCATTGTTTTACTCAATGTATAAATCATTACATTTTGTTTTATGGTTTTCAAGTGGTTCCTATTCAATGACATATTAAAAATACTTGTGAATTAAAGATTAATTGTACCTAAAGTTTTTAGATATATCACAAAAATACTATACTTTTTTATCTACCTATTATTTCAAGTCAACCCAACAACATGTTTACAGTTGTATTGATATCATACTACATAATTTAAATGAGTTTGGATGAGAAAGAATAAACACAAACACAACAGAAAGTCATACCATGAAAAGTTTATCTCAATTAGAGCTAATAACATTTCCTCTCACTAAATTGACCTAATTATCAAGTTACATCTCTTAAATACTCAAGATTCTCTACTAGACCTTTATTCTTGGAATTCCAGGAGTTACAACAAACAAATAGGACCAGTTGAGACTCAACATCAAAAAAATACAAGTACATATAAAAATATGCACATAAGTATACCCTCTATGGTTAAATATATCTCTTTTATGGGAACTGACCTCCTTATTATGACTTCATAAAATAAATGTTTCGAGGTAAAATTTAAAAGAAAAGAAACACTCAGGCACTAATTTTTTCTGAGTAGAGTAGAAAGGGTGAATTCATGCTTTAGAGCAAACTTTCTTTCTCATAATATGTACAGAAAATTATAAAATTAACACACTGGGGTATGCATACATGGCTGCTCTGCCTAGAAATAACAGCTGAGGAATTGTGGCTTCTTTATCTTCATCTGGATCTCTGTCGGCTGGGAAATCAATAAATTCTATACACATGCATACACTTTTTTATTTTAATTGTGAAGCTCTGGTTTAAAGAAGACTCAAGAGCTGAGGAGGGAGGCCATACTGGGAAGCTGTTCAGTTAGGGAAAAAATCAACTTGTTGAATACAATATAATTAGCTTTGCTTTCCCTTAGTTAATAAAATTGCTCATGCCTCTAGTGTGTGCCTCTAGCAGAGGTGTCAAGCACTGAAATGGCAATAATTTTCAATTCAAATGCCAGCTGTTTGATTGATAATGGCCACTTAGAGGATTTTGTTGAGAAACATTCTAAAGCTTTGTGTAGGCCCAGTAAGGAAAAAAAAAAAAAATCACAGATTGATTAATGGCATCTACCACAGATTCGGTAGAATGATTTTATTAACTGACACAGACCACAAGGTTGATTGTATAACACAAAATATATACTGTGAAACTCTTTCTTTAAAAGTATTTTATGAATTGAACTGAAAGCTTTATATCCTAGATTTGCTCTATTGTTTTTGGCTATAAATAATTTAGTTGACAACCCTATTTTAGTCCTTAGTTGTAGTTCTTTTTGTCTGGCTCTGTGATTTGAACATAGGTAACTATTTGTATTGTTTTATCTCTTCATATTGATCAAGTAATCTCTAGCTTGTTTTATTATCATCTATCTTTCACTTTTAAATAGAAATAAAGAAGCAGCCTCAGAACAGGACAGAGATGAACACTGCCTTGATCTTAAAGGAAGCAGCATACGTTCACTTCTGTGAGCTCTGCACAGTAGTTTCTGCAGCTCAAAAAAGGTCGCAAGGCCAGCATCCAAATCCTTTATCTTATGCTTGTCAACCAAGAAAGACTTCCAGTGTTATCTTAACAACCAGTCTACTCTGTGTTTTAGAAGAAACCAGGTCACATTATACCACAATGAAATATAGCCCAAGAATACTGTGGCCTTAATCATGAGTTTTCTCTTTCCCAAAGCGACATATGTATCAGTTCAGTTTAGATATGTTCAGTCCATTTGCATGTAAAGAACAAGAATGGTATGCCCCTTATTTAAAAACCATGATAAATGAGTCACTGGGTCTTTCAAAAAATTTCAGTTTTGCTCTCAATCTGTTTTGTATCTGGAACACGTGAATCGACGCCTTCACTTTAGCAACTTTTAGCATCACTATAAGAAGGTTGGTGAAATAGTACAAGATGAGTCCACCCTCAGAAACACAGGGGAAAAAAAAAGAACAAGAAATATAAATGGTTAAAAATACAAATATTCTTCATTGCTATTCATCAAAGAACTATAAACATAAAATGAAATACTGTGGAAATGTTAAAAAATAAAGTGTTTACATAATTCAGAGAATCAGTCCCTCTTTTTGAGGGGCTAATCTTCCTGTAGGCTAATCTGATACTCGATGATACATATCAATACCTTTGATATGTCATATACTTCAACCTAGCAGTTTCTTTTCTGAAGAACACTCCTACGAAAACATTCAATACAATATTTGCTTATAGTTTTCTTTGTGGATTCTTTAAGAATCCCTAGCCCTAAAGCAAGTAATAGAGTTTGAAAACAACACAGTGTGAATTTATAGTTGGATTTTTAATGTTGGTACTGAGTAGCTGAAAAGTGATGCTGGAATATTATGGAGCAGTGTTTGTGTAGAGTAGAAACAATGCACGTAATGGCATCCGGCATTATGAGTTAAAGTGCTTTGAATATTAGATTTAAGTCCTGTTGAAGGTCAAGTGTGGGGTTGTTTTTACCCCATTCCACCTCTCACTAATTAGTATTTTTCTCTTGTTCTATCCCTTGAAAATCTAAATTATATGCATCTATTGCACAAAGAAGGTCTCTATTCTGTCAGTGATGCTACTAAACACTCATCACACATGTGTGAATCCCTTTACTTCAGTTGAACAAACTTTTGCTTTGAAAGTTTCACTAGATTAAAAAGTCACACCCTTGTTTTCTTCATTGGTTTCTCTTTGGGAGATGGCACCTTAAATAAAAGCTAATTCAATACAATTCATTACGTTTTGTAAACAAAACTGAAAGAGTACACTGGTCTGACCATGGATGTACTGCTTGCATTCTGCATGCTGCTAAGACCAATATCATGTGGATGATGCCATGATAGGAATGACATGATAGGAATTAGACATGATAATGACATGATAGGAATTAGACATGTTGTTAATGACATGATAGGAATTAGAAATTGGATGTTTAGAAAAACATTTAATACAGTTCCCTTATGAGGAAAAAAGCCCCTCACTTTCGTCATAAAATATATGGGTTTCCTTATCTCAAAAATTATAAGATTTTAAACAATAAATTGAGAAATGTTGCGCATTATAATGATAGAAGTCACCTGAATATACACATACATGCACCTTATCCATAAAGTTAAAGTGCACATATTACAACAAAGGGAATATAGCATACTTAAGATATTAACACGAGCATTTCTTTATCCGGGGTTACTTTTGCTTCATGTTTAAAGTTGTTGTTGGAAAATAAGGAGAGACTCATCCTATCCCTGAAGCTGCTTTCAACAAAGGAAAAGAATTATGAATGGATATCTCTACTGCTCATCCTTTTTGGTCAATTAGATAAGAAATATACCCTAAACTCATGAACCTGTGATCCTACTGTGGCCTTCAAGATTTGCTACAAGCTGTGGGAAAATCCTTTTATTATATTTGTGCTACACTCTACCTCTTTCACATGACTCGTGCATAAAGGGATTTTTATAAAATCAATGATTTTTATAAAAGATTCAATAACAGACCTATCTCTCATTGTGATGGTTAAGCTTAATTGTCAAGTCAGTTGGCTTGGGAGCTCCACAGGAAATTAGTAAAGCAAAGTACTGGGTGTATATGGGTGATTCATGGAGGAATAACATTTGACACATATCTAGTCCTTCACTTCTTCCTCTGGGGCACTTTCTGCTTCAAAGTCATCATAAACCAGGCAATTTTTCTTCACCACAAATCTCTGTCATAATGGTCTTGCTTGAGCCTCAGCATCTTCAACTGAATTCTCTGAAAACTTGAAATAAACTAAATTTAGCTTCCTTTAAATTGTTGTCAGGTATTTTGTCAAGGAATGAAAACCTGAAAAATATAGAAAATTGCTACTAAGATTTGAGTCATTATTATGACTATACCAAACTATTGTTCTCCTTTGAAACTGGCTTACAAGGGGACCTTGGAGACATTTGGTGATACAGGCTAGAGAAACACTGAATGCTATGAGCAGTGCTTGATTGGTGGATCTAGTTGGTGTTCAGAAGACCAGAATGCTAATAGAATGCTCACAGCCTATAGGCCAGGTCGAGGATATTTTCACTGGAAATAAGTATTTATTGGCAAGTAAACTACAAGTCATGCATGTTACCTTCTGGTAAAAAGTTGTCCACTATTTGCTCATATCTTGAGATTTTTTTTTTTTTGAAAAAAGAGATCAAAGGCAATAGGTTAACTTGTCTATCAGTGAAAATTTTAATGCAACCTAACATTGAGGCTGTGGCTTTGAAAACTGTTGACTATTTTTAGGCAGCTTTGCTGTGAAAACTGGGAGCAGAAAGTATAATTAAAATATTTTGGGGCAGGGATTTAGCTCAGTGACATAAGCACCTGCTTTGCCAGCACGTGGTCGTGAGTTCAATCCTTGGTAACTATAAAAAAAATATTTGAAACCCTTAAATTTTGGTCTAAAAGAAACGTCACGTAAATTTGAGACCTAGAAGGTGTGCTTGCCAAAGAGATTAGTGCCAATAAAAAGTTAGAAAGTACTTTAAATGAGAACAAGAAAAAGATGCCTCAGAGCATTTCAGGAACCAATAAAAATACCACTTATCAAACACTCAAGGGTTTACAAGTGTAAATCTTATATTTTAGAACAGACCTCATAAGATCCTTGTTAAGATCCACCTCAGGAATTAGTTCTCTGGAATCATTTCACTGTCCTGAGGTATCCAGGCACTAAAGACTACTGTTGCCATGGTCCAAGGGGTACTGGCTACTGTTTCTGCTGGTGGGAAGCCTTGGCATCATCCACATGATATTGGTCTTAGCAGCATGCAGAATGCAAAAGTTGTGGCATCAGTGAGATTTCCACCCAGATATCAAGGCCAGACAAGGAGGGGATATGAAACCCTAAGAATGAACCCAAAGTTACAATAGACACCTTAGAACATCAGATATGTCAGGAATGTGGAACATTTGCTGAGAAAAGCAACAGTTAACAAGCATAGACAGAGAGAGACAGACAAGGAGATAGATAGACAGACAGAGAGACAGAGACAGAGAGAACCTTGTGGTCTACAACAAATAGGCATAGGATGTGGTTCTCCAAGCCCTTTAGAACTTGTATATCACTATCATGTACCCCAAATATCAGACATGAAGTGGCAGGACTTAATTAAATGTTTGCCATGCTGGGTTTAGGTCTTTATTTGGTCCACTTCTTTTCTAGTCCCGTATATCTCCCTTTTTGAACTGGAATGGTTACACTGTACCATTGTACATTGGGAGTATGTAACTTGCTTTTTGAATTTTCAGAGTTTTAAAGGTAAGAGCTTGCCTTGAGTCTCAGAAAAGAACTTTGATATCATTGTAAGAAGTGGTTGGATATTGATATTTTGGGAAAGAGTTTATTGCATTTTCAGTTTTATGCAAGTTAGATGCAGCATAAAACTGGTAAGTGAAATCATTACTTAGTGTTTACTTGGAGATGAAGCATGGGTTTGAGTCCTGGTTGACTAGGGATTAGATGTGGTTAGTTTCACTTGAGACTTACTTGATTTGGGAACCATCCAGTAGATTAATAAAGCACTGAATATCAGGTAAGTCATGGCAGCTTGATCTTAAGTACAATATCTTGGGAATGATTCCTCTTTACTCGTTTTCCTGAGTACCTCCTGTTCTCCATCAAGTAAGCACTTTGTCCTATCATTCCCCACAACTATGACATATCTGCTTTAGACCATGATGGATTCACTAACGGTCAATTAGTGACACCCAACTGAATGAATCAGCATGGTGCTGGATACGGATGGCTCACCAGAAAATTGTTGCCAACAACATAAAAATGAAAACTGAAGGGAATATGGTATCTGTTGATTCTCCTAGAGAAGCTTGTCACACTGGTATTCATGATATAAACTCAGTGGTTCTCATTATCAGAGAAGCTTGGGTCCTCACTCTCTCTAATAATGGCTGCATTGCATTTCAGGGCAGCTCTAGTCCTTACCTTGGGCATTGCTTCATGGCTCCAGTACAGATCCTTCAACCTATTGGCATAGATCCTTTAGTCTACTGACACAGACTTTCTATCTTCCACCACTATTGTTTGGTTGTTCCCAGTGCAGATTCTTGGTACAAATTTGCATGACACTGTCATGTGATCTAGGCTTCCAGATGGGTTATAGGAGGACATTGCGATGAGTTCTGGGTTATCAGCTGGACACATGCAGGTCACTGATGCGAGATCTAGCCCCTCAACTGGATTCTTTGTGTCTCTAATGTTTTAGATCTTTGTGTTCTTTTACATTTGATTTTTTGGGTGAATATTATAAAATAATCCTATAAACTATGTGTCTTATATTAAATCTATTCCCTTGAAAATACTGACTACAAAAGACCAGATGACCATGGAATGAATCCTCTGACCATAAACCAAAATAAACATCCCTTAATTTAAATTACAAGTGTCAAATACTTTGGATATCTGACTAACACAGCTCAATATATTTTAACCTGTTTTGGGTTAATGATTTCAGAAATACAGTTCAAATTACAGTTAATTCAGAGGGAGCCCAGATGTCACTCAGGAGACTTTTCTGAAATTTGCATGGTCCACCATTTTTGCATGTCAAAAAGCTTAACCTCAGCATCATTACATATGCTAATCAACACTACTTAATTCCTCAAAATGTACATTAATACTTGTAGAAACAAAGCAAAGAATGTAAGAGAGGTAAGAGTTACAAGTTACAAGCCATGAATGAGTTTTATACAATGAAAACACTCAAGTAGACTAAGTGGAGATTTTTCTTGCATAAAGTGGCAATCACTTTGTAAATGATACAACAATATGCAAATGATAATGACTTAAATGGAACTAAAATATATATTTAAATATTTAAATATATGATGGGATGAAAATTCAGTCAGGTTTAATCACAGGACTGAATTTATGGCTTCTCTAGTGCATGACAGTAACTGCTTTGGGGTTTAATACATGAAAAAGAATCTATTTTGAGGATGTGTGTTTCAATGTACCTCGCCTAATAACTGTACATTCTAGTGCAAATTCATGCTAGAGAAGTATTATCCAGAAGAAAAAAAGATAGCAAAAGGTTAGTGAAGTGTCTTCTAATAACAAAAAGAATATACTAAATATATGGGTAAGTAAATGTGTGTATGAGTTTTTGCAGTAACATTCTGAACATTATGTATGAACATTCTAAACAGTATGTATCAAAGATCAATCACACTAGTATCTTAGTATTTTCTAGTAAAATTGCAATATTAAATATACACAAATTCATAGTGACAGTAAGAAATCAGACCTTGATATCCACAAGTGATATGAGGTATTTAGTATTCACAGACTAATGATATCAAACCAGTAATTATTTTTTTTATTTATTTTTGATACCGGAGATCAAACTCACGACCTCACGCCTGCCACGCAGGCACTTATACCACTGAGCTAAATTCCCAGCCTCACAAACCAGTATTTAAAAATAATATAAAATATTTAGTTCAGATAGTTTTTCTTGATCACTTAGATAAAAAGGAAAGGAATTAAGTTCTACTTTGAAAGTCTTTTCTAAAATCCGACTGGGTGGGGGCACTGGCTCCCATGTACATAAGTTTTTAGAGGCACAGACTTCTGCGATTTTCCTTTCTTTTCAGGACAGGATGTTCCTTCAGATGATAGATGAAAGCACATATCAGTGTTAGAGTCAATTACCCAATCACTTTAAGAGACATTAAATTGAAGACACAGGCATTAAGACCAAGATTATAAGTGGCTGAAATTAATAAAAACAAGTAAAATACATGACATCTAAATGTGACCATCCTCATGGGAATCAGGTAATGAATTTAAACCCAAGAGTGAAGGTAATAAGTTAAATAGTTAAATATTATTTAACTGTAAAAATCAATTAACTATTTTTCTATGTGAGTTTTGAGTCTACTCAAAATGGTAACATTTTCAAAACAAAAGGGGAAAAATGGATACTAAGATTCTAATAGCTTACTTTGAACAGGTATACCAAAAGATTTAAAAACACCAAAATATAGTTTTCAGCAAAATATAATAATAATTATGTTGTTAGCATTTGTTATTCTTTTTTTGTTTGTTTGTTTGTTTGGTTTTTTTTCTTGTTTCTGTTTTCCTTTTTATCGGTACCGGGGCTCGAACTCAGGACTGCCTGATTGCAAGACAGGTGCTTATGCCACTGAACAAAATCCCCAGTCCCTTGTTAGCATTTGTTGAGAGTGTACTTTGTGATAAATATTAGGTTACTGCCTTGTAAGACTTTCTCATTTAATCCCAAACTGAAACGATATTAATTAATAATATATTTTGACAAAAATACATAGCAGAGAAATTTTCCATAAACAATGACTAAATGTATTATCTCATTTATAAAAGAATGAAATTGTGAATTATTTGTTGGGCTTTTTTGGTCAA
The DNA here is from genome assembly GCF_034190915.1 of Cavia porcellus. Classification (NCBI taxonomy): domain Eukaryota; kingdom Metazoa; phylum Chordata; class Mammalia; order Rodentia; family Caviidae; genus Cavia; species Cavia porcellus. The sequence goes on along the minus strand of NW_026947500.1, from coordinate 8,042,683 downwards.
GTCCCTCAGTTAACAAGGGTTCAAGAGTTAATGCCCTGTAATAAATGCTATAGCAGAAATTTACACACACATAGTACAAAATAGAAGTCTCTAAGCTAAATTAGAGAGAAGAAGGAGGTTATAATGATGAATTTGAGATTCCCTAATTCTGGGTTGGACTCTACTCCTCAGACAGTACTTTTGTAACAATCCATATTTATCACACTGTTCTGATGCTCTGGTGATATGGGATCATCTCTAATTAAACTGTGAACTTCCTGAAGGTAATAATATGTGTTTATTAATCTTTATCTTTTCCACTGCCTAGGATCACATCATGTAGTTTATAGGTTTTGAATAAATTTGTTGACTCAATAAATGACCAAAGAGAGAGAGCTAATCCTTAATTAATTTAAGAGATCAAGTCTAAACTGAATGGCTAGTGTTGGATGTATTTTCTAAGAAGTTATTTTATTTTACTTTGGTATGCAGAAAATCATAAGAAAAACATATCTTTACTATTCTAAGAAATTGTCTAAGAAGATGATCATGGAATAAAAATATATTTTTCAAATGTATAGATTTTATAATAACTGAGATTCTATTGGTATTTATAAATCTATAAAATTTACCCATCGATGTATACTTTATTGTTCTTTGAATGTATTAAGATTGACGTTGGTTGTGTTGGCAGCTAAAATATTAAACTATATTGTATTTACTTTGTCCCACAGTTTAGTGATGAGCAAAATAACAGAAGAACCAAAAAAGAAAAGTTGATATGTTTCTCAAGAGTCAGAGGCCATTTCATTGCCCATAAAAAATAGTACAATCAGAAAAGTTCAACAAGGAAGAAGCAAAGGTGTTACTGTGGTATCTGAAGTTATTTGAAATCATCTGTCTTCATAGAGATGGACTTGGCTAATATTATTATCTCCTGCAAACAGATTCTGCAGAATCAACATTTGTACTTAACAAACTTGAATAGAAGTGACAACTAAAGTTTATATCACAGGCATGTGGTCATCTCGAACTTTTAACTCACAAGGATAATTCAGAGTTATTGGAATCTGAGAATTCCTAAAGTAACACACCTGAATGCCAAAGGGAACCTATTAAGAAACCTGGCTGCATCTGAATGTTGTAATGGATAAATCTTTAGGACTTGAAGGAAATAAATGAATATAAACAAGGCATGCTGGTACCTTCATGTAATTTCAGCACTCTAGCAAGCCAAGGAAGGAGTAAATTAAGTTTGAACTTAGCCTGGGCAATTTTGAGATTTAGAAAGATCCTGTCTCAATAAAAAAAAAAAAAAAAATGGCTGCTGATGTAGCTCAGTGCCAAGTCCTGAGTTCTATCCATAGTAACAAAAATAAAAGGAAATAATAAAATCTAAGCCTGAAGCCTTCAGAAAATATTACATAATATAACTACCAGTGTATTAAATTTGTGTCCAAATGTAATTTATTTCTTAATAGTTTGTATAGAATACTCTGACTCTCAAGTTGATAATACAGCATACTAGCTTTTGTTTTTTCTTGAGCTTTTGATTTTAGAAGAATCCTAATAGCCTCTAAAGAAAATCAGAATGAAAGTGGTTTCCTAGAAATCCAAAGGAATATGTAAAAATTTTTAATTTCCTCAGGAATAGAAAAGAGCATATTGCCTATCAATTCTTGGACATATCCATACACAGAATCTAAAAATACATTCTAATGCATTTTAATGCAGATATGTACATTGAGATAGTATAGATCAGATAAATCAAAGCAAATTATGCAAAATTAGCTTGGATCAAAAAAGTGTTCAGATCATCAACGACCAAAGCATTTTGAAAAGGCTTACTGACAGAAAGCAGGTATTTGTTGTAGAGAAAAACTATATAATAAAATTGTTGAAATTAGAATGTGGCAGTAGATTAGAGCAAGTTAGGCAAGAGAGTTTTATCAACAATTAAATTTGCTAATTTTGATCAGTAAACCACAGTAAGGTAAAATAATGTCTTTATACTTATAAAACATATTCAAGTTTTTTGGATAGATGTTTAAAATCTATCATTTATTACCAAATGATTGAGATCATCTATTCTCAATGCAGAAACAAAGTCTGCTGAAGTGTACATGGAGTAGCTACAACATGATAAAAGAAATTAAATTCACCTCATGTAAACAATCATAAGTTAGAAAAAGATAAACATTTTTGTACTATTCTTAAAAACCTCTTATATACTGAAAATTAATATACCTTAAGAATCATACAGAGGAATGAGTTGATATAGTTGTGAAATTAAAAGTAATATTATTCTAAATAAAATCATGCAGTTACCAAATGTTTTCAATATTAACTAACCATTAAGAAAGCTTCCAAATACACGTATTTATTTGTCCTCGCTCTTAGAAAAACTCTCACAATGTGGATGTCTTTATTCCCATTTAAAGATGAAGAAACTTGGAAACAGCACTACTGAAATCGTTTAGTTCAACAACTTGTAGGTATACACATATAACTGTATGTATGTTTAAGTGTGCTAGACAGATAACCATACTACCAATTCTCTGTTAGTCCATCAAAAAATTATTTTGTGCTGTCACTGTTTGTTCATTTTTAATGCTTTGGTTTAGAATATGTAGAGAACTTGTAGACAAAATAAGAATATGTTGATCAACTACTTCTAAGATAACAATGTATATTAACTTGTATTGATTTCTTACTGTTATTTTTTGAAATTCTGTATTATTTCTACCCTTTTTCCTCTTTTTCTTTTTAAAAATATAATAAATATTTTAGTTCAAAAGATTTTTAATTGTAGTCCGTTGGAGGTGAGCGCACCACAGATTGTGCAAATTGCCCTCATCTAGGTCATGAAGCCAAGCCACGGGTTTGTCTTGTGCTCACTAACGGCTTTCAACCTGCAAGAATTTGAGTAGCTGCAAATCAGTAAGCAGGTCTATAATTTAGAGTCAATCTTTTAAGCTGTCTTGTCTCTGCTTTCATAGCACGCTCTTGGTTTTCATTCCAGAGTTGCACTACTTCTTCTTGGCATGATCGATGATGCAGGTGCACAGTTTCAGGAAGGAAACAATAGGAAACCCTGTTGGTTTATACTGCATTACAAATAGAAGAGACAAAAAAATCAATATTACCTGAGTGGACTTGAGAAAATTATTACGGAAATGAATTTTATCTTCATGCTTTAGAAATCGCAACAAAAAGCATGTGTCTTGAAAAGATGTAGATATTTTTGTGAAGAAAAGGTCAATAACAAGAGAGGATCTAGAAGCTCATATTTTTAGAATTTTTCTTTCAGTAGAAGATAAAAATTGTCACTTGAATTTAGAATGTTTCTATTTATTTTAGAATTCCTTGACTTGTCATTGATTCCTTATGTGAAGTCAAATATTTTTAAACAATAATACGTTCATAAAATTAATTTGAATAGCATAACTTTAGTGTTCCTAAGTATTGTTTGCCATACATCAAAGAAAAATAAAAGGAACGAGCATTAAGTATATAAGTTTACATGATGCATATTGTTGGCTATTTATCCTTTCACTGAAAAAGTACTAATCAGTTCACATGGTGGCAAAGAGTATGATGGTGAAGGCATGACTTTGGGATCCAGATTATCACTAGCAGACTCTTCCATTAGGAAACTGAATGATCCTGGGCATGTTTCTTAAAATCTTTAGCTTTCAATGGCCTCACTTGTAAAATAGGTATGATGATTCAACCTACTTCAAGAAAGATGCTATGATGATTTAAGATATACATATAAAGTATTCCTTTTCCCTTTCAGACTCACACATTTGTAATTATTTGATCTCTAAGTAATAGCCATTATGTCTGAGGTGAGATGGATTTTCAATGTTGCATTTCTCTAGCAGCCAGAAATACTAAACATTTTTTCTCATGTGTTTATTAAATTTTGGTACTTTTTCTTCTATAGACTGTCTATTCATTTCAGTGGCCAAATGTTGACTGGGCCTTTTATTTTGGGGATATAATTGTTTGAGTTCTCTACATATTCTAAATTTTCTCTGTCAGAGGAATAGTTAGCAAACATTTTTTGTCATTCTGTAGGTTGTCTCTACTGTTTGTTGCTTCTTTTGCTATGCAGGAAAAAAATTAATTTGATAGGATCTCATTTATTGATGCTTGGTACTATTTCTTAAGCCATTGGTGCAATGTTCAGAAAATGTTTTCCTATGTCCGTATCTTCAAGATTCTTACCCACTTTGTATTTCAGAAGATTAATCACTATATCTTGAATGCAGACCTTATACCCATAAATAGAAGAATAGATAAATAAAATGTGTTTAGGTATAGTGGGATACTATTGTCCCATAAGGAAGATAAACTGGAATTTTTGGTAGGAAAATGGGTGCACCCTGAGACTAATATATTAAATGAAATAAATCAGATACACAGCTTAAACATCACATAGTTTCTCTTTTATGATAAACCTAAAATAAAAATATAGACCAAAATAAAAGATAGAGGGAGATAGATCATTTGTAAATGGTAAGGGGATCAAGAGATGGAAGAAGAGGGAAACGAAGGTAAGGAGCCATGATAAAAAAATCAAGAAGTGTTATGTACATGTATCAACTTACCACAAAGAATATAATTATAATGTAACAAAAACACGTACTAATCAAAAATTAAAAACTGAAAAAAACATAAGTATATATTGAAAAGTTAGAAGTACATTGCTAACATTCACTAGATTTGATTGTAATTATTTATAGGATTGATATGAAAAATGCTATTGAGCATCTGCTATAAATAGGGAATTTATGATGTGCAATCATGCAGCTGTTCTGGGAAACAATTTTATCAAGTTATTTGGGGGACTAAAGAAAGTATTCATACAAAGTCTCTATCATAGTATATATATTATATATTGCTATATAATATTATTTTACTCTTATTTCCAAACTCAGCAGGCCAAGCAATAAGCATTATGTTGTGATTTCTATGAGTCACAAATTCAGTGATTTAGTTGGAGATGTCTACCTTGAAGCTTCTCATGAGTTTGCAAAAAGAGTTGAGGCTGAGATCTCTTCTGACGGTTTGGCTCTGAGGAATATCTCTTTCCAAGACATTCATATTTTGCTGGGAGCATTTACTGGTTCATAGATTATTGTACTGTAGGGCTCAGTTACTGACTGGGTACTTAGTTGAGACCTTTCTGCATTCCTTGCTGTAGGAGCTACACCAAAGATATAACCAAAGTTATCTTATGGTAACTAGCAAGATATCAAGAGATTCCACAAAAAGAAGCTACAGTCTCCTTATAAACTAACTTTGACAGTGGCAACCCATATCATTTTCCATACTTCATCATTACAAATGAATCACTTGTCTAACTCAGAGTCCAAGAGGAGTGATTCCATAAAGGTCATGAGTACTAGAAAGTAATATTAGAAATATTCCAGAAAGAAGAAAAGATACAACTAAACAGACTCAACATAATTATCATAATAAAAATGAGAAAGGTGGAAAGATTACCCCACAGTAGGGGGTAATCTTCCTGACATTCTGAAATGGTAACCTAATAAGCCTATCATACTCTTTTGAGTTTACTTATACTGAGAATTACTAGCTATTTCTTTGAAATTTTAGTCTAGACTAATTCTTCATAGCAGATGTTCTTGAAAAGTTAGTATAACACACTGAAAGAAATAGGCCTCACTAAGACATAATTTTGGCAAAGATAACATTTATCTGTGTCATCTGTTTTGATCCACAGAACATTTACTTAACTAATGCTACTTAATCGAGTAATTATATTGAAAAATACTAACAGAATATACCATTCTTATCAAATGGATTATTTTGAGCTAAAGACCACTGAAAACCAGAAAATACAAAAAAAGCTGTTCATCCCCCCAACTGTCAAAAAAGTATAATTTCCCCCTTTTTTGTAAAGGAAAATAATATTTCTATAGGAAATGTCCTTTGGTGAAGATGCTTAGTAACTAAATTCTACTTCTCAAGGCCACTCATCACCTAAGAAAATCTTACCTGCATAATGGGACTGTGTCTTATTCACTGAACATTTCCTCCCTACTCTGGTCATCATTTACTCTCTCCCCCCACCCCCGGCAACATAAAGACCTCAAATCTCTTTCTTCTTTTTCTAGGCTAGATGGCACATAAGCCTCAAAAACTACTTACTCCTTGAATTTCTAATTTGTTTGGAGTACTTAATTGTACATTTAGAGTTCAGTCTTGTCTTAATTACTGTTCTCTTTGCTGGGGTAAAATGCCCAACACCAAAAGTTAAGGGGTGAAAAGTTTATTTGCCTCACAGCTTGTAGAATTGGGTTGCTCAAGGCAGGGTTGCACATGGTAGAGGGGCAAAAGTTCATGGTGGCAAAAGACATGAAAAGCAACAAGGGAGTGCAAGATAAGCCTCTTTATATCCATTTTAGCATGTCCAGTCCATCATTATTAGTGTGGTGACAATCCTATCAGTGGATTGATCCAGAAGTCACCTATCCATTATCCCAGCACTTAGAATCCTAGCAATGAACTACAAGCAATCACACACTCTAGATTCAGATACCTTTTAAATAAATTCATGAATGCATAAGACTTTAGGGGGCCATCTAGACATAACTCATAACAATTTGTCCCTTGACTCTCAAAGACTCATGTACATCCCTGTATGCAAAAGAAAATTTAGCCCATCTTCAAGAGTTAACAAAAGTTTCAGCATTGTTGAAAAATCCAAGTTCAAAGTCTCCTCTAAGATTTAAAGCAAACTCTTAGCTGTTAACCCCAGTACAAATAAAAAGAAATTGAAATACCTCCAATATGCAATGGCACAAGATAGAAATTTCCATTCCAAAAGTTACAAATGGGGATACAAAGGAAAGGAACCAAAGCAAGTCTAAAATTCAGGAGAGCAAACATTAAGTCCTATAGTCATGTATGTGCACTATCTGAGGCAATCTGTGCTATTACATGAACTCTAAATGGCTTGGGTGGCTCCACATCTATGGCAGGTCCAGAGTTCAAAGCTCCAATGGCTTCTCTGGTGGGCCAACTCTGTTCCCTCTTTGCAGTTTTCCTCAGACAACCCATGTTCCTGGATTCTCCAAACTTCTGGAGTCTCCACTGCACCTTTGGCTTGACTCTCATAGCTTCATATATACTCCTGTCCAGGGTATAGTGCCTGGCCTACAGCCCTCTCAAAATCTGGGTAACAATCTTTCTGAGCCAACAACTCTTCCATTCTGCATGCACCTAAAACTAGCGCCATGTGGATAATGCCAAGGTCTGCTGCTAGTTGGAACGGTAATCAGGTTTCCTTGTCTCTTGACTGTTGAGTGCCTGCATTGTTGAGCACTCTAAATCCAGTTCTGAGGAACAAACTTTCTTGTCTGCCATCATTCTGGAACGTGGTACCAAGGCTTTATTCTCAAAGCAAAGTCTTTTAATTTTAAAGCTTTGAGGCTGCAGAGGATGGAATTCTGCTGTTTCTTGTGATGTTCTTGGGTTATCCTTCCTATTCTTCTGTTCCTTCTCAGCAACCAAAATCTCCTATGCTCTATCTTTGCAGTCCACTGCTTTATTAGAGCTTCCTTTTTGATCAAACTCACAATGGTTTAAAACATTTTGCTGGGTTCTTTGCTCTTAATTCTTTACACGGATCTGTCTAAATGCCACCACAATAGCTATGCCACCACTTCCATTTTAGACTGATTTGAAATCTTTTCTGCCAGATCAATTAGTGTACCACCCTTAATCTTAATCTCAGGCAAAGTTTCCAGACATAAAAAAAAATGCAGAAAAATGTTCTGCCAAGGCGTAACACACATCATCTGAAGTTCAGCAGGTACTGCAGTCTTTCCCAGCAGAAACATCCTGATTCTGGTCTTTCTGGTCTTTTGACCTTTGGCCAGAATTCCCATACAGAACAACTCAAGGCTTTCCAACTCTAGCTTTTCATTCAGCATGTGTGAATCTTTCCAAACTATTCCTGCAAGTCATTCTTAAAGACTCCCGCACCATTTAGTCAAATATAGCCACAGAAATTAACCCACTTCTGGTACCAAATTCTGTCTTAGTTACTTTTCTAATTGCTAAGATAAAGTATCCAGCACCAAAAGCTTAAGGAGGAAAGATTTATTAGCTCACAGTTTATAGGTGATTCAGTTCATAACCAACTAGTCCAAAGGCAAAGGTTTCACACAGTATCAAAGCAACACCTTATGGTGGTAAAAGACAACAAAACAAAGGAGCACAGGATGAGCCTCTTTCTATCCCTTATTTCATATTCAGTCTACTGAGCCTGGGCTGTGCCAATGCACTAAGTGGACTGATCCAGGAATCACCCACACCTAATCTCAGCATTGCACTACAAATCAGTCACACACTAGATTGAGCTACCCCAGAAAAAAATGTCATGATCACATGACACTTTGGGGGGACATGTAGACAGAAACAGTAACAAAGCTGCTTATATTTTTTTTTCCTTTTTAAACAGTCTGTTTTGATCAGTTTGATTTAATAGCCCAGACCATAAATCTAGGAAGGTTAGTGTTCTTTATACAACAGTTAAATCAGACAAGTTCTTTTGTTCAAAAGCATTATAAAGGTGGCAGTAAGATATTTTTTGAGAAATATTGAACTCTCACCTTGTAATGAACAGAAATACAGTTTAATATATATGTATATACGTATATAAATATATATTAGTATAATAGCACATACCATATATTAACATTAATGTATATTAATATATGTATACATGCATATATATACATATTAAACTGTTCTATCTCAGTAATCAACTGACGATAGCTTCAATAGCTTTTATCACTATGACTAAGATAATGAATTGATTTCTGTCAGATTTCTACTAGGTAGTTCATATTGTCCTTCTTTCATGGGTAGTCTTGTATTAACATGGATAGCTGCTTGTCTTCAAGCCTTTAAATTTGATAAAATACTCTGTGTCTACTTTTTTTTTAGCCCAAGTTAAATAATACTCAAGTGTTCTTTTTTCTCCTGTCTTGATGTTTGGTTCCCATTACTCACATTCAAACATTTAATTGTGTAGTTAATTTTTCATCCCTACTCTATCAAAATGGATGTGAACTAAATACTAGATATTTTATATCACCTGCAAATGTCTTAATCTGTGTCTTTAAATGAGTATTGTCTTTCTGTGTTATACATGCAGATTTAATCATTTACTATCCTCAAATATTCTTTTTTTCTCAACTGTAGTGAGGCTAAATCACTTATGCAAGCTAAAGTCAAAGAGTGCACTTGATTGATAGGCTATAGTTTATCTCTTTTATTCTATAAGCCTTGTTTTTTCCTTTTACATTTATTTTTTCATAAAACTTGTCATTTGTTTTGTAGGGGTTTTCATAGTGTCTTTATCCTGCTTCTGTCCTCACAGTATCATTTAAATTTTCCATTTGACTTAATTATTCCTTGTAAACTAACAGTTAATTCCAGAATCCTGATCTGTTTAGATACAAATTTTGTCTACAAGTGCAGAGTAAAGATTATGGCTGCCCTGCCCTCCATTCCTCCTTTTATTAGAGTTCAGTATTTTCCATTGCCTAGATTGATTACCTCTTCAGGAGTTTACAAAATAGTAGTATTTTAATGCTAACATTCCTTCTCATGTATCAGCCAGAACATGCTAAGACAAATTTCCCTGTGGTAAAATATTTACAGGAATTTCAGATTAAATTCTTTATTATTTCTCCTTATTTCTTACTTTCAGAATGATTAATTTGTCCCTAGCAATCTGGAATGGATTTATATTTTAGTATCATTATAAACTAAGAGATTGTTTTACTTTTGAATTTATGAAACACTTCCAAATTTAGTTGTCTTAGGCTGAAGCCAAATATCAAGCTGAGGTAATATCAACAGTTGAAAAATAACATAAACAAATAAAACAAAAATAGTAGAGAATGATTTGCCCATGGTATTGAAAGTGTGATGTAAGAACAGACATTCCTGATTTCTAGAAAGCTAACAGTACTAAAAAGTTGGCAATAAATACAAATCAATTTACTTTTTAACCACTTAACAGTTTACACCCAGTGTCACTCAGGTAATGCATTTGTTTACCTACTGACCAACCTGAGTGTCACAAGGGCAGTTGTTAATTTAATCAGTTGATTCTTATATTGAATAGATTTGATAAAGTTGTCATTTTTCCTGTAATATTTTCTCATGTGTTAAAGTATGCATTTTTTGTCACATTGTGTTTATATATTTGGCAGTGGTTAAATATAGACAATATATTGTCTATATGTGCCAAAGTCTATTCCATCTTACACAATTTATACTACCGAATATCTTCAACTCTATAAAGAACATACACTTTACATTTGCTACTTTATATTTAAGGATATTTGGTCTTAGAAAAGCTGAGAGACATTAAGTATTACAACTATGCCCCCTTTTACTCTGTGTACCTGAAAACCTTAATAAAATTCTGGAACAGCTCAAGGAGAATCACCTTCCTTCTAAACTTATCTGCACATTTCTCTGGAAGGTTCTCCACTGCTCAAAACAATTTTGAAAAGAAACTGTGAATCTCATTTCGATCTGCCACTGAAGAATATGAGGAATAAATGCAACACCTGAGCTGATCAAAGGGTACAATGAGGTACTGAGAAGTGAATATCTAGTCATTTTTATTTGCACATTCTGTAGATTTGCCAAAAGTTAGTTACTTCCATGGGATGTATTTTTTTTAATATACCAGAATTTAAAACTATACCGACTCCAAGAAATATCATCTATTGTAGTTTTAATATGTTTCTTTGGGTACAGTATAAAAATTAGTCATATGCATGGTTGGTGCTTTTCTCTAGCATTGCCATGCCTCAAGCATTGTAGGTTTTTATTTTTCAATGCTGAGAATTACAAAACTCTATGATAATTCCAAAACAAATGCTTAAACTATTTCAGAAAATAAGGATCCATAGTGAAAGTACATGTACTTACAATACAAAAGTAAGAATGAACCAGCAAACCCCAACAATGAATTCCATATTAATTGTGGATATAAAACCACTAATTTTTTACATAACTTTCTATGTTATTTGCATGAGTTTTAATCAGTTCAGCACTGATCTGGTGTCATTTGCACTATATTTTGATGAATTGATCATTTTTTAGAATAATCCTGTCTTTACCCTAGGTTCAATCATTAACTATCGGGACCAAGTCACATTACTAGACATTCACGACTGGTAGAATTTCAAAACCATACTCTTCAATTCAATTATAGAATTGTATTCTAAATAATGTATTATAAGCATAGATTATTCTCTTATTTAAAAAAAGGCTTTCATTTTCATCCCAGATGAGTACTTTATTTCATTTCTGCTTAACGGCACTTTTTATCATCCTGTTCATTACTATAATCATCCTGGAACCATAAACACACTTAGTGAAATGCTTCAGGGGACAGATTACCAATATTTCTAATTAAATATACTGTTGACCATAAGCTCATTAGAGGAAGCAGCATTTTAAAGCATAGTACAAGAACCATAAAATTATAAATTACTAGGATTAACGATGGTACAAGGTTGAAATTTTCTCAGTCTGCACAAATTATTTTAGCATTAAAATTGAAATTGTATTGAGTTAGATTTTCTTCATTGGAATTTCACTTTTTAAAAAAATTCTCTAATTCTGGCAACTTGGAATAGTCTGTTTTTAAATTCAAGAAGGAATAAGCATTTCATTCATATTCTTTTTCTTTTTTAAAAATAAATTGTCTCTAAACCCATAAATGGTAAATGAAAATACCATATTTTTAACATAAACAACATTAAAATTTTTTATCTCAATAATTTCAGTGAAAACTTTTATCAGGTTTGCCTTAACATATTTTGTTTTGTGATGGAAAGGTCATTGTTAATGCCCAGGGTGAGAGGAAACATTAGTAAATAAATGAATTTTCCTCTTTCTATACTTGCATAAACAATATTGTGAAGAAATCATTCCTATTTTACCTTGAGAATGCAGTTCTAAAATGTATTAAGTCTCTGCCTGTAATTGGAGGGACTGGGCCAAGAAGAGTCAACTCTTTGGAAGACAAGAGGACAGAAAGGCAATCTTGCCTCTGGATGTCAGGTCAGAGAGCAGACTCTGTTTGTCAAGATTACACTCTGTAACATCAAACACTTTCTCCAGGGAAGAGCAAAGTGTTCTTACAAAACACCAGGCAGACTATATATGTCTGAACCTAAAATGTAAAGGATTTAACTGAACTGAAATCCAGAATAAATCCTTTGTATTTCCACAGTAATTCCACAACTGTCATTATTTGTAAACCTGAATATCAGAAGTGGTCAGCAACAATTTTTAAGAACCTGAGAAGACAATGGGAAATAAAGAGTAAGATTTAATGGGAAATAAAGAGTAAGATTTAAGGAAATCAAAGTTACAGGGAATTTATGCCAATATGTAAAATACTAGAAAAATCGTACCTTTAAAAAACCTGACATATAATAATTGCCCAAAATTATGTGGTACAATGTGATGTTTTGATACCTGTCTATGATTGAATGAATTGATATCATTATATCAAACAGATACCCACCTTATCATGCTAACTGCAACAAAATTCACAATAGCCAAGAAATGGATACAACTTAAGTGTCTACCGATTAACGAAGGGATAAAAACAATGTGGTACACACATTTGCAAAGTGGAATACTACCCAGCCATAAAAATGCAGCCCAGCCATTTTGCGACAACATGGACTGAAATGGATGTTAAGTGGAATAAGCCAAGTACAGAAAGAAAATCATTGCATTATTCTCTCTTATGTGGAATTGAAAAAAAAATGATCATTGTAGAAATTAAGAGGGATAAATGGTCACTACCAGATGTTGGAGAAGTAGCAGGAAAGGAGGGAAGGGGAGAGTTTGACCCATGGGTACCAATTTACAGCTAGATAGGAGTAAGAAAATAACACACAATGTACTAACCAGTTAAAAAAAGTGGTGTGCTACAGAACAATGATACAACTATCGATAACAGTAACATATATATTTAAAAACATGAAATGAATGTGAAAGTTTCACTAAAGACAAAAGTCAAATATTAAAATATGTAGATACATTTAACCTGATTAAAACATTATGTAAAAATTAAGTGTATTCAAATACCATATCACTGTATTGGTATGTATAATGTTTTTATTTTTATATGTTACTTAAATGAATTTAATGTTTAACAACTCTTGAAAATTTATAATTGTCAAATAGAAAATTCAATTTTTTCAGTTTTAACACCATTTTTATATTCTGAATTTTATTGTTTAAATACACTTTAAAGTGATTTGCCAATAGTTTTCTTTATTCATTTTAATTTTAACCTATAATTTCATGTTCTTAGCACTCCCATTTCTATCCTTTCGTACAAGAGAGCTTAGGTAGACCAACAGAAATATTTTGAAGTGGGGAGTTTCTGTTGCAATTCTGACCATATACAATGTGACTTGTTGCATTGCTTAAATTCCTTCTTATGGTTTCACAAGTGAAAGATGAATTATTTACTAAGATTAAATGATATCACAAAAATTAAATTGGGGGCTGGGGATTTAGCTCAGCGGCATAAGCGCCTGCCTTGCAAGCAGGCAGTCGTGAATTCGATCCCTGGTATCGATAAAAAAGAAAAAGAAAAAAAAAGTAAAAAAAAATTAAATTGGAGTGAATCTTGAGCCTAAATACAGAAGTCAAAACTGTGTAACTATTTAAAGTACATCCATAAGAAAAATCTTTTTAAAGGTAGGAAAAAACTTCTAAGATTAAAACCTAAAAAGTATAAACCATACAGAAAAAATGCATAAACTGATCATTAAAATTTAACCATTTCTTTAAATTTTATGAAAAGTAAAAGACAAAATATGGCAGACATGATCACTAATAAATATATCTGACAAAAGATTTGTATCCAGGTCATAGAAATGATTCCATAAGTCAATAATAAATTACAAAAGTTTCAAAAAGTAGGCAAGGACCCCAAAAGACATCTTCCAAAAATACTTTAACTTGTAATAATTTCAGGAGTTTTTTCGTTTGTTTGTTTGTTGTTACAGGGGATCGAACTCACGACTGCATGCTTGCAAGGCAGGCGCTTATGCCACTGAGCTAAATCCCCAGCAACTGGTAATAATTTTATGAAAATACGTTCACTATCACTGATCATTAGAGAACTTTAATCTGCCACAAATTACTACATATTCATCAGAAGAGTCAAAAAGAAAAGACCAATAATATCAAGTATTGAAAAGAAACATAGGCTGGTAAGAAAGGAAAATGGTACAACATACTGGGCAACTCTTTAGCAAGTTTTTTAAACATATATTAAGCATACTCAGAAATTCCAGTCATAGTTATTTCCCTAGAACAATAAAAATATTTGTCTAGACTATGTCTTATATATGAATGTTCACAGCACTCTTATTTATAATAGTAGAAATTAGAAACAATTCAAGTGTCTAAAACTTTCACCCTTTGGGTATGTGCAGATATTGTGTCCTTTGCTTGAAATGGGCTTAACACTGTCTTTTACCTGGATAGCTACTCATCCTTTAGGCATAAACAGAGTTTGCAAGAAAATGTGAGTTAGGTTCTTCCTAACATCATCTTATAATTGCTGCACATTTTCGGCATAGGGTTATCAATACTATTAATCTCTAAGCAATTGACAATGGAGACTATTTGATCTTTGTTTTCTGAATCCTAACATTTAGAACCATTTCTTCATTCAAGTTTTCAAATGCTACACTATATCAGAGAATAAAAACACAGAAGTAGACAGAATAAACTTGTGCCTCATGCAGCAGTGTATACTCTTATAGGATACAGCCCCTGGTAAGTTTTGAATAAATAAATTTTAAATATATCAATTTTAGTATTGAAAAATTATTTTTGCCTCAACTAATACTTTCTTACACCATGGGTTGTTTGTTAGATATTTGTCTTTTCTGAATTCAGTAAAGAACAGATAGCAAAATTGTATATTAAATTCTAATATATTCTAAACTTGATAGGCACAAGATTTAAGAGTTTCCATTATTTCCTCAAAAATCATATTTTTAAAAGTCCAGAAATACTTTTGTCTACTAATGTTCATTTTACAAGCAGACACATTTTTGCCTGAGACTACCAGTATGTGTTATTACCCTTCAAACTCTTCAAGTTTTAAGGAAGTATAAAATAGTGTCATACTGTTTTATGAACCATTTGAAAAGATTTCTTCATGTTTGACTTCATTTATTTATCTATTTTTAGCTCGACTCTTTCCTTGAACCATTTTCAGTGCTTACCCAAACAGCATGCTTTTATACTGGAAGGTGGAAAATATAACAGTACTTCAGTTCTCTAAGGTGCTCCCCTCCTGTGGTACTGATATCCTAAATTAAGAGCTTCCTCTGAAAGCATTTAAGATCCTGCATCAAAGATAGGACAAGACACAGCAGTTTGTCCAAGAGAAGGGCAAGTGAGCAGTATGGTAGTAAGTGGGTTAATAATAAAACTAGGGCACAGAGGAGCAACCTTCAAAGGGGAGCAGTCTTATCACACTGACAGGCGTGATCAAAATTCTGGCCATCAGGACTGCTGATGCCACTTCCTGCTGCTGGTCTCCTTGCTCTAACCCTGCAGTTATTTATTGCCCCAGAAATGAGACACATACCAAACAGAAATGTATACTGTGCTATTCTTTGAATTTGTTACAAAATTTTTACAAAACAATTTCCATTTAAGTAAAAAAAAAATTGTGTTTCAATCATTTAAGCTGGATTATTTCCAGTTTTGCAAGCTCTTATTTGTAGGAACTAAAATGCTACCTATTATCATTACAGCTCTGTAATATTATCCTGATATTCAGCAAATGACCACACTGAGAGGTTAGAATGTATCCATATTAAAAAGACATAAATAGATGGAGTTATTAGACGTAAGTAAATTTCTTTACTTAACATTGCCATGAATAGTCTTTAAAACAGATGGATTTCTGTTTTAAAAAGTATATGAGTTCAAGTACTTGAGAAATTAAATGCTTGAAATATTTTCACAAAGCTAAAAGTGTTAAATTTATTTATCATTAAGTTTATTTAAATAGGGAAAATATATATTGTATTTGTCAACTTTCCCCTCACTAAAATTTGAATTGTCAAAGAGAGCTAAAAGAATCATTCTGCAGAGACAGAAATTATAAACATTAATGTTTTAAACCACCATCTACAAAAATAACTTCATATCTAAAATTAAGAATGTATAAGAAAGCTTATTCCACCCCTATAATTACAGTTATAATGCAGTTCATAAAATAGATATTAAAATATTTTATAATCTGAATTAAAAATAAGATGATGGTAAAGTATTTATATAATACTTTGTCTTCTAATTATTCATTATAAAATTGATCATTATAAAATTGTTTTGAAATCTTTTTCCTTAATGTTAAAAATGGTATGCATTCTTATAACTGACTCATAAGGAAAGTAGTAACTTTTATTTATGTTTCAGCATCCATTTCCTGTCATAAGAAATGGCTACATAGGAAAATTGTTTTGTAAATTTAAAAAGAGAACGTTTAAAATTTTATCACTTAGAGTTAGCCATATTCAATATTTTGATTCAGTTCTGTAAAATGGATAATGTGGTAAACAAAGGTAGATAGTTAAATAGAGTCTGTTAATTACAAATGAAATGTCTTCAGCAGTTTCCTAAAAGATACAGAGCTTTACCTAAAAGTTCAGTCACGTTACTAGATACATGATATCTGCATGTCTAGAAAGAAGGGACTGATTTCCAAAACACAGCATGGCACGGACTCACTACAAAGGAATTTAAGTGTCTGTTTTTCCATTTTCATAAGACTATTTAGTTGTTATCTTGAAAGCATGTTGTAGATATTGTATAAACGGGTTTTGGCAAGAATTTTGACACATTTGTTCATGTTCTATCTTACATAGCAAATGAAAAGCTGAAACAAAAAATGATAAGACAGTATAACTTACATTTCATTAAATTATGATGCTGAAAATATCAAGCTGGAAAAAAATTATCTTCTGCCATAGTCCTTACATTATAAAGACAGAGAAAGCAATTATCTGAAATATAGTCATTCTTTTGAAAGTATACCTTGTAGGGCCACTTAGTTGGGTAAACAGCTGAGTGGAAAGTACAAAGGACATAGATGTATTTTTAAAAAATCCTTAGCAAGTAAATATATACATGTGTCTACCAACTTTGCTAACTCAAAGTGGCATTCTACAAAGTGTAGCCCCTTGTTCTTTTGATTACACAAGTTAATTAACAATTTGGATGACAAATATAAGGGCTCTTGGATCTTATCCTTGATAATTCACACATGTTCAAATTAATCTTAGAGGATGATTCACAATCACAGCAAAATTTAAGACGAGGTCTGTGGAGAAGATGTAGAAGATACACTTAAAGTAAAAACTAGACATGTAACTAAGAAGTTAAAATGTTAATAATTTCCAGTTTGATGTGAATTAATAATAATAAATTGCTTATAACAGATAATTTCATGCATTTCACATATATAACTTTTATTCTTCATATGAGCAAACATGAAATATTTACATGTTATTTTGCACATAAGAGAGGAGATACAGACAGGGTAAGTAACTTGCTCAAGGTCACAAGTTATTGAGTGATGGGTTCACAATCTGAACGCAGGTAATCTCTCCACAAAACTCACATTCTTAGTAGAGTCCTAAAATTTGTATCTGTTCTCAGCTTGACCACTCTTTATCCAAGAGCTTATTATTAAGTGGTTGAAATAAGCCAGAATCTTGAAAATTCACAGCTAACAAAAAACCTTGTAGAGTTGGTTAATAATGAAATTAAGAGTTAAATAATGTTTACTTGTTAAAAAGAAGAATTTAAGCATTTCTGTGAAAATTCTTAACACTAAATCTGAAGTCCAGAATTTAAGTGCTCAAGAGATATTTCTAGCCAGGATGAAATAACATATTCAAAATCAGTCCTTCCATCCAAATACTGTGAACAGGACAATTACTATTTGTAGACAATATTTTGAATAATTTTCCAGAAATCTCCCTAAGATGCATACAAACCTGTGCTTGAACAATATGATAATCCACAATACCAGGTAAAGAAACCCAACCAAGAGATGCAAATTGAAAACCTACTGCTGTTCACATTTAAATGAAACCTGCCAGAACAAAGAGCAACATAATTGAAATAACCACAATAATCTTATATTTTCAGACATAGCATAGTCACAGTGCTTGGTAGCTCATCAAAATAGTATAATCGTGAAACACATAATCAGGGGATAAAGCAATAACAATCAACAACAAAATGACAGAGAAGGTTGTAGTAGGCCAAGATGTTAAAGAAAATTATATATAAAATCAATGATTCAATAAAAAAGTAATGAATAGAAAAGTAGAAACTTTAAAAATCAAATAAATCTGAGGTAAAACCACAGAATACTTGAAATGAAAATTTTACCAGGACATCTTAAGAGAGTACAAGTAAAAAAAAAAAATCAGGAAATTTAAATACAATACAGAGACAAAAAAGAGGCCTGGCCAGTATACCTGTGGATTCAATCCCCAGTAGTACACACACACACACACACACACACACACACACACACACACACACAATGAAGAAGAAAGAGACAGAAAAAATAATATATGAAGTTAAGCTTCAGTTTGACAGATAATATGTTCCATATGAACATCTGATAAGTGACTTTTGTATAAAACATATAATTAACAATTTTTAAGTAAAATATATATTGGGGAAAATAAAGAAACAAATCCTTCTGTGAAAAGATGTAGTTATGGTCAATAAAAACATTTAAAAGGTAGGCAAAGTCACTGATTATCAGAGAAATTAAAACAAAAGAAAAAGGTACATGCAGTACAATATTAAAAATCCATTATTTAAAATAAGGGTATACTCACAAATAAGAGGTTGTACAAAATAGCAAAACTTTGAAAAACAGAATGGCATTTTCTTGTGAAGTTAAGAATGCACCTACTACCTAGTATTGGCAAAGAAACATGAAAAATTACAAAAACATACTTTTACATGAAATTCATATTAATTTGATTCATAGTGGTTCCAAACTAGAAATAGTTAAATTGTCAGTAGGCAACAGAATAATTACAAAATTGTAGTATGTCCATCAACTAAAGTCAATAATCAGAAACAAATTAACAGTAGATAAAACAAAATTAATGAGTTTTTTAAAAGTATGTTAAGCAAAAGATTCCAGATATAAAAACAATAGGATTCCATTTATATAAAATTCCAGAACAGACCAATGAATCTATAATATTGGAAATTGCTTAGGTGGCAATGATTGACAAAAGGACAGTAAAATACCTTTTTGAAGTGACAGAGACATTCTATATATTGTTTATACAATTTTGCCCTTTTGTCAAATGTAACAGATTTTAAATTCAGAGTAGTTGCATTTTATTATGGTCTAATTATAGCTCTAAAAAGTCAACAAAAGTTAATATAAGGCAATTTATTCCTGACTTTGTTTTATTCTCTATGAAGTATTTCAAATGGCCTTGACTGGTGGCATGTTCAATGACAGGCAAGTAGGGAGCAAAAAGTACTCCTCAATTGGAGAGTATGTTTAAAAAAATATAAAAACTACAGAACAGAGTTAGTATCAGCATTGTCCTGTCAAAAGTGCAATATGATATACAGTGTGATGAAGTTCACACTGAAGGATTAAAAAAAAGAAGAGGTCTTGGGAGATGGTGGAATAGCAAGCAGCAGAGTAAAGAGCTTCTCTGAGAGATACAGTCCAGATGCTGGAATATAGCATTCTGGAGAAGACCAGAAGGAAAGAAGTAGGTCCCCTCAACCCAGGAAGAAACTAAAGTGAGAACTGAGCCCAATGAGAGAATAAAAAGAAAAGAAAGAAAGAAAGACTTAAACAGAAGAAGGTGGTGGCTGGTGGTGCTTTCACCAGAGCCCAAACCAGCATTCCAGAAGCATTGTTGGAACCACAGATGCATGGGCACAGTGAAGTTGGTGTTTAGCCAGCCCCAAGGCCTTGGCAGGGAGATACGGTGGTGGAGGGGAGCAGCAGACCAGGGAACTGCATGGACTGGCTGAGTGTGTGGGACTCAGTTCTCCCACGGGAGTGGGAGACTGGCCGGGTGCTATTTTGGAGTTTGGCAGGATAAGCCTGGAAACAGAACTGTAGCCGTCTTCATTCAGCCACTCTAGCTTGGAACAGAATGGTGGAAATTGCTTGTAGAGTGCCGCCCCTGTTCATGGTTCAACAGCCACCACCAATGTTTCCTTAAAGCTATCCCTAACCCACCTCACCCACCCAGTACACACTAAAGTGGTAAAGACTTCTTGTGGTTAACCAGTTAGGAAGGCAGGGGCCAACCTGCCCTACCCCTGTTTACACTCCAGTAGCCACCAGAAGACTGGAGAAATCAACAAACTGCAGAAATACCTAGCCAACACACTTCAGAGTAATTATAACAAATACAGGCAGTGCCAAGGACCCCACTGCCCACTTGTCTAGAAACCAGGAACATGACAAGAGGAAGAAGCAAAAGTCTCCAACCCAAGCAGTACTGCTCAAGGAGATATAAACACAACCTGAGAGCATGCTCAGGGGTAAAAGAATCACTTGGCTGAATAGCAGGCTGCCTTCCCTACTCTAAAAACCAAATGTACAATGCACCCTGTGAAAGTGAAAGGGGAGGAATTGTATAAAAAGCGAAGGCAGTGGCCATCATTAATCTTTTATCAGATTTGAGACACATATTCTGTTCCAGTTTGTCTCCCTGTACTAGATTTGATGGCAAGAGAGCTATTCTATAGATAGCAGGATATATTATGATAACCATTTTTTATTTCCTATTAACTTGATTTGAGGCTCTGTATTGCTTTCACTTTCTTATTTTGACTGATTTTACTCTCTTCTGTTTTGCTTGATAGTATCAAGTTTGAGGGTATAGGCAACTTTGAAGACAATAAGATTCACTATGATGCTCACTCTGGTTTGACTATTATCTTCTTTGGAAGACCTGTAATGCCTCCAATGTTTCATTTTTATTGGTTTTGTTCTGTACTGTTTTGTTCAATTTTATCATACCTGATGATAAGGGCAATTCTTTTGAAGATAGCAAGAGGCATTATGGTAACCATTGTCCATCACCTTGTATTTTGTTTTTACAACATGTGCTATGTACATCCTTTTGTTTTGACTATTTTGTTGTGCCACATTTGGTTTTATTCTATTCAAAAAATAATAAGAACTGTAGGAGTAATAAAATACAAAATGTGTAATTGTTATTGTAAAAAAGAGAGGAAAAGAAAGTGCTCTCAAGAATGTACTTGCATGTATGTTTAAGTGTGTAAGATAGATAATCATATTACTAAGTTTTTGTTGGATCACTATCAGAACTGTTTTCAGTCTGTTTGTCTACTTTGTATGCTTTAATTTTATAATTTGAACATCTATTTCTAAGATGACATTATCTAATCTATCAACCAGTGATTTCTTACGGTTTATTTTTTTGAAATTCTATATTACTTCTACATTTTTTTCTGTTTTGCTTTCTTTTCTTTAAATAAAAAATTTTAAAAAAAAAAGAATTCTCAAGGCAGCTGAAATTGCTTAAAGACCAGAAAGACAGCAAGTTTACAGCTGTCCTCAACTACTCACAGGTTAATGTGACACAGACTACCTGATATTGTGCTAATGTCTACTACTTTTTTATTAACAAAATCTCAGTTTTACTAGATGTTGTAAGGTGTAAAAATCTTGAATAAACTCCACTTTAGCTAATCCATTAATATATACACAGACTTTGTTAGGATGTATTTTAAGAAAAGTTCTTAAAAGACCTGGCATACTCAGTGGGCATGTCTGTGTCTTCCCTTCAAAGTTTGAATACCTAGAGATGTGATGGTTGTAGGTTTAGACATGGGCAACTCCAAGGAGAGGCAGTCTTTTGGACTAATATCTTTTAGACACTAAATTAACAACAAGCCTTCTCACAGACATGTTTGTGAGGAAAATAAATGCCTACTGAATCTAAACAATTCCACTGTTGACTGATTTTCTGTTGCATACAAAAAAACAAAATGCTAACTTATTAGATAGCTATAAAAAACTCACAGACATATATATACCTTGACTACAGAAAGAGTCATAACATGGGAAAACTAGGGATTGCATAGTCTTTGGTCAATATGTAATGGGAAAAAATAATGGCATATCTTTTATATAGAAACTGAATGAGCTTGCTAAAAATACAGCAGCTTTTGTTCTGTAATAATTGGTTGCAATCTGTGGGGTAACATGTCAGTCACATTAAATGATGCCTGGCTACAAACAGTGGATAAGAAATTATGTGATCTAGTTTCAAAGAATAGTTACTGTAAACTCTAAAATACAATGACTGAATTATAGTAAACATGTATTGTACTTGCTTACCTCATGTTATATTAGGAGTTTGGCCAAAGGAAGTAGTTTATCTTACTCCAGTTCTGCAGTATTTCATCTAAAAATTGTTAGCAAGTAGAGGTAATATTTTTTGCAGTTTTACTAAAATTTGCAGAGAAAATCCAGGTATTAAAGATTTTAAAAGACGAATGATAGCTATCTTAAGTATTTTGCAAAAATCAAAAGTAGTCATCATTTTAATGAACTCATATAGCAAACAGAATGTACTCTAAATATTGTTTCCAATAATATCATTCATAATTATTTTATAATTTCAACCTCAAATTTTAATGAAATATTTGGTGGAGAGAAGTTGTTGTTGTTGTTGTTGTTGTTGTTGTTGTTGTTGGTACTGGGAATCAAACTCTTGACCTCATGCTTTCCAGGCAGGTGCTGTGCTGCTGAAATATATCCCTGGACCATCTTTACTGTTTTTTGTTTTTTGTTTTTGTTTTTGTTTTTGGTATTGGGGACCGAACTCATAGGACCGAGCTTACTAAGCAGGTACTTACACTGCTGAGCTAAATCTTCCTTAAGGAGAGAAATTTTTAAACAATTATAAATGAAGAAAAACCTAAGTAGTGAATTACAACAAATGACATTAGCTATTATAATTTGAAATCTGTTGATACTGTCTAAATCAAATCATCCTTTTGGGATAATTCATGCTGTACTTGTGAAACTATCCTTCATCTTATAGCAGCAAATATAACCCAGTGATTCTCATTTTAATCAAGTTTTGTTAGACATTTTGATGATTCTGGAGATAAAAATATTATGACATTCTGGGCTGGCAAGCGAAGTTCTCTACTATCTTTTGGT
The DNA here is from genome assembly GCF_034190915.1 of Cavia porcellus. Taxonomy (NCBI): domain Eukaryota; kingdom Metazoa; phylum Chordata; class Mammalia; order Rodentia; family Caviidae; genus Cavia; species Cavia porcellus. The sequence continues at coordinate 8,019,363 of NW_026947500.1, read as the reverse complement.
TAAAAGCAAAGACTTTTTCAAAAGCTGTCAGCCCTGTTCCTTTAAGCTCTGAAAGCTGTCTGAACTTGTCAGGATGCCTTCCTTGCACTTTTAGAGAAATAATGCAAGACAAGAAGTTATTACAATGTTTACACCTTTAAATTGGATTTCTTTTGTAATAGGGTACAAATGTCACAGAGCCACTGAAGTTGGAATTGGAAGAATGTTTGGATATGATTAAGTTCCAAACTCCCACTCTACCTACAAGGAAAGCTGGAATGATCACATGTGTTACGTGTAATCAAGCAAATTTAAAAGCAGTAGGTGACTTTTAGCATTGTTTATCATCCTGTTCTTATTTAACATGCACTTATTTAAGTAATTTTATATGATATCCTCATTTATTGTCAGTAATCATAAATCCAACCACTTTTTAACCATTAGAGAATAAAGTGAGAAGCTTCATTAATGATAACAATTTCAATTTTATAGATCTTCATTTTAGTTTAACATATGTTCCATAAAACAGGTTTCTGATACATCAGTTTCAAAATTCAATGTATTAAAATTTTATAGTTAAGACATATGAAAGAACAAGGGAAACTGTTCCCATTATCTTTGCTCTCTTTGAGAGTAACTAGATAAATGACCTACCAGAGAAATGAATAGATTCACGTATGATATTTTTTTTTACATTTGTTCATGGTTCAGTGGCAAACTATGATTGAATATAGGAATAATCATTCATTTATCTTTTGTAGCAGGGCTTACTTTGTCCAGTGGCAACATGTTCAGACAAGCATCTCTCAGATGACGTGTGATAATGTTCAATTCAATCTTTGCAGAAAGGCCCTCAATTTCACACTTCTGGTAGCTGGATTAGCCCAATTATTTTCTGGAGGTTAAGGAAAACTTTTATATTTGTGGGACCGCACCATTGCAAAAACTAGGATATAGTACTTTGTTATCTCAACAGAATCTCTGGAGGCAGAGAGATCAGTGTTTATTAAATTTTAGAAAGAAATGAGATGGAGCTCAGAGAGAAATGATTCTCCTATAATGGACCCTGAGTTTTTCACTTTGATTTTCAGAAACATATGAAACCTGAGACCTTCATTTAACACACCTATCAGGTACCATATTTCAAGTGTTATCAGTACTAGGAACCAGTGCTTCCAAGATTCCAAGATCTTGGTTCAAGTAGGGAGAATATATATATTTATATTCTGGTATATGTGTGTATATGCTTTTTTGACGTTTCATATATATCCAGGATGTGTTCATATTATATATACATATTGCACATATGCTGCCATATATTATATATTATTATGCATTTGTTCTTTCAAAGTATAACAATATTCATAACACAACTAGAAATTCAAATTTGTAAAATGTAAGCATTTTCACTGGTCAAATTCAAATTGTCAAAATTATAAATCCCACATCTTCCAATGTCATGGCGCCAAAGTACTTGCCCCTAGCACATTGCAGAGAGGACCCTAGCTGGATGGGCTGTTTTCTGTGACCATGAGAAGCTACAGCCTGTACAGGAAAGACCCTAGGAGACCTTCAAGCTGTGCAATGGAGTCAGAGACCTTTGAGGATGTGACTGTGAACTTCACCAGTGAGGAGTGGGCTTTGATCTACAGAAATGTGACAGTGGAAAACTTTCAGAACATTGTGACTATAGGAAGATACTTGGATAACCAGAAAGTGGAAGAAGAGTGCAATAACTACTTCAGAAATCTAAGAAATAAAGACATTGAGAAATGCCATTGATATAAAGGTTGGAATCAGTATAAAGAATGCTTCCTCTGAACTCAAGATGCTAATGTCCATATGGAATCATGTGGTTTAAAAGCCATTGAAAATCTTTCTTGTAGAAAGGTTCTGATTGGGCCTTTTTCACTAAACATGCCCATCAGAGCTCACACTGCAGTAAAGTCAGATGAATATTTTGAACCTGAAGGGAAGCTGTTTAAATGTCATGAAAATAGAAAAAACTGTGATGATATGCAATCATTTCAGAATCATGCAAGGTCAGAGGCTAGCAAGAAACCATGTGAACGTGATCAATGTGAGAACTCCTTCTCTGGTCTTAGTGAAATAAGAGAAATGTCTTAGAGAAAAGACATTTGCATGTCCAAAACGTTTGAATACCTCCAGCAAACCTAGTGATGTTCAGATCTGTCAGACAAATCACAGTTGGGATATACCCTCTGCATGTAAGCAATGTGGGAAAGCTTTCAGTACACATACTATTTCCCAACAACATGAAAGAATTAAGGTGGAGGAGAACATGTATGTATGTAAGCGATATGGGAAAGGTTTCAGGAAAAAGAGTTATTATCAAAATCATGAAATAACTCACACTTTGAGAAACCCTATATATGCAAGCAATATGGGAAAGCTTTCAGTACACTGAAATATTGTAAAATACATGAAAGAACTCACACTGGTGAGAAATCTTATACGTATGTAAACTATGTGCGAAAGCTTTCAATACACAGGGCAATTGTAAAACACATGAAAGAGTTCATACTGATGATAAACTTTATGTATGAAAGCAATGTGGGAAAGATTTCAGCAAAAGCTGGGATGGACAAATACATGAAATAATTCACACTGGAGAGAAACCTTATGTATGTAAAAAATGTGAAAAAGCATTCAGTAGATCTGGTGTTTGTAAAAGACATGAGAGAACTCACAACACAGAAAAACCTTACGCATGTAAGCAGTGTAAAATACATGAAAGAGATCACACTGGAGAGAAATCTCATGTATGTAAGCACTGTGGGAAAGCTTTCATAACACAAAGTACTTGTCAACAGCATGAAAGAATTCACACTGGAGAGAAAACTTATCTACGTAAGCAATGTAGAGAAGCTTTCAGTACATGTGTCAAAAGCATTGAAAGAACTCACACTGGAGAGAAATCATGTGAATGTAAGCAGTGTGGAAAAGCTTCCAGCAGAAACAGTCATTGTCGAAGACGTGAAAGAACTCACAGTGGAGAGAAACTGTACACATGTGCGCAACACAGTAACCCTTTCACTACACATAATTGTTGTCATATAGGTGAAAAAAAGCCACAGTGTAAAAGCCCTATGTATGCAAGCAATGTAGAAAGAGATTTTCTGAGTTTTCTTTACACAGACATTATGAAATTCATTGGGGAGAAGCCCTATGTCCATAAACAATATGGAAGAAGAGTCAGTGCAGGTATATTAAATACATAACTATATATATATATATATATATATTATGTCAAATCAAAAAGCATCACTAGTAAGAAACTATATATGTGAGCCTTTTTTGAAAGCCCCCTAAAGATGTTTCATTTAGTGAAACTATGTAGAAATAATACAAAGCATTTTATGTCAATGTTTCCTCACATGTTCCAAAGAAAACAAATCCTAGATTAAGATATGAGAAACTACATACGCTGTTTTTAATATGTTACATATGCAGATAATTTATATGCAGTGTTTAAAAATATTGAGCTGTCAAATAAGATGTTTTGATCTGAGTGTCTGAGGTTAGTCTATAATGTCTTAATTAAACATAGTTGATGAAAATATATTTTTTACTTTCAAGTACTGCTAAGTTTTGTGCTGTTTTTATTTTATCTTTAACTGCGGGAGAAATAGGCCATTAGAAATCTTACTTTTGTAATTTTGCACTATTTTGATTTTTAGTTTTCAAATTTGTGTGGATTTTTTATATTGTTTAACATAGAATGTTTTTAATTTGATGCTATATTCTCTATTGATATCTATTTTCAAAAACTTGTCAACATGAGTTTTTGACAAAGTTGAATTGTGGTCGCACAACTTGTAGATTAGCAAATGTTGTTTTGCATATGACATGACAAGACACCAACAGCACTGTATATTGCATCATGTACATATGCTGCAACCTTTTCTTTCAATGCATTCATTTCCATCAAGTTTTATTTTTTCACATAAAATTTTTCATGTTTACGTTGCAATGGCTTAATTTACTTTACTGGTATTTTTTCAACTACAGATACCATACATAAACCATACTGCTCAGTGTTTTCCATTGCCAGAATCCCACTGTTGTAGAATTCAAGATATCACACCCAAGGGATGGGGCTTTAGAAACTGGCCGGTTGCAATCAAGGGCATGGAAATAATCAGATCAATTTATAACAGCCTTGAAAGAAGGCAGAACTTTTTGAATTCTGTAAGAACAAGATGACATAAACTCTTCACAGTACATAGTTGTCAATATTGCCTCTAGCAGAACAGCAATATATAGCTACAGGGGAAGAAGGGCAACTTTGGGGGAGATTTGTCTTTAAGTCTCGTTTCAACACATGATCATAATGTGTCTTCTACAGAAATCATTATTTATAGTAATCTTCCCAGAAAATATAAATTATGTATAACACCCATAACAACACTTTGAATGGCATATTCATCGTCTATGGAAGTTTTCTGGAGAGCATGTTTGCTACTGAGTGTTATGAGATTAATGCCTTTGTTATAGTCCCTGATGCATTGATGCCATATCTTTGATAATCATTGTTTTTACATATGAAGCTATAATACTGTCATGAGGAAAACCAAATTCCTCACATATATCAATCAACTCATTAAAATTTTTTGAAATTGTTAAAAAATTATAAATCTCTCTTAAAACTACAGAGAAACCTCATCCTTGATGTTAAACATATTCTTTATGTCTCAGATACTTTTAACCCATTCAGTTTCAAATGTTGTATATTAGCACATTCACAAGTAGATGTAATTTCATATCTGGTACTTGTACTGTTTGAATGAAAAGTATAATAATAAACTTATTATTTTGACTTAACAGAGTGTAAAAAATTCATAAAATTCAATTTTACATAGACTTACTAAGTATATACTAGGTCAAGAATAACTTAGTTTTTTATGAAAATAGAGTAATTTTTTATGCTATGGAAAAAAAATTTCAAAGAGTAACATTTGGAGCCAAAAGTGGAGCCTAAATGGTAGCATCAGCTACCATTTCCTAAGGTTATGATCTAAGGCAATTTACCTTGAGAAAAATGAACTATAGAAGAACATCATTTTAACATTAATGTAACATGTAAAAATAAACTTCCCTGTAACTGCTCACTGTAATTTGCCAGAATCCCACTGTTATATAACTCAAGATATCACACAAGCTCCACAAACTCTAGACTAAAATCCAGAGCAATCTTACATTCACAGAATAACCAGTACCACAGATAAATGTAGTCACTACACATTTCAAATATATTCTAATAAAAATTTTAAATTATCAACCATTGTCACGTTCCCTTTTAAAAATGTTAATGATACATAATGAAATATATCATCAATCCAATTATCCTGGAATAAATTTCTGAATAGAGACTGTAGTAGATCGGATGGAAAGTAGTTTCACAGAATGCATAGTGAGGCAGATAAAGTATTTCAGTGCACTGCCAATAACAGATTTTCCAAGTTACCAGGTGGAGTAAAAGAGAATATAAGTATAAATACTTGTTAAAGGTATCAGTTTGATTTTTTTCTTCTATAAGTCTTTTTCCCCATTAATTTATGATCTGTCCACAAAATAGGGGCGTCTACTTGCTTATTGGTATGTTAATTATGCTGATACAAACATGAAGAGATAACGTGCCAAATGGCGGACAGTCACTCATCTCCCATTTTAGACCTCTTTTAAAAAGAGATTCTCATTCATTGCACAAATAGATTAGGACTTTGCTAACTGAGACAGGAAGGTGTGGTAGGTTTGATTTGGGAATATCAAGCTTAGTTCTCAGCTGCTGCATTGCAAAAATAATTTCTTTTACTGTAGCCTATGTATTATTTGGCCCAGGAATATATTAAAATGTTTGAATGATCTAGGAAAGAATTAACAGGAGAGTAGATAACTGGCAATACAGCTTCCAAATTCACAACCCAAAGGGATTAAAGTACATTAAGACTTTTAACCAATTTCACAGACCTCAGATTTACATTTTTCACTATATTCTTGCTATCTCATAACTATTTTTGATGTTTAATCTTGACCACCAAGGATCTCAAAATATAACTGATCTTTTGATCTTGTTTTATGCATATGGTAAACACATATTCCTCGACTTTAACAAAGGGGGGGTGAGGTAAGCCCTTTCTACCTAAGAAGTAGTTTCTTTTCTAAAGAAACAGATGAGGAAAAAGATCCCATATGGACTTGAGAATGTGCATGTGTGTGCTGTGTACGCGTGGACCCAGAAGCACATTGAGCTTTCTCCCTCCTTTTCTTTTGATTAAGTAAATCAAATTATATAGACAGGTCAAGGGGAAGACTTTTCAGTACTGACCTACCCTCACATTACTCCTGAAGTACAGTTAGCAAAAAACATACCTGTAATTGCATTAAAGCACAGAAAGTAATAATGAAAATACATTTAGATTAATATCCAAAAGACTCAAGCTGAATGTCAAATCGGTCTATAAAGCAGTTTCTAAGAAATTGATTTCTAATAGGTGAGATAATTTAATATGCATTATTTTCCATGCGTTGTTACATGTTGTGAATATATTTGAAAATTATCCCAACTCCAGAGGCTGTGTTAATATTAGAGCAATATTCTAGTTACTGACAGAGAGATTTGCTACAAATTCTCTTATAACATAGGCACACTAAAGAATAATGACAAATTCTATGCTAATTTAATGAGAAACATGAATTATAATTATAATTCCTGAAAAATAATACAAAATTATATATATATATATATATATATATGTGTGTGTGTGTGTGTATGTGTGTGTGTGTGTGTGTGTGTGTGTGTACTTATTGAAGCTACAGGAAATTATCAATATTTGACCCTATTTAATTATTTAGATCAAACAAAGAGGGTGGTAAATAAAGAGAGACAAATACACACAGACAGACTCATATCTCATTATGGGAAAAATCCCCTTGCCGACTTCACTTTCCTTATGCCTATGGAAAACTGCAATCACATTTTGGACTTCTCTTTTTAAATATAAAGCCAAGCATAGTGTCTATATATGAGAAACAACTTCTCAATGTAAAAGAAACAAAACAAGAACAAATAAAGAATTCACAGAAAGCCATTGTTTATAAGAAAAAAAGAAAAATACAGGATGCTTAATAATATAGGAAAATTATATATTCACTAAACAAAACATGTTATTATAAAGAATTACGTTAAGACTTGAAGGATGTGTTCTTTCTATAAATTGAAAATATGGAAGAAGAAAAAATAAATTGAAGAGTAGGAGCCAAAACAAAGGGTTGGTTCAACTAAGCACGCAAACCAAGAGATGGGGTAGAAACTATGCAATCAGGTCAGGTAATTAAACACACATCAAAGTGCCAGGGTACAGGTGCAAATAAAACAAGCGGTTTCTCATATATTTAGGAGCATTTCTAAACATGGAAGAAAATGTCAAGCCACTCTTAAATACTCAAGAGGTGATAAAATAAAGAAAATTGATCTATAACAAAGCACATAATCGTATACAAGGGCTGACCACAAGTGCGGTGAATGTTTCAATTAAAATATTTTTCCACATTGCCATTAATCCCTCACAAAGCATTCATCACACAGAAAAAGATCTCAGTTTCCTGGGCTAAGAAATGACAAAAAAACAATTGCTAAACAATGCAACACTGAACTATTCAATATTAACACTGTAAACTGAAAAGCACCAGAAAATCTATAGTAAAGTTACTTTAAGCTAACCAAAATAATCATCAAATATATGGCTAAATAAAGATATTTTCAAACATGTAATACTTCAATTCTTTAGCTTCATCTTCCTCAGAAATTACTGAAGAACATATTCCTCCAAAATAAATATGTACATAATTACTATTTTTATGTTAGGAAATGATATAAAGAGATTAGGTAGATAACAAATTACTAAAAGATATCTCTGGGACAAATATAAATGAATTAGGGAGATCATTTAACATATTTGTCCATAGATTTAACTTATTTCACAGTATGGTTGAGAGTTGGGAGAGAATTTACATTTTAGCTTCAAATCTGAACACAGAGGATGACCATGGCATAGACCTGCAAACCTGGCACTCAGGAGGAGCATCTCTGTGAGTCTGAGGCAGTCTAGGTTACATAGTGAGTTCAAAGCCATCCAGGATTACATAGAGAGACTATCAGAAGACCAAAAACAACCACTCGCATCCCACAAAAAACAAACATAGTAAAACAAAGACCTTAAAACAAATAAATTGAACACATATGGAGAAACAAAGTAACTACTATTAAAAATTAAGCAGTCCTACAACTAATTAATGGAATTAAATTATATCACATGACTAATATTTGACCAATATTAAATGATTACAAAAACAATGTTAAGTTTTGATTTGTTTAGAACTTGGGAAATAAACAAAATGAAGAGATAAGTGGAGAATGGTATATATTATGTGTTTGTAATGTAAGTGTGTCTAGACATCTCTTTAAAAAAGACGTAAGTGCACATTCACAAAATAGCAGTATAAAATCCATATTTGGAAATACAACTAAGTGATAGAAAAGCAAGTTAAAAGAATTTAAATTGTTCCCTTTAGAGTGGCAAGTAAAATATTTAGAAGAAGCCAGACTTAGTAACTCGCTCCTTCCTCCTCCCTCTCCGTGGCGCGGTCATTTCTTCCCTCCTCCCCCCTCTTCTCTCCTTCTCTCTCTTCTCCTTACTTCTCTCTTTCTCTGTTTTTCTCTCTATATATCCTTTTCTCTCTCTCTGTCTCTGTCTCTCTCTGTCTCTCCACTCTCTTCCTGTCTCATTCTAGGATATATGGTACGAAATCTACTTCTTAATTATGTACATGTATTAACCAAGAAAAATTAAACATAATACAAAATAGCAAATTTAACTTAGTGATATATAATCTATTTCATTTAATTTACTGTTTATTCTTTCAAAGATTGTAATGTTCTCACATTACACTGTAATCATATAAAAGTGAACAGAACATTATTATTACTTATCTATCAAGCATCTGTGAGCTTTCAATGTTAAAATATTAAACTAAGGGTACATATGTTAATAAATATTTTATGACTTAATAAAATGAGCTGATAACTGTATTATTCCTGCCTATCTCTATTAGCTAAGTAGTATATCAAAGATATAATTAGAATTTTAATTATCACCACTCAATATTTTGCCACAGTTCCACTTAGCAAATTGGGTAGTTTATTGTTTTTGTTATTGTTTTTTTAATTAAAGTACATCATTATGTTATACTTTCTAAGATGATCTTTAGAAAACCTTTCATTCAAGTGGCTCTTTGCTATTAGTCAAAATAAAATGTAATGCTCTTACAGAGTGATTAACCTTCTGCAAGATTATTTTAGTAAGCAAGTACTTGTGTATTTTAAAGGATGATTTTAGATGGGAAGGAATTTGGTATGGCAGAGTAATGAGTTTAACCAGTACAGTAGTAGGAAGTGCTACCATTATGTTTTGGGTCTTAAATGTACCCAGGGCCACATTTGGCCCCACTGGGAGATGGCAGAACCATTAGGAAGTGGAGCCTGGAGGAAAGAACTTAGGGTGCTGTGGGTGAGCCTTGAGGCATACAGGGTGATTCTGGCAGCTCCCTCTCAGTCTCCTTTTTGTTTTCTTGTCTCCCTGAGGTGAGCAGCTTTGCTATTGTACAGGTTTCCTTCAGAATATTGCCTCACCAGAGTCCCCAAACAATGGAGTCGGAGCCAGTGACTGAAATCTTCAAAACTGAGAACTCAAATAAGTCTTTCCTCCGTGAAATAAATTTTCTTAGGCATTTTACCAGAGCCACAGAAACCTGTCTAACACAGCTACTTTGGAGATTGTACACTAAAAACTAAGCCCATTTCCAGTTTAGAGTGAACACTAGTGGACAGGAATTAAACGCATATCTTTCCATATGTTGAAAGTGCTGTTTCCTTTAATGGACCATTGAGACAGCAGTTAGAGACGCAGAGCAGACCTTGAGAATGACTGATGCTTCACAGGTTATCGATCTGACAGAGATTTACATACTTCCTAACACATAGTGCCTGCTGCGCTTTCTTACCCAGCCCCAGTTGCTGTAAAAGCATGTTCCTAAAACTCTTAATCTGTTGTGTCTAAATTGGGAAGAAAAATGTGCTTGGGGTGGTGCTGAAATCTTCATTGTCCTTTATAGATACACAGTTAGGGTAGTGGGACTTAGTAATAAAATATATGATTACTAGGCCATCAGTCTGTGTTATCGTGAACTATTGTTCACTGTGTTGGGAATACACAAATACAGACATCAGTGTACAATACTGAGGAAAACTGACTTTATCACTCATCCTTGGAAAAACGTTAAAATACTGTTGTACCTAATGGATAGCACAGAGAATAATACTTTGTCGTACTCTTAGGTTAAAAATTACTGGCTTAGGCTTTGAATTTGAATTGTGTTTGGGGCTGTCTTGTTTCAATTAATTTGAATATTTTGGACTGTTGCTTCATAAATAAAATAAGAATATAAAGTACTTCTTACTCCACTGACTAGTGGACTTCATTAGATTCCTGAAGGCAGGATTCATTTCTGTAAAAAAGAATTATCAGTCCAAACTACAATCATAAGTACATAAAATATTAGATAATCTAAGTCAATGTAATAATGTTAGAGATATAAAGAAGAAAACTGCATGTAAAAACTTTAAAAACCATCCTATAAATGTATGTATTCAGAAAAGGACACAGAAACCAAACCCACAACTGAAAATCTCATAATAGACAAAATCAATAACCCATTTCTTGTGCTACTTAGTTGTAAGAACTTTATGAAAGCCAATTATTTTTAAATTTACTTCGCTTGAGAGTTTCATCATTTTTACCATCGTAGCATTAATTTAAGTTCTTAAATTTCTTTATGAGAAAATCTGTAAACTAATCCTTTATGGTGCTCTGGACCAGCGAGCCCTAAAGTGAATGTCCCATCCTTACCAGGCTGTCTTCCACGACGTCAACTGGTTCTGTGGTCATGTGTTCAAAGGTGAAGCCTGGTTGGAAGAAGTGGGTCAGTGTGTGTGACTGATAGCCACAGTGTTTTCCTGACACTTACCTTTATGCTCTGCTTCCTGGCTGCTTGGGGTTGAGCACTTTTCCTAAGCCAGGCCCTTCGGCCACAACATGTATGACTCAGAGCAAACCTGCCAAAGGTTGCTTCCTGGCTGCTTGGAGTTGACATCTTTATAAGAAAGGCCCTTCTGCCATACTGTTTCTGACTCAGAGCCAACCTGCCAAACACTGAAATCATGAGCCAAAATAGATTTCTCCTCTTTCAAATATGGGTTTTGGGTATTTTGTCTTATTGATAGCAAAATGACTAATACAGAAACTTGGTACAGATTATTATTGTGACTATACCTGACCATTGGGTTGAGAAGTCTTTGGAAGTGATTTTTGAGATGTATTTGGAGATATCGCCTAGGGAAGCCTTAGAGTACTGTAGGTCAAGCTCAGTGAAAGATTGTGACTAGAGATCAGAAGGCTAGAACTATGGATAGGAATACAAATAGCTCACAAATAGGTGAGACTAACGAGGGTTCAGTTGAGAGTAAGGACTGCATTGGCAACTGATGTTGAGGCTATGTGTACTTACTCTGACAAAATCATGTCTCCATTTTATTCATGCCCTAAGATCTCCTGCGTGGCTATATTTAAAGATGGTGGACCAATTCTCCCGAAAAGGAAAATTAAAGGCAAGTCAGCATTCATATTGTGGTATGGTTATTCCTTGCTGCTTTGAGTCACGTCTATAGTGAGAAGTATGAACAAAATGACTGTGGAATGATTTGAAAACTTTGCAGCTTGCTCAGAAGTGCCCGTAAAGATAAGGCAATAAAGAAAGTGGTTGCTTATCAGGATTAACATTTTTTTTTTAAAAGTCAGGTATGTTACACTAGGAAAAATGGCTTAAAGACATAAATTAGAAAAACTCATAAATTAGAAAAACTCCACTCATGATGGCTCAAAGGTACAAAAGTGCAAAGTGCAACCATTGCTTTGAGAAGAGAACAAGAGAAGTCTGATTCAAAGAATAAGGTCATGAAAGGTATGACTTGGAAGGGTGGATTCATACCCTTAGTTCCTACCTTTAGTCTCTGCTTCCTAACAGTCATGGGTTGAACGTGTTTCTTTGCCATGCTGTTTCTGTTTTAGAGCTAGCCAACCAAAATACACTTCTGCTCTTCTAAATTGGAGAATCCTGCTAATTTTTTCCAGCAATGAAAGAGTGGCTAATTCCCCATTGTTATTAATTTCTGTTTCCTCATCATACTAGTGGCAGCACCTCAAAATCAGGTTTCCTGCAGTCCTTTTGCTCAAAGAAGTTTAAGTAGATTCTCCAAAAGCATAAAATCATCAAATTTTAGGTGAAGAAAACAGAAAATATATCATCATTTATACTGATTAACATCTGCCAGAATTTTAACTGAGATTTAGAACAATGAGCATCTGATTTCTGTGTGTTTGCAAAACTGATAATAAATTTTTAGTATGACATATTTATATGGCGCTATTAGCCCATTGAGATTGACATCAAAATATGAGTCAATAATCCAAACAGGAAAATCTGTGGGTAATTATTTGATTTAAATAAAAGAGCATTTTCTAATTTATGATGTTTTCTGATATACCTTAAACTGACCCTTGACTACAGAATAGAAAAGAAAAATAATGTAGGAAGAATGTTGGGAGGAGTTTAAGATCTTATTTTCTTATAAGAGATCCTTTCCTCCACAATTTTTCAGTTTTTATGATAAATATAATGAATTTGAAATGAATCACACCAAAATAATACAGCAATATAGACAGTCACTTTCCCTCAACTGATCTTTGTGCCCTTTTTCTTAGTTACTTTTCTCATTTTTCGAAGAGTTATCAGAAAATGGATTCCATATTAATAGAATGTTTATTAAAGTAAGGCAGGTAAAATAAAAATTAGCAAAGAAAATTATAAAAATATTTAAAGGATTATTTTTCACTTAAAAAAGAAATTTACTTTCATTCAAAGCAAAGGAAAATGATTGACTGAAGAAAGCAGTATGGTTTAAAAATAATATAAACTAAGAAACTTCACACAAGAAATTAGGCATCTGAGATGATGGCACCACCCAGACCTCATGATGAACCCTGGCTTTCACATTCTGTTCTAAGAAGGGAAAAATAACAGTGGTATTAATAATATGAACAAATTCAGAATTCTTCCATATGTCAATAGACCATTTTAGTGGCAGGTCACTGAAAGAAATGAATTTAGTGGTTCTAAATATATGACTGACAAGAATTTAACATCTGTTAGGTATTCATCATGTATCACTACATAAGTCACCATTTTATTGTGGTTTCAAATTCGTCTCATTTGAATTCCTTTAAAGTCTGGCTTCAAATTCCTTCTATCTTGTATTCTGCTGCTCATTTTTTTCAGACTGTATTATTAGTTATAATTACTCTAAAAATCCATTAGGGTTTTTCCATTTGTCTCTTCAGTATAAAGGCCATGTGCTATGGTTGATACATTTTGTCAAATTGAGAAGTGTGGGAGTTTAAACTGAGAGACTCAGCAGTGAGCCAGGATCCTCACCTTGTAAATATCCTCAGCCTGTGCACAATAGAAGCCAGGAGAAGAGCCTTGCTCCCCCTTCTGCTCTGGCTGCTGCTTTGAAGTGTTGCCCCACTGACATGCCACCCTGCCTTGGAGCCAGCTGATTATGGATTGAAACCTCCAAGACAGTGAGCTAATAGACCTTTCTTTCCTTCATTTTGGGTGTCCGGTATTTTATCCCAGCAATGAGAGAACAATAACCAAGACAGGGTAGAACTTTCTTTCTTTGGAACAGAATACTATGGACACATGTGTGGTCAGCTGGGACAAAATACCCAACACCTGGGGCTGGGGATATAGCTCAGTGGCACAGTGTCTACCAGGAAAGTATGAGGTCATGAATTGATTCCTAGCGCGCACACACACACACACACACACACACACACACACACACATCTAATGCCTAACATGTAAAAATAGAGAAGTGTATTTTGGTTCACACTGTCTATGTGTTTAGACCCTGATTTGGCTATCTCCAATGCAGAAACAGCACACAAAAGGGCCTCCAGTGAAAAAGAGGAAAGCGGTTCACAACATGGAGACACAAAGAGAGAGAAACAGAGAGAGAGTTGGAGGCAGAGACAGAGAGTGACAGAGAGTGAGAGACAGTGAGAGAGAAACACCCCTCTAGATCAAACATCCAGTGCTCCAGTTACATCTTTTTCCTCACTAGGCCCTACTTCAAATAACATAGTTATGAGCTCATCGACAGGCTCACCCACTGACAGTGTCTCTATGACCCGGTCACCATCCAACAGTCCTACTTCTGAACACAAGACTTCTGGTAGACATTTTATTTTTTTAAATTTTTTTTAACATTTTATTTAAAAGGAAGAGAAAAAACAAAACAAAACAAAACAAAGCAGTGTAAGGGTACAATACAGAACTACAAAAACAAACAAACAAACAAACAAACAAAAAAAAAACAGTAAGAAATCACCAGTTAATAGATTACACATTATCATCTTAGAGATAGTTGCTTAATTCACAGTATCAAAGCATACAAAGCGAACATTCAAACAGAGAGACTGCAAACAGTTGTGTTCAATGATCCAACCAAAAACATTAATATGGTCAGCTATTTAACACCCCTAAACACACTTGCAGTTGTATCCTTTAGAGCACCTTTTTCCCTGTCTTTTTTACAACAAAATTTACACATTTTGGGTTTTATTACACTTAGTTCTTATTACTTTTTTTGGAAGAGAATAAATTCAAATATGGCAAAACAAAGCTGTCAGTCAAAACCAAGGATAGACATAGCAGATGATGTAAAAACAGAGTACAAGGCTATCAACAATGGTTACCATAATGCCTCTTGCTCTAAGAGAGGTTGGATCATTGAACACAGCTGTTTGCAGTCTCACTGTTTGAATGTCCACTTTGTATGCTTTGATACTGTGACTTGAGCAACTATCTCTAAGATGATAATGTGTAATCTATTAACTGGTGATTTCTCACTTTTTTTTTTTTTAGTTCTGTATTACTTGTACCCTTACACTGCTTTGTTTTGTTTTGTTTTTTCTCTTTTTCCTTTTAAATAAAATTTAAAAAACTACAATAATATACAAGATTGTAAAAGTGACGTAGTCCAATTTAATTCTGCAAACAATTTATAAATCTGAAAACAATTTTGCTTTTTCCTTGATTCTTGGTTATTATAAAGGCATATATTTAGTTCTCATTTGTCTGCTTCATAGAACAGAAGTTATTTTTACACAGTAACAAGTTTGACAAAATATGTTGAGTAAAAGCTTGCTATATTTGAAAACTAGATTTGAGGAAACTAGATGTTTCAAAATAATTGCTTGTTAGATTTCAAATTTTATTTCTTTCGAGCCAGCTCATACTCATCAAAACCTAAATCTTCATGGAAGTGCTTTGTCTGGGATATTAAATAGAACAATAAACTGAAAACAATACATCAGCTCTATCTCTTTAGTAGCTTGTCAACTCAGGTAAATCGCTTAGCTTCAGTATGCTTCAGCATTCTGATAATTGGAATTCTTAAAATGAACAGAAATCTATGATGTTATCTATATAGAAATAGATGCCATTTTGGTCTTTATGTTTTTAAGAAATTTTAAATATTTTGGAGATAACTGAATGCCCAACATGTGAAATGAATACATGTTAAGTAAATACTAATTGCTACAGGTAACATGAAAAAGCACAGAATTATATTATTTAATCTGGAAATGAAATACATTAGGATTACATATGAACTGCACAGTATAGAAACACATACACACACAAATACACATGCATGTGATGTTTTAAAGAAAACATCAAACTCCATGAATCATTCTTTTGATTAACTATGAACGTTCTACCTTTCTGAGTTCATTGATTTGAAGAAACAATAGCTACTGGAATAATGAGCACTTGCCCAAGGTTAATGAGCGTACGCTCACCGTTAAGCATATCACCATAAAGAAGTGGCACGTTTAACAGTTACCTGCATGGACTCATCTTAGTCTAAAGATTCTCCTTGTTTTTTTGTTTCTCAACACACATACAAAAATACACAAATATAATTAAGCAAATTTTGATACAAAATATTTTTTTTCTTTTGAATCTTCCTACTATGCATTTGTGCCTTTTTGTCATGCTGCTTCTCAATTTTTCCAGCTTCATCTAAATGCAAAAGCCAGTTTTGAGCTTGAGCCCTTTATTAATCTTTTCCCTATTACTGTATTATTGCCTGAGATTTCTGTGCATTTCTCTTAGGTCTCTGTAGGTAAAAAGAGAAGAATCCTAAATGGTAGCATGGAAATAAGAGTATTTGAGGATTTACTAACCTTTTAGTTGCACAAAGAGAAACTTAAAGGAGTGCTTTCAACTGCTTTACCTCTAAACTAAATGATCTGTTTTGGAATTTTAGAGTAGGGAATTCAACAGATAATGTCTCCAGATACTACTCATTGTGGTCCCTTGTATAGTAAGGTGCCTAACTACATCTCTGATATCTAATTATTGACAGTTCTTAAGTCTCACCTATTTTATTTTTCCATCTTTCCACATATTGCTAAGTTAAGAAAGCCCAGAAGGTCCTACATTTGGTGGGGAAAGTTCTAATTACAAGCAGAAAGCCACAGCTTGGCTGCATCCACTAATTACTGACGATCCTAACCCAGTTTCCTTTCCTAGGTCTCTGTGCTATTTCTGGACATGATTGAAATCAGCCTGCTTTTTGCAGAAGACCTCTCTGTATGAATAATAACTCTATTCACACCTTTTGGCTATATGAAAGGTAGCGTAAGATTTTTTGTGTTGTTTTTATTATTTTTGTTTTTGTAGGGCTAGGATCAAAACCAGGACCTCCTCGTACATGCTAGATTTAGTTCTACCACTAAATAATGGCCCCTGTGGTGATGCAACAACCAAATGAAATTTAGGTTGAAATCCATCCTCTGTATTGTAGAGTGTCTACTATATAGTGCCGGTTTTGATAGAATTCATGAATCTAATGAAATGTTTACTTCTATAATCTGGTATCTTTAAAAATAGGTAAATCTATTCTCTACTCCGAGATGGCCTAACCAGGGGGGAAATTAGAGGGGTTTTTTTTCCCCTTCTACTTTCTCCTCTTATTTTCTTCTTCCAGTCCATTGCTATCATTCCCCAAAATTCCTAATGATAGCAAGCTACCTCAACTCCTGTGGTGACTTCCTATCTCTACAAATAAGAAAGCTCCTGCAGTCAGGCTTTCCTATATTCACTCTCCTTATATTATATTCAACTACCTTTCTTCTGAAGTTCAAAGTTAAATATTAAACATTCTTTATATTAAAAATTTAAAATATTCAGTACTAGTTAATTTCATATGAGATTCAAAGTTTATATGAAAAATAACTACTTTGATCATGACTATGTGTATCTTTAATACAGAAACATTTATATATACATTCACATGTGTGGTTCTGACTTAATATATACACTCACACAAACACTGTCATTCAATTTACTTGGCTATAATTATTGTCTAAGAAAATGCATTGCTGTTTTTAAACAATACAAATTATCAAAGACAACATTAATGAAATAAATGGAGTTTTTGCTAACTTAAAGCCAGTAAATTACATTTAACTTATGCGGCTTTCAAAAATGAGGTTCACTGAAGTCATTTCATGAGCCACACAATGAAATTTGCAAGGTGGCAGTGCATTTATTGTACCTGCAAAATCCCACTCCAACCTACATACAATTTATACTTGATTTTTTAGAGCTAGTTTTTCTTTCAGGAAAAGTATTTATGTGTTAAATTAGTAACTTGAAAGATATCTCTTTCTATTTTCATACAAAAAATATCAAGAATGTTTGTATAGATGTGTATGTGTGAAAGTATCCAGTTTGTGAAAAAAAGATTGAATTAATCACAGATTTATTTATTTTTAAACATTCTTATATAGCAGATATAGCTTTAAAAGTTATTTAAAAGTTATTTACTTTAGGATTTCAGAATTTCAGTAGTAGGCAAGTTGGTTTTGAGAAGTAATTATCCATAAACCTCAGATTAAGAAGTCATCAAATTAACTGAAGGAATAAAAGACAGTCTAATTCTGCTTGCCTTTCCTGTGCAGATGTTTGAAATTGAGACTGTGACTAGAAGAACTTCATGATACCATTCTTTTTTCTCTTTTTCTTTTCCTGTTTATCAGCTACAACTCTCACCTGAGCCTTTGGCCATAGGCCCAGACTTACGATTGTTTACAATTCATACAAGAAGACAGGGTGGCATCAGTGTCCTAACACTCGAATCCCTCACACATCCCTCTAAAGGCCCACACTGACTACACTGAGCCCATAGCTTGCTTTTCAGAGTTTCAAGGGCTCAAGTGCATTCTCCACACAGCATCAAAACAAGCAAGTTATACCAAAAGGAGAAAAGCTCTATTTCAATCTCTCTTTGTTCCCCAGGGACAAAAATCTGCTCCTTGTTATTTTTCTACTTAAGACCAAAGGATTTTCTAAGGCATAATTTCAGTCAGTAATTTGATAAAGAAAATAGTACACTTTTGTCAAGTTTACTGTTTTATTTTGCTTAGTATTTAAAATAAATGTGTCACCAAAATAAGCAAAAATCAATGAGCACTCAAAGAAAAAGGCCAAAGGAAAATAAGAAAGATAAGTGAGCCAGCCTACTAACATAAAAGGAAAAATATTGCTGAGATATCCTTTATGACTGAAGTATTGTGTTAAATATTATGATGATATCTTATTTTTTCAATCAAGCCTTGTATTTATAACTAAAAAGCATGAGACGCTGTAAGTGTGCCTTATATGCTTCCTTTACTGCTACTATAGTGCAAAACAGGATTCAGCTATGATTTTGCCTCCAGAAAAAAAAAAAAAAATACTGAGCCTCTGTCTCCACTAGAGTTCTTTAGTGCACATTTCCCCCACACCACAAACATACTTAAGAGAAAGAACAAGAGAAGTAAATGGCATCTTCTATCAACTCAACAAAGGAAACCATGGCTCCTGAAGGCAAATTCTACATAGGGGAGTTTGACGATTTTCCCCAGCTCTAGATATGAAGACAACACGTATGGGCAAGACCAACTTCCCTCTCACCTTGTGCCTCTTTCCCTCTCCAGCACACTGCAACCTCTCTGGCTGTTTTTGCTTTTATTCTTTGACTACCCCCCGCCCCAAGGTTTTAGTACATGTTCCTCCCTTGCTGGGTAGACACTCGTCTTTCCTAGTGACATAGTTAGTGCTAAGCATGCTTGAGGTCTGGGTTCAGCTGCTTTCCTCATGGTTTCTACCACATTTGATTTTGATGAGATTCTTTTTGAGGACAGACACCATGTTAATTTTAATAACTCGACAGCATGACTGGCATAAATAATCATTAAATATAACAAAATAAAATACTATACGTGTGTCTGTGTGTGTATTTCTCTGTGTGTGCAGATTAAAAAAAGAAATATTAAGAACAAGTATCTATTTGGCTTAGCACTTTGCAGACTGTAGCAGGAAGATTACAAGTTTGAAGCCAAGCTGAGCTACATAGTGAGATCTTGTCAGAAAACACTTAAAATTAAAAATAAAGAATAAAAAAAGAACAACTATATTTGGTAACATTCAAAGCGGTGCTGTGTTTTAAAAAGTTTTTTAGGCAGTTATTCTGCAATAATCCACAGAAAATCAATAAAATAGATAGAGGTTACAATGGGCTGAACTGTGTTTCCTCAAAAAATGCTTGATGTGCTAACATCAGTACATACGAATATGACCTTATTTACAAATAGGGGTTTACAGATGTACTGCACACATTAACTATACAGATTAACACCCCCTAGTCTGATCTTACAGGAAGATACATGAAGGCCAAGTTACATGTAAAAGGAAGGTTATGTGAAGAGGAAGGCAGAACTTGGAGAGACTCAGTCAGTCAAGGACACCAAAGAGTGTCATCAACCACCAGAAGCTAAGGAGATGTCAGGAAAAATCCTCTCAGGTAGCCTTCAGAGGAAGCATGGCCCTATGAGTACCTTGACTTTGGACTCATGGCCTCCAGAACTGTGAAAGAATATATTTCTGTGGTACTGGGGCATTCTGTTCATGACATCTTCTTACATCAGTCCTGAAAAATGCATACAAAGGACTATGACAATACTGTATAAATATGTTTTTAAAATTAGGAACATTTCTGTGTAATGAAAAGTATTTTGTAAATAGTATTTTTTAAATTGAACTAATATTTTTGGAAACTGTACTGGTGACTTAATCAAATCATGCTGTTTGTTATATGTTACACTTATTTCATTTTTTTAAGGAAACTTTCTCATAAAGCTAAATATTAGAAATATTAAGTAGACACATGAACTTCAGCAAACATCACTGTCACCACCATTGTCACCATCACATCATCATCTCTGCCAGGGGAAGGGAGTTTATAGATCTTGATTGGAGTATTTGCTATCTTTCCTTTCATATTCTGAGTATGACTCTGGTTATGCAGCATATCCTGTTAAAACTAAAAACAGCTTATTTAATCACTTATCTCCTTATGCAGTAAGTATAATATAATATCTTATGGGGTAAACCTATATATTCAGTTTTAAATACTTTGTATAAGCGCATAGTCAATAGTCAGCTTACCTTGCATTAATTCCATTTATAAAATTCAAAGCATAGACTTGCTTTACCAGCTACCAGATCCTGGGCTAGCCAAGTGGAAAAAGAGTTAGACAATCCAAGGCCTGTTTGGCTGAATTTAGCACTTGATTAAAGGCAGAGGTGTCAGCAGTATTAGTCAGAAACTGAAAATTAATGCTGAGAGTAGCTTAACAAGCCCTGAGTCACCAGCCTCCCAGTTCCAAGAGCCGCTGCTGTTGGAAAGCAGCCCAGGGTAATAGCAGCTGTGCAAGCCTGGAGTCAGGAGCTGCTCGACAAAATGTTAACAGAAATGCTTGCCTGACAAGACCAAATTTGTACAAAGGCTCAACACAGTTTCTGACATTTAAAAGCTGCTCAATAAATAACTAGCATTGTTGATTCTGTTCTTATTCTCTTTTGAAAAGTAGTTTCTCAGCTCACAAAGCACGCTGAGTTTCACATATGGATTCAAAAAGAAGAGTAAGCATAGTTCCTGCTCCTAACAAGCTACTCAAAATCAAGAATGTCATTTAACCCTTCATGCAACTCATTTAACCCACTCAGCTTCAAATTCTTTCATCTGTGAAATGAGAAGTTGGAAGAGGCTCTTGCTAACCCTTAACTTTCTGTGATTTTTAAGCACAAAACAGAGAGCAATTGGAAAACGTCAGTTTTCTTTCTGTCATTCGGTCTTGGAGTCATTGAACCATTTTGACAGATTTTTTTAAACTTCTCATGTGTGTAATACATGATGGTAACTCCACTCAAATGACTAACAAGAAAATAGAAGTTCTCCATTTTTACCAGGCATCTTTTGTGAGCTACACACATTTTTAGATCAAAATTAAAGAGGAAGGAAAATAGTATCTAAGAGTGAATATGAAGTGTTTTGGGTACTGATTTGGGCAACAAGGGCAGAAAAAGTAGCATATTCAATGTACATTACCTCATTTGTATAAAATACTAAATACATATGCATAATTAAAGTGTATACAAGAAAACCAAAGAACGGTCATTAATATAGCAGTGTGGAAGCATTTCAGAATGATTTTTCTTTGTACTTGTATATACTAAAATTTTATAATTTTTTATATATTTAAAAAATTTTTAAATATATTTTATATATTTTAAAAATATGGCTGCATTTGTGATTTAAGAAATCTGTGCATACAATGTTCAAAATCAAAGACTAGTAATGTGGATTTTTAATTCACTACAGCTGATCTGATCTTTCTCATGACTCTCCATTGTTGCTGGATAATAGGGAACAACTTTATTAGTTCAACAAATCTCAGTATCTTTTCCTTAACTACTATTTTAAGTAAGGCCAATTCAAGATGGTGTTTGTTTCTATAAAAAGCTTTTTATTATACTTATGGGAGGTCTTATAGCACCTTGCAAACTTCAATGAAAATTTCCCGTGACATCTTGTTATTAAATGTCCTACTGAAAATTTCTATGATGTCAAAAATTTACATAAATTCCTTTCCAAGTCTACTCAATAAGTAAACTTAATAAGACCTGGCTTCACTTTTGCTCTATTAATGCTATGATTTCTAAGTTGCCCATCCAAGATTTTATGCTAAGGTACTATATAGGTTCATGGAGTGTCCATAAACGAGGTCAACAGACTCAAAGTTTTCACAATTCTGCTCCTTTAATAGATTACTTCCCATGCTGCATACATATAAAAAGAAATTTCCCAATCTCATATTGAGGCTCTTTGCCACAAATCAGCACACTACCATTTCCCTTTCCATAGGACATACAGTTCCCCTTTTTATGAAAGAAAATTTCTTTTCACATTCTTATTGCCCCAGAAATTTATTGTATCTAGGGCAACAGTGGGGAAAAATGACTTCAAAAAGAAGAAACATCAGGGTGTGTTTTGAAAATATTATTTCCTTCATACTTCTCTTTAATATTATTTTTCATAATTCAGCAGACATCACTGAGGATTTTCTAAGAATCATCTATAATATTAAGCATGACTCAGTGTGCAACCAGAAAAGCAGAATCTATTAACTACTAATATTTTAGCAAAGTCACTCAGCTTGCTTGAGACCTTGAATTACTTTTCTTTTCCTCTTTCTCTCTCATTCGATTTCTTTCACTTTTCTTTTTCTTTCTTTCTTTCTTTCTTTCTTCCTTCCTTCCTTCCTTCCTCCCTTCCTTCCTTCCTTCCTTTACCAGATATCTACCTCATGACCTCATTCTTGCTAGGCAGGCGCTTATACTGCAGAGCTAAATCCCCAGCCCCAACCTTATATTTCTTTTCCAACATGGCGACAGTAATGTGTGACTGATGAGTTTAGTTTGCTTGAATAATGTGGTAAATAATGACACAAAATAGATTATACTTGAATTCAAGTTCAGCTCTTCTACATATTACCTATAGTGCTTTGGGCAACTTGCTTAATCTTTATTCTCTAATTTTCCCAACTGTAAGATAAGGATTAATAATAGCAATAATAATGAAAGTATCTACTTTACAAATTGTTGTTTGGAGAGTAAATATTGTATAACATTTATAAAGGCTTTTGATATTTAATTGCTATTTTAGAATTATTTAAATAGTGAGTGATAAAATTAATATAAAATTATAAACCTGATGTTTATATACAAGGTAGTTTCTTTTATTAGCACTATCAATAATATGTTACAATATCTATCATATCTACTCTTCAAATAATGTCTCAGGCAGAAAAGATAGCTTTTATCTATTTTTACAAAAAATGTATTAATTAATAACCATTAATTACCAGGTAAATATAAATACAAAAATCAATTATAAGGTCATATCCAAGTTATTTCTATTAAAGCAAGGAGAAAGATGAGAAAGAAAAGTCCTTGCCAGTGATAGGTTTCTCATACCTCTATTTCTCATAACTCTAATACTTTGGGCAGTGTCTTACTGAATTTTCTTTTGCTATAACAGAACATTTGACACCATTTGAGAAATGGAGACTTATTTGGCTCAGGGTTCAGGAGTGGGAAGTCCAACAATATGACACCCACATCTGTTTAGCTTTTGCTGATGGAAAGCAGAAGAGCAAGCAAGTACGTGTGGAAAACACCAAAACTCAGGGGCAGCCTTGTTCGCTAACAACTCAAGGTAACAAATCCTGTCTCAAGTGAAAGCCATTAATCCTCCTAAAGCCTAATCCTTTCTTAAAGGCTCCATATATGAACATTAATAACATTAGTAATTAAATTTCATGCATATAAGAAAAAAAAACATATACACCATTGCAGGCAGAATAAACATATATAAGAGTATGTTGTAACATAGAAATTAAAGCAGAAAATGAGTCTGGCTTCCTGCTCTTTGCACTAATGAATTTCAAACAACCTTCAAAGTTGAATGTGAGTAATCTGCCAAAGTAATGCATATTATACTTTCCTTGGAAGAAAACTGCTGATTTTATGCACCTTGTAAGAAAACTGCCGAATACAATGGAGTCTACCTGGATGGCAACACATATACTTTAACCTCTCATTTTGGCACTAGTAGAATCCTTCCCTCCAACTTCCCTAGATTTTACAAAAGGAGTTAATGAACATAAGTGACCCTGGCAGAGAAAATAACAGATTGCTTGTCAGTATTAAAACAATGTATTTACACAACTACGTTTATGAGACTGAAATGGAGTTACTTCAGAATTTCAACAAGCTCTGATACTTGTAGTACAGGACAACTATTTTTAAGCAAAAGTACTTCAAACAGTTTATCACTCCTCACGATGGAAACATAAGACATGTTAATAGTGTTTCTAGCCATTTTATCTCTTTCCTGCCCTTCTACTGACATCTTTCATTTTTAATAATTTTAACAAATTTTATTTTAAAATACTGCACCATACACAGTGCATATTGTCTTTGTCATTTTCTCTTAATCAATTTTTTCTGCTTCTATTTTTCTTGTTTGATCAGGGGACAAGAAAAATATGATCAACAAACATACTGAATTCAGCCGGACTTCTGAATGATCCACACAAGACACAGAAACGTCCCGATGGTCTAGAGAACTGAACAGCAACATAGTGATCCACCTAACTTCTATTATTGACTGACTGATTATTTCCTGGTCGTCAAACTGGACATATCAACACAGTTCAGAAAATGTCTTAAGTTACTGTAATGTATAGCAAAAATCATAAAAAAAATAAATAGAATCTGTTAAGGGAAGTAAAAAGGAAATGTGTTGCAGGTGCAGGGCAAGTGTTCTAATTAACTCATATTTTATGTGTATAATAAAGTAATTCCAAATTCTATGGCCTTTATTTCTTTTAATATCATTTTGGATGATAAACCCTAGAAAAATAATGTTCTTGCTATTTATTACTTACTTTTGTACTACTCAGTTTTTTATGTATATTATAAAAAAGCTTTTCAAAATTATAGAAATATTATTTAATCTAGAGCATGTAGAAGAAATATTAGTGAGTTTTGGTTCTCTGTAAACACACGCGAGACTGACAGATGCCATCTCATATTGGACTTTTCCTTAAGGACTAAGTATATAACACAGCTTCTCTCACCCTCAATAAACAAACTTTGGATATTAAGAAAAACTATCTGGACAATACCTGTTGTGAAATTTGGATCCAGAAAAAAAATCAAATAAAGAAACACAAAAAGAAGCTTAAACATAAAAATAAAAAAGAAAAATATATTTAAAAAATTTCAACATTATTTCTTTTTCTTTCTTTCTTTCTTTCTTTCTTTTTGTGAATAAGCCTAAATTGTGGAAACCAGAATCACTATTACGTTTAGTTGAACAAATACGTTGGAAAATTAATTATAAAATGGTACTCAGAGTACTTTCTGAGACTCAGTTTATATAAATGTTCCTTTGTACTATTTGAGAAAATGATTTAGTGAGATAGACAGATATATAAATGGGTAATTTGAAGAGAACTCCAATACATATAAAAAAAACTGGTAGCGGCATGTTCATAAAAGTATTACTCAAAATGGCCAAAAAGGCCTCAGTGTCCATCAGTTGATGAATAGATAAAGGTTTCATGGTATAACTACACAGAGGAATACTATACAGCTATAGTAAGAAATAGGGCACCGGTATGTACTACTACCTGGATGGACCATGAAAGTATTACATTAAATGAATGTCAGACACAACAGACCATATACAGATAATTCCATTCATATAAAACATTCAGACTGGAAAATTCATAGCGACAGAAAGTAGATTAACTATTTGCAAAAGGTAAGAGAAGAAAGAAATGGGAGTGATTTCTATTAAGTACAAAATTCCTTTCTGGGAGTGATGAAGCTGTGTGGCAATTGGTGACTGTTGGACAACTGTGACTACATTAACAGTAAGAAATTGTATACATATAAAATTGTGATTTTACTTATGTGAATTATATCTCAATTTTTAAAACTTAATTAAAGTTACTTGTCTTCTGCAATTGATTTTTCTAGACCAAGAAAAGGGTTAAGGCTAGTGGAATCCCTTTCTTAAAACACTTTATCCTTCTCTCCTAAATTCACTGTAATTATTTTGTAATTAATTCTCATGTATCTTAGCCCCTTCTGGACTTTTAGCTTCATGAATAAGAGGACTTGTTCTTTTGTTTCCTTGTGTTTATTACAGTTCACTAGAGTAACATTTAATGATTTCTGTACAAGGAAGTGCACACTTAGGGAATGTAAATACAACATGTGGAAAAGAAGGAGGTAGGGAACATGCAGTGTTTCTTTAAAAAATTTTAAAAATAGCTATTTGTTTTTGGTACTAGGGATTGAACTCATGACCTTGTGCTTGCCAGGCAGGTGCTTGTGCCACTGTGCAAAAAAAAAATCTATTCTTAAAACTCCCTACTGAAAACTGCCTTCTTTATGTGGAACTCTGATGGAGCAAAGCAGTTGTCCAATTGCACTAAGTCTCATAATAATCCCTCCAGTAAGGATTCCCAGGAGGTACCAATAGTCTGGGAGGCCATCTAGAAGTGCGAGTTATTTCACCCAAGGCTAATAAACAGAAAGAAAATTTAGAGATTGTACAGCTTCCTTATCCTTGCTGTTGTTCACCACTTTAGTATGGATCACCTGGCCATCCTCGCACTGAAAAATATGGCTCAGGAAAAGGCTGCCACACTGCATCAGCATCCACCTCATTACATGTAAATGTGGTTTTCCAGCAGCATAATTATGTAATACTTACTGTCATGTTTGTAAACTTTACAGCATTTATTTCACTTTTAAAAAGAGAAACTTAGAAACATTTCTTCTGGGTCTTATTTTACCCACTAAAAAGCAATATAAATTTTTGAGCTCTAATTACAAGAATGGTTCCTACGCTATACCTTGTTCCGGATATAAAGAAGAGAAAATAAAACAGATAGATCAGTGATTGTGAATATTATATGAAACTCTAGAAAGGCTAAAAATAATTGTTAATGTAACTTATTCAGGGACTTCAAAATGGTAAGTCTCTTTCAGAAAAAAAATACAACTCTTTCTTGAAATAGCATCTCACTGGTCAGATTTTAGCACATTTACTTATTAGTGTAGAAGCTTTCCCCCCTCAAGAGAAATTTATCTTAAAAAACATATTCTCCTTCTTTTACTGCTGGACATAAGATCTATCCTAATAGCTAATGAATATGGTCCATAAGAATTTTATCAAAAGATATTTTGTCTAGGGAACCCTCAAGTTCTCTGAAATCATAGACAATTTTTAAAAGTATGTTTTTATGGATAGTTCTCTGAATAAGGTGCATTTCTTAGTTCAGTCAGAGCCTCAGGTGATGATCACTACTTCTATTTTATGCCTATTTTCATCCCATAATATCTTTTTTCAGGAGTAGTTTGTCCTCAGTATCAAGTAAATGTTGTAAGAAGTTAAAAAACGAATGTATGGTATCATTCCTGGCCTCAGGTATTTAACTGTGCAATCAAGCAGTCAAATCTTCCATTTTCTCACTTGTACTATGACAAAGTATAATCTGTTATTCCCAAGATCACTTTTAGTGCTGGAAACCAAAAATGGTGAATCATTATTCACACATATCAGTGGAGTTTAAAGAGAAAAAAGAAACCTCACAAACTGTTGAGGGTTTTTCTACCTTCTCCTGTGGCTCTCCGTTACAATTACAAGCTGGGAGATAGCTGAAGCAGGATCCTTCTACCCAGTCCCCTGATTTTGCAAACGATCTCTATTTTTTGATTAGTGACTGACTGCAGTCAGTATGCAAAGCCACTGTCGTCATCTGCAACCCTAATACTGAGATTTAACTTCTTTTCCCTCAAGTCTGTTAAGGAGTAGAATGGCTTTGAACTGTGTGCCAGAGCAGAGTGTAGCCAAGCAGCTGCTCCCACTCCTCCAGGCTTCTGCTGTGTTGCCAAAGGCTGCACTCCAGGCTGTGTTTCTAATGACTGCCTTTCAGCTCGTTGCAACACCTACTCCCAAACTGTGCATGATTCGCAATGCAGCAGGGGTAAAGGACTTGCTCGATTCTTTGTGCCCTCATTCTTTCTCATTGCCTAGGATAGGACCTATATTAAACCTCATTTATGGGAAACTCAAGGAAGTCTTCATTCCTGTCCCTATGTCAGTGGAATGTCAGAATGCTTGAGATCACATGATAAAGAAATAAAAGTTAAAACTGGGTACCAACCATCACCACATTTAAATAAATCAGATTTTCCCCATCAATGGGATGCTATAGGCCATATTCTCTCTTAGGATCAACCACACACAAACCTTTCTAAGATCTTCCATTCACATTCACATTCATGTGACTGTGAAAATTTAATCTTCAACTCTAGTACCATACTCTTGACATAGATTTTTGTGTCTACAAATTTATTTATATACTTTGATAAGTATATAAATTCTGTAAAAGTTTGGTATCTTTTATGCAAGCCCAGGATTAAGGTCAGGTTTCCATCCTTTGGTCTCATCAGAGCAGAGCTAAGGGGTAATATGCCAGCCTCTTCCTGTTACAGTAACTTATCAAGTCAATATCAAATCATAAGCCAATCAGGTTACTTAGTCCTAATTAGGCATAGATTATTGAAACATCAAAACAGTTGTATGTATAGCACTGTTTTATTTTCCACGATGATGAAAACAAAGGCATGCTGAAAATGGTATCTGTTTCTTTTGCAATATAATGTTCTATAATAATGAAGTGAAAGGAGATGATTACAGAGTTTCATTTTATATGTTAGCCTGGCAGGACTGCTGTAACAAAACATCACAGACCGGATGTCTTAAGCAATAGAAACTTATGTCTTCACAGTTCTGGAAGTCCAAGATTATTGTGTTGGCAGCATTAATTTCTTCGGTGACCTCTATCTTGTAGATGACCAGGGACCACCATTTTATGTGCTTCTTCACATTGTCTTTTCTTTCTGTTTGTGAAATAATCTCTTCTTAAAAGCATACCAAAGCATTCTGGACTGAGGATGCAATAATACTCT
This sequence comes from Cavia porcellus, assembly GCF_034190915.1. Classification (NCBI taxonomy): domain Eukaryota; kingdom Metazoa; phylum Chordata; class Mammalia; order Rodentia; family Caviidae; genus Cavia; species Cavia porcellus. Next base: position 7,990,173 of record NW_026947500.1, on the reverse strand, counting down.
CATTGCAAATAAATCCTCTTCGTCTCCAAATATAATCACATTCTAATGTACCAGGATTTGGTATTTCAACATATAAATTTTAGGGAGACACATTTTTGCCCAGAACACCTCTTGCCTGAATATTATCTAGATTCCACGATCAACTATGCTGGTAAATTTTAGTTTGAATCAATATAAAGGCACAATACCATGTACAAAACATCTGTTACATTTATAATTGTTTGTAGCAAACCATTTTACTTTAAAAGTATCTTGGCTGGTCTATGAGCTTATGTCAGTAAATTTATCATAAGTTTTTTCAGTTTTGTTTTACTTTCCTTTCTGTACCAAAAGCTTCCCCACTGTATCAGGGATCACTCTGAGTAAGATTACTGAAACTCTATTTTACCTTTTTCATTCCTGGAGTTTGGACCCAAGGCACTATATTGCTTAGCTACATCCTCAGCTCTCATTTATTTTTAAATTTGAGACAGGGTCTTGATAAGTTGTCCAGGTGGGATTCAAACCAGCAGTCTTCTGGCCCTAGTGTCCCCTTGGTATTGGGACTACAGGCATGCTTATCACAGCCAGCTAAGACTGGTGCATACTAAACCAGGTTGAATTTACCTAGTTTAGAATTAAATATGGATTCCAAAGCTGTTGAAAAATTGAAATATTTAAAAATTCCATGGTAACAGTGGTAGTATATTTGTGGAGTAAGTGAAAAATTTTAGAGACATATATTCTAAATATAATTGCCTAAAGCACAGTACATTTTTGACCTGTTCCTTGCAAATGCAAATATCTGTATTATCTTAAAAGCTATCAGTTTATCATTTTCCTAGACTAAAACCACATTTTTAACTCTGTTAATAAATTGGGAGAAATATGACCTGAGGGAGTGGTTAGAGAAGGCAGCTTAGAAGTTTGTTCACATTAATAAAACCAGATTTTTGAACATGTGTAGAAATGAACTGGAACAGATCCTATAAGATTAGTTGGGATACACTTATTTTCCAAAGTCCACTCTATATCAAAATTTCAATTCTAAATATAACTACAACTTTAATTGTTAAACAATCAAGAAGGTTTTTTTTGTTGTTTTTTTTTTTTTTTTTTTCTTTTTTTTGGTTTTGGGTATTTTGTTTTCTGCTGACTCACAAGCAGGTGCTAACTTTGTCATTGCCATGGGATCCAATCAGTTCTGCCCTTTCCAACTTTCTTACATGTTTAACATCATACTTTGGGCTACAAATTATACAAAACCTGAGCTTTAAACAATACATCTCTATTCAAAGTTACAAACCAGGAGAAGGATTTGTGATTGGAAGGAGAAAGAACAGGGCTGCAGGCCAGCAATCTCACAGTACAATTGACTGAATAATGGCCCTTTTCACAGGCTGCTCTAAAACTCCAAAGTTAAGTACTTATGGGAGATCCCTCAGAGCACACTGTATTTGGACAGTTGAAAAATATATTACAATAACAATAGGTCTAAAAGTTTCTGATAAAGATATCTGTGTAGCTCAGTTTAACCTTCTGTTTCCTTAAAAAATTTCTCTTGTTAAATCTTAAGCACTGGGAATTAATGATAACATCAGAGAGGAGAGAAAAAGGTTTTTAGGAGTCCCTGTGCCTAATAGAAAAAAAATGAGAGTATTTGGTCACCACTTGGAGGTATATGCATGTGTGTATGTTATAATCTTTGTGAATGTACAAGTAGCAACACCGCTTTTTTTTTTTTTTACTGAGAATTCAAGGAAAGAAAGTTTATTACCCGTCTGTTACTAGCAGACAGAAATAATTTTACATGCAAAAGAGCTATCAAATCCGAGCTTTTGACATACTACAAAATAGTCAATCTTTATATTCTTCAAAAGTCGAACACTTACATGGTTTTCTTTCAAAACATAATGTTTCAAAGATTTAGGTTTTTTTTTTTTTTTTCAATTTTCACTGAAAAATTTGGAACCGAGTGGTTCTTGATAGGCAAAACAAAGAACACATTTGTTTCAACCAGTATCTCTCCTAAATGAAATGTGGAACTGAAATTTACAATGTCAGCAGCTTCAAGCAAATGCAATAACACTTTAAAGTAGCATTACAAAATTTATTTTAACATACTTAAAATTCAAAAACTCTTCAGAGAATTCTAGAAATGGAAAGTGTGTACTTTAGGAGCACTCAGCTATGTTTTGGTTCAACACTAAACCATAAAAAAATTCATGAAGCATTTCTAATGTGGTTCTTAGGGTATGTTTGTAAAGGCAGTTTTCAAATAACTAGTAAAAAAGATAAATAATCCTTGATTATCAAAACTGTACAGAAATTCTCAAGAATAGTCTAAAACAATAGATACCACCAAATATTGCATAAATCACAATTTTAGACATTCAATGGTAGCACTCCCCATTTCAGAATTTCACTTATTCACTCACATCCTCTGTGAGAGCCACGCTGCTTGCTAAGTATTTCAAATGTAGCTGGTTTGACTGCATTTGAAATATTACTTCATTTGAATTAATCGAAATTTAAAGTTGAATAACAACATTGTCTGTCACATTAGACAGCAAACTCTCACCTTTCTAATTCATGACCAATAATCAATAAAGTCAAGTTTCAGTGGTAGACTGGCAATTGTCTATCTGGATATTCCCCTGTAATGTTTTGTCCTGCAAAACTCACCTCAGTTGCTACTATTGCTGGCAGCAGACAGCCTCTGGTTTAGACTTTCAGGCTTTGCTTGCCTTAGTCATAAAGAATCACTTCACTGGTGGCCTGCCATGCTTGGAGAGCTCACCTCTAATGACTGACTGCAAAAGCAGAACAAAGACTTTGCCATTTGGACCACGAATAGACAAATATGGTACGTCACAGATTCACCGTGGTTGGGTAGGTTTCAGTTCCACATTTTTTATTGCCCAAACCTGCTTGTGCTCCCTGTTTGCTATAGGTATTAATTTCTAAAAAACATCCCCCAAACCAAACTCTCTCTTGATACCCCCCTTGGGAGAAATCAGCTCCTAATTAGTCTCTAAGAACCGCTAATTAGTGAATTTTAGAATAACTGGTAGTTAGAGAAAAACAACTAAGTAAAAGTGGATTAAGAAAATATGCATGTATCTGTTTATTTTTCTAAAAGTTTGAACATGCATATACACATTCTAAATTTATACACATTTATGTTTTGCAAATTTAAATAAAATTTATGTATTCTAGAAATATATACCTAATACATATGTTACTAAAATAGAATTGTAATATAGGAAGAACAAGTATAAACAATTTGTGAATGTAGGTAAATTCTCTTTAGAAATTCTTTATTCTTGCTTAAATATCATCAAAAATTTTAAATTATGAATATAAACCTAAGAATAGATACCTGTTCCCATCACTACTACTGAAAAATTGAGAAAGATCTCATTTATTTTCTATCATCTCCATAGTTTCTCTTCTATAAAGTGTGTAATAGTATGCAGTGAGCTCTCATAGTACACACATCTTATACCCTTTTATGTGTCATGTAAAGAATGACAAGAAGTGGTTTCAAGTGTTGATTTATTTCCCATCTTACCATCTGAATTTAAATTTTTAAGAAAGAATTTAATTACAAAGAAAGAAAACGTATCTTTCATAAATTTTAGAAAATAAGGTAAAAATAGACAAATGCCAAATATATGTGTAATTTAATTTTATGTGAATATAAAACACAGAATACATTATATACCATATGAATACTCAACACAGATAACATTTTAGCACTTTTACAGCCAGATAAAGTAGCATAAATGTAAGTGAACTGTGGGAAAATAGTCAGGAAAATGTATTGTTAACAAAACTCAATATTATGAGCTGCTAAGTAATTTCAGAGCTTTTTAAAAGATTGTTATTAGCCTTGTGACACCTTTACTATTTGATACTAAATGTAAGACTAATTTATAAAAGTTTTTATAAATTCAAACTTGACATTACTAATACTGATCACTTCTCTATTAGTAAGAGAGTTGTAAATTTGTCTATGGAAAAGCCTCGTGCTTTCCATCACAGGTCCTGACCATGGCAGATCTGTATGTGTGAACACTGGTTGGGGAAGTGAAATTGTATTTAGCAGCATGACTTTTACTTTTTAGGCTCATTCTATTTTTTTTACTCTGATGTAGCTGATCGTTTCTGTCATCTGTTGCCTACGTTCTTGAAAAAGTGGATATACTCCAAGTTATAACAGTTGCAATCTTTGAGAAAAATAATTGAATTTTATATCACTTCCAGATATTAAATTAAAAGTTTATTAAAGTTGAGGAAGTGGCAGGGTTTGAATATTTCATAAAAAATCCATATAATTTTGTGGTTGAAAAGATGAAACTGACTTTTTTATTTAGAAAAAAAAGCAAAACAAAAAAAAGGATAGAAATAATACATAATTTCAAAAAAAAAGAAATACATCACTAGTTGATAAATTTCAGTTACCTTAGAAGTAGTTGTTCAAGTTACAAAATCAAAATATAAATGTGGACAATCAAACAATGATACTGCAAACCATTTTGTTTGATGAACTAACAAAAACGTATTAGTAAGGATATCTATCTTGCACACTTAAACATACATATAGTTATATCCTTTAGAGCACTTTCTTTCCCTTTCATTATTAAAATATCTATTATACATCTTGGATTTTATTACTCTTTCAGTTTTTATTATTATTTTTATACTAGAGAGACAATACAATATTTACAAATGTAAGTCTGATTTATTTCATTTATGAGGATAGTCTCAAGTTGCCTCCATTTATCTATAAAAACCTCAAGATCATACTTTTTAATAGCTAAGTACTAAATTTTATTATGGATACAAAATACCACTAGTAGAATATCTACTATATTAGAAGTTAAGCAAACAGAAGTCAAAGTATAATTATGGTAAACAAGTCACACAATGCTTAAGGCCATTTTACTTATATGCAAAGTGGGTCTTGTAAAAGCTGTCTGATTTAAAATGACAAAAATGATAAGAATAAATGTGTTAAATTCTATTGTGCCAATAATTTATAATAATTTTACAGATATTTATTGTAAATATATTTTTAAAAGATTGTTTTTATCATCAGAGTTCACCATACATTCCTGAAAATACTCTGGTTCTTATACCAAACAAATTGTCTGTATTGATATAGTAGTTGTTAAAACAGAAAGCTCCCAGTATAATAATAAAGAACATTTGAGTGACAAATATATTATATGCCACACCGATTTCTTAACAAAATCCACTTGACAATGTTCCCTGTCAGCTGTAGTCTTAGATATTTCACAATCACTTGGAAATTTCCCTGTGTGAGACCACAAAGATTCATATTAAGAAGTTACTTTCTTTCTTTCTTTCTTTCTTTCTTTCTTTCTTTATTTCTTTCTTTCTTTCTTTGTTTTTGGTAAAGAAAATCAAACTCAGAACATACTTGCCAGGTAGGTACTTATACTGCTGAGCTATATCCCCAGCCCATAAACAATTGTTTTAAAAACAAAAATGATTTTTTAAAGTAACAGTTTGAATTTAATCTTTTTATAAAATATTATAGGTTGAATTTTCTGAAAAATCATTAGCAATGGTGCTTAGTAAATCTCTCCTCCCCCCTCTCTAATTGAGCACATCAAAAACTTCCTTTACATCCTCAGGCAGATCAACTGTCTCAGTTGATTTCACGCCAACTCAAGTCAATCTTTTGACATTTGTTCGAGTATCTGGACCAAGAATACCTGATAAGACTTGCTATAAATTACAGGAATATTCTTTATTCTTTGAGTAGTTTTGGTTGGCAGCGTTGATGTTCAACAGACTGTAGATAAACAACACACAGACCACTGACTTGTAACTCCTGGAATATTAAATAAACTGTATCATTTGATACACTTCACTAGAGTAAAACAACTGAAAAGACTTTCTAGAATTTAAAACAAAAACAAAGGGGAAAAATTACAGCCAATATGGAAAGTGATGTAGAAAAAGCCTTTAAATGGAGACTGGTTTCAGGAAATAGAGTATAAGGATATTCAAGTCTAAATCAAGATGAAAGAAATAGATTAAATTTCAATTAGCTAGTAGTTAACAGAATTCCCAGGCAGTTATTTGGAGATAGTACTAAAATCAGCCCTGCAACCAACCGAAAATTTACATGATAAATTTAAAATATAGATGAAATGAGAGAGTTTCAAACTTCAAATATTAGTCCATCTACTCCTATTTCTAATGCAAATTTCAGACAACCCTAATGCTTAGAAGTTGGCAAACGTTGTTTTTGTTTGTTAAGCTCCATCATAGACCAAGTGAACTTCTGCTTACGTTCTCACTTCTATTTTTGTACTTATTCCATAGTTTTCTACTTCTTTTCATTGCTCCTATGTAGCAAATGATTTTAGAAAAATAGAACTCCATTTTTAACTGTCTGCTGGAATAATCAGTTCTTATAAATACAGTCATTTTTTGGTTCACGAATGTTTCTGTTTGCAAACAATTCAGTGCACAAACAAAAGCATTCAGCAAAATTTTACTTCTGTTGTTCAACTCCACATCAGGTGATACACATGATCATGGCCATCTTCCCCACACAAACACAAACGCAGCCAATTTTCCTCAAAATTGTAAAATCAATTAAATTCATAAACCGAGGTACTACGGGACTTATGCTCCATTTACATGATTCTCAAGCTAAAATGATCAAGATATTCATGCTTTCAATTTGAGATCAGAATTTTGCTACATAAAACCTAAAGACTCTTAACATCCTAAAATTGTATTGTTTTAAGAAGTGAGAATTAGTTAGACCAATGTTTGGTGCAGATGAAACACCCTAAAAAATTGGTGTAACCATTTATAGTGGATGACATATGCCACACCAAAATATGTCACTTTGGCACAGGCTTATTTTCAGCAGAGGACAATTCAGAAAATAAATATTTAAAAACAATAAGAACACTCTTTGCCTACTTTACATATATATTCCCAGCTAATTTTCCTTAAATCAGGTTTGGATTCTTTTTCTGTATATTTTTAATATCTCAGTTTGCCATCTATAAAAATCTAAATCCCCTTTTCTTCTCACTTCTCTACAAATTTATCACATTTTCATTGCTTCTACTGAAACTTCAAATTCTAATAGCCTCTCTGAATTACTCATCTATGAGTTTTCCCAGATGTATTGTGCTGTCTTTCCTCAGGAGAAGTCCAGAGCTCTACCTAGACAATTTAGAAAGCACAAGACAATTTTTTTTGTCTTTTTTCAACTTATAATAAAGTCTTTGATATGCTAATTTAATCTTGGAAGTATATGATAACTTATCAAAGGAATGAAGAGAATAGATTTGACCTCTCATTTTTAATACTGTAAACAAAATTTCAAAAACTTTTATCCAATAGAATTTTGCTGCTTTAAGTGGTAGACTAGTTGTGAGAGAGTTGAGCATCATTTAAGAAAGTGAAAAAAGCATGAATTTTGTGAACAATACATTTCAGGGTGATTGGACACACTATTTTTGGCAGTTTTAGTTAGGCTGTAGTTTAAGAGGATATCTCAGGTTTAATATTATATAACACATTCAGGTCTGTTAAGGGAAAAACTTGTTCATCCAACCATGACAACTGAGGGTAGCCTACTGAATGCATGAATTAAGCTATGATTCCAGAACCTATATGTCAAAATCTTGACTGACATACTGGTGAACAAATATGAAAGACACAAGAAACTATCTGAACAGTAACAGGAGGTTACAACGTTTGCATTAGTAATTCTAGTGCTTTAGTTGAGAAGTGGTAGGTTAAAAAAAGTAAAAGTTCTATAGCCCACTGTTTTTTAAATTGAGTTGCATCAGAATCCAAAGAAGAGTGGGTTAGAACATAGATGGTTAATCCCTAAAACTGAGATTAGATCATGATTTTTCATTTCCTTAAAAACAAATGGTCTCTATATATTCTTTTATGTGTTAGGGCCAAATGCCATTTGGAAACTTTTAATCTTTCCTCTAATTCTATAACAACGAAGAACTCTTTAACTACATAGTGAGATTTACTGATCAGAGCTACCTTAGATGGAATTCCTACTTGTACAACTCATTTGAATCATGTATTATAGAGAAGTATACTGATACTATTGATCACAAAACACATGCTTTCATTAATACAGATACTGCATTATACTTCTAAATAGTAAAAGGGAGTAACTCGTGATACATGTAACCATAACTAAATACCAGAAGACCTTATTCCAAGTGAAAAGAACCAGGACATAATATGATGCATTTCACATTTTTTTCAATTTTTTGCAATTCTAAACATCTGTACCATGAGCAAATGAAATTAGTGACCAACTAAGCTGGTTTGGGATATGACCGACTAGATAAAGATCCTCTGAGGTTGTAGAAATATTTCTAACTACATAGACATGGGATTTGAGTGATTACATTCACTTATTACTTAAAATATTTGCATTTCAGTTTCTGTAAATTTTATCTGGAAAAATAGTCACTGATACTGTGGGGTATGAGAAGATGCCTAGATAAAAATAGAAAAATACAGACAGTTGGTAAAGCTGAGTACAACATATAGAACGGTTAATTTACTTAACCAAGGACAGACCATTTACTTTATTTATAGCAAAACAAGGTTAAAAATATTTCCTTCAAGTTTTGGTTATTTGAACATACTGTTTTAGAAGTTACTGATCCTTAAATTACATACTAAAATAGAGTTCTTAAAATTGTAAAAAGAAATAGTTTCAGATTTTTATTTAATATTTAGAAAATTAATTGATAGTATTAAGTCAGATACTTGATTTATGTTGGACAAATTATTATTTGTAGGTTTATTTATAGCTCAAACCCGTATTGTCTTGTACTTCTTCCCTAAGAAAAAATATTTGCAGAGAATTGCATTATTTTGTAAAAAAAAATCAATGAAATCATAAAACATAAAGATATTGAAGAATTTCAGAAGGAAAGGAATAAATTAATCAGTAGACAGGGATATAAATCACTGCAATTAGCCAGAGCTGCTAAGTAATCCAGGCAAAAAGAGCAATAGAATGTTTTTCATATTTTTCATTTTTGCATATTATACATAAAAGCTCATATAAAAAAGGGATATCCACCATGCACTAACATTATATTTATGAATGAACTTTTAATGGAAGATCTATTCAAATGTAGTTAAGTAATACAGAACATAAGATCATTTATTGCAATGATATTTTGTAACTGGAACCAGTGCACAGATTTACCACGTTTACAAAATGGTTATGTAATCATGCATCTTTGTTTCAAAATGTGAGTGGAAATTATGACTACTCATCTTGTACAGATGTGTCTTTTAGAAATGTTCTAAAGTGATAATGGACCCAAAAACCAGCATTTGACAAACACCTCGTTAACTTTTACAGACAAAAGTCAATTAATCATGGTTTCTCAAATTTGTAGGGGACAGTGTGACAAGAAAGAAGATACTTAGATTATCATAGCATCTTTCCAAAGGACACTCATTCACTTCAAAGAAAAATTAATAGCAGAGAGAATTGATCAACACTACCAGGACTTTAGGATCTATGTAAGTATCATGTGACATGAGATGTATCAAGAGAGTGAACCTGTTTATACACATGAAGAGAATGAAAGTTCTCTTTTGTAGCATGCTAAAAATATACGACCCCAATCTATTCATTAGACATACTGGACAAGTCCAATTGAGGGACAACCAACAAATTAACAGGTCAATGTCCTTTGAAAGTGTCAAGATGCTATGATGAAGGGTGTGGCCTCTCTTATCTCTCACTGATTTTGTTGTTAGTGTATAGGAATGCTATTTATTTTTGAGTGTTGACTTTGTATCCAGCTAACTTACTGAGTTTATTTATTATACCAAGGAGTTTTTCAATGGAGTTTTGGGGTCTTCTGTTTAGAGTATCATGCCATCTGCCTTTTTCCTGTCCTTATTCCTTTTATTTCTCTCTCTTGTCTAATTAGTTTGGCTAGTATTTCCAGAACTGTATTGGATAGCAGTAGTGATAATGGACATCCTTGTCTTGTTCCTGGTTTTAGGGTGAAGTCTTTCAGTTTTTGGCCATTTAATATGATGCTGACTGTTGGTTTGTCATAGGATGGCTTTTATCAAACTGAGGTAAAGAACATCTACTCAAATTTTCTGTAAGGTTCTTATCATATAAGTGTTGGGCCTTATCAAAAGCTTTTTCTGCATCTATAGAAATGATCATGTGTGGACACAACTTGAGACCATAATCATAAGTGAAATAAATCAAACTCACATGTGCAAATACCATATTATCTCCCTAGTGTAAGAAATGGTAAGAGTACATAAGATACAAAAAACACAATAAATACAGTGAAAGGATAAGAATCTGCTTAAAGGGAAAAAATAGCATCTTAGGGAAAAGAAGGAAAAAGAAAAAGGTGAACTTTATAATTGAATATGGTTATTTGACATATCATATGGATGCTGGGGAAAGGTATGCAGATTCCATATTACACTGCATTTGCCACATTGTCTAAGTTTAACTTATCTCAAAATAAAAGTAAAGAAAAAATTCTGGTTGACACTTTTTTTAGATGATATTAAATTCATCATTTAATAGGTCACTGAAGTGACCTATCAGTAAACTACTAAGGGTAAATGTTGCCAATTTGATAACTTACCGAAATAAGCAGAATACTTATAAATAATTTGCTTTTAGTACAGCCCATTCACATGTGCAAAAATTGTCGAAGTAGCCTCTGAAGTTAAAGAATGATTACCAAGAGTAGTATAAATGAGAGAACTGGACCAGAACTGGACACTTAAGAACCACAGACATGCAAGGACTAGTTCTCATTTCAAAACGAGAATGCCAAGACATGGGGCTATGCAAAATACAGATGAGTGAGGTCCCAGAGAAAAGTCCTCTATCAATTATTAAAGGAGCCTTGAAAATAAGGCTGTAATTAGTAGACCCAAAAATACATTATTATTCTTGACTCAATTTACTTTCCTCTTGGAGAATATTACTAATTTATAAGTAGAGTTAATATATACAGAGAAAACACAAGTGGATTTTAATGAAATTACTAATAAAGTCTTTTGTAATATTAGGGGAAAGGAGGAAAATATTGGAGTGATGTATGGATAATTACACATTTCTGTCAGCTTAATTAAGGACTGGAGCGTGATGGCTAATTGGTTAGAATTATCCTGGAAGAAGGTTCAAAAGGCTTTTTCATAAGCCAATACACATGAAACAAAACTGCACCAAAGGCACATTGAACAGCAATTCAATGATAAAGCAAGCATCTGCCACAAACATAAATGTCTCTTTCTGCCACAGGATCCCTGCTGTCATGTGGCTTGCTGGTAAAAGCACGGACATTCAATGCAAAGATGGCAAACTGTGCTGCCAGTGACTGTCCACAACAAAGAGGTTCTTTCCTTAGGGGGCCAGAAAATTTGATAATATTGATTTCTTTTTCTCGGCATTTTTTTGTAGTAATTTGCCAACCTAAGTATATATACTTCTAGACTCTGGACTCAATTTGTAGTCCTAAAACAGGACTCAGTAATTACAGCACTCCAAACTCCAGCAGATTGTTCATGCTTCTGGATATTCATAGATGCGTCCAGTGAACATAGAGTATCCTCTCTTCATGGGGTATATCAATCAATCAGTAATAAAATGTTTGCTATCTGTGAACTCCAATTTATTTTGATAAAATGTTATACATTCACATATCTTTAAAAACTTTATTCCATTAGATTGATAGACTGTAATTTTAGAAGTTAAAATATTCCACTTTTAAAATATGGAGTGGTAAGATTTATTTACTACCACTTAATTTAACTAGCATATAATAGCTGCATCTTTGTAATGCTTCCTTACAAGGATAATAAAGATGAACAACAAACTTACCAATGCTTGGGTAACCAGGCGTAGAGGGGTCTCCTCCTGGATTCAACGTCACCATGAAGGTATCATAATTAGAATTCACAGTCTTTGGTAAATCACACGGATCAATATATAGAAGAACACCTCCAAATCCAGCCTTTTCCAATAAGGAAATCTAAAAGAAAAGAACATGCTATTGAAATATTATCACATGCATTACAAGTACACAACCACCACTTCATACATGCACTTTAAAAAGGATGACTATTTTCTTCTCCTTTTTTTTGGGGGGGGGGGACAGCGTATAGTCTATTACGTAGTTTAGGCTGGCCTTTAAGTCACAGTGATGCTCCTGCTTCAACCTCCTCAGTACTGGGATTACAGTGGTGTGGTTCCAAGACCAGCTTCTTTTTTCATTTGCAAAAAACATTCAGATTGCCCAATTAACAAGCCCAATCAATAAAGTTTTAAAATCTCTTCTCTTTTCCCCTTTTTCTTTATATTTAATTTGTATTCCTATAATGTTTATATTTTATTTCAGTTGTCTGCTTATGGAATATTCATTCTCTAATTGTCTAAGTAGATTTAGAGTCTCTACTTTTTGTTAGATTAACAGATGTTCCACTATACACAAGGTTCTACTCTTTAAAAAGAGTTCCCTTGTGACCACTTCAACGTACTCCCCAGAGTATAAATCACCATATATTGTTATATATTTCCTCCCTGACTAGTTTTGTTATATCAGCTGTTAAATTACTTTCATACTAGCAGTAGCCACTGTTCCGAACCTTCGGAGGGCCCCCACTGTATTAATCATGCTTGCCACTATCCTCATGCCCAGTCAGATACTTCCGAAAAGGCAACTGAGGGATTTTACATATAACCCACCGATGGCCTCCTAAGGATCAGCTTTTGCTTTGCTTCTGTTATTAAACGTTTTGAAAACAGTCCTCCTTCAGTGCCTCCTCCAAGATATATTTAATGCAAAGACCCCCCTCTGGGCTTTAGTAAGTACACAATACATAAGTGTAATGGGCTATGTGAACTTGACACCATTTCAAGGTCTCTGTTTTTTCTTGTTAAATTGATTTTTTTTTTAGTTATGTATTTTAGTGTGATTTACCTGACAGGCAGAACAATAATCATGATTTGCTCATTCTATTTATTTCCCATGAGAGAAGGAAAGCAATTAGGGGATATTAGAGGAATCAAAGAGCAAAAGAATCAGGGCAAAACTGAGCATAGACAATTCTTGCTCCCTGTGCACCTTAGTTACCACCTATGCATCCCTTCCCACGACAGCTAATACTGTTTATTGACAGCTGCGGTGCACCACACAGTGCAGGAGCTCAGAGCCTCGGCTGCCCTGGACTAAGAGGGCAGGTATCATGCTTATAATTGCTGGATTGCACATTCACGTTTAATAGATGGGTAGTAGGCACGAGATAGTATTTTTGAGAAAGTAATAAAGCAAAATATACTAGACACAGCAGCTATACGTAAAGAAAATAGATCCCAGAAAAAATATTTTGTATTCACCTCTATTTTAAAAAAATGAGGCATACAGCCATGTATGCAGCATGATTTTCACCATGAAAAATAAAATTATTTGTAAAGAACCTGACATGGATAATGTCTACTTAATGGTATTTTTCTTATTTCTTGGGAAATTTTCACTATTTTACAGTTTTGGTTGTAATGAACAAACCTAAAAAATCATTCAGATCAGACTTCTGTAATTATTTTCTCATCAGTGTTTCAACGGATAGAAAAGAAGATTTTAAAGGAAGAGGTACATTGAAAAAAAAAAGGACAGAACAAAGAATATGTGAATAAAAGGTGAAGATTTAAGACATACTCTTCAATTCCTCACCACTGTAATACTCAGGAGGGCTACCAGTGTTGCACACTGAAATCGTTCTTCTTGAAAACAATGGTCAAGGGAATGATTTTGAATGTTTAGTTTTGGTGGGTGAATACATCAGGAAAAAGCTATAAACTTCTCTAGACAGCAATTTCTTAAAATATTAAATTACTTTTATTGTTAAAGCATTTTACAGTTATTAGGAAGAAAAGATACAAGCAAAAATTAAAAAATGAACAGCTTCATTAAATTATCTCCAATGGTAGTTTAACCTGAAGATTATTCTGGACCATGTATTAATTGTGAAGACTTTTCATTCACTTCATTTAATACATAATAAACATTTGGATATGTTGATAAATAATTTTGTAGAATTTTAATTTCTATATAATCTTAAAGATATAAATAATACTATATAGCAGTCATCAAATGTCACATAACCAAATTCTCTTGGTCGCGTTAATCATATTAGGTGTTTATATTATACTACAATAAGGTTTCTTGTCACTAAATCTCTGACATATACCTGTCTTCACAAATTATATTTGCATTGGTGGAATATCTGACAAAGTATTTACTTTTATTATTTCTTATAAACAATATTCCCTTTAGAGAATCTATAATAAGGTATATTCTTGCATCCTATATATAACAGTACAGTAGTGCCTTTTATCTATGTTTCTGTTTTCTGTGATTTCAGTTTCTCTCCATAAAATCTGGTCTAAAAATATTAAATGGAGCATTCCAGGAGTATTTTTTTTTACTTTTAAATAACATATAATTCTGGATAACAGAATGAAATCTAGACCATATTCCATCCTACCTCAGGCATGAATCATTCCTGAGTCAAATGTGTCCATGTTATATATGCTACTCACTTGTTAGTACCTCAGTAGTCTTGGTTATAGATCACCTATCATAGTATTGCAATATTTTTGTCCAAGTTTTCCTTATATAATATCTCAGTGCTATAGCACAGTGCCTTCATAACTCACATTATCTCATGTTGTCAGCATTGGGTCATCCCACATCATCACTAAGAAAGTGTATACAATATGAAAGAGAAAGGCAACAGTCATATAACTTTTATTACAGTAATTAAAATTTTCTAGTTTATTTAGAATTGTTACTGTCAATCTTCTGTTCCTAATTTATTAATTAAAATTTAGCTATGTATATGAGAAAAAACACTGTTTAGAACATTCATCACTGTGATTTAAAATAGTCAGTAGGATTTTTGGAATATACCCTATTAAATAAAGAGAAACTATTTACTTGCCTCTCTGCATTGTTAAAATTAAATACTTATTTTTTTATAGCTATTTAACTAATCAAAAATTCACAAGATAATTTTTAGGGAAAAGTAAAATGCAGTATACTTTTGCACATTACTTTTATTCTTTTGAAAATAATCAACTTATAAAAATGATTTTTATTCTTTTGCCACTTGCACATTAACAGTTTGTGGATATTTTTATATAGGCAAATCTCTGAAACTGTAATATGAAGACAAAAAAATAAAATCCTTCTCACAAGTTCATTCTACCAGTTGATTGACCAAAATTTTTTATCTTGAATGCTAACCTCAGTGTACTGACAATGAATGACAGCCTAGTCAAGGATTATGAGGCCAGGTTCAAGGTCTTTGCAGAGTGGTTCCATGAGAGGTTTCTGATCTGAGAGAAAAAAGTCATTCCTACTTCATTTTCCTGCTTGTTTATTTTTTTTATTTTTAAAAACTTTTGACCTTGCTTTAATGAAAGAATTCAAGATATCGTACAAATCCCTTGAAAAAAGGTCAGTACACTAACCATTTGATCAGTATTTATGAAACCTAGTGTTTCACAGTTACCTTTTTCAAAAATAATATGCTTGAGTTTCCAATTTTGTCTCTGCTTAGTATTTTGATAATCCGTTGTGACCCTTTTACTAAACATATAACACGGGCATTTTTTATTGATTACAACCTAGAAAGAAGCATAAGGGAAAATTGTACATTGGTTTTTCTTGGGGGGGATGAGGAGGTTGTGTTAGTCTTAAATACGATTTGGCTTCCTCCTCTATCCTCTGTCCACACTGGTTTGACCTTTGGTGGGCCCTTCTTTAACGTTGTTAAATTTTGCCCCTTGTCCACCCTTGCTGACTACCATAAAGCTCTTAATTCAGTAGTTTAATTCAGTAGTTTCTGTTGTGGACTAACTAAATGGCCAGCTTGCAACACCCAGCTGAACTGAATTAAGCGGTGCTGGTGTGGAAAGCTCAGCTGAGGATTATTGTCAACAGCATAAAAACGGAACTGGAAGGGAAGATCTCCTCCAGTTGATCCTCCTGGAGAAGCTTATTGCACTGATTTTCCTGATATGAACACAACTGTTTTCATCTTCAGAGGACTTTGGGTCCTCAGTGTTGCTGAGGATGGCTGTGGTTCTCTTTGGGAAGTCTCTGGCCCTTACTTTGAGCATCATTTCCTGGCTCCAGTGTAGATCCTTCAGCCTGACAGCACCGATCCTTTACCACTTGCTAGCTTCTACCACTGACTGGCTTTTGACCTTCTCAGTGAGGATCCTTGATACAGACTTGTATGAGACACTGTTGTGCCCTCAAGCTGGACTTACAGGGGACACTGCCAAGGACTCTGTATCTTCAACTGGTCTCCTGTAGGACACTGCTGCAAGATCCAGGCTTTCAGTTGGATTCTTTGGATCTCTAGTATGAAGATCTCCTGTACTCTTTTACATTTAATTTTTGGGCGAATATTATAAAATAGTCCTATGTGTTATGTGTCCTGTGTTAAATCTTTTCCTTTGTACACTCTGATAACAACACCATCTAATTAGAAATTGTCTATTGCTGGGTTTTCAATGCATTAGATAATATTATCTATATTAAATGAAAAATGTTCTGCACTGCATTTTGAACATTTTGAGATTGGGACTGGCTAAAATATTTAAGAAATCTACTCTGGTGAGATCATATCCTTTTATCTACATTTTTTAGTGCAAGGAATGGATTCAGCTGTCCATGCTTCAGCTGGCAGCAGCCTGCCCTTTTCTCAGATGAAAATAATTTAGCCCTGTCCTGCACCTCTTGCAGCTTTAGATAAATTGTATTCAGTATAATGATTATATTGGGGTTTAAATCCTGAAGAGAAGGAGCAAATGTTGGGCCAATATTTCCTGACACTGAAATTCAACTATCCTTTATCTCTTAAGGATGTATAAGATAGGCTTGAGTTTCTTCAACATGCTAATCGCTTTGTAACTACCTGGTTCAGTGTATAGAAGCTCACTAGGATCAGGGTATGAAAACTAAGTTTTTCAAAAAAAAAAGTCTGATAGTAAAAGAATAATAGAGAAAATGGAGATAAAAGTGGGCACAAGAGAAAACTTTTCTTTTGGAGATACAAAATCCAGCTGTACTACTTTCCCTCACACTTGGTGAAGTTTGCCTTTTAAAGAGCTTCTGTTATATGAAAATAATTCAGTTCTAATTAAGACAAATTAAACAGCATTAGAATGCAAAAGGTGTGAGTCTTGGTACGAATCTTGACACTACATAGCTATGGACATCTCATATATCACTAGGTCTTGGTTTCATAGTTCCACCAGTGTAGGTCGAATTGTATGATCCTCAAAGATCCTTTGTGCTCAAAACAAAAAATAATTATGTAGTTGAATTTCATGATTTTTAAAGATGTTTTGAAGACATACTTACACTGGCTTTAACAGTTACGTGTTGCTCAGTGAAAGGCTTATATTCTAACAAATGCATTGTCACCCAATTTCATCATTGCATAAACATCATAGGTTGTACTTGCCCTAATTATAAGAACTATGACATCACTAGGTGATATCGCTTTATGAGACATGGTCTGTGGTCTGTGACTGACAGACACATTTTAATGTAGTGTATCATCATATACCATCACATGTAACATTTTCTTTTAAACTGTTGACCAGGAATACACCACCAAATATAAAACAATTTCTCAGTTTAAAAGTGATCATTAAAATAGTTTCATACTACGACTTCTCAGAATCTATTTCACATATTATACATTATCAATATTTTAAATTTACACAAAACATAGTAAGGCAAAGGTAAAAGAAAAATTAAAAATATGCAGGATCTTTACATAAAAATTCTGAAATATCTCATGTTTGCTTTCCAGATATAAATAATGTTATACTGTAAAATGCTCATTTCAATTTTCAAAACTATTTTACAGTACTTAAACTAAACTATTTTGCAATATATAATATGCTGTATATTGTCATGTATATGACAAAACTATTTTACAATAAAAATATGCTGACAATAAGTTTGAAAATAATCTTATGTAGGTTTGGAAATACTGTTAATAAAATTGTCAACAATGTTTATGTTGTGAATGTTGCTACTCTAATAAGGGTTTCAACTAATATTTTATTTTATTTCTAGGAAAGAAGTTAAATGTTATATAAATTTACTGAATATATTTGCTCAAAAATGTCAGTCAGTGATACTTATTAATCCTTCCATAGCTCAAAAATGTATTTTGCATTATGTTTTCTATGAAAATAAGAATCATTAAACAAATCCCTTGTTCACATGTCTCTTATTCTCTTTAACTCAAAGATCTGAGTGCTGAGATAATATGATCCTTGCCCAAGTTTTCACAGGTGCTCACATCTCAACTTGACTACCACAAATAAGCAACAAAAAATCCCACATTTCAAACGGTTGTAATGCTCAAACCGCACCAAGTCATATTTTAATCTGATTTTCTTCCCAGAAATTAGAGTCCATTTGATGAGTCTATTGAGTAGCAATAGATTATGGCAAAATTTTTTGCTTTCTTAAGGCAAAAATCCTATAGTTTCATCTTGTCTTGGGGCTGGGAATTTAGTTTCCCAGTAATGTAAGCACTTGTGAGTTTGATCCCTGGTACAAAAAAGAATTCACATCTTATTTGTCTAATGTCTAGCAGAGTACCTGGCACAGGACAATTTTTTTCTATTGTTGCTGAATAAATTACTGTAAAGGATTTATTATCTAATAAATGAGTGAAGGAATACGATATACAAATATACTACAGTGTATATGGATCAATTATGTATTAGTTTTTCTACTCTTTTTACCCTCTGGCTCAGAAAATTTATACATTACATTTTGTTGTGGCATAAGAATTAAGCCAGTCCATTTTTGAAATTTAAAAAAAAAAGTTTAATTAAGTATATCATGTGCTATATCTCTTTTTAACGTACATAAATAAAATAAGATTTATTTTGCTTTGATTTTTTCTTTGACTTGCTTTGTCATCTGACAGCAGTGACAGACTGGTAGAGACCAATCCAATTAGGTTTGACACTGTGATTTTGTCTTGTTGACAGGGTCTTATAGATAAATGTCTTTGGTCAGCTTCAAAGGTGGCTGATCCCATATTTCTTACCCTGACCTGCTTAATACATTTCTTCTTGTGAATAGTACATAAAGCTAGATCCCATCAAGTGCCAAATAATCACTTCCAAAATAAATGGTACTACCAATCCATCAGTAAAACACAGCAGTATTTTGTAGCAGACCTTAAAAAATCCAAACTTTCAGTAATTATTTTCTCAGGGAAAGTAGTTTGGTACCTGAGAATAGTCCGACATGGGATTCTAGTGCATTGCCTTGGTAAGGCAATATCTGAGTGCTTCCATGGCATTCACATGCTCAGGGAGAAACCACTCAGAGAAAAGCAAAGACAGGGATAATAAAAAAGAAAGGATCCTGCTTAGATTCCTGTCACACACCTTCTTTCCCTAAGTGTATGTACTTCCTTTTCAACTGACATATCTTTCCTCGTCCATTGGAAGAATACTGTTGTTATTATCATCTAGATAATCCACTTATTCATTGTCTAATAAGGGAATATCAGCTGACTATCTACTGGGCTGTAATTTACTCACAAATGCTCCTAAAATATCAACTTACTCTTTTGAACTCATTGACTATAAGCCCTACTCTTCTGATTTTCACTTGTCAGAAAGTATCACTTCTTCAAATACCACTAACATCAAGTACCAAAGGAAAAAACTGTTTTTAATCACCATTTACGTCTTTATAGCATTGGTCTAGCACTAGAAGAATGGTCTGGTCATCACACGTAGAAACCTTTTCTGAGCCCTCATGGGGAAAACATAACAACAAGAGCTTAGTAACCTGTTACAGATTGGATTGTGTTCTCTCACATCTCATATTTTGAAATCTTAATCCTTTGCACATATGAGAATATAAGTGGTATTTGGAAGAGACAGAACCTTAAAATAAGTAAGCTTTTAAAGAAGTCATACAGATGCCTCCTACTCCAATATGACTGCTGTCATAAGAAGACAGACACCAGAGAAACACAAACAGTGCAAAGGTTGTGTGAAGACACAGGGCAAAGTTATATTCGCAAACCAAGGAGGCAAGCAGAAGAAGAAACCGGCCCAGCAAACTGCCATCATAGACTTCTAGATACCTGAACTATAAGAAAATAGATTTCTGTTCTTTAAGCCACTCAGCCTGTGACATTTTCTTACAGCAGCTTTGGCAAGCTATTATACTCATGTAAGGTAAATATTTGATAGGATTTATACAAAGATACATAATTATACATAATTGTAACTAAATCTAGATCTTCTGAGTCAAACTTAAATCAAATAATCAAATACTTATTGTACATCTACTATGAGGCAGGCACTGTCTTCTAAGTTACTTATTGGTTTTTATTCAGATCATTTGACATAAGTCATTTTTCAATTCACATTATATAGTTGCTAAAATTGTGATTCAAGAAGGTTGATAGATTGACCCAGGTTCAGAGTTAATAAGTAGTAATGCCAGGGATCAATCTGGAGTTTTCTGAACCAAAGTCTGGTTTCCGTCATACTAGGCCTCTCCTTTCAATTATACATCCAGGGTTTACAAAGACAAATTGATTGGCTAAAGGGTAAATTTATAAAACACATCAGATACTTCTTGCAGTGATCTGCTTTCTGAAAAGACATTGAAATCAATAGTGAGAATTATAGTCCTGCTTGTTTACTGAAAGAGACCTGCATTTTTGCAAAAGTATAGTAATGGCAATTCACATATAGCAAACAATAGACTGAGCTGCTTTAGATTAAAAATTGGGTAGAGTAACAGAAAAATGCAGAAGAAAACCCACTATATATCATGAATTTAACATTTCACAGTAAATTTTTATCCACTTATTTAGTTTTACTATTTTTAAATAACTAGCATATGTGAATACTAATCATTATGACAAAGTAATACTATGACAAGTATATGATCATTTACTGAGAATATTTTTCTTTACCTCAGAGGCTCAAATTGTATGCTACTTTTTTCATTAAATTGTTTTTCCTATTATTAGATTTGCAACATGGACCTTTACTTATCTATTGTAAGAAAGCAGCTACAGAAGTTTAAAAGGTTTTTGTTATATTTGTTATGATTCAGAAATAAACTCACGTTCTTAATTTAAAAAGGACTCTTAATGTAAGAATAATTCATTGTAGTCATAGTATATTCAAGACAGAATCACATCATTTTTTGTCAAAATCCCTGAAAACATAAACCTGATATATCAGATCGTGTCATTTGATGAATCAAACATTGTTTAAATAACCTCACTGACATTAATAGGAAAAGATCCACCTTCAAAGAAAGCAATTTGAAGTTATTTAGAACATTTGATAAATTGTTACAGAAAAAAATTCAATTTTTACTTTTATAATTCAGAAGGATAAAAAGAAGAAAACAAGGGGTGGGGAAAAACTGTTCTGCTGCTTCATTAGTTACCTTTATTGTTTGAAGTTACACATTATACTAATATCCCACTGTAGTCTTCTAAGTGCTCTCGGGGGTTATTCTGATGCCACACCTGACGCCATTGTGACATAAAAGTTATTAGTCCAATGCGCTATAGTTATATGGTAGCAGATCTCAGGCTGGAGGAGTATGCCTTCAAATTCATTTTCCCCTGCTTTTTACTTATAAAGCCATATTGCTTCCAAATATGTTCAAAATGTACAGAAAAGAATGCCTGTCATTCCTGCAGACAAATAAAATCATAAAGACAGTAAGCTACTCATTTAACAACTTTCTGTTCTTAATGTTTATGCAAATGTAGGAGAGATCGAAAAACAGATAGTGATGTGAAACCAATTATGCATTGACATGCATGCATCTCTGGAATTAGGTGAGTTCCCATGTTGATAAATAAGATCAAAGGAAAGTATCGAGTTCTTCCTCATTTTGTCTTGGAAAACTTACATTTAAAATTTTTATTATATATGATCAATTCTCTTAGTTAAAACCATATTTAATGAAAGTCATAATGAATGTATGGAATCCCATGAAAACTCACAAGAATAAAATATCTTTTTAAAAACATTTCTTTTTTATTTTTTTGGTACCAGGGATCCAACTCATGACCTCACACTCACCAAGCAGGTGCTCACATCGCTGAACTAAATCCCTGGCCCCTAAGAATAAAATATCTTTAAAAGCATGTCAGAAACTGTTTGTTAATTTTGACATAGTTTTCTGATTGTTCAGCCTGTATAAATATCAACATTCAAAATTTAAATTTCTTCTGCCTAAAAAGTTGCTTTTATAATTGTAATATTTAACAGAGCACTGAATTTTCTGATATATAAAATAAAAATCTTTAATGAGTATAGGTGTATTTAATGTTTCATGTCTTCTCAATTTATAGCATCACCATCTTATGAAGATGAAAAGAGTCACTATTTAACAGTATTTTTATAAATTAAGAGAGTATTTTCCCTATCCAAAGTGGGTAGAAATAAAGACTATATGCAGGAAGATCAATGAATATTAGCATTAAATGTACTTATCAAATTACTCACTACATTTTACCAAAGAAAAACTTCAAATCTTGTACTGGTTGTATCATATGCTATTACATACTGTTAGCAATGTATCTGAGTGTATCTGATTGTTTTTATGTAGCTTGGCTTGCAAGAAATATGAAAGAAGAAGTGCCACTTGGCTAAGGGTAAAAGGCTTTCTAGACCCGTTGGTAGGCAATGGACGCTGGGCATGCAACCGAAAAGCTCTGCGGTTCAACTTCTGCTTTCATAAAAGAAGATGACATTTGGCCCACCAGTCACATAGTATGAGGTAAAGTCGAATGTGGTAACATATCTGTAGGATTTTGAGAATTCAATAATGTGAAAATATGGGCGGTTCTTTTTTTTAAATTTCATTTATTTTGGAGGGTATTATAAAAAAGAGGAGGAGGAAAGAAAAGAGAATGATAATTAGTGGCAATGTAATTATACTTTGCATTTGTTCCAGCATGGAGTAGTCTCAAAAAGGGGGGAAACAAATGGGGAAACAAATGTCTTGACATAAAAAACACAAAATATTGTGAGTTTATTCACAGAACCAAATATTCATATAAAATAAAAGTTTTTCTATCGTCATTTATGTCACCACGTTCAGTCTGTTTTTAATTGTATTAACATAGAACAGAAAAACCATGAATCCTAATGTCTTCCATATATTATATGTTTTTAAAACTGAATGATGCATTTTAAATTTTTATAATTGTATTTCTTACAATGGCTTAAAACTAGAATAACGATTTATTATATTTTCATCGCCTATCAGTGAAATACTTCTCTTATAATCATATTCATTTTTATTCACTTAAGAAAAAAGCAATCTATATCACAGAGCCATAATTTCTTTAACCCTCATGGAATACTTATTTAATCATATGAGATGTGTAACAATACATGAGCAGTTTAGCGACGTTGTCATTTCTGGGCATGCTCAACGTTTATACATACATCAACATGAATTATTTTTAGTTTTGTCTTCTATGAGTCAAATCAGATGCTTGATTTATGTAAGTAGTTGAATTAAATTTTTTCCATATTCTCTTTTCTAATTTTTCTAATTAGAAAAAATTTATAGTTGATTCCACCAAAAAAGTCAGAATGTGCGTCTATCTAAACAGATCATCAATTGTTACCTTTGCAATGCTATCTAACAGAAATTGACAAGGTCTTTTTACAGTATAGATTAACTGAGGTCAGAGTCAGAGTTTTCATTTTACTGGCCTAGAAAGGCTTTTGATTTTTCTCAACTATCATTATTCCTTTGGATTGAAAAATAGATTGTCAACATGTATATTTTCATCCAGATTTTAGATATTATTTAAAGAGAAAAGCTAGTAAATGTCCATTCTAATTGGTTACTTCTTGAAAATTGAATTAACTGTTAATTTACTGTGATATATTTTTCATCACACATATCTATGCATATAAAGTATTATTTTAATGGACTGTTATAACCCATATGGTTAAGGCATTATTTAGCAGCCTCTCATTCCTTTTATCTTCCTTGTATTTACCACCATATTAAAATAGGATTCTAGGTAGACAACACATCCAACTGAATGTCTGAATGCACAGAAATGCTGAAAATTAAATCTCATTTATGCAACTCTTTAGTCCTCTCAGTGTGACGAATCACAGTAGAGTAAAATTGAAAAACCAAAACAGACATGAAAAATTGAGAGAGAAGAAAATATTAGCACAACAAATCCTGTGACCTAAAGCTTTTTATTCCATGTGGATTTATCACAGTGTAACTTTTGCTTTGTAAGAGAATGGTTTTCAACATAGAAATGTCTGTCTCATGTGACTATATCTATAGTTTATTAAAATAATTATAATATTTAGGGCAAAAATGATATTTAATGCAATGTATCTACCCTTCCTGAGAATTTATAGAAATTTTATCACCTATTGCACACATCAAATGGGAGTACTTTGTTTTCTCTTTTAATCGAATAAGTTTTGCTCATGTCAAAACATGTTTATTTGAAAGTGTAAGTAATTTGCCATAGAAGAGCAGCTTTTATAAATGGAAATTTCTACAACAGAACATTCAGAAATGTTTACAAATTAACCAGACATATTACTTTCTACACTAAATTTCAGAAAAGTAATACAAATTAAGTACATACTTTATTCCTAGATCTTGTTTACCAGTCCTAAAAAATCAACAGTGTTGAATTCTAATTAAAAATGAAATTGAACTACAATTCTCTGGAAATAAGGGCTCCTCAGACTCAATAAATTTTACTTAATTTATTTCAGAAACAAAATAATTGCACATTGACTGAGACAAAAATGTTTTCATTGTTAAAGAAATGCATACTAATACACTCTTTTATTTTCCAATGTTGACACATTGTTGAATGCCCCAAATATTTGTTTTAAGGCATATAAGAACCTAACAAGATCACATTTATCTTTATTTTATCACTCATTACATATGTATCTAAACTTACTATGTTTGCACTATATATTATATACTTGAAGTTTTAAAACTTCAATAGAAATACTAAAAAATAATAGTCTTCATTATAATTAATTTTTATAATTGGATGTGTAGTTATAAAAAGGACATTTGTCACAATTTTTCCAACAAAATTTTAAAATCATTCATTGCTTTCCTTATTTGAATTTTGTTTTGTATTTGAGAAAAATCTATCACTCAGTGAAGTATTGTAATTTTTCAACAGTTATGTGTCTCTTAAAATAGTGAAAACAGAATTCTGGTTGTAAACTATCGGATCCCAGGTTAACGTAGAACTGGTGAATGAATGTATGTCACTGGTACTAAGCAGGAACAGCGAGGCTGTGCTCATTTCCTTTCCTATTTCCAGTTTGTTTATATGAGGATTCCTTGTGAAATCACTCTGATCTACTATAAGTCTGAGATTGTCCTGAGATGACTATTTTGAACTTCTGAATGAAAGTTGTTTTAAAAACAAAGTTGAATAAAGGAATGATTATTCTAGGATATTCCTACACAGTATATCTAAGAAACTGGATTTTTATATGAGAATAGAGACTTACTTCTCCAAAACGGAAATTCAGCAGGTGGCTGGAGTGAATCCAAGCCATCCCAAGCCCTGGGGAGACTTTAAGATCATCTCTTCTGGAGCACAAAGACCTTTCCAGAGCCCAGCCACACTAGACTAGCCTTGGGAGGTTTTGTGGATGAACTATATTATGCCCAGTGACTTTCTTCAATTACAGGATTTGAGAGTAGGTGAAGTGAGTTCCAGGGCATTGGTCTTTGCCTGGGGGAGCTTCAACCCATCATCCACATTGGTTAGGTGCCTGCCCAACTACCTGAAACACTAAAGGTGGCATGAGAGGCCTTGAGGGCCTAACTGGACCAGGCTCAGCAACTTCCATTCAGTCCCAGGAGCCTAGGGCACGGGAGAAAACTTACAACACATCCAGGGGAAGCCTTCTAACAACACTTGAAGTATAGAAATATAGGAAAATGACAAATCAAAAGACCAAAGTGCAATCTCAAACCTCCAGCCCATCCCAAGAAACCTTGGGAGCTATGCACACAGAAGAAAATATATGCCATACACTTGAATATCTGAAATAATAGCAACTGAAATAAAGAAGCAACTCAAGGAAGCTTTAAAGGAATTCAAACTAGAAATAATCTCCGAGGTAAAAGAAGATATGATAAAATTATGAAAGAGATGTTGAATATACCTAAAGAAGACACAGTTAAAAAATTGGAGGAGCTAAACAAAAAGCTAGAATCCCTGGATTAACAATATAAGAAACAAAAAGAATACATAAAGCAGATGCAAAGAGATATACAGGAAATCAAAAATTCCATTGAAAGTTGTAAAAACCACCTCAATGAAAGTGAAGATAGAATTTCAAACCTCGAAGACAGGATTGCAGCTAGTGAACAGGAAAGGCAATATCTTTTAAAAATAACAAGGAATCAGGAAATAACAATTCAACAGCTGCAAGATAATGCAAATAAAAACACCATACTATTAACAGAGATACATGAAAAAGAAGGGGAAAACATAAAAGATGTCAAGAGGATATTTAGAGAATAGCTGAAAGTTTCCCAAACATATGAACAGAAACTGACATCAGGATAAGAGAAGCATATAGAACTCCAAATAGTCATAACCAAAATAAAACTACACCCAGCCATATAATAATAACCATCACAGAAATCCAACATAAGAATAGAATATTAAAAGCTGTCAGAGAGAAAAGACAGATCACCTATAAAGGAAAACCTATCAGAATCACAGCAGACTTCTCAGCACAAACAATAAAGTCAAGAAGAGCATGCAGTGAAGTATTTCAGATTCTAAAGGAAAATGATTTCCAACCTAGATTAATGTATCCTGAAAAACTGTCCTTCAGAATTAATGGAGAAATAAGATACTTCCATGACAAAGAACAGCTGAAGAACTTCAGGATCACCAAGCCAATCCTGCAAAGAATACTGAAAGAAAGTTTAGATACACTTAGGAAAAAACTACTAAGCAAAGCAGACAATTAAACAGAATGGAAAGATAAAGATGCAACAGCAGAAAGATAACATGCAAATGATAAACCAACATATAACAATTAAACATTAATGTAAATGGTCTCAATGCACGAATTAAAAGAAACAAACTCGCAGAATTGATCAAGAAACAACATCCAACCATATGCTGTCTACAAGTAACCCATCTAACCCAAAAGAATACTCACAGACTGAAAGTCAAAAGATGGAAAACAATACTTTATGCAACAGGAACCAACCCCCAAAAGCATGGGTAGCTATTCTGTTTGCAGACAATGTGAACTTCAAACCAAGAATGATCACAAGAGATAAAGAAAGTCATTACATACTGGTTAGGGGAAAACTACAAGAGGAAGAGATAACCATCTTAAATATATATATATATATATATATATATATATATATGCACCAAATTCCAGAGGACCCATTATACAAAGCAAGTATTAACAGAAATGAAAAACACAATTATAACAGGAGGACTTAACACACCATTGACACTAAGGGACAGATCAACCAGACAGAAAATCAGCAAAGAAATAACAGAACTGAATCAAACATGTGAACAAATGAACTTGATAGATATATACAGAGTGTTCTACCCAACAACAGAGGAATACACATTCTTCTCAGCAATACATAGGACATTCTCTAAAATAGATCATATATAGCCCATAGAATATATTTATTTTTTTTAATTTTATTTAAGGAGAAAAAGAAAAAAAAAAACAGAAAAAGGGTACAAGTTATACAGAATTTCAGAAAAAATAAATGGTAGGAAATCACTAGTAGATTACATATTGTCATCTTAGAAATAGCTGTTCAGTTACAAAATTAAAGCATATAAAGTGGACTTTCAAACAGTGATACTGCAAACAGGTTTGTTCAATGATCCACCAAAACTCACTAATATGGTTATCTATCTTATACATTTAAATATATACACAGTTATATCTTTTAGAGCACTTTATCTCCTTTCTTTTGCACAATGACAATTACACATTTTGGGTTTTATTACTCCCACAGTTCTTATTACTTTTTTTTTGAAGAGAGTAAACCAAATGTGACATAACAGAATGGAGTCAGTTAAATCAAAAGGATGGACATAATACATAATGTAAAAACAAAATACAAGGTGATCTACAATGGTTATCATATTGCCTCTTGCTATCTTAAAAATAATTAACTATATCATCAGTTATAATAAAATTGAACAAAACAGTAAAGAATAAATCCAAAACATTGGAGACATGACAGGACTTTAAAAGAAGATAATAGTCAACCAGAATGGGTGTCATAATGAATCTATGGTCTTCACAGTTGTTGCCTATACTTTCAAACTTGGTACTATCAAGCAAAGCAGAATAGGGGAAAACCAGTCAAAACAAGATAGTGAGGGAATTACGGGGTTATAAATCAAGTTAATAGAAAATCAAAGTGGGTTACTATAATATATCCTGCTATTTTAATTTTCCCTTAATTAAAAAGATAAAAATAAAAAAGTAAATAATTTAAAAAAGGAGATTGAGATAAAAGAGGGCATAACAACAAAACAGTGAAGGTCAAAACATAACCATTTAAGCAAAATAGTGTTTCACCACAAGATATCCTGACATAAAAGTAGTTACCATAGTGTCTCTTCCCTTGAAATCTTTGAATATAACTTCGTATACTGCAGCACCAAACATATCAAGACAATGTAAAACCATTCAAGAGAATGACAATATTACAGGGTATTTAGAACCAACTATCAGAAAATGAACAATGGTTTCTGTATAATCTCCTTGTCTATAAAAGTTTTTATTTATATTATCACATATAATAAAATCCAATAAGATACAACGTGTTAAGACCAATGGAGACAGAAGAATACAAGCTTGATGGGACTTCAAAACAAGAGGATATTAAATCAGCACTACCTATCATGATGTCTTGTTTTCTCCAAAATAGCTGTTCCTACCATCCAACCTTCTCTGCCTCCTTTCTGTTGAGCTCTTTTTGTGTCATTAGTTGTCACTTTGTCTTCTTCATTTCGCTTTCTGCTCCATTCATTGTGGCCTCTCTGCCACTGTTTCTGGGATCTTGGTATTTTCCTTTTTTAGAATATCCTGCAGTATTCTCTGTAGAATTGAATTGGTGGTTGCAAATTCCCCTAGTTCCTCATTGTCCTGGAAGCACCTTGATTTTCCATCAATTTCTAGGGACAGTTGTGCAGGATATATCAATCTTGGCTGGAGGTTATTATCTTTCAAAGCTTGAATTATTTTCCCACATACTCTTCATGATTTGATGGTTTATGGTGAGAAGTCTCCTGTAATTCTGATGGGTGTTCCCTTGTAAGTGATCTGTTTCTTGTCTCTGACAGCTTTTAATATTCTGTGCTTATAATGGATTTCTGGAATTTTGATTATTATATGCCTGGGTGTAGCCCTGTTTGGGTTGTAGGTGGCTGGGGTCCTTTATGCCTCATACATTTGAGTATCTTTACCTTTTGCTAAATTAGGGAAATTCTCTTGGATTATTTCTGTGAATAGCTTTTGTAGTCCATTTGTTTGTGTCCCTACTTCTTCCTTTATGTTCTTAATTCTTAAGTTATAGATCTTCTTATCATCTTCTAGCCTTTCTATTATTGCTGTTTGTTTTGTTATTTTTAAGAAGTTTTTCATTTCATGTTCCCACATTACAAATCTGCCCTTCAGTTCAGATAAGCTATCCTTAGTTTCTTTCAAGCTGTTATGCCAGCTTTCGATAGAATTTTTATTTTCCTGGTAATCTCTTTGAACCTGCATCACATATTCTATGTTTTCTCTATTTTCTCCATCAAACAATTCTCCCCTTTTTTTCTGTTCTTCAATTCTACCATATGTTTTTTTGGGGCGGTGCTTAGCATTTCTCTAACTATTCTACTGATATCTTGCTTTATTTCATTAAATACTTCACTTTTGAACTCGTCTATGAGGCTCCAGAGATATCACTTTATGTCAGTTGGTGCCATGTCTGATATTGCATGTTTTCTGTCCTCCTTTGCATTTACCTTTCCTGGATCAGTGTCCTCAGGATTGGGGATTGAGGACCCTTTCTTGCTGCTCCCTCTTCCCATACTTTTTTTTCCTTCCATACAAGTGTATATAGGAGGCCCATTTTTTTCTTGGTTGGTTCCAGTTTGTTTGAATCCACCAGCGAGGTGTTCCCGCCCCTTGCAGTGCACTAGGGAGACAGAGACGTGGGCAGTGTCTGCTTAGCCCTCTCCTCCAGGTCAGTCAACCTACTGAAGGCTTCACTGCTAGGGTGCACCGCCAGGTGCTGGGACCTGGTTTGGGCTAGCCTACTGGGTCTTAGTCAGTGGCGTCACCCAGGATAAGTGCTCCGCACCAATCCCGCTTGAGAGGGGAATATGCAACTAAAGTCACTGTAGCGTCCTTTTCTGGCTAGTCTGCCTGGTCCCAGAATGTCCTTTGCTGGAGCCTCCTACTCTATGGAAGGGTCCCCATTCCACTCACTCCCCGCAGGTTGATGCAGGGCTCCCTGCCAGTCCCACTCTCACTCCGTCGATTCCCACTCTCAGAGCTTTGGTGCCAATTTGTACGCAACAGCAGCAGCAGCAGAAAATTCAAATCACGGCTTCCAGAGGTGTGGGTTCCAGCTTCCGCACTGAGATTTTATCTGTTCCTGTTATAGCACTGGGATAGCATTTCCAGTTGTTTTCTCTCAGCTTAGTTCGTTCCTGGGTCAGCAGGGTATATCTCCCCTTGCTTAGGACTCCTCGCACCGCACCATTCCTGGATTCTAAGATGGGTATCTCAGAGAGTCTCCGATAGCTGCTGTTATCTATCTGCCATGTTCTTCCAGAAGCGCCACAGAACATATTTAAATCAATACAAAAGAGTTGAAATTACCCCATGTATGTTATGGGATCATAGTGCCATAAAATTAGAAATTAATGATAAGAGATACAACAAAAATCCCACAAACACATGGAAACTGAACAATACACTCTTTAATAATCAGTGGGTCACAGGAGAAATTAAAGAAATTGAGCAATATCTACAAACAAACAAAATACAAATACAATCTACCAACATCTGTGGGATGCAATGAAAGATGTCCTCACAGGGAAGTTTAATGCACTGAGTTCCCACTCAGGAAAACAGAACAAATGCAAATAAATAACCTGATGCTATACCTCAAACATCTAGAAAAAGAAGAGCAAGTCAAGCACAAAGCCAAAAGAAGGGGCAAAATTATAAAAATCAGAGCAGAAATTAATGCAATAGATACTAAGAAAACAATCCAAAGAATCAATGAATCAAAGATTTGGTATTTGAAAGAATGAATAAAATTGATAATCCCCTAGCCAACCTGATTTTAAAAAGGGAAGAAAAAGCTGAAATTCATGCAATAAGGAATGAAAAAGGCAAAATCACTACAGACTTTATAGAAATATAGAAGATCATCAGCACCTATTTTGAAAACCTCTACTGTCACAGGTTCGATGACAGAAGAAATAGATTCCTAGAAACACATGAAGCACCAAAGCTAGGGCAAGAAGATGTAAAACTGCTGAATAGCCCAACATCTATTAATGAAATTGATAATGAAATTAAGTCCTTACCTACAAAGAAGAGCCCAGGCCCAGACGGATTCACTGTGGAATTCTAATGCCGACACTCCTCAAACTCTTCAATGAAATTGAAAGGAAAGCAATCCTTCCTAAGTCATTCCTGGAAGCAAATATTACTCTAGTATCAAAACCTGAGAAAGATCCAACTAAAAAAAAAGAACTACAGGCCAGTCTCCCTAATGAAAACAGATGCAAAAATCCTCAATAAAATATTGGCAAATAGGATGCAGCAAATGATCAAGAAGATCACACACCACAACCGAGTGGAATTCATCCCAGGCATGCAGGGATGATTTAACATATGTAAATCAATAAGTGTAATCTACCATATCAATAAAGCCAAAAAGTAAAAAAAAACCACCATCATCTCTATAGATGCAGAAAAAGCTTTTGATAAGGCCCAACACTCCTTTATGATAAGAACCTTACAGAAAATTGAAATAGATTGTCTTTACCTCAATATATTAAGGCCATCTACAAAATATCAACAGCCAGTATCATACTAAATGGCCCAAAATTGAAGGCCTTCACCTTAAAATCAGGCACAAGACAAGGATGTCCCTTATCATCACTCCTATTTAATATGGTACTGGAAATACTAGCCAGAGCAATTAGAAAAGAGAAAGAAACAAAAGGGGTAAAGATAGGAAGAGAAGTTAAATTATCATTATTTGCAGATGACATGATACTTTACACAGAAGACCCCCAAATCTCCATTGGAAGACTCCTAGATATAATAAATAAATTCAGCAATGTAGCTGGATACAAAATCAATACTCAAAAATCAATAGCATTTCTATACACTAACAACAAGATCTCAGAGAGAGAAGTAAGAGAAGCCACACCCTTCACACTAGCAACCAAAAAAAAATGAAATATTTAGGAATTACTCTCATGAAAGAAGTGAAAGGCCAATACAAGGAAAATTATAATACTCTGAAAAATGAAATTGAAGAGGATCTCAGAATGTCGAAAGACATTCCTTCCTCATAGATAGGAAGAATAAATATTGTGAAAATGGCCATTTCTCAAAACTGCTATACAAATTCAATACAATCCCAATAAAAATACTAAGCAGCAAAGGCAAGGCAGGAGGCATCACAATCCCTGACTTGAAATTATACTACAAAGCAACCGTAGTAAAATCAACATGGTACTGGAATAAAAACAGGGCCGAAGAACAATGGAATAGATTACAAGATACAATCACAACTACAAACACACTCAACCACATTATTTTTGATACAGGGGCCAAACATGTTCACTGGAAAAATGACAGCATCTTTAATAAATGGTGATGGAAAACCTGGCTCTCCACATTTCGAAAACTAAAACAAGACCCATGCCTATTACCATGTACTAAATTAAAATCTAAATGGATCAAAGATCTGAATATTAAAACAGAAGCACTAACTCTATTGGAAGACAAATTGGATAAAACCCTTGAAGACATAGGGGTAGGTAGAGAATTCATGAACAGGAATCAAACCACACAGGAAATACTTCCCAGAATCAATAACTGGGATGGCCTTTTATTAAAAAGTTTGTGCACATCAAAAGAAATCTCCAGCATAGTGAAAAGAAAACCCATAAACTGGGAAAAAATCTTAGTGAGCTGTCCCTCAGACAAAGGCCTTCTGTCTAAAACATATGAAGAATTAAAAAAAAAATCAGACCCCCAAAATTCTAAGATCCAATCCAAAAATGGGCATCTGAGATGAATAAATACTTCTCAGATGAAGAAATACAAATGCAAAATAAATACATGAAAAAATGTTCATCATCATTACTCATTAGAGAAATGCAAATTAAAACCACACTGAGATACCATCTCACTCCTGAAAGAATGGCCAGGATCAAGAAAACTGCCAACAAGTAATGCTGGAGCGGCTGTGGGGAAAAAGGAACTCTCTTGCACTTTTGGTAGTATTATAGACTAGAGCAACCATTGTGGAGGTGAGTCTGGAGATTTCTCAAAAAGCTGGGATTGGAAGTCCCATTTGTTCCAGCTATTCCCAGAAAAACTAAAGAATCATACCACAGTGATAATATGTGCACCCATTTTTATAGCAGCACAATTTGTAATAGCCAGATCTTGAAAATGACCCAAGTGTCCATAAACTGAGGAATGGATAAAAAAGTTGTGCTATTTTTATACGATGGAGTACTACTCAACTATAAAGAAGGATCACATTGAGATATTTATAAATAAATGGGCTCAGCTTGAGACCATAGTCATAAGTGAAATAAATCAAACTCACATGTATAAATACTGAATACTTTCCCTAGTGTAAGAAATGGTAAGAATACATAAAAGTATGTGGTAAACCTGATTCCCCATTATATTGCTTTGAAGCCTTATAATGTTTTCATTAATTGGAATGGTTCTATTTTGCATTGTTTGATTTTAATGTCTGTGATGGTATGAACAGTTATTTTGATGAAAATAAGACAATATAATAGCTAGTGCTGATACAATATCATTTTATTTTGAAGTCCCATGAAGCTTTTGTTTTACTGTCTGCATCAGTTTATCATGTTGAATCTTATTGGATTTTATTATATGTGATAAGATAAACAAAAATTTTTTATAGACAAGGAGATAATATAGAAACCATTGTTCAGTTTCTGTTAGTTGGCTCTAAATATCCTGTAATACTTTCATTCTCTTTAATGGTTTTACACTGTCATGTTGTGTTTGATGCTATAATATATGAAGTTATACTCAAATATTTCAAGGAAAGAGACACTATGGTAGCTACTGTTATTGCGGGTTATCTTGTGGTGAAACACTATGTTGCTAAATTTGTTCTGTTCTGTCCTGTGTTATTGTTGTTATGTCCTCTTTTATCTTAATCTCCTTCTTTTAATTTTTTAATAAAAAAGAGAAAAGAGACTTAAATAATCAAAAATGTCCAGTGATAAAGTTTCAACATGAAGAGGTTTTCATAAGATAAAATTTATGCACAAGAAGTTGTGCATAGAAGCCCCTTAACACTGGACTAAATTTTTATCTAAAATTCCTATCTTTAGCAATATCTGTCTCAGGCAAGACATGTATATGGGGTAGATGAGTTCATATAAGAAACAACTTTAATGTAGCCATATATAAATAGCATTGTCATAAATACTGCAATGTGTTTTATGAAAAGACCTCAAAAGTGTTTAAAAGAATATACACATAATAAAGTTAGAAGGATGTGGAAAATCAGAAAAAACACAAGTAAGCATAAAAGTACATGTGTTTTTATATTAACTGAAAGAAGATGGATTATTATCTTAAAATCAGAGACATTTCAATTGGAGTATAAGGAATTAAGTCCTAAATTAGGTTTTTATTTGAAATATTCTTAAAATAATTGAATAAGATTGTAAAATAGGTAATTAGCAGGAAAGGTGAGAAACAGAAAGAAAACTTATGTAAGATAATTAAAACTAAAAAGAAGGATTGAAGATACATAATAAAAATTAATTAAATGGATGAAGAGCATATCATAAACCTGAGTACATCAAATGGCATGAAGACAAAAATATATGAGAAATATAATATACATTTCTTAAATACAATTACGTGGAACATTTATCCCTGTCAGGAATGGTTGAAATCTGAAACAAAAAATTAAGGACATGCAGGAATGCAATAACTCAATAATAACTTTAATATAGTTATCAGAGAATACACAGGCCCTTACATAAGCATGTTTAAGCTAGCTGCAAAAAATACCTTAAACAGTATAAAAACTAGTTTTATTGGCCATATTATTTATTCTATCGAATATTATTTATTCTATCAGTTAGACACTGATGACTAACCCATTCTCAAATAGCTGGAGATCCTTGAGCAAGGAAAAAACCATCTAGAATGCAATGAGAAGTAGAATCCATAACAATCAGTTTCATGGGAAATAGCAGAAACTATATATAACTAATGTTTTATGGCTTATATAGTTCAAATACAGTTAAAATAGAAATGCTGTGGTCATTTTAAGAAATTAGCAAAAGCATATGAAATTAAATAGAAAGAGTAAATTATTTAATATACAGCAGAAAATAGTGACAACACAAAAGAAGAAGAGTACATAAGTTTTGAATTTATGGTTATAAACAAGCATTTGCACACTGAAGTGTATGCAAAGAGGAATGGAACAAATTCGTCAGAACTCACGGCAAGTGAGGATTTCAGTGATTGGATAAATTAAATATTCTTTTTTACAGCAGCCCGACCATGTCTCTAGATTCATATCAGACAAAATATCCAGCAGTGTAACATCTGGCCCAGCAGCTGCCAAACACATCCTGAGCGTAAAAATGAGCTTTGACTGCACTTGGAAGCTAAAAAGGAGGCTGCCAAGGAGGAAGGCCTTTAGTATCGCCAGCCACAGACAGAAACAAGGCCACCTTAATACAGAAGTATTAGGTATGTGATATTCTGTCTCAATTCTAAAAGTAAAATCCAGAAAGGACAGAGTCATACACATTTAATAAAAGGTCGCAATTGTTAAGTATTTAGGTCATCAACTTTGGGACATACTCCTGTAATTGTAACATTTCTGTTTAGGCAAGAATGTGAAACAAAATTAGGATCATTTTCTCTCCATGTAGATCAAAGTATGTAAAAAAGGGTTAGTCTCTGCAAATCTAAAAGCTCAGGGCTCCTGACTTCATAACTGACAGTGATGTGAAAGGAACCAGATAACTGTTGCTAATTTGCACGTGGATCAGTATTTCACTTTAATATCCATTCTATTTCTCTCTCACTGACATATTTTTATTATTGGACTCAATCAATATTCATTCTTGAAATTTAAAAATAAGATAACATCAAGACCTCTCTTGTTTGATTGTATAGGTCTGTCTCTAAATTCTCTTTCTCAATTTAACATAGGAAAACATTGAATTCTAGGAACCATCTACTTCCTGTAGAATATTGACACATAATTTTGCAAGTATTTCAGTCACAGAATGAAAATTCCTTTCTAAACCACAGCCTGCCAGCCACTGCTGAATTATTTGCTTCATAACTAATATGGGGGAGAAATATAGTAAAGCAGTGTATTTGATTTATTCATAAAATTAAATGAATAAGAAGCCATACTATTATAGATCTGTAAATTATCTCACATGGACCACTATAACTTTCATATCCAATCTGTGAAAGATACCTACCAAATATCTGAGCAGCATCACTATGATTAGTGTCATTCATAAGAAAAATTTAAAAATGAGATTGCAGTCATTACACAAGAAGAACTAGGTGAGATAGTTTAAGAAGAATTATGAAAATCTAATTTCTGGGGCTGGGGATTTAGCTCAGCGGCATAAGCACCTGCCTTGCAAGCAGGCGATAGTGAGTTCGATCCCCGGTACCGATAAAAATGAAAAAGACAAAAAAAAAAATAAAATAGAAAATCTAATTTCTACACAAAATATGAAATAGCAATGAATAATGTTACAACTGTAAGTTTTTTTAATAGAGAGATTCATGTTAAATGTTTTCATAGATTTTGTAGTTAGCAGAAAAACCTGATTGATATCAGAAATGTGGGAAATAGTTTGCTTAGTGGTAATTAATTTGTGCATAGTTCACAAATATCATAACCATATTAAAAGTATAAAGCTAATACTGCTAGCCTTAAAAGTTGTTGTGATTGTGACACAACATAAATATTATTGACTAGGTTTTAACTATAGTATAGAGATCATTTGTTAAGTATTTGCATACATCTTGACATATACTTTGTAGCCAGATCTTCACCACAATTCGAAAAGATGGGTTTTATTCCCTTTACACATAATTTCTGGAGACAGAAGTTTAAACAATTGTCTACTCACTCATCACAAAGTGGTAAAGGGTAGAGCTGAAAAAAGAACTATGTGTGTCATTTACAAGCACCGTGTTCATAATGCCGTATGAATGGATCTTTATGTCATGTGTATATCAGATGTATCACAAAGAAAATAAAATTTCTACTTTAAGGCTATATTTATATTTTATAGTCCCTGTCAATTTTATTTATTACTATTAATGTTCTTACCACTTTCAGTAGTTCCTTTAATTAGTCTCCAAAATATAATTCTTTTGAGGGGGGACAGGTACCAGGGATGATATGCATAACCTTGCACTTGCTAGGCAGGCACTTGTGCCACTGAGCTATACTCCCAGCCTTCTCTCCTTATTTTTACCTAGCTTCAAAGGTTCTTATGTAGTTTCATTATTTTAATATACTCATAAATATTTATGAAAGTATACATATATCATAAACAGACATACAGCATGTGTACAGTTATGGATATGTTAACATTTGGCCTAAATTTAACTCATATAAGTGTGAGAACAACTATTGCAAAGCTTCTGAAATATTTCAGTGCTATCTCACATTTCCTAACATAAAATAAGAGAAAAATCTCACATTTAAGATATTTTAGCAATTCGATATATTTAATATATCAAAAGGTATATATTTTGTTTTCTACTGTCAACTCAGACTTTACATTGGTATGAATGCATATATCATTTGCATTTTCATAAAGAAAACACATTGAATATTTAATAGTTTATATAATAAGAAAAGATTACCAAAATCTTACTATTCCAAAATGTGTTAGCTAAAGTATAACTATTATTATAAAAACCCTGAAGTCTCACTTGAGCTATCATGCATTAAGGTAGACAAGTAATTTAGTGGTCAAAATTTAATCAACTGAAATGTATACATTAGTAAAGCAATGTTTGCCTTTGACTCATCTTTACCAATGATTCATCAAAGATCACTACTTTACTTCCCTTTTCCTGTTTTTAATTCTTATGATATTATATACTGTATAAAGTATAATTCCTTAAATAATGTGTTAGTTAATAATTAAGGGTCAGCAGAAAAATGCTTAAAGGAGATTACAAATCAAAAACCTTAGATTCCTTAATAAATACAAACATAAAAATGAGAAAGTATTACTTGCTTTTCTAACCTTAAGATTGCTTACAGTTTGCTGGTATGCACTTGATCTTCTTAAAGTAAATTAAGCCATGCCTCCAGCTTCTGACTAACAGCTGGCAGGTCACAGAGTAGATTTAAACAGTTAAGTATCCCCAAATGAACGAGCAACTTTATTATATATCCAGATTTCTTTTGTCTTAGTTCATATTCTAAGCAAAAGGCTTCAAATCCTCAAACTGTGAAAGCATCAATGATATGGAGTAATCTACAGTGAATACCCAGTGACAAGTGTTATGATGTAGAAGTAGAAGCCATTCTTCGCTTCACAAAAGGGGAGGATTATTTTGGTCCAGCAGAATCTCATCATTTACATCCTTTTGGGTATACATCAGTAGTTATCAATCCTGTCGAAATTCTATACTTCAGTAATTATTTTCTTTCCTATTTCTCTATACACTCATTCATTACATCAAGAGCTGAAATCATGGCTAATTGAATATGCTTCAGTATGAGTTTTTATATTCACTGAATCAGAAATGTGTAATAGAGAAATTGGAATTAACAGTGTTTAAGAATGCAAAACAGAAAAGACAGCTGCATGCGTTGTTTAGCAGTAAGTACATTAAGCCTTTTCATCTACTGTGCTGATGCTTACATCAGTATCATGACTTTGATATAATTGAAGTCAATTTTAAATAAAATATATAATAATGTGTTTCATTTTACTTGCCATAGCACTGAGTCACAGGGTGTCCCACAACTGAGGGGGGGGACTTGAGCAAGCAGAGCTATAGGCAAAGTCAAACATTTTTCAGATTTAAGGTTGAAATGTAATAATCTAAAAAACAGGAAGTTAAAAATAAATAATGTAATTTTATTTTTATAGTGTTTTCCTTTTGTGAGATTCTTGTTTCAAAGGCTAAAGAAATGTATTGCTATTTTTTCGTGGTCTGTTAATTGTTTTATTAATAAATAATGACCTTATCCTCCACAAAAGTTATAACTAGTTCAATTAAAGTGTTTACCTAGGAATATTCTTTTAAGAATTTATTTAACAAAATAAACAATCTTTAAATCTATCCAGCCCATTGCACATTAAGGTCATGATACAAAGGTACTTTAACACAAGTTAATTTTGAATGGGCAGTAGTTTCATGAAAAACCTGAATTAACTGAAGGAAGATATGCCAAAATTTAATGGTAGAATATAAATATTTTGCTACTTTGCTCCTTTAAGTCTTACTTAAAAATTATAAAATGAAAGTGCATTGTTTACTAATTCAATTTGCATCAAGTATGTACATGTGTGGGCTCCTATGTCATGGGTGCTACACTAGATCTGTTACATAACACTAAAAATATTAATGTGTAATATTTTTACCAACTATTACAAGGTGAAATAAGGGATTCATAGGCAGTACATCTTCAACATCCATCATATGTAGCAATAACTGACTTTTACAAAGAAATTAACATTTGTCACATAAAATAGAGAAAATGCATGTGAGTTCTTTACCTGCAAAATAAGTTACTCCAGTCGACATTCTTAGAAGTATATTTCCATAAACATAATATTTTATATTGAATATTTGAAAAACCAAGTAACAAGTGAATGTTCACATCAGTGGTTATGACTCAATAGTTAGACTTCAGTAAAGCACATCATAAGCAATATAGAACAATTAAAATATGGTTAACCCTGGAGAGGGAGTACTACTACAAAAATAATTGTCATATCAAAAATGTATTTACTTAAAATGTAAATGATATGATAATGCCTTTCTATCCAATAATAGAAAAGGACAACTTTACCATGTAAATCACTTTTTCTTAAGATCCAATAGCTGATTTATAAATGCTGTTTTATAAAGTAGTCTGTGAGCTCTTTCCAGAAGATAAGGAAGGTTTTTAATAGATCATAGTGAAAAATGCAGCATAAGTTTATAATACCCTTAAGGAAAAAAAAACTTATTTTGAAATTTTATTCTGTTGATTCCAGCTGATAACTTTATTACAACACTAAAATGACAAAATAAAAAATAAGAAATAAATAAAAAGTCAAGAGTACTATGTTAAACTCTCAATTGTGGAGGGTTTTTTTTTTTTTTTCTCCTGGAAACCACTACTTTGGAGAAAGAAAAAGCAAATTTTCTAGTAATGGCCCCAAGAGTAACCAGATTAGGCCGTGCAGGCCATAGAGAGTGTGCTGCAAATACTTAACTCCAGAGCTGTATCATAGAGGTAGTCGATGAGAAGACCTATGGGCCAGTGACTGTTCTGCAATAAAACTTTATTTACAAAAGCAGCTATGCAGAGAACACAGTTCACAAACAAGTTCGCCAAGCACTCGCACTCTCAAGTAGCTTTGGGGCCTCTTCAGCACTGCATAAGCCTGTTAGGGACATGCCACAGCCCGGATTCCACATCTTCTTCTGCTGTCATTGTGTCAGCCTCTACCAGTCAAAGGTGAAGCCACTCACTCCCCACAGTGTAGAGAGTGCCGTCTCTTCATTTTCCCTTAACAAGCTTCTGACAAGCAGTCGTGAGTCCAATGTACGTACTCACTCAAATTCTGGTAAAGTTTTATTGTAATTATTTTTATTTTTTAGAGTTTAAATTGTCAGTATGCTCAAAACTTACTCAAATATTACTTACATACTTACAGTATGCTCTAGAAACTTCTAGAAGGAATTAAAACATGACATGAGGGATAAATAAATTTCCTAACAGGAAGGTGAAGCTTCTGTTCTGTTTCTGAATTTAACCTGATATTTTTGTCAGCCAGGGAAGAAGGAAAAGCTACTTTTGTAGCAGCTTTTATACAGTCAGGTCAGCATTGCTACGGATGCTGTTTAAATATTTGTAGGCCTATAACAAACTTGTTTGAGATCCAGTTTAGGAAGAGTAGTCAGAACAGCAATGTTGGAGCATTTGAAATAAATTGTTTTCATGATGTATACAGTTAATTACAAAATTTCTTCCAGGAGATATTGGCATTTCGGACAGGGAAGTCTGCTTTTGAGATTATCCCATGCAATGAAGGATGTAGCACTCTTTACCTTGTTCTTTTAATGTAAAATCTACAGCACTTCCTAGTTATTATGAAAAGAAAGACTATCCTGATATATATTTCAATGAGATATTGCTGTTAGGCAATTAATATTATGAATACAGAAAAGGAAGTTAGGTATAATTTTTTTTTCTAGAGAGCTTATAACAGTCTTAATAGTCAATGTAGTGGTAAATATTTGTGAAAGGTTTTTTTTTTTTAAATTTTTTTTTTTGTTTTTGGAGAGAATAATCCTAGACTGACAGATAGTTTAATGATAACTTTTTGCAGCAACTCAATGTATCATAAACTAAGTCAGACTTTTTTTCACCAAGAAAGAGCATTTCAAAAAAGGCCATATAAGACCTAAAAGTGACAGTAGCATACACTAGCACGAGAATTATAACCTTTTAAGTTCAACTGATAGTAAAGTAATAGGCTAGGAATAATAGGCATTAAAATATGACTGTTCATTTAGTCAAATTATAGAAACCTTCATAGGGTTGCATTAGCACTTCAAGTATTATTCCAATCTTGTTAAAAACTCATGCAAAAAATGTGTGTATGTTACATGAAAGTAATGTGTTAGTATTTTGCACAACAGTGGAAGTACTGTCTACTTATTAATATATAATAGTATGTATTTTATGAATAAACTAGAAGAGAGGAGCTTGGAGTAACCAAACATAGTGATAATAAGGAGATGGAAATTATTTTAATTGGAACCAGAAACACTGTGTGTATGTAAGGACATATTACACTATATTCCATAAGCAATATATCATTGTTATCTATAGTAACTTTTTAAAGTTTAAGAATACAGAAATGATAACTATCTGATTTGGTCATTGATAATGCACATATATGTCAAATTATGATACTGTCTCCCAAAATTCTGCAATTAAAATGATGAAAAGAGAAAGGGAAATAACAGGAGGAAAGAAAAACACAGAAAATTATGTGTGTCTTTAAGTGATTGGCAGGGAAATATCATTGTCAGATCATGTTTTCAGGTAACACTGTGATAGAAGAATAGCATAATGTGAATCCCAGAAGACCAAGGCAGGCAGAGTTGGAGTTATAAAATAGAAACACGATGGAGAGGAGAGAAAGGATAAAAGACATGTTAAAAGTTTCAAGCTTTGGTAAAGTTTTGCGTGAGGGCAGAGAGGAATTGTGAAGAATCAAGGGTGACTTATTGATTTTTAACTCGTATAAAGAAGTATATTGCTGCAACATTCCTTGAGAAAAAAAAAAAAAAAGAAAGAAATACAGAAGTGGAAAGGGCACAGAAAAAGAAATGTATTCAGATCTGGCCATTTGGAGTTAAGGTGCCTCTGAAACAACCAAATGGAGCTGTCCAGCACTCGGTGGTTGGAACTTTGATGGATATCCCCACTTGGCAGACTTTGTAATAAAGTCAATACTTGTCTTCTGTTTGACAGAGCATCTGAAACTCCCTTAAAACATGCAGAGACTGAACACTATAGGTGAATGTGTTCTCTGAAGAAAATTATTTCACTCCTGAATTTTTGAAAATGTATACTAATATGAATATTTATGGGTAACATATTTTGTACCAGATACTCATTTATGTGACTACCCATACTGTATTTGCAATCTTCAAAGAAAGGTTCATTAATTTTCTATTCATATACAACATATGAGAAATTCAAATCACTGAGAGATCAAATATCTGCTAGCTTTTACTTAGTCAATCATCTGTTCACAAAGGAAACCATGTTTTGACCCAGGCAAATTGCAAATGGTTTACTGTACTTGTCTCAATGGATGCCAAACTTTCCACTTATCCTAATATTTACTGATTCATTTTAAAATGTATGCCAGCTGAAGAGTAAACAAAATTGGATATTTGATGGATCTTGCTGTAGCTATCTTTGTCTGTACTTTTTAGAATGGCCACAGACAGAAGGTGTTCTAAAGATTTCTTTTCATATATCATCTATACTTTTGCTTTTTTGTTGTTGTTGTTGTTGTTGGTATGAATCTGGATATTGAACTCAGGGCCTTCATACCGAACTGCATCTTCTGCTGATTTTTATATATTTTATTTTGAGGCAAGGGTTTAATAACATACTCAGAGTTGGCTCTAATTTATGATTCTACTTCCTCAACCTTCCAGAGTGCTGAGATTACAGATATGCACCACCAATCCCATAAAATTATCTTTATTTAGGTAATATTTGGGAGGGGGTGGGTACTGGGAATCAAACTCAGGACCTTATGCTTGCCAGGCAGTCGGCGCTGCTGAGCCATACCTGGCCCATCATTTTCATTTCTAATTCTACAAAACAAAATGTTTCTTTTTGAAATTAAAGATAATATTCAATTATAGAGTTAG
This sequence comes from Cavia porcellus, assembly GCF_034190915.1. NCBI lineage: Eukaryota > Metazoa > Chordata > Mammalia > Rodentia > Caviidae > Cavia > Cavia porcellus. Next base: position 7,946,054 of record NW_026947500.1, on the reverse strand, counting down.
ATATAACCTGAGTTTTATTCATGCTCTGAAACCTCTAACATACAGGGTTTTGTGAAGTTTCCATAACTCCAGAGCCATATGTCATATCTTTAGGGAACTTCTAATATACAGTAACTGTAAAAACGTTTAAGTGGAAATATATACTCATTACACTTTAAATCCTAAATATATGAACAGGCTTACCAGAGAAGCTTTACAATATAGTTCTCCAAAATAACAGAGAAAGTTACTTGTTTACCCTCTTTTTCTTCATAAACAGTTATGAAGCCTCAAAATATTTTATAATAATTATATTTCATAACTTCTCAAGGGAGTTTAAGAGTAGGAAGCAGATATTAACTCTATAAGGACTCTAAAAAAACAATAAATTTGAAAGTAGTATATACAGTGAAGAAATAATTCACCATCCTTATCTCTTTTCCTGGCCTGCTTCTGTTTCACAGGCTATGTTCTAGATGTGCAGATAAATTTCTAAGATCCTATTTGCATACTCCCTGTTCATGTTCCTGGGTTCTTTTTCTACTGCCTCTAATTGAGTTACTTTCCTGCTCACTGAACCTCACTGAAATGTTATACATGTTGTGCCTATTATGATTGCCTTTGTCCTGGGATAGCTTTTCTATAACTTACTTCATTTCACGGTGGGAAGACCTAAGTCCAATTATTTCAAACCACCTGTTCAGATTGAACTACCTAACCTCAGGACACATATTCAATTGTTATCTCAGCCCAGTTTGGCTGCTATAATAAAATGCCATAAACTAGAGAGCTTATAAACAATGGAGGTTTGTGTCTTATAGATCTGGAGCCAGTAAAGATGAAGAGAAAGACACCAGGAGCCTTAGTGTTGGTCTACGATTAAAGCTAAGTTTCTGACCCATATGTGCAGCTTTTTAGCTGTTTCCCCACATGGCCTAAGTGTAGGAGACAACTCCAGTGACTCCCTCTGAATGCAAAACAATTGCTGTGACTCTGATTATTTGGAGATTCATTTCCTTATACTGATAAATAAGAAGCTGGTTAGGATATTTCCTTATTTTTTCAGTTGGCTCTAAGCATTGCAAATAAGGCTAGCCAAAGTGCTGGCATGTAATTTCTAAAACCAACAGAGAGTCCTGTTTCCTAGCACAGTGTTCTCCATACAGAATATGCACAGGATACGAGCACATGAGATGTTAGAGCAAATAGCTCCGGGAATATCAAGTGGGTACTGGGTATGAGCCTCAAGATAAAGGGGCTATGACTCCCAGGGCACAAGAGTTCTCATACAAGAAACTGAAGTGACAGCCTCCCAAAACAATTCCATTGCTATTAATTGGGTTATGTAAATTGACCCTTCTACATATCTCTGCAATTTACAGAGATGCCATTCTTGCACCTAGCTAGCCAGCTCAAGTTGCTCACGTAATTCCCGCGTAATTCCCGCGATCCTCACTATCACTCATCCCTGAGCCACGCCTCTTCTTCACAAGATAATAAATTCTGGGAGAGGCCTAGGATCAAGGCCTTTTGTCTGCATGTCCTCATATGGATTGGATTTAGGACCCCTTGGCTGCCCTTAACTTGGAATATGTCTTGGTGTCTTTACTCTCGCCGTGGATTGCATTGGTGATGGTAGATTGGAATTAACTGGCTGGGATTCCAATAGAGTCTCAGTGGGATTATAAATATAACTTTCTGGATTGTGAGGAAAATTAGAAAGAAGATTACAATACTTGGGTGACTGAACTCAGGATTTTGTATTACAATATAAAAGAGTTAAGGATAGTTCTGAATCCTATTTTTTAAGTAAGAGCACTTATCTTAATTGTGAAAGCTTTGCTGTCATAAGCTAATCAGCCCTCCATGATGGTATTTCCTAGTAAAATCATACTGCAGGCCAGCATTTCAGCATGTGAATTTGAGGATGTGGTCACAAATGCTCAGAGCATAACAGTTACTGCTTATGAAAATATTTTGTCCTAGGAAATTTATACAGACTCAAAGAGAAAAAAAGTTGATATACTTATTTTTTCTATATATAAATTATCATAAAATAGCTTTTAATTGCTAATTTTTATATTTGATATAAAGTAAAATATGTAGTTTAAACATAATATACTATTAACTTTTAAATGTAAAATGCACATGATTCAGAAAGAAATGATGGGAACTCAGAGCTGTAACTAATCCAAAGCCTTGAAGTTATTGTGAAGCCTGAATTTAATTCTATTTCTATCAGGTGTCTACTACACAGATCTGATTGCAATAACCACCTATTTATATAAACACTCTCCATTCAAAAAGGATTATTTGAGGTCAGAGTTTGATAGACTATAATATCCCTTTCTGGATAGAACACAGACACAATAATACTAAATTCTTTCAAAACAATAGCTAAGTTTTCTTCAGTTGTTGTATTCGAGACTTTACCTAGACCTTATATTTTAGTAATCAATTAATATTTGTTAAATGGATGACTGAATTATCATAATGACTTCATTAATTAAAGTGGTAAACCTGGAATTCCCTCAGATGTCAAAAAAGATTATTTAAGTCTCAAATCACAATCCTGTGGTTGACCATGCATTTACAGAAATTCAATTTATAATCTGTCATTGATGGATATGGATAATAAGTGAAAATATTATCCATAGACCAAGCCAAAGAGTTAAGAATTTTGAATAAGAATACACAAATATAAAAATGGCAGCCCCCCAAAAATCACTCTCCACAAAAACATACGAAGCTTCTGACATTCAAAGTGTGTATATATTTTAAAGCAGCCACTAAGATAAAACCTAGCCTATATTTCCATGATCTACAAGTATAAATTAGGATTGCCCTTCAAGACTCTAGGCAAAAAGAATTAGGGCATAGTCCTCCATAAAGATGAAAACTATATGCTCATCTTTGTTTTCATTTTTATTAATTTTCATTTAAAGTGATGTACAACTTTGTCATTGATGTCAAATTCAGTATACACAGCCAATCACTCAACGATTAATTCTTTTATTCAAATTAGAAATGCATCAAAAAGGGAGTATGTTGGAGAGGGCGAGAAAGCACATTTCAACATGTGTAAATCAAGCCAATGAGAATAAGTTTGTAAGACTACTTGCAAAAACAATATGTGCTTTATTAAAGATTTGTAAGTGAATAAAAAGAGGTTAAAATTTTCATTTCCCTATGCCAGTAAATCAGCTATTACTGGTATATATTTTCAAGATGTACAAATAATAAATATCCTCAGTCTTTTAATCACTAATGACATAGTTTCCAAAATAAGTGATTACAGTTTTTTAAATATTTGAAATGTGACTATTTTCGGCAATCTTGCTTTGTGGATTCTGTTTTCTCTCTTATATCAAATAAATATGATTGTTGCATTAATGGACATCAAATCCCATGTAATCCTGTAAAGACTCAATAGTCTTCTTACCTTGGAAAGATATGTTTCTATTTCCAAAGCAGTTTAATATTATCAGTATGTTTTATTGATACTTCATACACTGCACATTATTTAGTAAAACACTTAGATTGTTTCTACTTTAATTATCACCAGCTTAATAACTTATGTAACCCCTGGAATGATTAGCCTTATTGGAGTCAATCAATCAATTAGTATTCTATATTCACTTACCAAATTAGACATGCAATGTTATTTGGCAAACTTTATCTGTAAGTAAATCAATATTGTGGTATAAACTCATTTATCATTCTTAATGAAAAAACACAAAAAATAAGATGGAGTGAATGAAAAATTCTTACTTAAATCATATTGACTGTTGCTAGAATATGACTATATTTGAAAGAAATTATGAGAAGCATTCAGTGAGCATACAGAAGTTCAGGAGACCATATCTCTGAAGATTCAGAGCAAATAGTATTTTTGTTTTGGCACATATGAAATTTTCACTTGATTATTAGTCCACAGATATACAGGTTTATAATAGATACACATTTACTCTCAGTCTAAACTAGGAAAGCAGCACAGGAGAAATGTTAAAATTTTGTAAAGTGTGTGTGTGTGTTTATGTGTATGTGTGTGCATGTGTGTACAACTGTAATGCATAAATACGTGCATGTGCTCTCCTATATAAACACATATATAATGAATCCATTACTAATGTCGTACAAGGTAACTATATTATTACTTTTCCCAATAAAAGCATTTTTGGGGAAATAGTCCTAGTAGTAGAGAAAAACCACAAGACCTCATTTTTCCATTCAAATTCCAGAAATGTATCTCATCAAAAAGGCAATAATTGCAGGTGCACTGACATACACGTACAATATCACTACTCAGGAAACTGAATCAGGAGAACCATAAACGTGTGGCCTGATGGGCTAGCTGAGTGAGAACTTCTTTCAAAATAGAAATTTTAAAAAGGCCTAGAGATGTAGCTCAGTGGTAGAGCACCACTGGTTTCAATATCCAGTACAGAAATAAATGAATAAATAAATTACAATAAAATATGGAAATCTTCAAAAACCTTGAGTGAGTTAGTATCTTCTAGAGTTATTTTGGGGTTTGCAAAACTTCATTTTATCTTATATTTTAAATACACTATAAAATATATCACTTTCATGTAACCAAACATTACACACTTGAATGAGTTCACACACACACACACACACACACATACATATATGTGAATTTTGAAATATATATATATATGTGAATTTTGAAATATATATATATATATATATATATAAAACTCACTGTCATAGTGTAATACACTTCAACAAGATTGAAAATTTTTCCTACATCTTTTTACAGTCAACCCTCTACTAATCCTAGGCAACTTACCCTTTTCCACAGAGTAGATTTGATTTTTATGTTTACCTAATTGTAACCATACAATGTGTTTTCTGAAATTGGTCTCATTTTATTCGGTTTGGTGTTTTTTGTTTGTTTGTTTGTTTGTTTGTTTGTTTGTTTTTGTTACATTAGTCCAGTTTGACTGCTGTAATAAAATGCCATAAACTAGGTAGCTCATGAACAGTAGAAGTCTGTTTCTTATGGATCATATATCATATATATCAGGAAATTTGTTCCTTTTGATTGTGGAACAATACATTGTGCAAATATATGTATGCAAATTATTTATCTACTGACCTGTTGAGATGCATTCAGATTAATCCTACTTTGGGGATTTTATGAAGAAACTCTTATGAACAGTCATAGACATGTCCCTTTTGGCTATTTCATTTTTCTTGGATAAATGTTAAGATTGAAAATTCCAGGTCATTTAGTAAGCTTATATTTATATTTAAGAATGCCAAACTGTTTACTAAAGAGATAATAAAATTAATATTTCATCAGCAACATTTAAAAGTTCCAGCTGGTCTGCATTATCAATATTCAGTGGCTTTGTAAAGATGTGAAATTCTGACTTTTAATTGTATCTCCCTGATAGGTAATAATATGGAACACCTTTTGCTAGCTCATTTCATTAACTTATACTGTGAAGTGTTTTTCCATTGAAATTTTCAATGTTTTCATTTATGATTGTCTCAATTGAGTTACAGTTTCAGTATAAACCTTTTATTAGGTTTACATTGTAATACTATGTCCTCAGTTTGTGGTTTAACTTTTCTTTTTTTTTTTTTTTTTTCATTTTTTAGTTGCATCCTTTGAACTTCAGAAATTTTAAATTCTGATAATGTTTTTTTCATTTTGAGCTTTTCGTTCTAAGTAATCTTAGTTAACTCAAATTTGTTAGGATGCATTTTTTATGTTTTCTGCTAAAATATTTCTAATTTTAGTACATTCTTTGAAGTCAATGATCTATTTTGTGTTAATTTTTGACTGTAAATTTAATTCAGGGTCAAAGTTCCTCCTTTGGTACCTGCTGATAATATACTAAGTGTATAGCCCTTTCTATACTCTGTCCAGCAATACATTTATCCTTACACTAATACCACACTCTCCTGATTGTAGTAGTTTTATAAAGACTCAAAATCAGAAGGAATAAGCACAATAAGTCTCAGTTTATTGTTAAGAAAGTAAGGTGGTACCTTGGCTCACAAGTATTTTTGTGTGCAAATAGTTGGTTCATAAACAGAAATGTTTGGCAAAATTTTGTTTTTGTTTGAAAATTCTGATTTGGGTGACAAACAAGATCGTGGTCATCATTCCTACACAAATACAAATGTGGTTATCTTTTCTAAAATCATTGAACATATTAAGTTTGTGAACAGAGATACCACCGTATGTGCTAATTTGAAACATAATACTTGTTTATTTCTTAAAATAGAAAGCTCTTATGAGAATATTTGACACAAGGAATATATATACATACCCTAAAAAAGAATTGTTTAAATGATAATTTAGAAAAATTCACACATACCTGAATCCTTAACACTGTCACTTTATACTAGTTTTCAAGATATATTTGGACATATTTGCTTTTACAATACCTATAAATCAGTAGGACTTTTCTTTATTCTGACCTATTAAGTAGCCTGTTTTATCAAAATGAAATAGAAAAAAAATCTTTAAAAACATCCAAAGTTCAAATGTTAGATGAGAACAGAGTCAGTGGGTGATGTAGCTTGACAAATACAGAGCTTGGCATTCCACTCACAATTCCACAATAATGTAAGACAGGCATTAGACAATTGTATAGGATATGATCAGAGGCAATAATAAAACCATTTTACTGCCAAGCACCATAAGAACTGAAGAACAGATTGAATAGTAAGTGACTGACTGAATGAGGAATTCTGGAGCTCACTGGCTCCCTGTATCAATGTGGATAACCATCTACAGAAACATGTTTTACTAAGGAACTTCAAAGAAAACAATGAATGATGGTTGCATGGGTTGATGGACAGATAGATGGATGGGTGAAAAATGGATGGATGCTTAGATACATTGAAAAATCATGTAGTCTTTCTGAAATATTTGCTTTGAGGTGTTATTATGGTCACTTTTGTGAACCAACTTGAGCATACTTCAGGGTGCCCAAGTATTTGGTCAAAAATTATTTTGAATATTTCTCTGGTGCTTTTAGATGATATTAACACTTAATTACATCTGCTGAGTAAAGTAGATTGCCTATTCTGAGAGGATCTCATCTAGTCAATTAAAGAATTGGAATAGAACAGAAGTGTTGACCGTTTTAATAAGAATTAAGTTCTTCCTGACCACCTCCAGAGTGGGACAACAGCTTTGATTCTTTTAGACTCTAACTGAAACACTGGCTTTTTGTGAGTCTCAAGTATGCTGCTCTTTGAAGGGGAACTGCCATTCACTTCCCCAGATCTGCACCTTGCCTGCTCACTCTACAGATGTGCTCTGTCTAATGTATGCACGGTTAGAGTGACAGCCAGAGCAAGAGAGAGGAGCAGAGACAGAGAGACCATCACTAAACCAAAACATTTCAAAACCTGAAATGTTTTGAATAATGACTGAAGTCAGAAATGGAGTATTTAATATAATAAAAATGTGTCATGCACACAATTATCAAATATACAAAATTAGTTTTAGTGCATTTGTAAAAAGTAGTTTAAAATACAAATGAATTTCATGTGTAGACTTGGGATCCATTCCAAAAATAACTCATTTTGCATAAGCAAAAACTCCCAAATCACTCTTGGTCCCATGAATTTCAGATCAAGGATCATTGTATACATACTCATGTATACACACACACACACACACACACACACACACACACGCCATAAAAGAAAAAGTCCCTGTTGATTCTATTTCTCTGGACAACTCTAAAACAGATGTGAAAATTATTCTAAATGAAAGAAAGAATGTAATTTAGGCAGATAACATAATTTGTATAAATGTTATTAGAATATTGATTAGTATATTATGAAGATCTTTAGTATGTTATGGAATTCTCACCCACTTCTTTTCCTAAAAGCTGTGTAAGTAAAGAGTCAAATCTATTCCTGAGGAGCTAAAATCAATTAATTGGATCTTATATATAAAATGCTCATAGAAAAATATGAGCATGGAGTGTTAATACTGAAACCAATAATTATGGCTGATTACACAATAATGTGATAGCAGTTTTTGTGGGAATCTTTAGAAGTATAAACCAAATTTTTTCACCATGCCATTGCATGAGTAGCACAGGTCATTTTTGTACATTCATAGATATTTGGAATTGTGTTAATTTTTTTAAAAAAATTTAATGCTGGGGATTTCTTACATGTTAGGCACTAAACCACATCCCTAGCTTGTTCATTAAGTGAAAATAAAATCAAAACTTATATCCACAAGCATGAAACATCTTTGAATTACTTTGAGAAATAATTTATGCCACTGTCATGCAGCTATGTTGATACTATAATACAAAACATAAAAGCCTGCATAAATGAAGAAACAGATATACTCTATGAAACAAGGTAATGTTAATACAGAATATTCCATGCAATCAGTTTTAAATTAAAATGGATTGAAAATATTTGCAAATGCCATACCTGAAACAATTTGGAAAATAAGACTGGCATCATCAACTGTAAAATATCTATTACAAATCCATAAAAATAAAATTGTCAGGTTGCTACAGAAACAAACAAAAGAACAATGGAATAAAACAGAGCCTCCACAGTCCATCTGTCAGCATCACACAGGTGCCTCTCCAAATACTGCAGAAATGATACATTTAGTGAAGAGTGCTAGGAAAACACCGTTTTATATCTTGGATACTTCAAAGCCTTCAAAGCTCAAGCTCTGCTGAGTCTCTGTGGTAAAACCCTTCCTCACTGCCTATGGAAACGTCAAGATCTTAGATAAATGCCCTAAGCTACCACTTTGGCTCACATCACAACTTGGAGGTGCTGGCCTTCTGCCAGGTGTGCTCCTTCAGGCCCAGCAAAACTAAATATACATCTGCTAGCCAGAATAAAATAGATTTATTCAGATTTGGGCTATGTAAATCTCCTTGTCTCTTCCTACTACTGATTAGAGGTGACACAAAGGTTTATTTTCCCACTGTTCTAAACACACTTATTCTATTATTATAACTTTTCCTGCCATTTAGGACAAATGTTTATGTCACTTAACCTGAAAACCTGTTGTAACTAACATTATTACAATCAAGTTACTATTTTTCTTACCTCAACAGATAATCTGCATTTTCCAATTGCATTCCATCAACTTACTTGTTTTAACAAAACCTCAGTTTGAGTTCTTCCTGAATTATAAAACTCAAAATTAATTTGAATAAATGTATACAATATATTTAGAAAAAAATTACAAATGAAATATGTACTTTAGTCTTCAGTTCATTTTGACACAGTTTTTATAAGTTCATATTTTCTCACTCAAATTTATTACATTTAAGGGTACAAGTTACTGGATCAGTATATATTAGTGAGGTCATACAGGGAATAAATATTATTCTTGCAATATGAAACATATATTAGGAGTAATATGTTAATGTTTTGGGCTGGGGATTTAGGTCAGTGGCACAGCGCCTGCCCTGTAAGCGAGTGGTAGTGAGTTTGATCCCTAGTACCAGTAAAAAAAAAAAAAAAAAAAAAAAAAAAAAAAAGTTAATGTTTTGCATTTTAACCATGTAAACAATATCTAAAATATAAGTATTCATTTAAAATTAAATGAGCATAATTTCTCTAAATGTGATACATAATAACCAAAATATGTAAACAAAAGAAAAAATAAGTTGAAGACTAAGCACAAATAGGAAAAAAAGCCAATTACATGATCCATTTGCTTTTCTTAGTTTCTGGCCTACCAAACTGCCCAAAGTGAGTCACATCATCAGAGTCAGTACAAATTATATACAAACTAATTCCACTGTAGATCACAAACCATTCCAAAATAAATAATCCTTCATATCTTAAAAATAAATACTAAACTATAGTGCCATGAGTTTTTTTGTCTTCTAGAAATCTCCAAAAAGACCCTGACTGCCATTGAATAACTAAACTTTTTTTTTTTTTTAATACCAGCAATGAAAATCAGGACATTGCACTTGCCAGGCAGAACTACGTCCCCAGCAGAGAACACTATTTTAAAGTACAGTAAGAATGCAAGATTTTCTATCTGTAACTCATGAAGCACTATGCACAAGATCATTCTTGTAACATGTTGTACAAGAAATATCATACATTCTTTTTAAAATTAAGTTAAATAAACAAACAAAACACACAAAAAATTGAGAACAATGCCCCTGTTGTTTAGTGAACAACTATAAGTATTTATATTTTATGTCTTTTAACCTTTACAGAACCTGAACAAATGTATCTTATGTGCTTATTTTTATTCTCAAAAAAATAAAGGATCACAAAGTTTAAGAGCAAAAATATCTTAATAATACAGGCTCTGTTACAATATCTACAGTCATCTATAAAGACACATGATGTGGGGCAAAGAACTCAGTGGAAGCTGAAGCTCATGATGTCACCTTCGAACCATGGTTGCAAGAACTAACCTCTCACTACCAACTGCCTGCAGGCAGAACTGAGGCTCTCTAACCTTGGCAGGTAAATCTCTTGATAAGGACTTGCAAGGTGCTTGTGGCTAAAACTTAGAAAAAATACTTTGTCCATAGATAATCTGACAAGGCCACATGAAATTCTAACAGTGCAACTTGTTTTTACTCTCAAAAGACCTATTTCCAAAAAATTACTATTGCCTTCAATGACTCTAACCTAGCTTGATACTGAAAGTACATAAAAATAGTATGACACAATTATTCCACTGTACTTTTATACCCAACAGCCACCACCCACCTCAGTATTCCAAGAGGCATGTTTAGGAATGTTTCTATAAGCACCATTCTCAGTAATCTACAGAGTTAAACCACACATATAAAATGTGACTTTATAATGTACAGATTATGGTGCACATTCAGTGTAATGAAAGACCGCATTTTGATCAAGTGATACGGTGAATGTTTAAATGTTTAAAAATCTATTACAGTGAAAGACACTGCCATTAATCCCATACAAAATACTCCACTTTTGTGTTGTAGCTGTTTCAGTGTTTTGAATCAATCAAAATGTTTTCCTCTCTTGGTCATTTTGACTTTGGAGAAAAGCTGGAAGTCACATGGTATGAGATCTGGTGAGTAAAGCTCTGCCTGTGGGTGGTATTCCACAGCAAGTGGGTTTTTAATCATTCCAGAACCACCTCAAAAAGTGGCAACAGTGATGGAACAAGCGTGTGTGAAGGAAGCGGAAGTATTTTGAAAAGAATTAATGGCCAATTATAATTGAAAGTCATAATTATGTTATTTAACCATTCATATTATTTTGATCACCTTTTGAATATATTTTTCTACAGACATATATACACTCAAATACATACAGTTTGTCAATAAAAAGCCCATTTAAAAAGTTTAATCAGGTAAGTATTAAAACTTAGAAAATAATTTTCCTAATAGTAATTATTTGTTAAACTTTTTGATGTAAATAATGAATTTATGTCTTAATTCTAACATTTGGTAAATGTTAGAACTAACCTCTCACTACTCTGCCTGCAGGCAGAACTGAGGATGAGGTAAACTAAGGAACTCATTAACTCACAAAAGATTCTGTTAACCACTGTTATGGTTTAGATCCACAGTGTCCCCCACACATCTCATGTTCAGAGAAGGGCCTTTTGGAGGTGATTACATCATGGGGAGACCTCACTCATCAGTGGATCAACCCGCTGATGAGTTCATGGTTGAATGTGCTGTTAGGAGGCAAGGCCTGGGGTCAGGAGAGGTATGTGACTGTAGGCATGACCAGAAAGAGGAAGTTCTGGCTCCTCCTTTCTCTCTATTCTTCCTGGCTGCGAGGCCCTTCCAACATACCGTTTCTCTTGCAGCCTTTTAAAACTGTGCATCAAGATATACCCTCTCTCCTTAAGTCGTGAGTGCTGAATTTTCATTCTAACACTGGCAAAGTGACTGCTATGTAGACATAAGCTGTTGCTGAGGACGCTGCCACTTGTTAGTCTAACAGCTTCTTAATAAAACAAGAATAATTCGTAGAAATTAACCATTTAGAATATGTCAACATGACTAGCAAATCTATTTAGAACTCTAGAAAATGTGCTAAATTTCTTAAACTAATCCAATGGATAATTTGACATAAATGTTTACATTTTATCTCTTTTGAAGTTCCTTTCACTTTATAAGAAAGTAGAGAACTTACATTTGCATTTAAAGATATAGAGTATTTAAGGAGTGTTACACACTAAGGAGAGGGGAGACTGAAGACAACAGTAATCTTTTCTTATTCTGTTTTCAGAGAAAAGAGGCACTTAGCAGTGCACTCTTGGAGTCTGACTGGGAACCAACAAAGAAAAGTGTTGAATCTCCATGCTGACTCCTTTAAATTCACTCAGCTGAGTCCAGTGACCAACATGTAAGGATATTTTTGTTTTCAAATGCAATGACAATTAAATTAGTTACCAGTTATAAAAATAATGTTGCTATTATTATTATTATCATTATGTTTACTTTCAAAGGCAAAACACAATAGAACAGTGTAAGGAAATAAAATGCTCAGAGGCACCCAATTCCATCCTTAGAAGTATTTAGTTTCTAGATATAGAAAGCTTCATGACACCACTCTCAATCCATATTGAGAATCAGTGTGAGCCATCCTTATACCCACATCCTCAGACCCATTTGTGCAGAGCAGAACAAAAGAAAAAGTTTGAGTTTAAATATCACATTGTTTCTTGTGTGTAATACTAAAGTAACCAAGTCACAAGATGGAGGAGAGATACTGGGAAATGGAAGAGCTTGTTTAAAAGGGAAGTGGAGCCAAGGAGGGTAAAGGAAAAGGGGATTAAAGAATAAAGAATGCAATAAAAAGGAAACAAACCTTCGGTAAGTGGGGAAAGGAAGAAGAGTTGAAAGGAGAGGAGAGTTATGGGAGAAAAAGAGAATTAGGATATAGTATGTACAAGAACATTTTGCCCATGATGAACATGAGCACTATGTATGGCAAGCATGCTTTAAGAAAAAGTTTTTAAAATGATAGAACAAAAATCTTAATGAAAAATAAAAAAAAATCTTTAGTATATTCTCTCATTTATAAGGCATTATACTTTTGCTTACTTATAATTATTCTTGTTCTCCAAATTAAAATTTTGGAGAAGCAGATTTTGATTTAGGATAGAAGTATTCTGATATTGAACCATGAAATACTGGGTGAGCAAAGATAAACTATGGTTATTTTTTCCCAGCTTACAAAGGACAAATAAAAGTTTTCCTTGAGACATAGTTAATGGGTTCTTTCTTGAAAAAATTTGAACCTTTGGAATAGAGATACATCTCTCAAATGGTTAAGCCAGGTCTCCAGATTTTACAGGTCCAAATATCTCCAATGTCAGCCAAATTGTCAATACATACAAAAACACACTTCTGTAATTAGCTCAGATTTCTCTCCTGATATGTGTAGGACAGATATCAGGTAAAGACTCACGTCCCTTATGAAGGAAAGAAGTTATTTTTATTACTTCTCCTTTGCTTTAGCCTTTATCTTAATATTTTAGACAAGTTTCTGCTTCTTTATGTGTAATTCTATTAATACTTACAAAATGAGAAATTGTGTTTTCTCTATACTGGCTCAACGACTTTGCATGATTATTTACTGTATTTCTCCAGTAGGAAGAAGAAAACAAACATACAATATATGTCAAGTACATGTTAGAGTTCTCTGATTGAACTCCAACTTCTTATAACTTATCTTGGAAAAATAAATTATTCTAATTTCATGCATTTTATTGCTTTATATAATTCAAAGCATAGTAACAAATATAAAGGGTCTTTGCCAGTAAAAATTGTGAATTACAGAGATTTATGCTTTTCATATATCTAATGTAAGTATGAGAGAAGAAATAAAGTGCTCATACAATTCTTAGAATATTAAAAGCTTAATCAGAAGACATTTGTGCACAGATATCACATTAACTAAATCTGCAGAAGTATGTCATCAATATTTTTAAAAACACCCAGCTCATTTCCCTTAGGTAATTATCAGTGTTGAATCAAATGTTGTATCTATTATACCATCTGTTCCTGACTTTTCAGGGTTAACAGTTTATTTAAGATAATCTCCATTCCTCTTTCTGCTAATAAAATTAAAAGGCATTTTTACTGTTGATCAAATCCTCAAAAATTGGAAGTTAAGAAAAAAGCAAGTTCATCATTAGAACTGGGTTAATTCCTAAACACTTTATGCATGAAAGTAAACCAAAAACATACGCGTTAAGACATGAAAACCAAGGGAATCAAAATTGCACAACAGCATTATTATCTCCTCCTTTACCTAGTAAATTTCTCCTTAGGAAGAGGTCCTGAGTTAATGGAATAAATGTAATAACCATTGCCTGAACTTTTCTATTAAAACCTTTCATGTTTCTAGTGATCTCCAAAGTAGTGAGGACTTCCGGCAGAATTTAGTTTGGATGGGAGGCATGTAAGGAAATGGAGACTAAGAGAAATATTCAAATACATTAATTTTAATCTATGTGATTTTCCTTTAATTCATTCCCTTTGTTCTTTGTTCATACATTTAAGAGCATTTAGAGGCTTTCAGGAGAGTTCTAAGATTGCAACATTGCAACATTTTAAAATTATGATCAAAACCTATAAAGATTTAAGACAATTTGCAGTCTACTTAAAGTTTTTATCATGGACTGGGGGTTTAGCTCAGTGGCATCATTCTTAGCTTGGCAACTGTAAGGTCATGAGTTCAATACCCAGTACCAAAAAAAAAAAAAAAAAGACAACAATACAATGGAAAGTAATCCTGAGCAAAGACACTTACACTTTAATTTGTAACAAGAATTTCAAATAATTTTCTAATGAAAATCCCAAAGTGTATACCACATAAGACCACTAACATAGTGAGTTCAAGGTCAGCCTGAAATACATAGTAAGATGCTTTTTCAAAACAAAACCAAAATAAGTTTATTGGGTTAATTTAAATAAACTGAAGATTTATCTATCTTCCAAAATATCTGTTTCACTTACGTTAAACATTTTTAAAATATAAATTATGTAATATTCACATAATTCTAAATGAAAAACATAACTATGTTTTACTGTGCCTCAAACTCTTAACTGGGGCTGTAACTTGGAAAACTTGGCAAGCTAATTAAAATTACAGAATCCAAAAGAAAGAGCAGAAACAAACTCTAAACTCCAGCATTTATTGCTGGCTCACATGGATACAGATGCTTCTGGTACACAGACCACACTTTGAGAAGCTAAATTTGTTGGCTTATTTTATCAAAGAGGACGCTGACGTTAGCTGAGGATATTTAAAGTATATAATTGTTTTGAGGTTTAACAAATATTTTAAATTAAGTACATCTTCTTTTATAATTGAAAAAATATATAGTCAACTTTAAAAAGATCACAAATTTTCCTGTCACTATGTCTGTTTTTATTTATGGTTTTAATTATAGCAAGAAGCAATTTTTCTTCTGCAACTTAGAAAAACAGCTCAAAATTGTTTCTGTTCATTTAAATCTACATAGTGATGTGACTTTAGGATACAATGAATATAAAATGATCAAGAGTCTTCAAAACTCATCTGGGACCAGAGATACAGCTCAGTAGCACATCTGCCTGGCTATCATGAGTTCATGAGTTTGATTCCTGGTAACCAAGTCAGGGGAGAAAGTCACCTAATTTTTTCTTCTTAAGAAGACTAAGGATAAATTATCTAAAATTGTTAAATACTTAAATGCTTTTGCATTTTTTGTTCTTTTTGAGATAGGATTTCCCTATGCAGTTCAGGCTGGCTTTAAACTCACTTTATAGCCCAGACTGGGCTTGACCTCCCAGCAATCCTCTTGTCTCAGCCTCAGCCTCAGCCTCAGCCTCCATAGTGCTATGACTGTGGGTGTGCACCACTACACCCAGTTTAAATGCCTTTGCATTTATTTATAAATATTTTTACAGAAGGAAATAGGTACAAATGAGAAATTATGGAAAAAAATCATTAAAGAGGTATATTATTAACTTGTACATAAAATTTCTTTTTTTTATTTTAAAGAAAAAAAAGAAATAGATAAATCAAGATATAAAAATTTACCTAAACTTTCAGTTATTGCCCAGTAAGTTGAACTCTGTAGTCAAATAAATACTTGCTCTATCACTTTCCTTCTGGAATTTTCTATTTGCTTGAAGAGACATATCTAGCACAACTAGTAAGCATTTGCCTGGCATGTATTTCATGAAGCATTGAGGAAGTTACAGTTACTGTTAGGTCTTTGGCTAAACCATCAGCTATACACAGCATGTTTATGCAGCACCGTATGTTTACATGTATCAGAATGAATAAAAGCTAGTTTGGTTTTCCCAAGCTGACACTGTTTTTCCATTTCACAAAAAGACTCCTAAGCAAATGATTATAAACTTTCATTGGTTATCTTTCACAGCTCTCAATGAGATACAGCAACCTGATTACTTTAATTCCCTCATTATTTCCTAGTAGGATGCAATAGGATTTTTTCTAAACACTGTTTATGATAGATGCATAATGTAGATGAGGAAGTTACTCAGAAGCTATGAACTTTAAAGCCTTTCCCCATTGAGTATATTAATGTCTTCACAATAAAGAAAAAGAATAAACCTGCCTTATCTTGTTCTCTTTAAGTGTTTTTTTTTGAAATTAGGAAACATGTTTAAATCAAAGATACAAATGGAGGAAAAAGATGTAAAACCTATCAAGATAAAATTGAACCACAAGAAAGAAATAGAAAGTTGGAAAACTAACAAAAATGACAAGCAGAGACTCCTAATTTCTAATTTCAAATTTCAGACATTTACTAAAAAATTAGTGGATAAATATTGCTACTGTTTCCCAGGATTTTTCCAAAGCAAAGTAATATTTAAAAGTATTTTAAAATGAAAAAGAGAAACAAAGAACAGCTTTTTATTTATTCCATCAAAGAATAAAGAAAAAATTCTAACTCCGTAATTTCTCAATATACATAAAATTTTAGAACATGCTTATCATTCAATGATTAATTCTCATAAGAACATGTTTTTCACGTTTGAGTATGGTCTGTGGCACACAACTTTATTTGTACTGCATACATATATAATATGCAGATCTTACTCAAAGATTGTTATAAAATTCAGAGCCATTTTCTATCATGTTGGCCTGCCTGACATTATCACTCTAGATCATTCTTCCCTCTCCAAATTTCAGGAAGCAATAAAATACTATGTAATATAATCTGTCATAAAAAAGCCCAGATGGTTTGAACTAGGAATTAAAGTATGCAGTTTTGAAGAGACATAATATATGATTTTATGTCTAGAATACATTCAAGCTACAGATTTACTATGTGTTTTAACCCAGAAGAGTTTTTTTTTATAAAACCCTCTTATGCTTTTAATTAAAGGTATATTTTCAATCAAAAGCATCAGCACTTTACATATGAATCTAAAATGAAAACTGACATTAGAAGCTATATTAAGGTGGTTTAGCTTTCAGGCAGAATTATGAGCAGTAATTGGTAGAATGGAGTTTCTCTTCCTGGAGATTTTGCTAGAATACTTCAGTAATTTTAAAGAGGACATTGGCAACAATAAGTATAAATCTCCTCTGTTAACCTAGATTAAATATCCATTTGCCCTGGGTTCCATATAAAATGAATCTCAGTTGGAGAGTTCCTTCTGCCTGTGACTCATCACTGTCAGGAGCCCTACAAATAGGGAGTCTGACCCATCTGAATCTGTCAGCACATAAACTCTAATTGCAAAAGCTGATTTGCAATAGTTGATGAGCTGAAATCTTCTTAGGCAAACAATATATAGTGTGAGCTTTTGCAAGAATAAAACATTATCTTTATCTGACATATTGCATTAAATTTGCAAATAAACACAAAGAAGAAAAACCAGAGTCTCACCTCTAGAGAAGTTGCTTGAACAATGACTGTCCCATAGGTAAATATATATTTCATAATTTCCCTAGATACATAGGGAATACTAGTACATGCAATACTACCAGCTGATATAGGGAAAAAAACATAACTCTTACAGTACAGGTTCTAATCTTCCACTCTAAGTTCTGCCACCTATTAAAAGGTATAGTTATTTATCACTGTGGACCCCAGTTTGCCAATTTCTACTGTGAATATGATGTTACCTTAAAAACAAGATTGTACAAAGGGCTAAATGGAAGCAATATCATATAAGTACATCACATGTTATAATGTCATATCAGCTCATTAGACAATAAATAAATGCATAGAAAAGAACTTTTCAAAAGAAAAGCTATTATTGTAAAAAAGGAAAAACTAAAAGTTTATCCAAAAAGTGGCACACACAAGTAATTTTCTACTCTTTTGTTCTGTTTTATTGATTTATATTTTTGGAGGCAGGTCTTATTATGAGCTTAACACTTCATTCATGTAGGCCTGGTGGTCTCCAATCCACAGCATTGTTCCTACCTTAGCTTCCTGAATGCCAACAGATCTGGCTTCCACATTCAACATTACATTGGTCAGGATTTGGCTAATCACACTGGCTGAGATAATCTTGCCATGCTGTGATTTAACTGGGTAAGATGGTTAGACCCAGGTACTCAAACTAAAGAGAAGCCAGCTTAGGCTGGAATCATGATGTAACAATACATGATCTGAAGGTTGAAAAGAATTTGAGAAGAAAACTGAATACAGGGAAGATCCAAATGGAGGACAATAAAACAGATAATAGTCATGAGATACGTGCTGTACTTTAGAAACTCAAATCTGTGATAGGCAAGTAGTTGTGCAAGACTTGCACTGATTTCATTCTTAAAAGACTTGTCGGTGGTGGTATTTTATCTTATTCTCAGTGGTAATAAAAAATAAATGGAGGGTTTTAAACATGTTAAGTATAGTCAAGCATATGTTCTAAAAAGACCACTGTAGTTAAATAAGAAGGCTGCCTAAAGAAACAGATATTTGAACATTTGGCCATTACTCTAGATCAACATTTAGGACCTAGTTCTTCACTCTGGATATTGCTCTTTTAATTCCATAGCCTTACCATGACCTTACGCTATTTCTAAAGCAATAACTGAGAACTTAACTAAACCATATATAATTTATTGTCTGTCTCTGAGATCTTAGGCAACATATGGGCATTTGATCTGAAGAGCTAAAATTTTATCAAGGTCAAAAAAATTTTCAGTGGATGGTGCTATTCAAATATAGTAGTTAACATGTTCATTATTATATATTAAAATGTGTTGTCCTCAGCGGTTCTATATATGTCATATTCAATACAACTATCAAAAGTTTTTTCTAAGAGTTGTTCTAAGGTTGTAGAGAACATTTGAATATAACTAGATCTGTCTGTTACCAATTAGTTCCCCTTAATGTCTTTAGAACTGCAAATGAAATGAAGTGAAATGGTACACAGGTTAACCAATGGAATTTGATTACATTTTTATGTTGAGCAATGAATGAAGTGAATCTCTTCAACAAAAATTGAATTTTCCTACTTCTGCAGAAGTTATATTTTTATCTATTACAAATATAAAATAGAACACAAAATTGTTTCACATCTGCTTTATCAGTTTTACATGAGTTATATATAAACTGATTTCCTGCAAAAAGCTACTAAAAACTAAGGCATTAAAGGATATATTTGCAAAAATATCCTTTAATGCATTGCTATATGAGAATTAACTATAAAATTGTATCACAAAGAAAAATGGGGACCAAAGTTAAATAAGATCAGCAATGAATTATTTTATGCAAATGATAAATGATAAGTACTTTATCATAAATTTTATTTTCATCTATTGCTCCTCATGTTTACCTGTCTTATAAATTTACCTAAAGAATGCTAATATTTATTAGTGTATGATTTTTACAAAAAATAAAGTAGTTGTTTCATGTGGATGCATTTTGGTGGAAATTCATTACTCATGACTACATAAATAATAATGATACTCAAGTAAGTAGTTTACATCATGCAAATATGCTAACTTCTGGTAGTTATTAGGGTTACAGTCACGGATCCTACAAAAGTAGTGGCTTTCAGGAGTTTTTATTATTATAAAATTCTGGAATTAATTATTATTATTAACAACAACAAATAAAGCACTTACATTTTGTTAGAAAATTAATACTACTTAAAATGCTTCTATTTAGAATTTTCATGTGTTGCCTAATTTGATCTTCATAATTAAGGAATAGAAAATGCTACAATTTTGTATAGGTTAAATTTTGAGCTTTAATGAATAAGCAATAAGACAGCACATGGGCTAGAGGTACATATAAAAGAAGTGTCTTCAAGTCATTTGACTTCCATCTGGCTAAAATTTGTCATATATACACATTCTGTTAGAAAAATATATGTTACTGCCATTATCAGGAAATAGTTGTAAAATATATGCAAACTCCTGATATTTATGTTGTGAATGCTACCCTATAAGTTGTGACCAACTGATATCCACAATTATATGAAATAAAAGAAGAAAGAAAAATAAAGAAAGGAAGGAAGGAGGGAGGGAGGGAAGGAAGGAAGGAGGGAAGGAAAAAAGGAAGGAAGGAAGGAAGGAAGGAAGGAAAAAAGGAAGGAAGGAAGGAAGAAAAGAAAGAAAGAAAGAAAGAAAGAAAGAAAGAAAAAAGGAAAGAGAAAAGAAATAAAATGAAATGAAATGACCCTGCCTGGTATACATTGGAAAAATCATCTGCAAATGTTAATCTTAGTTTCTAAAAATATATCAGAAATTTCTAGAGACATAAATGGAGGAAAGCTGGAAAGAAACTAACAGATTGGCACAAAAATAGGGGTGAAAGAGAAAAAGAAAAGAAGGAAGAGGAAAAAGCCAGCAAAGAAAGAAGAAAAATGAAAAGGAACTGAAAAACATTACTCTGCTGTTCACCAGGAGCCCCAAACTGTGCATATCACTGCCAGCCTGCAGTCCAGGTCGAGCTGGACCTGAGGCCGACCTTAGCCCGGGTGTGTGAGGTGTGTGAGCATGGGGCTGGAGTCTTCCACTAGTAAGTTCTGTAAGTCACTTGGCAGCCACACACTCCTTCGCCTGTGTCTCTCAGCGTCTCTCTCCCCATTGCTCTGCTGCTTTTAGACCACCATGCACTCAAGTCAAAATGGATCAAAGTCTAAATATTAAAACAGAAACACTAAATCTATTGGATAAAGTAGGTAGAAATCTTGAAGACATAAGTTCAGGCAAAAAGTTCATGAATGAAATCTAGACTGCTCTGAAAATAATTCAAAGAATCAAAAACTGGACTCTCATTTTATTAAAGAGCTTTGTACATCAAAAAATTGCCATAAGAGCAAAAAGACAACCACAGAGTGTAAATAATTTTTGGCCCTCAGACAAAGGATTTTTACCGGAAAACAGAGAATTTAAAAAGAAAGAAAGAAAACCCAATCCCACATTCAAAGACCCAATCTAAAAATGGGTTTCTGAGTTACATACACACTTCTCAGATGAAAACATATAAATGACAATACATGAAAAAATGTTCAGCATCATTGGTTATTTGAGAAATACAAATTAAACAACATTGATATCTGTCTCACTGAAGAAAAACTAGCTATCATCAAGAATCAACCAATAACAAATGATAGAAGGGAATTAGGAAGCATTCTCCACTGCTGGTAAGAGGACCGACCGGTGCAACGTACACGGAAATTAGTTTACAGATTTTACAAAAATCTAACACTAGAGCTCCCGTTTAATCCAGCTTCTCCCTTTTGAGTATCTTCCCTGACGAATTAAAAACTTCACACCATGATGATATAAGTGAACTCATGTTTACAGCAGCACAACTTTTAATAACTACATCTTGGAAAAAACCCAGATGTCCATCAACCAAGGAATGACTACAACAAATGTGGTATTTTTATACAATGGACGTCTACTCAGACATAAACAAAGGTAAACTTGAAACTTTTATAGATAAATGAATGCAAATTGAGAACATTCGCATAAGTGAAAAAAATCAGACTTACATGGATAAACATGGTATTGTTTCACTGGTGTGAGAAACCGAAAGAGTAAATAAGGTCTAAAACATACAGTAGATACTGTGAAATGAAAAGAAATTGTTCAAAAAGAAAAGGATCTAGGATGAGGAAAATAGGAAAAGTGGAAGGGAAAAGAGAAAAATGGAAGTCAGTCAATTAGTGCCTCTTACATCTTTGAAAAGGAACATTTTTGCAATATTGACTCCAGAAATTTTAATGCCCATGGCCTATACTCTGAACAAATACTTTAAAGACAACAATATGCATTCTGTTAACCATGGTTATTCTTCTGTTAATTTGTTATGAAATTTTGTTTTCTTTTTTCCCATAAAATACAAAAAAGAAATATCTTATGAAATTTATGAGAATCTTGAAATCCTCCTGAAAACCTCAAGATCAAGAAATGACATAGGGGCTGGGGATTTAGCTCAGCGGCATAAGCACCTGCCTTGCAAGCAGGCAGTCATGAGTTTGATCCTGGGTACCGATTAAAAAAAAAAAAAAAAAAAAAAAAAGAAGTGACATGAATCTGTATCCCTACCTCATGATGAAAATGTTCACTATGTATTGCAAAAATGGTACCAAAATTTTTAAATAAACTTACATATCTTATAGGAATTTATATTATTTACAAAACATTTTGTATGAACAACCTCAAAATTGAGTTTTCTCTTGATAGCTATTCACCAGACTAACTATCTGGTCACACATAATGAAACTGAAATATGGCCTTTTGTGTTCATATTTTATTTCTACTGCACTAAACTCCAGCTGTTTCTAACACTAGATAAACTTCTGGAGCAAAGCATTCTATCACTGTATCAAAATGTAGGGGTGTCTTAATAAGGAAAAATTACGTAAGTATTGAATAACATGTTGCTGTAGTCAGGGGCTGTACACAGAGAACAACTAGGATTAGGACATGGAGTTTATAATATTTTTATAATGGTCACTGGAAGTTAACACAGAAAATGCAGGAAATCTATCTGCAACACCAAAGACATAGATTACTTAGTCAAGAGCCTAAACCCTACAGCAATGTGCCACATGAGTCCAGATAAAAACCCAGAGCTCATGACAATGCCTCCCAGGAGTCCAACTGGAAGGCCAGAGCCCACGAGAAGGACTCACGCCAGTCTTTTTTACACATCCGTGCCGGGAGGACCCAAGGGTCAGCGGTGGAAGCCAGAAAGTCTATGCCAGCAGGAAAAAGGAGCTGTGCTAGCGGGATGAGCGTTCTACGCTGGAGCCAAGAAGTCATACTCACAACAAAGACCAGGACTAACCTGAAAGGCACAGCCATTCTCAGCGACACGGAGGCCCCGAGCTCCTCCGATGACAAGCATAGTCAGGTACATGCCAGGAAGCAGCTTGAGGAGTTCATCCTGGAGACCAAGCAGCACATGCCTTCCCCTCCAGAGGCAGGAAGCAATGCTTGATGTGAAGACCAAAGCTTCTCCAGAACCAACAGCTCAGACAGCAACTCATAGGAGAACCCACAATGCCTCCATACAACAATGCAATAACGCTTCAATCCTCAACACCTCCCTTCTTCTCCACTTATTTATCCTGCAAGTTTCCTCAGGTGGGGCATCTTTGCCCAGTGCCATGCTGATGTAATCCAGCTGGCGTTAAATTGACCACCAGTTCTTAATCCATAACACATGTCTAACAAAGCGAAATAAATGATTGGGAAACAGGTATTTTAAGACATGTTCCCATGATTTTGCTATGGTTTATGTCATAGTATTTATCACCTTACAATTCTACCCCTGTTAATAATGTTTCTTTGTAAAATATCTTCATAAGCACGGAGTAACAATTATGGTCAATGAAATGAAAATGTAAGTTTAAATGCATGAAAATTAAAGGGTCAAATTCCTAATTTCTAATGTGAGAAAAAATAAATGAACTATCTTGAAGAGATGGTACATTTTCAATTCAGTAAACACTTGGAGAATAGCATTAAATTAATTTTAGATATGAATAAGCTAAGTGAGATGATTATTTCAAGGTCATAGGCTGAGTCCAATTAAGAATCCAAAACACTTGATTCCAGAGTTTGTGCCATTAGACAACTAAATTCCCTTGTCCCAATGGTTAATTTTGTGATATTAATGATTCTAAGTGAAAGAAGGAAACTTGGCATATTAAAACAAACTGAGGGAGTTCACAGAGTTTACTATTATTTTGGCATTTGATTGCCTACACTATGAGGAGCAGAACAGCATTAAAAGAGTGAAATTCAAAATACTGCCTATGTAATGTATATTTATTTTACCTCAGGAAGTGTTTTCTATTAATAACATACTGCTTCCTATTTGCATATTTGGTAAAATATTTCTATTTATATTGAACTTCACCAGTTCACAGTCACTGTATTTAAAATAGTCCAAGAGTTCAGAGTAATGTCTATTATTTAGGGGGTGCTACTATCTTGAATTATTGAAAGATTTTAAGAAATATCAATAATGTATGCTTACATATATACATTATATGTATAAATGTATAATGTATAAATTATATGTATAAATGTAAAATTAATTGTATAAATATATAATATATAATGTAAATGTATGCATAAATTATATGTATTAATGTAAAATGTATAAAGAAAATGTAAGTAAAACAATGTATATATTTATCACAGATGTAGATACAAAATGAAATGTGATGAAAACATTAATTCTTTAGCACACAAGTTTTATCAAAGAATGGCATACTAGGGTTAAAATGGAGAAAAAATGCTATTTTCTTATTTTTCTAAGTAACTATGGCACAAGGCAGAGTTCTGAAACCTCTTTTTATATTATTTCAAAACTAAATCTTAATTATAAATAGACTTCATTGAAGTCTTTCTTAAGTGAATAAAAAATAAACAATTCTAATATGGAAATAACCAAGAATAGAAATTTTGTAACCACTGGCTTTGATTTGTAATGAATTGTTTTATTATAATAAAACACTTAAAATGGAATACTTACAAAATGATAAATTATCTTGGTTACTTATAAATATGCTACTAAATTTATACCTGGAAAATAAATTTCTATGTGTATAAAGATAAACATAGATATTAAAATTGTTAATATATATAAAATTATGGATATATAAAATTGTGGATGAATACACAAATAACCGCACCACTCTGTGAAACATCTATGCTGCATCTATGATAAGCATGAATATTTATATTCATTTGTGAACCAATGGCAAATTGTGAACAGTGATGCTTCTGTAAAGCTTAATTTTTTGCAATTAAAATGAGCAATAGATCAACATCATAATCGGAATCTAATGTTAAATTATGTAAACTGTGATTTTAAATACACTAAATGGTTAGTAGATAAATATAAATCCATATGCTAGAGATGCAATACAAAATGATGTTCTTTTTCATCCTGACCTGTATATTTACCTACATACTATCATTGTTATGGCTGAAGTTTCATGATTATATTTATTTTTTCATATTCTATTTTAATCATTGATTTTATTCTCATACTATCAAAGGATATACTAAAAGTAAAGTAGCAGTGCTTTAGCTTAATAATAAATATTCCAAATAGAATTGATTGATTAATCTAAAACATCAGGATTCTAGGGTTACAGATGGAATCACCCACTTAATATGGGCAATACAATGCATATTAATGATTCCTGAATCTTCCCAGGTATACCTTTTACATTAAAAATGATTTAAACTGTACCATGGAAGAGAGAGGGAAGAAACAATAACATATTATAGAAGATGTGAAATTTTCAGCTCTCAATATTTATCTGATGTCACATCCAACAGAATCAATAAGTCATGGATTTATGTGATCAAGTAAATTGCTAGAAACAAATTTCACATTAACAAGCTAAACATGGCTATTAACAGAAATCAGGGTCTACAGTAATCAGCTCTGTGGAGCTAATTAATCACAGCTCCGTTGTGAAGCTTCTGTGAGACAAGAATGATAGCATAAAGCACAAATGGTACATTTCATACAATTTGTCCTCCTATCTCCTATGCGGTGAACATGAGATTGACAAGGCTATAGTGGCTGTGATCAACAGTCCTCTAGCTTGTTTTATAGAGGATATTCTGGAAATCTACAGAGGAATGCATTGTTACATTATTTATCTTCCATCAGAATCACAAAATTTGTATAATATCTGATTTTTACCATAAAGCAGAGGAAAAACAAAACATCAAGTGTGGGCAATAATGAAATAGCCTCTGTACATGCTAAGATTGTACCAGTGAGGTAAGGCCATACATATCCTGTAACTCCAGCATAGACCTCACAAGATTTTATTATCCAGGGAGCAAACAGTAGTGAACTTCATAAACAAAATATTTCATCCACCTACACAAACCCATTTGTACAGTAATGGTTAACACATCATGCACTTTGATTTAAAATGTGATATGAAACAGGAGGGATAAAGGATGGAAGGTAGTGGAATGGCATAAAAAGAATCAAGTTCTATCAGGTACGGTCACAAATTCCATATGCAGAATGTGATTATGGATACTTAAAATGTACCAATACACTTATGTAATTAAAAATTAATGTGACAAACTCATTTTTAAACAAAAACCACAAATATTTACTTGAATTTTTCAAAATAAGAGGCACATTATATCAACACATTGCTGAAATAAACTTTTAAAAACTCATAAGTTTAGAGAATTCATCATAAGTTCAACAAAATTTCTAACATTTTGTCTTTTCAGTAAAATGAATCAGTGCCAAATTTCTGCTTCCAAAAAAGACCAATTCCTTATTTTCTTAATTTACAAATCTTCACTAGTGTGTGGTAACATTCTGCACTGTCTAATTTTTAGTTTGGAACTTTGCTTACTAGCAGCTAACGTGGTATGAACGGAAGTGCAGATCGCTTCTCCATATCTACCAGTGAATTGTCGACAGAGGGCAGGGGATCAAAGAGGATGGGCATACAGGGAGAGGGGAGAGGACCGGAGCAGAGGAGAGGACAAAAGGACAAAAGGAGACCTAAGAAAGAGAGGAGTGGAGTGAGAGGGGGAAAAGGGGGAGGGGAGGATAGGGAAGGAGAAGAATGAGGAAACATATGAGCTATTAAGTGTTCTAGAAGTTCTGGAAGTAGATTAGAAGAAAAAATCTTTGATAGACAATTAGCTAAAAATTTTCTTCTCTGAAGGTTGTCTTTTCACTCTGCTGATGATATATTCTGCCATACAAATTTTTTTTTGATAGGATGAGATCCCAGTTGTTGATTCTTTGTATTATTTTCTTGTGATGGGGGTTTTATTCATGAAATCTTTGCCTAACCTATGTCTTCAAGTGTTCTGTCACCAATTTGCTGTCATCCTTGTGCAGGGGCCATGCCAACTGCCTCTGTATCATTCCAGTTGTGGTATACGTGCTGCCACAGTGAGCACTGTGTTAATATTTAGATCTTTGATTCATTTCAGTCTTAGTTTAGTGCATAGTGATAGACATGGGTCTAATTTTAGTGTTTGCCATGTGGGAAGCCAGTGTTCAGCACCACTTATTTAAGAGGCTGCCTTCTTCCACTGAATGTGTTTGGTTTCTTTATCAAAAACAAGCTGACTGACTTTGGAGCCATTTCTGCATCCCCTACTCTGTTCTGGTGATCCTTGGATCTGTCCCCCCACACACACACCCTGAACTACAATATTGTTTTTATCACTTTACATTGTAGTATAATTTTGTTAGGGATTGTAATATATCCTGCCTTGCCTTAATTGCAAAAGAATATTTCTGCTATTCTAGATCTCTTTTGGCTCCAAGTCAACTTTAGGAATGTTTTTATCTAATTGTGTGAAGTACACAAATGATACTTTGATTGGGTTTGCACTAAATCTGTACAATTTTGGAAGTATGGCCAATTTTCACAATGTTTATCCTTCCCATCCATGAGCAAGATGTATATTTCCATTTTCTGAGATCCTTTTTGATCTCTCTTTTCAGAATATTGTAATTTTGAATTTATTACTTTCTTTCTTAGATTGATTCCTAAGCATTTCATCTTTTTGGATGATGCTCTGAAAGGTGTAAATTCTCTAATTTCTTTCTCAGTAGGTTTTTTGTTAGTGTACTATTGATTTTTGAGTGTTAATTTTGAATTTAGGTGTACTACTGATTTTGATCATTAAATCCAGAAGTCTTCCGGTAGAGGTTTTGGAGTCTTCTATGTAGAGTATCATGTCATCTGAAAGTAGTAATAATTTAACTTCTTCCTTTCTTGTATTTTATTCCTTTTCTTTTTCCTGTCCAGCCAGAACATATAAAGAATCAAAAAAAAAAAAAAATCAGAGCCCCCAAATTTAAGGCCAAAATCCAAAGATACACACTTCTCACACTTCTCAATGAATAAATAGAAATGGTAAAAAAAATTTTTTTTAAATGTTCAACATCATTGTTTAATAGGTAAATAAAAATTAAACCAATGCTGAGATTCCATCTCACTCCAGAAACAATGGATATCATCAAGAAATCAACCCATAACAAGTGCTGGAAGGGATGTGAGGGAAAAGGAAGTCTTCTTCATTATTAGTGGGAGTGCAAACTTGTGGAAAGTATGTGGAAATCAGTATAGAGATTTTACAAAAATCTAACACTAGAAGTCAGATTTACCCAGCTTCTGAGCATCTTCCATGTAAGTATCTTCTGAGTATCTTCTATGAAGAATGAGAAATATCATACCTCAGTGATAACTGTTTACAGCAGCACAGGTTTTTTTGTTTTATTTTTGCATTGCTTTTCTATCACTGTATTAAAATGTAGGAGTGTCATTAATAAGGAAAGATTACAAAAGCATTGAATAACATCTAACAAGGTGAAATAAATGACTGGAAAAATAGGTATTTTATGACATGTTCCCATAATTTTGTTATGGTTTATGTCATACTATTTATCACTTTTTAATTCTTCTCCTGTAAATAATTATTCTTTGAAAATATTTTCATAAGCACAGAGAAAAATTATGGTCAATGGAATGAAAATATAAGTTTAAATGCAGGAAAATTAAAGGGTCAAATTCCTAATTTCTCATATGAATAAAAAGAAAATGAACTATCTTGAAGAGTTGGTACGCTTTCAACTCAGTAAACACTTGGAGAATAGCATTAAATTGATTTTAGATATGATTAAGCCTACTTATAAGTGAGGTGATTTTTTCAAGGTCATAGGCTGAGCCCAATTAAGAGTAGCAGAACAGCATTAAAAGAGGGAAATTCAAAATACTGACCCTGTAATGTATATTTGTTTTACCTCAGGAAGTGTTTTCTATTAATAACATACTGCTTCCCATTTGCTTATTTGGTAAAATATTTCTATTTATATTTAATTTCACCAGTTCACAGTCACCATATTTAAAATAGTCAAAGAATTCAGAGTAATGGCTGTTATTTAGGGGGTTTTACTATCTTGAATTGTTGCAAGATTTTAAGAAATACTATAATCACTATGAAAATCTGTGATATTTTTCAAAACCAAAAAAAAAACAAACAAACAAAAAAACCAAACATACTAATAGAATTAGAGGTCTCATTTAGCACAGCTATTTTCCCTTCTGGGTATCTTCAGAGAATGAAAAACAGCACACTACAGTGGTATATGCTCAACCATGTTTATCACAGCACTGTTTTAAATAGCTAAATCTTGGAAACTACCAAATGCCCAATCAACCAAGGGATGGGTAAGGAAGATGTGGCTTTTGCATACAATGATATAGTACTCAATTTCAAGTAGAATAAGTTTGAGATACTTCTAGGTAAGTGGGTTCAACTTGATAGCATACTTTTAAGTGAAATAAATTGAACTCATGTGTAAACCTATATGTGCATTGTCTCTCTAGTATGAGAGACTGAAACAGTAAACAAGGACCAAAATATACAATATTAAAATGAGATGAAAGAGGAACTAGGGAGGAGTGAATGGGAAAGAAAGGAAGGGAAAAGGAAAAACTGATAAAATGGAAACAAAGCTTTGTAAATAAGGAGAGAAAGAGGGATGGAAGGAAGGAGAGGGGTTTAGGAAAAATGGTAATCAAAATATACCAGGTAGAGGTACAAATTCCCTATTATTAAAATGATACATATGTATGTTTAAAATATACAAATAATTTTAATTAAAGTTTGAAAAAAACTTTGAAAGTCTTCTTTTCCAAAATTTAATTTTGTTTTATAAGTTAATTGTGCATAATGCAGAAATAAATTTTACCAGGTATACCATGTTTTATAACCTTAAGTACTGTAAATGTTGTAACAGGTCCAAATTTTATAATTCATAAAGATTCTTCTGTTGTTCAGATTTAACAACTCAGGATTAAATAAGTTAAAACATTTTCTAATCCACTCATCATTTTAGTTTTCATTCTTCAATTTCATTTAACATTATAAAAAAAAGAGACCAAATCAAACCTGGTACTCTTCTAAATAATGCTTGGAAAAAATTAACATTCCAATTTGCATCTTCCTAAGATTAAATCAGTCATGCTATTTGTTGCATTAATTTAACGATATTTTCTTGATATCTCATTTTTTCTGCTGTTCTGGGACCAAACTTCTTACATTCTCCTGTAAATGAAATTTGGTGAAATTCTGTTAAGATTTTGAGACTTCAAAGGTGTGAGAAATGTAGTTACATAGACTCTGCATCAAAGGAAGAAACAACATACCCATTCAATAACAACTGCCTGATTCATACATGTATTTTCAAAATCTGTTTGAATTAAGAGAAAAAATACACTACCATCTCTTAGTCCCAAACATATTTATGGTAATATTTAATGTGATAAAATGATACTGTCACTTTTCAATTCATTAATTAGAAAATGTTCCTCTGTGAGGATTTGAACAGCCAACTAAATCAAGACAACAGAGGAGAATGTTCACAGAAGCCCAGCAGGCACTTTGCACTTTTCCATTAAACATTCCATATGCATCCATCAAGTCATTACAATACTCCACATATCTATCAACCTTTGCTAGGCTATCACACACCAGCAAGCACCCTAAGACGATTCTTATGAAATATTCATAAACATCTTCAAGCTACAAATTCCTCTCATTCAAGATAATATTTAATGGCAACATTTCCCCTAAGAAGTTAGTGAGAACTTTTCTCTAATAATAATTGAGCTTGGATATATAAGTGCCCTATGATTTCACTGTGCATTCTGGTTGAGAATAAATTCAAAACCATTTCACATTCAGCATTCTTTGTTTAGGGGCTTTAGGCAATGTGCTCTTGTAATCTGATAAAAAGTCAATTTGGATGAAGAGTGATTTAACTGTAATGACCATATCCAAAGCAGTGGTTGATTTTTACCATACTTTGCAGGGAGAATATCAAGTGATATTTTTTACCCTTTAGTCAAGTTGAATTCTGGACAGCTAAATTGGAAAGCCTGAATTTTCCAATTAGTGTGCCTGATTGACTAAGAGGAAAAGCTGACTGAAAGACTCTCCAAATAAATGAGAAATCTTGTCCAAATGGAGAGCATGTCTTGTAACCACTCAATCAGTTTCCATGAGAGAGGGGATAAGATAAATTATAAAATAGTTACAAGCATTTTCGGTCATCTGTTGAGAGATCTGGTTAAATTTTTATATCTCCAAAATATTTTACTTGTGGAATTTTTAAGATTTCAGTAGAAACAAAAATATGGTATAATGCGCACTCACTACTCACTGGACTTCACTGGTTCTTTTTTTCTTTCACGCAATCCTTTTACTGGTATGCATGTTTTTCATTCTAACAATTTGAAAATAATTTAAAAGCTTCTTTCTTTTGTTGTAAAGAATCATAAATGAAGCCATAGTGGTTCTAATGTCTTAGAGAAATCATCTTAAAAGATTATCAACACTAGAAAATTTAGAACCATACAGCAAGGAGTGCTAGGTTTGGAATGATAGCCTTAGCTTTCACATATAAATGTGTGACACTGGTTTTTATAACCTCTCAAATTCTGGACATTCAGTTACAAAATTGTAGAGCTGTGACAATCACCATCTACAGAGGAATTTGTGTGAGCAGAAGGAGTGTTCATGGGAGATAAAATATCAGAGGAAGTCTAGTCTTACACAGGTATCATTCAACTAACTGTGTTTTTTTAAAAAATATTCATCTAAAGTAGGAAGTATGATTAATTAGAATTAATCATAATCATAATGTGAAATAATAAAAATGAACATGTATCCAACATTTGCAAATGGGTAATATGAAGGCAACACTACTGTTATACTGGTATTATAAGGCATAAAATAAAAAGTTTAAAAGGGGATAAAATCTTAACTACTGATTCACAATATTTAAATAATAGTCTAAGATTCAAATTTCAGAAATTAAAGTGGTAAAGATGGGACTTTAACTGATCATTTTTAATACTCATGGAATGTGAAGTAGGAATTTATCATAAGTACAAATAAACATCTGATCCCAGTGTAAACTGAAGGCCATTCTTGTGATCGTTATGTAGAATTCAAATATCTGTAGTTACTTCTTCCCACTCCCAGCCCCATCAATCAGACACTATATTCATAACACATCTTTCCTATACTAAAGAAAAGAAATTAGTATTTACTTAGTATGAGTTATTGTTATTAAAAGGAAACTTTAAACAAAGTAAGCTTGAGAGTTATTTGAACACTCAAGGATTAAAAAACCCATATAACTCATAAAGCTAAGTTCAGAGAAGTAGATACACTTCAGCACCACGAAAAGCAGGCTCAGAGCTGTAAGCAAAACAAAGCAGTTGTTTAATTGGTTGCAAACTGACATTTGCTTTATCTGGGTATAGTCCCTGTTTTCTAAGTGAAGTTGTGATAACTCGGACCCCGGTATAAAATCCAAGAAAGCAAGAAATTAAAATTTGGGAAGCAAAGGCTTTATTAGGTAAAATCCAGGCCTGGTGATGAGTCAATTTGGAGACTGTGCACCTCACAGCTAAAAGTCAGGACTTTTTATCTTGTAAATCCACAAACAGCTGCTGGTCACACAATGTAAGGAGGGGATAGGGTGTGATGCACTACAAAGCAAAAAACGGCAATTGCAAGTCTCCCTGCATACTAGCAAGTTTAGATAAGAAGAAATCTTGTTTTTCTTAGCAAAGAATAGAAAAGTCTAACAGCAATTAACAACCTTAGTTACCCTACTCGAGCACCACAACTATTCTATTTGTAGAGGGCAACAATGGTTAACGTGTCAATTAGGTAAGATTTTACAATTCTTTACAGAGGAGAGCATTGATTAACATATCAATCCTTTGCCCAGAGGGAAAGGAAAACACACATTTACAGTAAGGCAAAGTTACAGGTATTACTATGATACAAACGAAGCTATTTTTGTGAAGAATGTACAATCTAATGCAATCTAATGCAATTAACACAATTTGTGACGGGCTACCGGGTAGGGTTAGGGAAGACCCGGGTTGTCAGGAGCTATTACCTCAGGCCTAAAACTTAACCTAGTTAGATTTGAAAGGAGAAGGGGAGGGGAAGCAGTAGGTGGGCTTATACAGAACAGACCTTAGTCTGCGATAGTTAGGGGGGGCTTAGGTTATAACAAAGTGTATCTACCTGTTTGTATCCAACAAGAACACAAATATTGTGAACAAGGAAAAAGTAAAACAGTGTAAATATTTAGTAAGCGATGTCAGTATTTTTTAAAAATCTTAATGCAAAACATTTTTATATATTGTTTTGCAATTATGACATAAATTAAGAGGATTATAGCCAGTTTTACTTTGTTTTCAATGCAGAGTGTTCTGCTCTTGTCTCTAAAATACTTTAATGCTGACTTAATATAAAGCACTTCCATTCAGTTTTATTAAGAATGATATTTAGTAACAACTTCAAAATAATGTAAACTAGTTGGAAAATTTTAGAAGCAAAATTACTTTATTAATGCCAACAAGAAACTTTGATTTTATTAGAATCATTTGATATAATTAGGAACCTATAGTTTTCTATGTCTTTGGTTTATTTCAAACTAATCCACAATCTTCAAAACATGTTGAAAGCATTAAACTGCAAATTTTAAAACATATAGACTCTGTGAGCACAGATATGGACTATATGAACACTTAAGAAGCACAGAAGGGTTGATGTGCTTCAAATTGTTATCTATTCTATTCTATGTAGAAACCAAAACAATCCTTTCAGGCACTTCACATGTGTGGGAGTGGAAGGTTAGGTGACTCCTCCCGAAAGAATCACACCAACTTCCTAGGAAGGATTTCTAAGGAAGGGAAAAGAGGTGAAAACAGATTGGGGGTGTGGGTGGGAGGTGGTGGCTGGGGGGAAGCGGAGAGTAAAGGAGCACAAATGGGAAGAAAAGGGGACAGTAATGCTTGCCGTAAACTAATTAGGTGGAAGTCAGTTTTATTTAATTTGACCAGACAAGAAAACAACAACAAAAAAAGTTTTGTTTTGCTTTTAAAACTAATTCCAGTTAAAGTAAAGGTATTCTTGGGCACATTAAATTTATATAATTGAGCCTAAATTCTGATGTATCACCAAGTGAGGCATGCATGGTGGTGCACACCTATAATCCCAGCACTTGGGAGGTTGAGGCAGAGATGCATGTCAGCCTAGCCAGTCTACATAGTGAGATCCTGTCTCAACAAACAAACAACAGCCCAGAAAAACAAAAAAGGAATGGGGAAGATATCAAGAAAAATATTCTGTTCTTTTGGAACAGAATAAATATGCTTGATATCTCAAATGTTTAACATCCATAATATCACAAATTATTCATTATAAACTATTACGAAAGGCAAAGATACTGTTTTAGAATAGTTATTAATTTGAATACAAAAACAATGCAAGTGAGCGTGACAGGTTTTCAACTGTAAGAATTCTTCCCATGTAATATGCAATAACCCAAACATAATTAAATTTATTCCACAGCTGCATAAAAATGTTTTTGTAAACATTACATAAAATATTTGATAATGGAATTTTATACACTTATGAAAAATAAGTACATTAGTTCTTCACTGAAAGGTAGGGGTAACAAATTTAAGATTCTAATATAAAGTAATTAAAAATAAAAGAAATTTAAAATTATAACTTATAATAATATAAAAATAAACATGATTTTCTTGGAAGAACTTACTGTTAGCTTTTTCATAATTATAAATATCAGGCTAAATTTTAACTTGCTGCTAACAGCATATCTTGGTAGATTGCAGAGCTTTAATTTTTCCAAATTTTTCAATATTAATTTTATATAAAATGTGAAATTATGCCAATATGATTGGCACTATGCAGTTCAGGTGACACTGAGCTCACTTTGTAGCCCAGGCTTTTGTTGAACTTGCAACAATCCTCCTGTCTCAGCCTGCTGAGTGCTGGGATTACAAGTGTGCACCACACCCAGTTTGAGCTAGGTGATTTAATGATGTTCTTGGAACTATATATGACACTTCAAATTTCAAAAAATATTTAAACTTTATATTAGAAGTTTATATTATACTATCTCTGTATAACATAGTTCTAATGCCTAAAATATTTGCCATATTATACAACTCCACAACTCGATAAAAAGTATATGCTTAATGAAATACTAAGGATTATAAAATCATAAGCATGTACTAATCAGATAACTCATTTTTAATTTATTTGTATTTAAAAATTGAACTTACACTTGTTTTTAACCTTGTCCATTCTATTTGTATCTTATTCCAACCCTAAATAAGTGAACACTCCAGTGCTCTTAATTCAGACAGTCAAATTTTGCTACGTGGTAACAATGTAACTTTAACATTGTTAACTAACTAACTTTTCGAAAAAACTAAAATCTTGAGATGAACATATTTCCTGCAACACTTTCATAGAATAAACATTTTACTATCATTGGTTCAGTTTTGGACGTTTTAGTAAGGTGTCACAGTTCCCCATCATTAAATTTCGCATCCCTTTTTCTTTAGAACATTATGTAGTTTTAAGAGTTTATTACTCATCTTCATTAAGAATTTAGTATGCTTACATTTTTAGGTTTAACCCTCAGAATACTATATCAATTGAGATAATTTTATAATCAAGGTAGAAATTTTGGAACAGAACAAACTAAAGAAAACCAAAACCCTAAGATTTTTAGAGTGGTTAGTACCACAGTCACATAAGCATCAGATAGAAGGAAAAACTTACACCAGAGTTTGTTTCTCCCATTCTTGGATACAGCAAATGTTATGTTTCTTTATCTAAAATAAGTTACTTGCTAAATACAGAGGCCATACAGAAAGGAGCTTGTGAGGATGAGGAAGACTATGAACAGCAGCAAAAAATGAAAATTCCCAACCAAAGCCAGGAGTAATTGGACAAGACAAGTCAAATGTAAAAGATAGATCAGTATTGAAACAGTACACCATATATACCATAATAGACGTCTACTTTGGTCAGGTCAAATAATTTTTAAAAAGTAATTATATGCCTAGAATGTGTTTATTTTTTATTTAGAGCTTGTTTTAAAATTACACATAAAGATAATCAGACTACTTCTTAAATATAAATTAATTTTAAGGGGCTAATAAAGATTTCTTGCTATTTTCTTTCTTTTCTTCCTTCCATCCTTCCTTCCTGTCTGACTCTTCCTTCCTCCTCCCTCTCCCTGCGCTTCTTTACTGCCTGCTTTTATTAATTGATGCTACAACATTTACTTGGGGAAAATAAAATGTTCAGCATATTTCTTATACTTTGATGAACTTATATAATTATATGAGAATTATTTATATCAACTATATTATAATAAGATGTATGTAAAAGTCAACCTTTCCAAAACATAATGTCACCTGCTATACAGTTCAACAACATAATTAAATTAGATAATCTAATTATCATGTTGGTAAAACCTAGACATGACTTCTGAATTATGCAGCTAATTTGTGAGAAACTTTTAAGATTTGTAGGCACACTTTCATTTGGCTTGAAGCCATGAAAAATACTTTAATATTAACAATGGAATGTTAGGGGCTGGGGATTTAGTTCAGCCCCACAAAGCCTGCCTGGCAATAATGAAGTCATGAGTTTGATGCCAAATCTGATAGCAATGTGGAACAATGATGATATAGACTAAACTACTTTAATTTATGGCTGAATTTATATTTTAGAAAATACCTTTGGTAGATTTAATAATATTTGGTAAAATCATTTAGAAAAAAAAGCCAGTGAAAAGTGAAAAGTATTGTAATAAAAGCAGCAGATTTAGTTTTTAAATGCATGAGACAGTTCTTTGCTGATCTTGGGTTCCATTTGGTACTGACCATGCTTCCTGTGACACAGACAGCAGCTCTGGAATCCTGTATTTCCATAGTATGGAAGCGCTAGTCTTTGTAACTGCTTGTAAGCATTGACTATGACGTGCCTAATTAAATTATACAATGGACAAACGTTAATTTTTGTAACAAGATAACATTTGCTTTATATTTTTGTTCATAATGGGTCTTCAAATATTATCTTAAGGAAAAAAAGAAGCAAATTTGCTTCCATATACAGAATCATACCCCCAAAACATAATTAAGTGATGCTGATTAAACATATGCATTCATCTGAAATACTCGTACAATATTACTTCATGAAATCTAGCTTCCTTCATATCAGGGAAAATGCATCAAAGGTTGTAGTTAGAACTTTCTTTTCTTTCATATTATAGACAGTTGAATTAGATGGAAATGCTATTAGGCAGGCAGACAGGGTTAGGCCATTGAAGGAGTCAGTACAGAAAAAGAGAACATATCAAAACTGTGGCTGGAGGTACATATGAAGAAGATTACAGTCACAAAGGCCAGATTTATATACTTTCCTAGGGGTAAAATGGATACTTTAGATTATTGTCACCACCCTTTTGAGATTTCCCACATAAATGATCCATTATTTCACAAGGGTAGACCATCCACTCCCACTCACTAAGACTAAGACTGAGACTAAAACTAAAGACAAGGCTACAGACTACTGACTAAGGATAATGACATCATCCATATTCCCTTGGTACTATTGAATTCATATTAGCCAAATGGGTATTCTTGTAATCTTATCGGTTGATAACAGTTTTGACCCATGTTGTACCTACCTCATGATTTTGTTCTACAAAACTTTCTTAGAGTAGACTCATCAGCAAGCCATTAGGGATCTCTCCTATCTTTCAGGGATATCCATATTCCCCAATAAATTTCCCTCTGCTAACCTTAGAATTCATTATTGGACTTTGGAAAACACAAGCATTGCACATCTGATATCAGAAGGCTGGGAGTTAGTTTTCCCCTGTATCAATAGCATCTTCCTCGCCTTCTATATTACCTCAGTCTCTCTGCCACATCACACAGGAAGCTATAACGGTGTGCTCAGATATAACATCATTACACATAGACACGCTTTGTGCTTTATCTTTAAAAAATGTGACTTGTTTTTATCAGAATAGGGATTGAAACCAGGGCTTCATACATTCTAGGAAAGTGCTCTACCCCTGAGGAACATCCCTTGCCCTGATTTCTGTGTATAAATGCATTGTTATACTAAGTACCACATAGTTTTCATCCATATTAAATGCATGCATCCATATTTTAATTTGGGAAATAAAAATAAATTAATTTTGAGTTTAATCATTTCTAAAATTCTTTCCAATAAAACATTAATTGTTTGTATCAGTGCAATAAAGAAAACAATCATCCTTTGAGTGTATATCATAGGTAAAAATAAATGTTTTCAGGGTGAAATGCTGGAGTGATCAACCTTGAGGTATAGTTCACAAAGGACAAGAATGTAAACATTTCATGGGAATTAGTCTTCAAAATACTGAAATTTTTCTAGGCATTAATTTTACTTACTTAAACAGATGATTTAAAGTTCACTTAATTGTCCTTGTATTGACTATCACCAATAGCTATACATATTTTCACATAAATGTTTTAAGTTTAATCCATTTTGTGAATTAATGCAAGTTTTAAATTTAAACAATATGAAGGTTTTGTTTCTTAAATAGCCCCATTATTGAAGGACGTAATCTATATTTTGAGAGAAGAAGCACATCAGAATTGTTTCTTACTTCTCTTTGATCCCTAGGCTCTTTGCAAAGGCTTGTCTGTCTAAGGACAATTGATGGGGTTAAGTGGAGGTGAATCATACACTGGCTACACAGTGTACGACAGTGTGTGCACGTCAAGGTAGAGCATTAAAAGGGCTTTGTCTTTCATGCTTCTTACCATGTTAAAATATGCATCTTATCTGATGAAAAATAAAAAGAATTTCCTTGTAGTAAGTAACAAATTATTTGGTTCTGAGGTTATAAAAACTGCCATTGTAAGTTTAAAATATGTATGAGACTACTTCAAAAATATTTATTAATATCTTCCTATATAAAAGTACTAGAAATGTGATACGCATCAACTCTTTTATAAAATAGCAGTAACATTTATGGTTTTGATGTACATTTTCTCTATGCATGAATGGCATAACTGAGATACATATGTGTGTGTATGCCAGGTGTGGTGGTAAGCCTCCACCACTGTAGGAGGCTTAGGCAGAAAGATCACAAGTGAAGCTCACAGTAGGCAATTTTGCAACCCAGGGAAACTCTGTCGCAAAGTAAAGTGTAAAAAGTACTGAGCTGGTTGCTTAGTGGGGAGGGACTGGCTCTTGTTTGCCAGACTGTGTGCTGGAAGGGGTTAGAGTCTGGCTGTCCTCCTGCTGAAGGCGAACTGTGCATGACACTGGATCTCAGGGAGGGCTTCATTCTTGGTGAAACCTTGTTCTCACCACAGAGGGACAGCCAGACCCAAGGCTTTTCCCAAGGGTCAGCGCCATTCACAGACTGAGGTAGGGAGAGAACAAAAGTTCACCAAGAAGCAAGCCTTCCCTATTGAACCAGCACCATGTTCAGGCCACTGTCTCTGTGGGGACAGCCAGACCCAAGCCTTTCCCTGTGAGTCAGAACCATTCAAATTCAGTTTTGAAAAATAGTTTAGTACCTGTTTCACAGCTAAAATAAGATTAATGTTTCTCTTTAGTTGCTGAGCTGCAGGCTTCTAAATCAAATGTTAATTTAGAATTATGATTAACAATTATAATCTACAAAGAAATCAACTGTCCCCTACCTTCTAAAAGTCCATTACCTTTGGAATTTCATCCCCCAAAGTATTTGACAGACAAATGAAGCAAGTTGAACAGTAATTATGCTGTAAAATCATGCCTAAGCCACGTTTTCTTTCTCTTTCCTATATGAATGTGAGGTAATAGATTCAGTATTAACAAATTCTCCCCAAATCTCTTGGACAATCCACATAAAACAGACATGGCAAGAATGGAATTTAAAACACTAAAGAGAGGATTCACTATCTCTCCTGGATAGCGATAATGCTAAGTTTTTTGAAGATGCTCTATAGAATCTTTTGTTAAATATGTTCACAAGTCATAAAGGAAAATGCTCAGGGAAAATGGTGCTAGGTTCTTCATAAGTGTGCCCCACTCCAGATAAAGCGCTAAATCACTAATTTATAGACATGTCAAAAGTATCATAAGGTAAATATTCTCTGAAATATATACAAAGATACTTATTTAGGTTTAACCTATTATACTGGCGAGGATTTGAAGTACTTTGCATATTTGCTCTATTAGAAAAAAATACTTCATCTTATTTTAACTTGGATTTTAAAGGCATTTTTGTGGCTTACACAGTATACAGAAATCATTATAGAACATTTTAGCAATTTGGATAAATACAATGAAGGAGTTAAAATCATCCATAATTCCAACTACCTAGCTATATATTCATCCCTGCCACACACATTTTAGTAATTGGTAGCTGAATGAAAATGATTCAAATAATGAACACAAAGCAATGTTAATTTGTTCCACATTACCTTTTTAAACATATTCAGATGAGAATACTTTGACTTAAACATTTGGAGGAAAACGTGGACTGTCCCATTATTCTTTTGAATATTAGTAATAACAAGTGTATAATCAATTTGATTCAACAGTCTCAAGCAATTAAAGATCTCTAGTCTCATATTATTATCCAAACTCTAACCTTGATGTAAAACCTCATCATCCAGCCTTCCACCTGTTCAGATCTGCTTTGGAAAGGGGTGTGGTCGGTTTTATTTTTTTCCCATGCACTAACTGTACATCTTCCTCTCTGGTATTGGAGAAAGTTTAAACATTAGAGGTTCCATGGATAGAATTTGTCTCTCTTGAAATGAAATTTGACTTCATTTCTCTAATAAAGCTTCACATCTCCCAGGGCTCACTGATGTTAAAAGCTGCCTTTGGGTCTCATGGGCACTATGAGTTCTACTGAAAAAGCCCTGCTGCAGTCTCTTTGATCTGGAAAATGTTTTTGAAATCTGGCCGTCACTGACTTTGAGATCAACATCCTAATGGCACCTCTAGTGCAGAAAGGAAAGCAAATGACACTGCTCTCTGTGTTAGTCTGTGGGAAATACATACATATCTTCCTATTCCCAATCTCAACACAAACACACCTTTTTTGTACATTTATTAACTACTTAAAGAGTCTATCTCTTGCCTTTGAGCTTCTCTCAGAGTAAGAGTACTGTACTATGTCCTCTACACCACAGAGGAAAACACTAAGTCCTCCATGTGATTCCATGAAGTCCCAGTCAGCAGTAGTAGATCCACTAGCTATTCAGGAGGGGCCTAAACAACATTCTAACCTATGTTTTGTTTTTCCCTTTGATATATTGAGAGTTGGTACATAATTCTGAAATTCTTGTTCTTTAAATTAGGATATCAATTAAAATTGTTATTTAGCATTCACTTATCTACCTTGATTCACTACAATAAAAAGAACAACAGTACACATGCGCACACACACACACACACACACCACCACCACCACCACCACCACCACCACCACCACCATCACCACACCTTAAAGACTCAGGGTCTAGGAGTAGACCATCTGCAATGAATCCCTGGTGGTTTCATTAAAAAGATCACTGCCTTTCAACTGCTTAGTTATCTCACCTTTAAATTGAAGATAATAATCTCTACCCCCAAAATATGATTATCATCAACATTGATGTGACACCATATAAAAATATTTACAGCTATAAAAATATAATCATTATCGTGATAATATTAAAAGTTATCTTTTAACTTATTTGTTTAGCTTAGGACATTCATATTATTAAATATTCTTTAATGGTTATACAGTATACATACAGCATATTCTTCAATACTGAATGGAATATATATATTTTCTAATATTTTCTCACATCACTGATCATCATCACTGTATTCCCTCCTTAAATACATTAACTGAATAGAACTGCTGAATCAAAAATTTGATTACTTCAAAAGCACTTAGTACTTATTGAAAACTTAATACAGCAAAATTAATATTTATTCTGTATTATGTCCTTAAAACTATCATTAAAGCTTGACCAGTTATCCACGGTTACACACAATTGCAATTGCAAGTAAGTGTAAGCGCATCTTTGGGAAATAATGAAATAAATGCAAGATAGTATTTTCTTTCCTAAGGAAGTAAATCAACACATATTGGAAATATTTTTGGACCTAGGAATTAGGAAGTCTATTTTAAGATTAGGTGAGAAAAAGATCCAATTTATCTTCAGAACTATGGAATACACTTAACATTATTTAAACAGAAAAAAAAAGAAGAAGAATGAGCAGCAATTTCTGTCTGTGATGGTTCATTACCAGATATTTAGATTGAGCTGCTTTAATTATATAAATGCATCTAGTGGATGAGTGTTAATAAACTTGGATTTAAATAAAATGAATCAAAATTTTTGCTTCTTTTTAGCCTATTATATTGTAACTAAATTCTGAAGCATATTCAGTAACTGCAGGTTACACAGTTGGCAAAACCAATCACTAAGGCATATAAATTAGTCAGTTCCTTGTCTAGCATAAAGCACATGGAAGTTAATCAGTTTTGATAATAGAAGTTTCACACAGATTATAAGAAGGTAACATGTGGTTCTCATTTGTGGTATTTCAGATAGATGCTATTATGTAGAATATCCTAACTTTATCAAGGTCCCTTTAACTCAGAGAATATCTTGCTTAAGGTATCACATATGTTAAGTAATAAGACTATCAATTTACTTTTCTTAAAAATCTTACCTTAAAATATTCAATTTTTGAAAAAAGATCCTCTCTCTGTGACACTCATATTCTGCCTCCCATCTCTCTCCTCTCTCTCTCTCTCTCTCTCTCTCTCTCTCTCTCTCTCTCTCTCTCTCTCTCTCTCTCTCTGTCTCTCAAGCATTTAAGTCTAACAAAGCAAAGAAAATATTTACCCTTACACCATTTGACTAACCTTATAAAGTAGTGGTAATTTTCCTAATTTCAGGAGTGCAATGTGATTTGTTATATTTTTCATTTTTTTAATCCTTTTTAAATCATCTGCAGTTCCATAACTCACATCAATGACTTCAGCCTGAAAAAGAAGAAAACACAAAAAGGTCTTAGAAGAATTAAATCCAACTATGAATTTCATATGACAAAATTATTTTTAATAATTAAAATCTTCAACAGAGTCTTTTTTTTTATTGGTACCGGGGATCAAACTCATGACCGCCTGCTTGCAAGACAGGTGCTTATGCCGCTGAACTAAATCCCCAGCCCCCATTAGAGAGTCAATTCTATTATTTTATCTTGTTCAAATTGTGATAAACAAGACTTATCTATTTCTATCAAGGTACAATTCTTCTGTTCACTTAAAAAAAAGTGGCAGTCGTTCATAGTTTGCCTCCTAAACAAATCACAAACCTAATGTATAATGATCATAAAGTTTCAGCGATATTATATTCTATATTCTGGGATTTGAGTTATTTAATGAACCATGGTAAGATTATTTTTTTAAATAGTCAGCAATGATTATATCATTCTTGGCCTAGAAGAAATTTAATTGTTCTTCATTGTTTCATTTTTCAAGGCTGTTCAAACAGTCATGGTCACTTGTAGATAAAAACCCATTGGGTTGTATAAGACATAACCTGAAAAACCAGACATATAGGTTTGGCATTCTAAGAATTTAAAGTCCCAGATTACCAGACTGTCATAGTTTCCATCACCCTATACCTAGTTATTTTATATTCTACATCAATATTACCTATTTTTAAAATTCCTCTTTAGCTAATATAAAAAGTTCATGACTTTCTGTATGCTCTAGCCCTAACTCTCTAGTGTAGTTATCTCTTTCCTCCTTTAGGATAAACATTGGATTGTGGAATCCATCAGACACATACTTAAATCACTGAAGATGATTCCTTTCAACTATATTTTCAGTAATTTCTGCCATTAATGTAATAGTTGTTATGCATTCCAATGATTAATGCAGAATTGATGCAGAATATGCTGTTTGACATTATAGCACATGTCCCTGCAGGTCAATAAAAGGAATTAATGAGAGCAAAGGTTAACAGAAATGGACATAGAAGAATCAGGCCTCTAACTTTTTATTCTTCTCAACCTGTTTTATACAAAGGGTATATATGGAAAATTCATTTGAAGGGTAACTGTGTTTCTAGAAGAATATGTGAATACCATTGAGGGGAAAGTAAATCTGCTCACTGGTGAAAATATTCCTAGAATGAAATATTTCCTTAGGCCTTATATTCATTTTAACTGCCAAAAAGTACCTAGGAATAGATTAAGCCCCATTTCAAATGTTACCTATGTGATGAACTTTATTTCTGAGCTGTCCAAAAACATACCAACTCTCCTCTTGTGAATGGCAGTCAATTTTCTCCTTTCTTAAGGCTCTCACTGCACCAGTTCCTATACATATATTTACTAACTTTATTTTCCAACACAAGAAAATTTGTCAGTGAGGAATTGTTACATATTAAATCTTACATAGGTATCTGGCATATACAGTTGGCTTGTGGATCTTGAATTAAAATACTTATAGCACTTGAAATGTCTCTGAAAAGTTAAGTTATACACTTCATATAGATTTTCCAGAAAAAACCTAATTTTTAAAAATGTTTCTGTCAGAACAGTTTCTCATTACAATTTTCTTCCTATTAAAATGTGATTAAATCACTGCCTTAAATACAATTTTTGAGTT
The DNA here is from genome assembly GCF_034190915.1 of Cavia porcellus. Classification (NCBI taxonomy): domain Eukaryota; kingdom Metazoa; phylum Chordata; class Mammalia; order Rodentia; family Caviidae; genus Cavia; species Cavia porcellus. The sequence goes on along the minus strand of NW_026947500.1, from coordinate 7,901,062 downwards.
TGCTGATGCATTACCATATAAATAACTGTTGATCTGTGATGTTAATAGCCTGATTAAATAAATGATCCCATAATATTAATGATTGCTTTGCAAAAATGAAGTAATTCATATTTTTCACTTCAAATTTCTAAGCTACATACTAATTATTTGTGACTCAATGACAGCATCTTAAAGCAGAGCGATTACTCAATTGGTTGCATTAATGAAGATGTATTTCATATTTAAAGAGGTTGAGGAAAAGCTTTGCTGTTTTGAGAGGATAAAGGCCAGACTATGCCTTTTCATGTGTAGATATACAGAAACATATGGCAATTGCAAAATATCAATTCTGCAAAACTATTTATGTTATTGGAAGGTGTCAATAATTTTAGTCAACAATGGCAATTTTATTTAAAGAGCTCTCATACTCATCTTTTATACACTGTATTGGTCAGTAGATTAAAGTGCTTTAGTATGTAAGAGGTTTTCTTTTCCACAAAAATATTTCTCAGTGTAGACACTGGTAATAGCAATCAATTTTGGCTCATGTGTTTTGATACTATATATTAAAAATTGATAATTACAAAAGTCTTAATGTTCTGATGGCTTGACAGGCAGTAATAAAACTATCCCCTGCCCTCAAAGGAAACCTCTAGCAGGTTCTTTCTGAAATTTGCTCCCATTTACCTTCAATCAAACTGAAATCAGAACTACAAGAAAGCACAGTGAATTTTTCTATGGCACAAATCTATATAAAATGACATAATAAAATGCCAAGCCATTTCTTTTCACATATTCTCTTTGTTACAAAAAATCTCTTCTTGATCCATTTTTCTGTCACATTAGAAAATCATTCACTCAATCCATTGAGGTACTACATTCAATTTTTGTCCAAACACCATTGATGAAGTCTTATGCGTCTCCACTATAGTCAGGAACTTAAGTGTTCTTTGAGCTCATCACTCTGTGTGCACCATTGGTTTTCTAGTGAGGACTTCTTCTGGACACATAGAAAAGGGTAACTGAGATGCAGAGGGAAATGGAACTTAGTTCTTCTTGCTTTCAAATGTTTTCATTGGACAGCAATATGAAAATGCCTAAATATAAATTTTTTATTTAAATTCTGTACAATAAGTTTTGATCTAGGAGCTAGAAACTTCAAAACAAAGCAATAATTGAAAAGGAAGTCAAATATTTTACTTGATAGAAAAATAAATTAAAGTACTGGGATGATATCAGAGGCTGGTAGTCTACAAATAAAGATAAGAGAAAGACTAGAGCACTTTAAAAGACTAATATTCAAATACAATTACTTTTTGTCTATGGCAAAATGGTAATAGAAGGAATCAGCACAATCTTAAAATAGGCAGGGACCACCACAGGGATGAGCAATATGCAAAATTCTAGGCCCTTCCTTACTGTTTTTTTAAAAAGCATCTGTGTTTTTTTGTTTTGTTTTGTTTTGTTTTGTTTTGTTTTTTCTGAGACAAGGATTTAAAAGCCATTTTTTTCATCAACTATGATTCTTTATCTGAACCTAAAGATGCCCAAAATTAGTAACTTAGTAGCAGAACAAACATTGACATTCATTTCATGTATCCTTTGCTATCAATATTCTTGGGTTGAATATCTTCTCAGCTATGCATAGTAGTGTGTTGATCATTTAGGGAGTGTGCTTAAGACCTGGCTTGACAACACTGTTTACCATTGGTTTTAAAGGATCTCCTTCTCTTCAAGACTGAGGACACCAGAATAAGAGGATTACAGGAACATTCAGCTATACCCTGAGGCCTCCCGCCATTGCTGCCATATCCTGTGATCATATTTACATGAGTGAGATCACCTCAGGGAGAGACAATCTTTTACTAGAAATGAACGCATCCCTAAGTTACAAAGATTCCAGAATTACGTTACCAAAAGTGAAATAAGTGAGCCAGACTGCAGCCCACCAGCAGCTGCCACTCCGAATGCCTGTATAATAGTGCTCCTCTTCCAGGTACCTGAATTGGATTCCTTTACTACCTTCCCTCTAATTTTCCAATTAAAGTTGTCTTGTTTCCTCCTGTACATTTGCACTTTAGTTTCAATTTCAATTATTACTAAAGCATGGGTTCCCCCTATCCAGTGACAAAATCATCCACCAGACAAGACAATTAACTAAGACTCAAAAGCAAAACATTACAAATGACATTCTATACATCAGTGGCTCTAGGGTTTTTAATTTAAATGCCATAAATCATAGAAGTTGTTGAATGAAAACCATGGAAATTGACTTCCTTCATCTTGTTCCCCTGAAACCAAATCGGGGAGGTAACCTTCTTGCTTAATAAAGGTGGCATAAAATGTTAAAATAATAAATCTTTTAAACAAAGAGATTGTTTATTGTGACAAGCAATAGTGTTTGTCATTTACCTTCTAGACACATTTCTAAAGATTAAAAAACAATTTCTGGGTGTGTCAGGTATTACAACCTCAGGAATTACAACAGATTCCTAATCCCTTTCTCTCTAGGTTGAATTTTTACTATAAAGAAATATAATGTTGAATAGTCAAACTCCAGAATTGTTAAAGAGTTATCACGCCTAGGAACATAGACATCTAGTAACTTCTATTATACGTCAGAAACTGTGCATATAATACTTGTTTCTCAGATAACAATCCTGCATTGTCACCATTTCACAGATAAAGAAAATGAGGCTCAGAGAGGTTAAAGAATCTGTCCATGTAACATGACTGGGATTCAAGATTTTCTCTTGTCACGTTCTGTGAGGTCATTTCACTCATAGGAAGGACAAAAACTTGAAAACCAGCAGAGAATAAGATTGCATGGGGCAGGGATACATTGCGTTAAATAGGGCAGGTCAAGCTGTGTAGCCTAAGTTTGGTTAAAATCACAGATTCCCGTACCATACAAAAACCATCAAACCAGAATCACAGAGAACTGGACTGCCTTAGGGCACTCAGGCTGCATAACAGTGTAGCATAGACGGTAGCATAATAATGTAGCTTAAACAACAGAAATGTATTAAAGTTGTGGAAGCTGAAAATGTGAAGATCAAATGGGGACTGTTTGCTTTCTTTCTCACTTCTCTTTATGTCCCACATGAAAGACAGAGAGAGAGAGAAAGAGAGAGAGAGAGAGAGAGAGAGAGAGAGAGAGAGAGAGAGAGAGAGAGAGAGAGAGCGCTAGAATTGAATTGAATTTTTCTGGGCATTCCGTGGTGTCTCATAAGGAAAAGTCCTATCTGGTCAGATGATCATCCTATCACTTCCTTTAACCTTAGCACCTTAGCTACGGTCTTACAGACCCCATCTCCAAATGAAGTCAAATTTGCCACTCTGAATTCACACATGAATTTGAGATAAAAGGAGGGTATGATTCTATCCATAGCAACCCTAGAATATATAATTCTTACTTAAAGTTCTCATTCTCTTTCATAGAAGCATCACACAGTGGAAAGAACAAAATTAGTAAGTCACAGCCTCCAACATAATATTTTCTGTTTCCAAAAGAAACCACATATTACTGTTGTTGAGATAACTTGATACATAAAGAAGCTTAAATGAAAAATAAAATATCTCTGATATATGACAAAGAATACTTGCATACATTATATGCATACCATTTAAAAAGCTTAAAACAAAAGAATTTGAAAATATTTTCTGTTAAATTCTTTAGTAAATAACACCCAGTAGAAATCAAAACATACTTGAACTTCTTCAATCATTTTATTTTTACCCTTGCAGATTTTTTGTTTGGTTGGTTGTTTATTTGGGGGGAGGAGGACAGTGAATTGAACTCAAGACCTCATGCTCAGTAGACAAGTGCAGTACTGCTGTGCCCTGGCCCCAGTAACCTTATTTTAATATGAAATTTATACAAACAAAACATTTAATCTTTAATTATAATTTTAATTTGCAAAATATAACTTATTCAGATGAAAAATAAATTTGGTAGAAAATAAGCCAATGCCAAGAAACAAAATACATTAATTAAGAAAAAATAGATCAATGAAAACTCAAACTTGACGGAGCCCAACTATAAAAAGTATATCTCATATATGCACAAGAGAAACATAAACAGAAATTGTTATTTCCAAGCTGGATGAATAATTGCTAATTTTTATTTGGTTTTACTTCCTAAATGTCAATAATCACACTAAAAGAAACATTGATTCTAGATGAAAATTAGCATCATCACAGTTAATTATGATAGAAATCGAAAATGAGCTATCTGGATAATTTAATAAAAGCAAAACCACTCAGCTTCTGGGGACTCTCATTGCTATCTACTAAAATTTTGTGATGGAATCATATATGTGTACTTAAACACTCACTGAAATGCAGATAAAGGCACACTTTACATAGTAACAAAGTGGTCACAGTCATATTATTCTACTGTCTCCACCACCAATCAGACTTCTTGGCACACAGTCAATACTCAGTTATATAAGTGAATAAATGAAAGGATGTGTACGTGTATGTGTGTGTACGCACACATGTAAACAGTAAAGTTTAAAAATCATAAATCACTAGCATAAAGGAGAGAGATATTTGTGTCTAGTTTGAACCTGGAGAGGATGACATGTGTTGAAATTAACTAGAGACTTTTCAGAAACTAAGGAAAAGAAATAAATAATAAATCAATATATGAACTGTCCTTAGTGATTTCAGCAGCACCACTTTCAAAACTAAACACATTTTATTTGGTGCATTCTATATGTCCAGCACTGTTCTAAGTTACATAGATATAGATAGATAGATGGATTCATGAACTTCTTTAATAACAATAATAGTCGAAATAGATTTTATACATGATAAATCTAAGGCTAAGAGATATTAAGGAATATACTCTGCCTTAGTTACTAAATATTAGACAATTAATTCAAACATAGCAGTCTACAGTCCAGATTCACCATTGTGATATATGATCATAGCATTACCAATGCTATTATTTCCAAAGACAAAATTAGCACAGTAGGTTAGGATGGTAGATGGAAGGGTAGAGGCCCTTTTGAGGATAACACAGATTATCAGAAGTTGAGTCTCACATTCTAATCTAGTGTTCTCATTAGTGAAATGGTAGCTTTTAGATAGAGCAGTCAGTGAGATCAATGGGAGTCAATGTCAGTAATAATAAAAGTCAAAGTCTTTGCATGGGTCTTTCCACACATTCTAACACCTCCTTTCTCCCACCAGCACTGGCTTAAGCAGTTTGGGGCATGTAAATTGTGCGGTTACATAAAGGTCTGTGTTCAGAAATGACCCGTGTTTAATATTCTGCTATCACTGACTTAAAATTCTTAAACTATTTTATGAGATTTTGTATTTTCAGCTTGCCCTGGAACCTACAATTACACAGAGGCCTGACTTCTTTCCCTCTTCCCTGGCTCTACTGCAGCATTTGAGTATGCAGCACACTGTTTTCCAGAGGCTTGGTGTTAGCTGCTCTTCTTGTTAGAATTACTCTCCCTTGTCAGACATGTGTGTCTTATTTTTCTAATATTTTCAGATCTTTCAAGTTTCAGCCATCCACTTATGCCAGCTATGACCACCCTATATAATATTAAAATTACTCCTCCGAAAAGAATATACTCCACTTTGTTTCCTCTGCTTTTATTTTCCCAACGTAGAAAGAAGCAAGTGAAAAATAAATAAATATTTTGCGGATGACTAGTGCTATGATAGTTTATTACAAGGGAAATAGTATGTCTAGAAGAAATCTAATGTGTAATACATATAATGGCCAAAGCAAAGTGAAATTGCTGTAGAGTTATCAGCTAGGGAATCTCCCATCTCAAAGCTCTGCATACTCATTCTTGTTGACTTCTGAGACATCAGGAGTTCAGGAACAGGCAAAACAAACAACCAAAAATACCTCTATATTCTTTCCAAGTAGTAAATGAAAACTTGAGAATCGTAGAAATATCATAACTTTGCTCTTGCTTTCTCAGAATGACATCACCTATAAAGACTTTAATGACATCACCAAATGAGTTTAGATGTTTGTTTTGGGACATAAAATTGAGGAATTTTATTGGATATGATGGTGAGATGACTGTAAGCAGAAGAAACGGAAGGATGACAGAAAAAGAGCATTCTCATTTCCTATAGTCAACTAAGTAAAATAAACAATTGCTGAAAGTATCTCTCCCTGAGGCAATTGATTGTGGATGGCTTCAGACACATGTTGGACACACTCCAGCGGCATGCTTCTCCTCCACCTTAAATTAGAAAAAATTATTCATGCTTATGAAATGATTAATGGCTTGAAATTTTTTGGACTTGACACTTTCAACTGAATCAATCACTCTGAGCCCTCCAATGTATCTGAGTGATTCAGAACATACAGAATATTTAAAAATCTTGCTTGTCTAAAACAGTAATTTTCTACTCAAATTAAAAAATGGTACACCCAAAGATTTTTGATTATAGAATAATATATTATCAAAAATACTTTTAGTCTAAAAACAAGTTTTTGAAGTAGATTTTAGTTTAAAGGCTTTTTAAATTATGTATAACCTAAGTTTTTAATCTTTTACACATTAAAGTGGTTATATTTATCAAAAAATTTAAAATCAAAATAATTGTATAACTTTAGCTTTTCATCTGAAACAATATTAGTATATTAATAATTTCAAGAAGTTCAGAGATTTTTAGAGTTTTATTAGTACTTTTATTTTTAGTTCAAATCCTGGTCTCTCATCGCATACATTATCATGAAGAACACAATGCATTCAAGCATGAAAATCTGTGTTGCCTCCTCCCAATCGTGTGGCACTCGTCAGTAGAGTCAATCATCACATACCTTTCAAAACACTGCCCCAGCTAATCAAGATCAGTTAGATAAGGGCTGCAATAAATGGCAAAGTCATTTAAAATATTTCATAACCAGTGTAGTACAAATATGTCAGTTGAAACAGACATGTGTCCCTAGCTGGAGAATTAATTCAATATATCTCAAAAAATTCAGTAGTGAACATGGGGAAGAATCTATATTTTTGTCTTTATTGAAAGGAGTCATATAAACAGATATTTCATTACTGTAATATACATATATATATATGTATATAGAGGAAAGCCAAAAATGTATACACACTAATACTTTTCAAGAAAAAAATATTAATGAGAATTTTTTTCAATAGATGGTGTTACCCTTGAGGCTGTAGTATCAATAAGTGATGTCAACAACTGTGACAAAATGGCAGAGATACAGATCTCGATTGAGGAAAGTAAGAACATCTTACTGTAGTAGTTCAGGCAAGTGATTGAGCCACTGAGCTAAATCCGTGGTCCCCTTGCTATAGTGCTTCAAATTTGAGAATATTACCAAAGTACAATTACGATGGAGGCATGAGTCTGAAGCAGAACCTATAACACGCCTGACAATATCATGAACTCTCTAAGTGTGGAAAACACAGTAGTGTGTGATGTGGATAAAGGAAAATCCAGCAGACCTCCTTGGCTAAAGTGCTAAACAGTCCACATGTGACCACAGAAGTCTGCCCAAGCACATGGGCACATTCTTAACAGCAGCCAAGTGGAGAGTTTCCATACCAAGATGGTTCCATGTGATCAATAAAGATCCCCTGGATCCAACATCCAGTTTTGTAAATGGCTTCAACACACAGCAGGTGAGTATGAGCAGTTAGCAGAGTGTGTGTGGTTGGATAAAACACAGTAAGCTAATGGGAACAGTGAACTGACCTAGCTGCCTATATTGGGAACTGGAAAGTCCTAACGTGCATGTCGGCAAAGCAGCCAATTTACCAAAGTCATTGGTGTGGAATGTCAGCTAGAGGTTTAATAGAACTATTTTTCTTTGAAGGTACTCTCACAGCTTTAAGTGCACCTAGACATGCTTTGCACATCCATCTACCTGCCACCCATGGACTTTATGGAAAGGATAAATTTTTCTTTCAACAAGACAGCATGCTTCCACACTACCACAAAGACATATGAGCTTATCAAGATGAGAATCTGCGATGACACTGGCTAGGAAAAAGAGGTACAATTGAGTTCCCTGCACATCCCCCTGATTTAACACTGCAAACTTTTATCTATGAGGGTTCCTCCAGGATATCATATATCGCAGAAAACTCCTACATCCTAGCCTTAGCAAAGGAATTAAAATGTATGTGCAGCGATCTCAATGACCAAGGTTACTCAAACAGCAGATTGCCATGCTAATAAATGTCCGAAAGTTAATAGCCACCAGTTTGAGTACCTCCTCTATTTGTAGAGGTCAAAAGTAACTCATATTAATCTCATGATGTCTTCATAAATTTAATATTAAAATATTTGTACAAACTTTTTCTTTTCCTGACCTGTGTGTACCTTTTTTTTTTTTTTTTTTGGCAAAATATATACAATTGACTACAGTGATATATCAAATGCAATGTTTAATGGCACAATGACCATTGTTTAACAGCACAAATAGTAAAAACAGGACAGAATCTCTAATGTTGACACATATTAATACATATTGTTTAATATTTATAAAGTGTCTTTAGTTTTGTAATCTAATATACAATGTGCATCTAAAGAATAAAAAGTTAAAATTCAGTTGAAATGATTGTAATATAGCAATTTAAAGACTGTAAAATACAGCCATGTTAAAATTCTATATTATAAACCTATAAACTCCAAAGTCAATGGACAATTGAGTCTAGAATAATACTGTATACTAGATTAAGAAAGTAATATTGTAGGGAAAATTAATGTTTTCCAGAATTGAATAGTGTCTTAGACAATGGCCACTCATCTGACTTATTTGTCTAACATTAAAAGTAACATAAACAGAAACAGAGAGAGAAATTAGGGAAACCACCTCCTTACAAAATCATCTGCAAAATGAAATACAAATGAATCAATCAAAGAAAGAAAGTAAAATACCTTTACATTTAAAACTATAATACTCTGAAAAGATTGAAGAAGATATCAGAAAACATGAAATATCTTTTTTTTTCTTAGATAGGAAGAACAAACATAATGAAAATACCATGATCCCAAAAATTTTATACAGATTTAATGCAACCCAATCAAAAAATGCAATTGTAACAAAAAAAAAATAGCATACCTCACAGAACTAGACAAAACAATGCTAAAATTGTTATTTCAGGGAGATGTAGAATAACAAAAATAATTCTGGGTAACAAAAGCAGGGCAGGGTGCATCACAATCCCTGACTTAAAATTATATCACAAAGCCAAAATGATAAAAACAGCATGGTACTGGCAAGAAAAAACAGACCCAAGATTAATGAAACAGATTAGAAGATGCAGAAACAACTTCAAACAGATTTAGCCACCTTATCTTTGACAAAAGGGCCAAATACTTTCACTGGAAAAAAAATCCTCTTTATTAAATGATGCTTGAAAAACTGACTTTCTACATACCAAAGACTAAAACTAGATCCATATCTCTCCTCATGCGCTAAAGATTAAAATGGATCAAAGATCTAAATATTAAATAGAAACACTAGCGTTATGGGAGACAGAATAGGAAAAATTCTTAAAGACAGAGATGTAGACAAAGATTTTATGAAAAAATCCCAGTCACACAGGAAATATCACAAAGAATCAACAATTGAGTTATCACCTTATTAAAAAAAGTTTTGCATATCAAGAGAAACCACAAACAGTAAAGGGACAACCCAGAGAGTGGGGAGACATGTTTGACAGTTGTTCCTCAAAGGACTAATATCTAGAATATATAAAGAATTGAAAAAAAAATCAGACTCCCTCAAATTTAAACAGCCAGCCAAAAAAATGGGCACCTGAGATAAACAGACACTTCTCAAATGAAGAAGCAGTAAGGGTAAACAAATATATGAAAAAAATTTCAGCATCATTGTTTTTTTGAGATGTAAATTAAACAACACGGAGATTCTATCTCGCTATGGACTATTATCAAGAAACCAACAAATAACAAATGCTGCAGGGATTGTGGAAAAAAGAATTGTTTACCACTGTTGGTGGGAATTTAGACTGGTGCAACCACTGTGGAAATTACGTAGAGATTTTTCAGAAAACCTCACTAGAGGTTCCACTTGACCTTGCTATTCCCCTTCTGGGACTCTTCCCAGGAGAATTAAAAACATCATTCCACAGTACATATGCACATGCATGTTTATAGCAGCAGAATCTGTAATAGCTAAAACTTGGAAGCAGCCCAAATGGCCAAGGGCCAAGGAATTACTGAAAAAGATTGGTGCTTTTTTACAATGAAGTGGTATGCAATCACAAAGAAGGACAAGCCAGACATTTCTAGGTAAATGGATGCATACTGTTAAGTGAAGCAAATCAGGCACACGTGTTTAAATATTGCTTGGTTTCTCTTGTGTGAGAACCTGAAAGTGTAAATAAAGACCAAATGTATAATAGATATTATAAATAGGAAGAAAACTTTCAAATGTGAAGGGAACTAGGGAGCGAGGAGGGAGCAATGAAAGGAAGGGAAAGAAAGCAAAAGAACACAAAGGAAACAAAACATTTATAAGTAAGGAAAGTAAGAGGGGTTGAAGGGAGGAGGCGGAAATGGAAAAAAAGAAGAAAGAGATGACATATAGAGGTACAAACTCCATGAGAGTTATCATCATGTATATGTAAAATGTACCAATAATATTAATTTTTAAAATAAATGAGAATTAACCTAATCAACTGGTGTCATGGTTCAGAGTACCTAAAATTCTCATGTGTTAGAGATGGAGCTTTTGGAAAAGGAGGGAATTATGGGATACTATACTGGAGAGTAAATTAATCTACCAATGCATTCATACCTGAATGTGCCATTAGCAGGTGGCCCCTGGTGGAGAGAGATGGGTCACTGGGCTTGGACTAGTGAGTGTCCATTCTTGTTCCTGGCTCCTCCTTTCTGGTTTGGTTTTCCGATTCCCATGGCCTGAGCAGCTTAGCTGTGCCATGCCCTTGCCTTGTGTCCTTTCAGCTCTGGAGCCACAGGACCGTGGATTGAATGCTGAAACTATGAACCTTCATAAACCTCCTCTCCATTAAACTGGAGGTGTCAGGCATTCTGTGTCAATGATAGGAAACTGGTACATCGGGAGTAATTTTTAACCATTTCTAGTAATCAATAGAATCATTTTTAAACTTTTTTCTTAATTTTATTGGTATAAGTGTGATACACAACATGATCACAGGAAACATAGAGTTTGTACCTGTATATGATAGATCTTGAGTCCCTTTTTCTCCACTCTCCTTCCTTCCCTTCAACCTCTCTTCTCTTCCTTATTTACAACGCTTTGTTTCCATTTTATCCTTCTCTTCCTTTTTTTTCCTTTTTTCTTCATTTCTTTCCACCTCTCCCTCCTAGGTACTTCTTTTTTTTGAACAATTTCATAATACTTATTGTATGCTTTGGTCCTTATTTATATTTTTGGTTTCTCACACCAGAGAATGTGATATCGACATATGTGTATGATTTATTTCACTTAAGATTATGGTTTCAAGGTGCATACACTTACCTCGAAATGTCTCAGGTTTACCCTTTATGGCTGAGTAGTATTCCAATGTATAAAAATATAACTTTTTGTTCATTCTTTAGTTGATGAGCACTGAGTTTTTTCCAAGATTTAGATATTATTAATTGTGCTACTATAAACATGGGTACATATATATCGCTGTGGTATGTTGCTTTTAATTCCTCTGGAAAAATACTCAAAAGGGAAATAGATCGAATTAGATCTCAAATCCTAACTTTTGAGGAATCTCCACATTGATTTTCACAGTGGTTTCACCAGTAATTTTCACCAGTCTACACACTCATAAACAGTGTAGAAAGGTTCCTTTTCTCCCACAGCCCCTCCAACATTTGTTATTAAAAGCCAAAAACATAACTTTAAAAACAATTATGAAAGAGAGAGGAAGAAGGAAAAAAAGAAAGAAACATAATGTTGGAAACTCGAAGATAGTATTAAAAAGACTTATTTCATTTTTCAATAGTCCAAGTCAAAATGCATTTTCATTTCTGAGATATATAGTGAAATGGGAAATAAAAGTTTCCTTTCATACTGTCTTACTGAATTGCCGAAATAAGGAAAGCTAGTAAAAACATTACAAGTTAAGAAAACCTTCAATTGCAATATACCCTAAAGAAAATGAGTCTTGGAAAATGTAACAGAGGATATGGAAGAATATTGTAATAAGAATATTAATGAAGATATTGTCAAAAAGATGAAATCTGAATGATTAAAATCAATGCACTCATCTAAGAAAGTTTTTTTAGGTATTAATAGTTATAAAGTTCTTGAGAAAATGAAAAATATCTATTAAATCAAACAAACATCAGACATGCTAAGGAGTAAAACATAATTACTGAATTTTGAATAGAAAGCTATTATTTTTTCTTTTAAGAATGGGAATTAAATAAAGATGGAATGCTAGGAAATTCATCAATAAAGAAAAACAGGTAGAAAATGTGAGTTAAAATACAGCTGGTAACAGCGATACCACATTAGTTATTGGTCAACGTTTACCAAAACAGAGATTTAAAGGGCTGGGGATTTAATTCAATGGCATAAGTGCCTTCCTGGAAAGAGCGAGGTCATCAGTTTGATCTCCAGTGCTAGAAAAGATTTTTATAGAAAAATACAAGAAAACAACCCATTTCACTCTATTACTTTGACAAATGTTAGAAATGAAAAAATGTGAAAGATTGGAAAAACCGGATCTAGATTATTCTTTAATATGAAATAGAATAATGTAAATCATGTAGAGGAAGTTATTCCTACTATATATTTCTATGAATGTCAGCACTAACTTAGCATCAGATTTTTCTGCAGTTTTCTCACTTTTCCCATGCTTAAATATATTCATTGTGCTTCCTGCAATAAACTATGAAGAAAAGCCCTACAAAACAAAATAAAATCAAATTATCCATAACAACCCTATACAGCTTTTTCAAAGATAAACATCTAGTTTTAAATTGTGTACCCCAATCAACTATTCAGGGTAATGCTCGAGAGTAACACCAAAAAGTGGTTGTGATATTAAAACTCCAGACAGCACTAGAAGTTGGTCCCTGGGGGTTCAGGAGAAAGATGTAAAATCAATAGACACTCTTATTTTGCCAAATACTCCTGGCACCAGATATATCCCAGAAAGATTTTTATCTCATAAAATTCTGAAGGAATTCTTGAAAAATCTTGCCTCTTAACCTTCCATTAACTTTATTGAGAAAATAAACATTTGCCCACCTCTAATCCTGCAATCTGAATGACATCTGCCTCTGTTAATTCTATTGGCTTTTGAGGGGCTTTTTTGATTGTAGACAGAAGTAGGTGATCTGAGGTGAACTTTGAGTGCACACCCACTCTCCCAAAATTGCACTCTGTGCACCCCATTCCAAAAAAGAAGAGGAAGAAAAGAAAAGGGAGATGAAAAGAATGTAGAAGTGGAAAAAGGAGACAATTAGAGTAGAGGAGGAGAATGGAGGGGGCAAGATAAAGTATCAGAGTTAAAAATAAAAATAACGTATGCTATATGCTAGCATGAATACACCAAAGTAAAACCCATTCTTCTGTATAAGTAATATGGACCAATTATAAAACAAGAACTTTTAAAAGAAGGTATGTGATAAGAAGAACAATGAAAGGGCAGGAGGAATTTCACAAGAAATTCCAACTGTTAGGCAACTGAGACAGAGTGTGTGTGTGTGTGTGTGTGTGTGTGTGTGTGTGTGTGTGTGTACTATGAGGATTACAGTGTACACAACTACTATGACATGTTGTAAGTAGAAGATGAAATCAGTACCTAAACCATTTATATAACCACAGTGCCAGGACTTTACTAAGATTGCATCAATTATTTTCGGTATATTTTCAGAACATTTTTATTTGACAAAAATATATGATAATTTTATAGCTGAGGAAACTGGAACTTGAACTGTTTAAATAACTTCTCAATATTCAAGTTATATCAATCTACACAGATTTAGAATTCCTTGCCTGAAGGTCAGCTTCTCCTATTAGATTACCAATTGTTTGTGACAGCATCCAGAGAGTTCTTTGTAACTGGCATATAAAAAGGCACTCACGGGGCTGGGAATTTAGCTCAGCAGCATAAGCACCTGCCTTGCAAGCAGGCAGTTGTGAGTTCGATCCTTGCTACTGATAAAAATGAAAAAGACAAAACAAAAAACAAAAAAACGCACTCACTATATATTTACTGAATATAGGTATGTCTTGTTATAGTAGTGAGACTCGGTCAGCTAAATTTTATTTTAGTCTATCTTTTAATACTAAATTAAAATGTATAAATAGCAAATTAATAATTGTAGGGCATCAGTTTTAATTAATAATACTCAACTTATTAAGGTAGGGATGAAATTTGACGGATTGAATTCATTTTAGAGACTTTTTCCTGAAGTCATGAATCTATGTGACAGATTTTGCTTCCAAATCAATTGAATTAGTATTTTAAAATACTGCACAGGACCCCTGGGCTGTGGAAAGCTTCCTGAATCCCACCTCATGAGCCAAAGGGCACAAGGTGATTTCCAGCACACAGGGATGCTTTGGAACATTGCTCCAAGCCAGTAAGGCCCCACTCAACCTCCCAAATCACCAGAGGATGCACTGGAGATCCCTGCTGGCCTATCTTGGATACGCTCAGTGACTCCTGGGCAGCAGACAGCTGCCTGCATCCTGCCTCCTGAGCTGAAAGTGTGTGAGGTAATTTCCAGCACATGGGGAATCCTTGGAACATGGCTTTGAGCCAAGAAATATAGGAAAAAGACAAAACAAAATACAATCTCAAACCTCCAGCCCATCCCAAACAGGCCTAGGAGACATGAACATAGATGAAAATGTCAGCTAAACACCAGAAATAATTGAAATGGTAGCAACTGAAGTAAAGAAACAACTCCAGACCAGGGATTTAGCTCAGAGACATGAGTGCCTGCCTGGCAAGCACTAGGTCGTGAGTTCAATCCCAGGTACAAAAAAAAAAAAAAAAAAAAAAAAAAAAAAAAAAAAAAGAAAGAAAGAAAGAAAGAAACAACTCCAGGAAGCTATAAAAGAACTCAGATCAGAAATAACCTCCCAGGAAAAAGAAGAAATGATAAATGCAATGAAAGAAATGCTGAACACATCTAAAGAAGAAATAATTAAAACATTAGAAGAACAATAGACAAAGATGGAAATATTGAATGAACAATATAAGAAACAATGCATGAAGCAGATTCAAAGAGATATACAGGAAATCAAAAATCCCATCAAAAGCTGGCAAACTGCCTCAGTGAATGTGAGATATACTTTCAGACCTCAAAGACATGATTGCAGCTAGTGAACAGGAAAAAAATATCTTTTAAAAATAAGAAATCAGGAAAAAGCAATTCAACAGGTGCAAGACGATACAAAGCAAAGCAACATAAGTTGATAGCTATAAATGAAAAAGAAGGTGACAACATGAAGGATATCAACAGTCTATTTACAGAAGTAATAGCTGACTATTTCGCAAACATGTGAATAGAAACTGACATACAGATCAGTGAAGCATATAGAACTTCAAATAATTATAACAAAATAGAAATACACCCAGAAATATAATTATCAACACCCCAAAAATCCAATAGAAAAACAGAATATTTAAAGCTGTTAGAGAGAAGAGACAGATCACCTATAAAAATAAGCCTGTCAGAATCACAGCAGACTTCTGAACACAAACAATGAAGTCAAGAACATAGAGTGAAGTATTTCCAATCCTAAGGGAAAAAAATGTCCAACTCAGACTGATGTACCCTGCAAAACTGTCCCTCAAAATGGATGGAGAAATAAGAAACTTCCACGACAAAGAACAGCTGAAGAACTTCATGACTACTAAAACAACCCTGCAAAAAATACTGAAAGACATTTTAGATATACAGAGGAAAAAACTGCTAAGCAAAGCAAACAATTAAACAGATTGGAAAGGTACAGAATTAACAGCAGAAAGATAACATGTCAAAAGTAAACCAATATATATGTTATAACCATTAATGTAAATGGCCTTAATTCACCAATTAAAAGAAGCAGACTAGCAGAATGGATCAAGAAACAACATCCAACCATAGGCTGTATACAAGAAACCCATCTAACCCAAAGGGCAATTCGTAATCTGAAAGTCAAAGGATAGAAAACAATACTTCATGAAACAGGAGCCAAAAAAACCCAGGGGTAGCTATTTTTTCTTGCAGACAATGTAAACTTCAAAACAAGAATGATGAAAAGAGATAAAGAGGGTCACTATATACTAGTTAGGGGAAAACTTTAAAAGCAAGAGATAACAATTTTAAATATCTATGCACCGATCTTGGGAGCACCAAGCAATATAAAACAAATATTAATAGAAATGAAAAATTGAATAATCAATAACACAATTATAACAGGAGACTTTAACATACCATTGACACAAAGGGACAGATCAAATAGACAAAAAATCAGCAAAGAAATAACAGAACTGAATCACACCTGTGAAAAAATGAACTTGGTGGACTTATACAGAGTGTTGCACCCAACAACATAAGAATATGCATTCTTATCAGCAGCACGTGGACAGTCTCTAAAACAGACTTATACTAGCCCACAGAACATGCTTTAGGAAATGCAAAAGAAATGAAATTACCCCATGCATATTACCAGAATATAGTACCATGAAATTAGAAATTAATTACAAAAGAAACAACAAAATCACCACAAAGACATGGAAACTGAATAATACACACATGACCAACCAATGGGTCACCTAGGAAATTAAACAATATCCACAAGTTAGTGAAAACACAAATACAACTTACCAGAACCTAAGGGATGCAATGAAAGCAGCGCTCAGAAGAAAACATTGCACTGAATTCCCACATCAGGAAAACAGAATAAACCCAAACAAAAACCTGATGCTACACCTCAAACATCTAGAAAAGAAGAGCAAGTCAAGCCAGAAGCCAAAAGAAGGGAGAAAATTATAAAGGTCAGAGCAGAAATCAATCCAATAGAGACTAAGAAAACAATACAAAGAATCAATGAGTGAAAGAGTTGGTTCTTTGAAAGAGTAACTAAAATTGATGAACCTCTAGCCAATCTTATTTTAAAAAGGAAAGAAAAAACTCAAATTCATGTAATAAGGAATGAAAAGGATAAAATCACTACAGATCCTATGGAAATACAGGAAATACAATATTTATTTCAACAACCTCTACTCTCATAGGCTTGATAACACAAAATAAATGGACAGATTTATAGAAACATGTGAATTACCAAAGCTGGGTCAAGAAGATGTAAAACTGCTGAACAACCCAATTTTAATGAACAAAATTGAAAATGTAATTTAATCATTAACAACACACAAAAGTCCAGGTCCAGACAGATTCAGTGAGGAATTCCTCAAGAAATTCAAAGAAGATTTAATGCTTACTCTCCTCAAACTCCTCAATGAAATTGAGAGGGAAGCAATTCTTCCCAAGTCATTTCTTGAAGCAAATATTACTCTAGTACCAAAACCTGAGAAATGCTCAAACCCCCCCCCAAAAAAAAAAGAACTATAGGCCAGTCTCCATAATGAACACAGATTCAAAACTTCTCAATACAATTCTGGCAAAGAGTGTGCAGAAAATCATTAAAAATATTATACACCATGACCAAGTGGTATTCATCCCAGGAATGCAGGGACGGTTCAACACATGCAAATCAATAAATGTAATCTACCATACCAATAGAGCCAAAAATAAGAACCACATGATCATTTCTATAGATGCAAAACAAACTTTTGATAAAGTCCAAGTTTATTCATGGTAAAATCCTTACAGAAAATTGTAATAGATGGTATTTAACTCAATATGATAAAAGCCATTCATGACAAATCAACAGCCAGCAGTAAATGGCCCCAAACTGAAAGCCTTTAACCTAAAATCAGGAACAAGATAAGGATGTGCATTATCATCACTCCTATTCAATATAATACTGGACATACTAGCAAGAGCAATTAGACAATAGAGAGAAATAGAAGAAGTAAGCATAAGAAAATAAATTTAATTATCATTATCCACAGATGACATAATACTCTATTTAGAAGACACCCAAAACTCCATTGAAAGACTCCTAGGTATAATAAACAAATTCAGTAATGTAGCTGGATACAAAGTCAACTCCAAATATTAAGCATTCCTCTACACAAACAACGAAATCACTGAGAGAGAAATAAAGAGAAGCTATACCTTTCAAAATAGCATCCAAAAAATGTAATACTTAGGAATCAATCTAACAAAAGAATTAAATGATCTATTCAGGGAAAATTATAATACCCTGAAAAAGAAGTCAAAAAGGACCTCGTGTGAAAATGGCCATTCTCCCAAAATTTTTGTATTGATTTAAGGCAATCTCAATCAAAACACCACTAGCTACCTTATAGATATAGAGAAATTATTTATAAAATTCATCTGGAACCAGAAGAGACCTAAAATAGCAAAGGCAACTCTAAGCAACAAAGGTAAGGCAGGAGGCATCACAATTCTTGACTTTTGAAACTATACTACAAAGATACTGTTAAAAAATCAGCATGGTACTGATATAAAAACAGGCCTGAAGATCAATGGAATAGATTAGAAGATACAGCTACAACTACAAACACAAACAATACTTTATCTTTGATAAAGGGTCCAAACACATTCACTGGAAGACTGATAGTCTCTTCAAGAAATGGTGCTGGAAAAATTGGTTCTCCGTATGCTGAAAACTAAAACTAGACCCATGCCTATCAACATGTACTAAATTAACGTTTAAATGGATCAAAGATCCAAATATTAAAACAGAAACACTAAATCTGTTGGAAGACAAAGTTGGTAGAAATCTTGAAGACATAGGG
Organism: Cavia porcellus; assembly: GCF_034190915.1. Taxonomy (NCBI): domain Eukaryota; kingdom Metazoa; phylum Chordata; class Mammalia; order Rodentia; family Caviidae; genus Cavia; species Cavia porcellus. The sequence goes on along the minus strand of NW_026947500.1, from coordinate 7,882,229 downwards.
GTAGGTAGAGAATTCATTAACAAAAATCAAACTGCATGGGAAATATGCCCCAGAATCAATAACTGGGATCATGTCTTATTAAAGAGCTTTTGCATGTCAAAATAAATCTGCAGCATAGTGAAAAGAAAACCCACAAACTGGGAAAATGTCATTGTCAACTGTCCCTCAAACAAAGGACTTCTGTCTAGAACATATAAATAATTTTTAAAAATCAGACCTCTGAAATTCAAAGACCCAATAAAAAATAGGCATCTGAGATGAATACACAGTTCTCATTTGAAGAAATTCAAATGAGAAATAAATACATAAAAAAAAAGTTGATCATCATTAGTCACTAGAGAAATGCAAATTAAAACCACACTGAGATTCCATTTCACTCCATAAGGAATGGCCAGGATAAAGAAAACTACCAACAACAAATGCTGGAGAGGCTGCAGGGGAGTGAGGGAAGGAACTCTTCTGCACTGTTGGTGGGGGTGCAGACTGGTGCAACCACTGTGGAGGTCAGTATGGAGATTCCTCCAAAAGCTAGGATTGGAAGTTCCATTTGGCCCAACTATTCCATTTCTAGTCATATTCCCAGAAGAGCTGGGAACATCATACCACAGTGATATATGTGCAACCATGTTTACAGCCGTACAATTTGTAATAGCCAGATCTTGGAAACAACCTAAATGCCCATCAACTGAGGAATGGATAACAAAGTTGTAGTATTTTTATACAATGGAGTACTACTCAGCTATAAAGAATGATCACAATGAGATATTTATAAGTAAATGGATACAACTTGAAACCATACACATAAGGGAAATAAATCAAACTCACATGTATAAATACAATATAGTCTCCCTAATATAAGCAATGGTAAGAATACATAAGATACAAAATCCTCAATAAATACAGTGAAAGAATAAGAATCTGCTCAAAAGGGAAAAAATAATGTCTCAGAGAAAAGAAAGAAAAAGAAAAAAGGAAAGGAAAGAAAAAAATATCTAAAATTGTATAAATACACTTAGGATAGCTAAGACGATTGGGCTAAAAATTGTGTAAGTTCTTGGAACAAAAAGTGAACATGCATAGGATTGGCACAATTTTGCATGTTAGGGTCTGGTGCTCTGAAGAACTCTTGAAGATCGTTATGTAAAATAACAATTCTAGCTAAGCTCCAACCACCTTGTTTTGAAGGCCTGTATCGTCATTATTTTGGGCTCTTTCCTATTGTTATTTATTTGCCTTTTTTGTTCATGTTTTTCTAGAAATTTGTTTTGTTTTGTTTTTCTCTGTAATATAGATAAGGTAGGTATACATGTAGAAGCTTATACATGTGTAGAACTTCTCCTAAACAGTTTATGAGAATTGATTATATTATATGTGATGAAACGAACAGCTATGTTGATTAAAATGAGACATTAAGGTATCCACTCCTGATACCATACTGTCATGCTGTGAAATCCAGTAATACTATTATTCTTAGTTCAGAGTAGTTTTACTTTGCTTTCTATTGTTTAATTTCAATATACATGAAGGTATGGACAGCAAATTTGAAGAGAACCAGAGACATTATGTAAGCCATTGTTGATTTTTCTATTATTTGGTTTTGAAGGCCTATAATGGCTACATCACTCTGTTCTGATCAGCTTATTACTATTTTGTTTTGTATGAATTCACTGTATGTGAAGATATGGAAAACTATTTAGAAGAAAACAAGAGACACTATGTTAGCTATTGTAGATTTCCTATTGTCTTGCTTTGAAATTTGTGTCACTTACATTGTTTTCTTATCTACTTTGTTCTGTTTTGTTTAGTTTTACCTTACCTAAAATTTAAAAATTAAAATAAAATAAATTATTGTACCAAGCTAAGAATCTAGTTTGAAATAATTTTCAGAATTTATTAAAAAGAGGTAAATCTCATTTGTAAATGATTATATTCAAGTACTGGCATTTTATAAGACTTGCATATAAGCTAAATTTGATAAGAAAGTTTTATTACCACTTAACTCTGTATACATCAGACAAAAATACTAAAATTTTCTGTCAGAAGCAATTATGGTAGCTCAGAATCTTTAGAAATAAGTTTAGTCAAATTAAAAGTCTAATTTAATCATTTTTCAATTAAAATGCCATATTCGTTCTGGTGAAGTCTCTTACATGTTGCTTAGTTAAATTCATTGCTTAAATTCATCATTTTCTTTAAAACTTTTATTGATTTGCTCTTATTATCTTTTCTATGCAGAAGATATAACTTTTCTGGCAAATATTAACTATGGATAATGGTTCATGAGATTGCTTCTTTTTATGTGAATACTTCTGAATTAATTTTAAGTTAAAGGGGAAAATATAACTCACATATGTGGCAGATAAGCCCTTTGTTAGTTTTGTTTAGGAGGCATTGTGGGTTCTCCTACGAGTTGCTGTCTGAGCTATTGGTTCTCCTGGAGAAGCTGTGGTCTTCACATCGAGCATACCTGGCTCCGCAGGGGAAGACATGTGCTGCTTGGTCTCCAGGATGAACTCCTCACGCTGCTTCCTGGCAGGTACCTGACTATGCTTGTCATCGGAGGAGTTCGGGGCCTCCGTGTTGCTGAGGACAGCTGTGTTGCCTTTCAGGACAGCCCTGCTCTTTGTTGTGAGGGTGACTTCTCAGCTCCTCATCCCACCATCACAGCTCCTTCATCCTGCTGGCATGGACTTTCTGGCTTCCACCGCTGACCCTTGGTTCTTCCTGTCACGGATCCGTAAAAGAGACTGGCCTGAGTCTGTCTTGTGGGCTCTGGGCTTCCAGTTGGACTCGTGGGAGGCAATGTCCTGAGTTCTGGGTTTTTATCTGGACTCATGTGGAACATGTGCTGTGGGCTTTAGACCCTTGACTAAATAATCTATGTCTTTGATGTTGTGGATAAATTTCCTGCATTTTTCGGTGTTAATTCCCGGTGACCATTATAAAAACATTATAAACTCCATGTCCTGATCTGAATTGTTCTCTGTGTACAACCCCTGACTACAACATTCTTTAAGTTTTTCTTGACACGATTCATCCTTCTGCATTCAAGAATAAAACATTTCACACCTAATGTCTTTGAGCTTGAAGTTAAATTAAAAATATAATCTGAATATTATGCATATTGTCTTATTCAAACTTGTTAAAGATATTTTGCTTGACAATTAATATTGATCATATTAAACAGATGATGGAAGATAGTAGGATGGCATGATAAATATAATAAAATTTTATACTTCTACAACTGAATAATATTTTGATTCAATTTAAATGTGTCTACTTTACACCAAAGAGCAATCATTTCTAATCCTTATTGAATACTTTATATGTCCCAGATACTTTGTGTGATTTCTACCCTTTCTTCCTTTAAGTAACTATCATTCATTCCTTTATATAGACAAGAACAATAAGTTTTAGAGAACTGAGGTGACCGACCCACATTTGTTCAACTGATAAGGAAGCTCCTGAGCTCCGTGGTCTACAGAACAGGGTGGTAATCAATTTGTTAATAACAATGTATCTCTGCCCAACTAATGAGTTGTTGAAAGTAAACTTCTCCATAAAAATGCAGAATCTGGCTTGCCTCTTAGATTAAAAAGCAATGTTACACTGAAGGAAACCATCAATGTCCCTATAATGTATGGGAACAAGAAAAAAAAAAAAACACTCTGCTCAAGAAGTAGAATATGGCAGAAACCATATAGCCAATATATATTGAATATTAATTGTGTGTTTTACTTTTCTGCATCTGACTTGGTTTTACAAGGGAAACAAAATAATTGCACAAGGGTTACATAAAATTCATGTATACCATTTATAAAATTGACCAGATATTATCAGTCCTCACTATCAATATCTTTAACCTTATGATAATATTATAGTAGATATTTACATTTTTATACAAATACATATCACTGTTTATTACCTGAAGCTAACCTCACTCCTGCTAAATTATTTATGCATCCGTTTTAATATGTATTTTGCATCTGACAGGACAACTTTCCTTAGGACCCTCTTACTGACCCACCTGTCATTATGAGGGGGTAAACAATGTCACCTTTCTAGAGCACGATGAATTACAAAGAAGTTGTAAAGTACACCATCCATCATGCTGGCACTAAGTAGGTTTCTGAAGTAGATCTCAAATACCACAAATGCTGTTTAGACTGTTACCAGAAAGCACAAATTGGAAGCTTATACAAATGGTCCTATGATGAATGGACATGACAGCTCTTCAAAGGAAAGGGGCACTCCCCTTCTACAAATAACCTTGTCAAAAGCAAGAGCTATAGTGAGCTCTGCCGGCAGTGAGGATGGAATAAATTAAGAACTTGTTAATAGCTCTGCCTCATAGAAATTCATGCAAACAGAATGTACTCAAAATAAAAAAGGAGGTGTGCCCAAATCATCAGCCACAACCACTCAAGCTTGATTTGCATTAGGGAATGGTCTACAGAAACCCAAAAAAATCACCAATGCCCTATTAATTATGATACATGAATTTCAATAGATCCCTAAAATATGTATACAGTACATATACCAGTGTTCTCTATGTGTATACCATTGTCTCCTGGAAATTTCTTCACTTTGGAGAATAATCTTAATATAATTTGAGTTTTAAAATATCAGTAACAATAAACTTAAATTTTATGTACTTAGTATAATAGATTTTCTCTATTTGTACAATTAGTAAAATAATTATCATCAATGACTCCATCTAATTTGCATGATTAATTTCTCAAACTATGTTCTTCAAATGCAAGATGTTTATCTATAATCAAATTTTAGTTTCCCTGAACAATCCTCTGTTTACAGGCCTCATATCTGAAAGATGGAGAGTATTTCTTCATTTATTTCATTTATACTTTTTCTCTCTTTTACAATCCCTTTTAACTCATTTTTTTTAAATGGCAGTTTTAATACATTCAAAGATGGTGAATAGGACTTACAACGTCATTGACATTACGAAGGATCAGTAGACCATGGCTTTTATATAAAACAAAGACACTAAATTGTATAACTTATAAGACGATGGAGGAAAGGGAGACACAAGTTGCGGATCCATGGCTTTTCCATATCACCTAGGTAAACAGTTATCAGTGTTTGCAAAAATAAACTGAAGAGCAAAAAGATTCCAAGGCACTACTCACGTCTTTGTGGTTGTTCTGTCTTAGACACGCTGTTGTCAGGGGATAAATTATCTCACTGGATTTGAGCCAATTGGATGAAAGAGAAGGCAGGAGATGTGCAGGGCTTATGCAAGGTTAGGAATCCACAAGAATATATATGGGTAACTTAAACTCTTGGATTAAGTCCAAAGCTTCTGAACCAAGGAGAGGGTACTGGCTGTGGCTATTTTTATTAATTTGCAGGTGTGTTTCATTTCCATTATTGGCTCCCAGAAATAATGTATATTAATCAAATCAAATTAGAAGAGTCCTACACTAGGAATACTACAGACATTTAACATTAAATTAAATTCTAATTAATTTAACAGTGAAACTTCTCAAGGTTGTGCTGGGTTTTGTGCAGCACTGCTGAAAGTCAGGATGTAATAAAATTAGAGTAGAAACAATGCTGAAACACAAGCAAAGCCACATCTACCCCCCCATTCCCTCCAAATAAAAGCTTATATTAAGGAACGAGCATTCACTGTTACGTTATTTTGAGCACTTCTGATAAATAGCTTTAAATGACCTAAATATGTCATATATTATCCATAATTAATGTGAAGTAAAATTTTCAGAAAATTGTACCATTACAAGTCAGAAACACAAATTTTTATTTGTTTTAAATGAGAATTACAGTAGTAGCAAACCAGTGATCAATAATGTTGTACATAATATACATTGTTCTTACCATAGACTATTCTGTACCCTCCAGAATAAACGTATATTAGTTAATTTCTCATGACAGTTTTAGAAAATTAGACCTATTGCTATTTTCCACACAGAGACAGGAGAACTCAGCACTAGATGGTTTAAGTAATAGTAATGGCAGAGTTGAGATTTAAAACTAATCCATGTGTCTCTAATAGCCTTTCACTTAACTACTATGCCAAAGTTACATAGTGCCAAAACCTAGCCAACCCAGAAAAGGTGGAGGAAAAATCTACACCTGGTTCCGTATCACATGTGTTTTCTATCACGAAAGCATAAGTGCTGTATTTCAAATCTGATATGTGTGAAAACATCAATTTTCCACCTCATTTCTTAGGTACTTACACAACCTCAAAACACAATCTCCTCCATTTCCATTCTTTCTTTCCATTTCAGTGTATTAAAATTGGCCTCTTCAAAACTATAAATGACATAAACTTGTACTTTATGGCCTGGGCAAAATCTGAATGACTGAGTCACATGTTCAACACCTTTGAGTTCACTTCTAACTTGCTTTCACTTTCAAAATATGACAAGAAAAACATCAGGCAATTTCTATCTTCCTTCCCTTTCCTGAGGCCTCCACAATGAGAACATTTAATGGTTACTTTTTTGTTGCATCTTGCCAGTTAGTTCAATTTAGATGAAAGCTGTTGTTTTCTAATTCCATTTCACTGTAAATGACAGAGACAAATGGTCATATTACCTCGAGAGTTCCTTTGGCAGAATAGGCTGCATATGAGTAGAGCAGATCTTGGCTGCCTTCTGTTCTGGCTCTCTCACTGCAAGGCTGGCCATTAGGATGAAAACACTGGCCGCTGCTGCTCAGCGTCACGGTGCTGGGCGCAGGGCCTGGCACATTTAGCAGCACGGAGTAATTCACAAACTGTACATCTTCTAGACCCAGCAAGGTCCACTGAGTCTTAATCTTCGTTGAAATTTCCATATCATCTTCACTTCTATACAGCTCTAGCAAATTTCTGGAAAAAAATAAAATTACTTTTTAAATAAAGGGAAATCTTTATTCTTTTGAGATATGACAGTTCAATGTGTTAACAATTTTTACAGATGTAGGAAATGGAAAAATGACTAAGACAATATCCTATCAAAAAATTTATGGTGTGGTAGAAAAGTATGGCCTTACAGAAGAATTATAGAAATTCAAGCAGGATGAGTCAGTTTCTTAAATTAAGAGCTAAGCTCTGTGATTTAAAAGAAGAGTGATTAATGCAAACTAGTTCTCACATTGGTTCCAATCCTGCTGTCAACATTGTCACAAAACATTTAAAATCAGTTCCAAAAATATGAATCATTTTGATTGAGATAGTTCTGCACCATGCTTAATGTGACTCCATATAAAATTATTGATTAACATAGAGCTATTGCTATGTAAAATAATAGAGTACATTAGATACAATTTGTATGACAAATTATGATTTGTCATTATTGCTCAATGATGCAATGAGCAATAAATTCAATATACAAATAGTAAGACCAAAACATAGGTTTCCAAACCAATATATTTGGGTCACAATACACTTATTCCATAATCTGCCATGATACTATCTATTTTTGTTGATAGTATTTTACAAGTTAGACAAAAATCTATGTGGAATACAACTGGGTACGGGCACTTAATAATAGTTTAATCTGATTTTTTTTACATTTTGTAGCTGCAATGGAAAAGAACCAAATCATAAGTAGCTTCAAGTACCAATGTATTTATTATAAGAATTTCATTGCCATCCAAGCTATTACTGTTAACGTTTATATTGCTATTTTTGCCTATTACACTTTTTTCTTGTATATACATATTTAGATGAGGACCCACTTTATTCAAGGACCACAAACAGAACACATCTGGAAAGGGAATTAAAAAGTAGACAATAGCATAGCAAAGCATTACTGGAGACAAAAGGCAGGTTTGTTGACATAGCTTGGAAGCTGGCCTATACAACGAGATGCAAAAATAAACAATTTCTAAGATATATTTTTCAATATTTAGGATAAAATTCAGGTTCTCCAATGGGAAATAATAATATAATTATTATTTAATAATAAGTTTAGGTTCTCCAATGAGAAATAAAAATATAATAATATATCTCTAGCCATTTTTATTTTAGTTCTGAGAAAAGTTCTTGCTAAATTTTCCAGGCTAGCTTTGAACTTTGGATACTTCCACCTCAAACAAAGATTAAGGGGATGTGTTTCTTTCTTAATTTCCTTATAAGTAATTAGTTATATCAATCAATGGTACAGTGACATTTAAATATTATGAAAGACCAAATTGAAAGTTTCATTTTTTTCTTCACCTTGACAATGGCCTGCTTTCTATCCTGTTCATTCATTATATTATTTCTTGCCTTGCTGTCTCTTGTTTGCCTATGGCTACAGCATCCTCTCTGGACTTTCTGAGATAGGCCAAGTAAATTGAGAAAAAATTCACTGAACTGGATTAAACAGTTATTCAGAATGCACTTTAATAATATTCTTTTGAACTACAAGTAAACTGAAGATTCAGAATACATATTTAACTTAAGCAATTTTAATTAAATATGGTAAATATTAACAGAAAAATGGAAGAACAATTTGAGTACTGCTTTAAATTTTGTTTGTCAACAACTGATGAACATAAATATATCAGTGAGTATGGAAGATGTTAATCTGTATTCATTTCGTTGATCTCCGTTCCTAAGTGTTTCACAGTGTGAACATGTCAACCAAACACTGAATATTTCAAGATGCTTATGTTTTACAATACTGCATGATCTCAAAAGGCAAATCAAATGCTTTTTAGAGGATTAACTGAACAACAAGTAATTTATCACAATTCCAGAGAAAGTCGAATTATTATTCAGTACAAATCTAAATTTAAAATATTAAATAATGTATATTCTTTTCTCCTCCTACTGGATATGTGCTTTTACATTATAACTTCAGTTTTCCGTGTTGTGAGGCAATTTGAATGTATGAAGAATATGCAACCTAAAAACATGAAAATAATGAAAGAAAAATCTCAGGGTATGTAATATAACATTTCAAGTATAATTGAACATCTATGTACCCTTATAATTCTAACACCCTAATCCTCAGGGTCATCATCAATCTGATTTTTTGTTTCCCATTATCTCGTCATTATAGATTATATTTCTGTGTGTGTATAACACTTCATCCTTTACTTTTATGTGTTTTATTATTATGTAATTAATATACATAGTAATGTTATACATAGTAACTTGCTTTTTTCCACTCAGAATAGTGTATGTGAGTTTTCTTCAGATTTTTAACAGTTCTCCTGAAACAAATATTTGAAATTGGTTCCCATTTTTCATTATCATAAACAACTCTGCATTGAACATTTTATTCCTATTTCCCAAAGACATGCACAAGAGTTTCTGAGGACTAGAAATTATGTGTTTAAAGAGCATGCACCTGTGTAGCTTTAGTAAGAAATGCCAAAGTGTTGTAAAGGATTTTGATTGCTCTCCTGCCAGCTCTTCATGAGAGTTCTTGTTCTTTCAATCCTGCTAACACTTGGTTTGTCTTGTCTTGTGTTTTATTTTACTCTTTTGCAAATGTGATGAATGCAAAATTGAATATCATTGTGTTTAACTTAGAAGCATTATCACTTTGTTGCAAGATGGACCGAGTTTTCCAAAGATTTTTGTTCTACCAGCACTATTTAAGAGCCCCACTGACAATGTAGCTGATTATTGATATCCAATTTAGACAAAATTTTATCCTATTGTGTTTTAATTTGTATTCCCATGATTACCAATAAGGATGTTTTCACAAATTATTTATCTATATTTCTTTCCTTTTCTGTATAATAACTGGTCTTGGTTTTTGCCTTTGGCATTTTTTTGTTTCTTGGTTGGTTCTGTTTTGTTTTGGTTTGGTTTTGGTACTGGATCAACCTTTTTAAGCCAAAACCATGACATTTTCTTCAGGTTCTACTTCTCTTTTTATTTTTATATACTGTGTGATGATGAAATAAGTTCATAGCTTTGACATGCATAATTTTAATTTAGCGTGCTGAATATACATTTTCTGGCATGCTGTAGAAATATTTCTCATACATGAGGTCATGAATTTGTTCTATTTTTTTCCTAAAGGTCGTACAAAACTGTTTTTCTCATTTTTGGGTTATCGGTACAAGGATCAGGTGGGAGCAAGAAGGAAAGGATATAAAGATGAGAGGTTGGCATCCGTTTCACTTTTCCCCACATGAACAACTATCCTAGCACTCCTTGTCTAGAGTCCTGCCTCGTGTGTCACCCGGGCTTCCATGTGTGCATCACTCTGTCTGAGCTCCAACTCAAACTCTGCTAGACTCTTGGATCCATCTTCATAGTGATGTGCTTTTCAATTATTTCTTTTTCTTTTTCAGATATCCATCATAGCAAGTTGTCTCACTTGTTCTTCTTGAAGACCATCTTCTTTCTCTTTCTCTTCGATACTAACACTGGAATTTCGATGTCAAAATTGTCATTAGAATGACACTGAGACTAAATCAGAATTTGAGAAGATATGCCATCGTTAAAATAGCATTACATCCTTAGTATTATTGTCATAATCTGAATGTATGCATACCCCAATATCCAGTTGTTAAAAGTTATTAAGAGGTACGGAGATTGGTGTACTTATGAAAGGGGCCAAGGGAAGACTTTTGCTCTTCCCACAACATACAAAGACAAAGCTGAAAGGCACTCCTTTAAAAAATAAAATGCTCCAACCAAACACTGTGGTCACCTTGATTTTAGAGGTCCAGCTCCATAATTGTGAGCAAGGTATTACTGTTACTTATGAGTTGAAGAAATTTCCAGTCTAAGTGTTTTGTTATAGGAGCTTGAATTGACTCAAGTAGTTATTAAATTTCTGGTAAATGTTAACATAAAAATATGATTTGTGATTAAAATATTTATCTTGATATTGCTGCTATAAAGGAATGTTACCGAGTTCTATAAACTAACTGCTAAAGTTTGTTATTAACTACCTTATTATCTTGCTTTTTGTTTATGTTAAAAATGTTATATTGAAAGTTTTATTACTTTCATTCTCATCATTTATGTATTTTTAAAAATTTTTATATGAGCTATGACTTCTATGTGAGATTTAATAAAGCATCCAATAAAGTATGTTAGTAGATATTCATGTCATATTATTGTTTGGTAAATATTGGCTATAAAATCTTGCTCCAACTCTCCAATTGTTTAGAGTTGTTTTGTGAATGAATATGGAATTATATCAGAAATTTTGATGCATATATTAAGAAAAACATATGATATTTTCATTAATATGGTGTTATATTAACAAATTTTTCACTGTTAGATCAAACTTCATTTCTAAGATAAATTTATTGCTTAATAATGTGCATTACAATTTAAAAATTATTTTGTGGCTTATTTTTGATAATACTTTGTTAAGAATTATTTTACATTTAGTTTTAAAAGCAAGTTGGATTCTTTCAGGAATAATGTTCATCCCTGATTTGAAATTATAAAAATCTCACATAATAAAATAAGGAATATATTCTTTTGATCTGTTCTTTGAGAGAAATGGATATGGTCAGAATTTTTGGTTATTCTCAGTGTTTTACTTGCAATACTTGGGACTGAACCAATGTCCTTCACACTAAGCTATATCTCCAACCCTTTATTTGTTTAATTTTGGATACAAAGTTTCTCTAAGTCTCTAATTTGTCAATGTTGGGCTCAAACGTGTGATCCTCCTGCCTCAGCCTTCCAGAGTACTGAATTACAGATATTAGCCACCATGATGAGTAGAGAAAGAAATCATTCCTAAAGTGATAACTGCATTTGCTATAAACTAAAGTCTCAATGTATTTAGGACAATAAGATTTTTTATTTCTTGAAATCATCGCTCTTTCATTGTTCTTTGTGTCAACTGCTATTAATCCTCAATTTTTTAAGTTTCTCGTTTCATCACTTGCAATGTACTTTTTCCCATACTTTTCTGTATTTCTCTACTGTCCTGTCAGGTCAGGTTAATAATCTTTATAGTAGGGTTATTGGAGGAGTAGGGTTATTGTAATACATGCAAAGTGTTGCGAAAATATTTATTCGAATGCTATCTCCAAACAAAAATGTACTAACTTGAAAAGGTAAATATCAGGTAAGACGATTTCAAGTATTTAATGTTTTTCCATATAATTTGAAGGTGAAACTCTTGAAGCACAGTTAATAATTGTGACCTATACTACTCTGCCACTGATTTACACTGCAGATATTTCTTCCAAATTAATGTGTTTTTATTTGTCACATTTTCCAACATGGTAGAGTTTAGATTATTCAAATTTCCTGGGTATGGTTGTGACATTGAAGTGACTGACAACATTTTTATAGTAAGTTAAGTAATGAAAATTTAGTAATTTAAAAATATATCATAAAAGATGATGGTGGATTTTTTGGTAAAACAGGATTACAGAAATAATATTTGTCAGATAATATTACAGAAATAGCAAAAGCATCAACATTTAATAAACAATAACCAGCATTCCAAAAAATTGATCATAAATTAATAAACACCTATTCAATATCTTCTAAGGCTTTGCAAAATGTTGTGTTTTTTTAAAATTTTATTTTAAATTTATAATTAATCTCTTGTTACAACACAATTTAAAAAGGCCACATATGAGTTCACTTTCTGAAATTATGAAAGACTAACATTGTTTTAAATAAAATAGTCATCATCAAGATAGTATCTTTGTGATGCAAATTATTTGATTAAAAATTGTATTTCTTAATCATTTCAATTCACTTAACATGTTAATAAGAGTAAATTTTATTGTGAATTTACAGGGTTTTTTGAACATTTCCTTCCACAATGAATATTTTGTGATTTATTCTGAACAATTCTATTATAATCTAATAGCTTGCCACATTGATAATTGTTATTAAAAAGTAATTGCAACGTAAACTGTTTATTGATTTTATTCAAAGTTACTCTATTGAGAATATGTGTCACCCCAAATCTCAAAATATTTATACAATAACAACACGTTGTATTCTGCCTTAATTTTTAAAATAAGGTTTTCATGGCCCAGTAGTTTTGGCAGATAGCATAATGAACTCTCAAGCCTGAGTCTTGAATTTGGAAGTAACATTGGCATTAACCTTCCATTGTCCTATGGAGAGTGGAAATGGAAAGATTTTGGCTTTCATAGACAAAATTCTGTTTATATCAGTGTTCAACACCTGCTACTTGATGAGTCACAGAGCAATACTGATGTCAAAATTGGAGGAAACGATGCATGTAGTATTCCTAGTTCTATGGTGCATGCCAAGAGTGTACTATAAATGAATGGAAAAAGTAAACATGTAGAGAAAGATACTAATACTACACAGGAGGTTCAAAATCTTGTATACAAGATGATATGTACACACTCATACTGATAGTTGGTATTTCTTATACATTTAAAATATCACATTCAAGTATGATCTCTTTGACATGGTATCTGAATTTATGGAGTTCTATGAATTGTACATTATGTGTGTGTAAATAATCTAATGATTCTGTAGCATGAACTAACTTTTTATCTCTTAATTCTGTCTTGAAATGTTAAGAATAAACCACAAGGTACAACTGTAATACCATATAATAATAAAAAATTACATGGGTAAGAGACAAAAACAGAGTCCCATGGCTTCCCCCCATAAGCCATAAATCTCAGGCCAAATGCAATCATGATTCTTTTCTCAACTACTTCTTACTTTCTACAATAACATACTAGCAGTAAATTGTATATTAATTGTCTACTCTATAGATTCAAAATATTGTGTTGAATCATCACACAGCTCTCATCTAACTACAGTTGTTGCTATATTTCTGGTAAGAAAATTGAACACTATAAATATAATCAACATACATAATAAATCAGAATTTTTTCTACACTATTTAGAAAGAGCATATATTTTCAGTCTTAGATGCTTTACAAAAGCAATCAAAATGTTGAGTGTTACAAAGCACAGTGTATGCATAGGATAATCAAAACTTGAAGGGCTGGAGGTGTTTAAAGATCTTTCCTAGCATGCATAACATCCTGGATTTGATCCTAGTACTGAGAAAGTAGTGTACCTAGTAATGAGACCTAGTACCTAGTACTGTACCTAGTACTCAGTACCTAGTACTGAGAAAGTATGAGGGTTTTGGAATGAAATTTTTGTCCTCATACAAAAATGGGAAATAAATAAACTATTTTGGGAGTAAAATCAAATCATTTCAGAGTTGGAGTACCATTTAAAAGAAAAAAAATGAAAGCAAAACTTCATATATCGCATATTTCAAACTAATACAGTAGTAGATTCTCTGAAAGAGATTGTTTCACTGCCTCTCCTGTTGATCAAGGGGTACACTTACAAAGCTCTCTACTTTGCAAGTAGTAGAGGCATGCCAATGAGTTCAGATAATGATATGTGCATACTTAATTAACTTGACATTTATATTAAATAAATGTCCACAAGACAGTTAAACAAGATCGATTTAAAAACAAAATAGCATGCACAAAATAAACTCCCAAGATTTTTATGACTACTTACAGTAGAAAAAAAATCATTATTATAACTACATCTTTCACTCTTGTACACATGGACAGAATAGAAAATTCAACTCTGGTTAACATGAGTACACACTTGGATTGCATGGAGAAAAGCAGAATAGAGCATCTCGTGATTAAGTATTTTAAAGTGGTTATTCTGAAGAAAATAACTGAGTCGAATAAAAGCCTTCCAAGGCATAAAGATTACTAGGATTTTACAGAGTTTCCTAGAGGTGCCCAGAAATGTTATTCTTTTCTTTTTTTTTTTTTTTTTATCGGTACCGGGGATCGAACTCATGACTGCCTGCTTACAAAGGCAGGCGCTTATGCCGCTGAGCTAAATCTCCAGCCCCAGAATTGTTACTCTTACTGTCAATAATAACTGGCTCCTGTGCCTCTGTATTTCAGGAAATATAGCTGTCATAGGTCACTTTTCAGATTGCATTACTTTAATTTATCTAAAATAAATCTAAAAACAGTTCACAAGATGGACAAATTAATCCAATCAGTATGGCATTACAAGTCTTCAATTTAATCTGTTTGGTTCTCTAACGCAGTGACATAAACTTGGATGGTATAGAAACTTAGAGAGTTTTGATTAAAGAACTCACCCTTCCAATTTTCCTAAAAGCAAGTGCATGCGTTACTTAATAAATAATTGGGGAAACTTATGCCACTTAATGAGATTTTAACAGAATTGACTGATCCCCATTACATTTCAGAATATTTATAGTGTTTTAAAAAATACCTACACGCTAATATAATTTCTTCTTTTTTGATGATTAATATAAAGATCATTGTCATGGTTTATGCCTGTGCCCCCCAGGCCTCATGAGTTTGAATTGTGCATTTGTTATTCATTCATTGACTAGTGCTTGGATTGATGGTGTCAGTGCTCCACCCACAAAGGGGTGGAGCCAGGATGTGATGTAATGGCAGGAAGAAGGTGTGTTTTGCTCTTTGCTGTTTCCCTGCTCACTGTTGGTGGCCACCATGAAGGGCGGCCAGCCATGCCTGCCTGCCTGGGAGCCAACTGAATGTGGACTGAAACCTCCAAAAACTGTAAGAAATAAACCTTTCCTTTCCCAACTTTGGGCTTCAGGTATTTTGTGTCAGCAAGGAAGTAAAAAGTAACTAATACAATCATTAATGCATTTTTCTTCAGTCAAGACAAGTAGTAAGTCTTACGTATTTAACACATACCAAAACTCCAAACACAGTAACTTGCCACAGTAAACAATAACCAATATCCAATAAATTCATTTTCTAAACAAATATAGCTTTAAGGTTGTTTTAAAATATAATTTTAACATTATATAAATTTATATTTTCTTAAACAGAGTATTAAGTCTTGAGTATTACTGCAAGACTGACTTGAACTCTGAAAGTAGCTTTATAAAGTGAGGGAGAATATATTTTAAAGTATTTGTCATCTTCCTGTGACAGTGACAGTAAGATTATGTCAGAATAATGAATGATAGCCCTCATAACAATAATGAAAACCAGTGATAACTTAATTACTTGTATCTTGTTAGCCAAGTTTATTTTTTGGTAGTAGTGAAATCTTCATAAAATCATATGTATCACATGATAACTGCATAAACCAAGAGACAACTAACATTCAGTCCACTCAAACTGTGAAACACTTTGAAATCAGTCTATAGAGATGAATGATCTACTGAAGTAATGACAACTTGGGAACAAAAATGAAAACTGAAAGTCCTAAACAATAGACATAAAGATAAAAGTATACTGCACATTGTGTTACTCGAATATGGTGTCAATAAAACACTGCATCCTTGTTATGTACACAAAGAAAGTAAAAAGCTTCTTGCTAAGCAAGAAATGAGCAGTATTAATATCAGTGTATTTCTAACACATACTATTTCTAATGGGTATTCTGCTGAACCAAATGATTAATACACCATCAAAAGCATTCGCAGGGAATAGTATGTGAGTGGAAATGGGGCATTTGGGGATGGTAGGATACAGAATGAAAATATTCTGGATTGTAGACTCAAATAAACAGAGTTTAAGTTTTGCATAAAAGGAAGATGGCCTTGTACATATAAAAACCATCTGATCCTCAATTTAAACATTGCTGTCAGAGCAGGCTGATACCATTAATCTGTAAATAGGTAAAGTTTCAAAGTATAAAATTTTTCAGCAAGAAAAAAAAGAGGAAAACTTCTTGAAAAGAAGTTAAATTTGTCTTTATCTGTGTGTATGTACACATATGCATGCGTGTGTATGCATGCATATCTAGTTTCTTATTATCTTGTATTTATCCTTGATGCTCATTAAATTCATGAATGCACAACAGAAAGCTATTATGTTCTCAGATTGAAGGAGGAACAAAGGCATCGGGACAGTGGTCATCTGAACAAGCATACACTGCCTATTTACAATGTCAGAGTAAATGGAAGTTACCCGTCTGGCAGAACCATTTTAATTTTTTTCATAGTCAACCAACTCTCCCTTTGCAGTACGACAGGTACATTTTTAGACTTTGCCATCTGATACCTTTTCTCACCCTAACAATCTTGCATTCCCCCCTCCAACTAATCATTGAATGTCTATTGTATGACAGCCAGTGTATACTTGCAATAGAACAAAATAGATAAATTTTACTGACCTCAGTTCAAGTAAGATGTGATTCATAATTTAGAAAACAAAAGTTGAAATTACAAAAGATGCAAATTAATAATAAAGTTGAAAATTTTAACAAACTTCCATCTATAGTGAAAAGAATAAGAAAAAGACTAAGCAAATAACATGTTAAAAATTGCCCAATATTTTTTTTAAAAAATGACCAATTTGAAATACATTGAAAAGTATTCATAATGATATTTTAAGTGTCCACACTTAAAATAATGAAGATTCTGTAAAGACTGTAAATTGAAATTGATCGTATGCTATATTTGTGGGCAAGCTTTCTCAATGTTTTATTCAGACAAATCTTTAATGTGTATATTTTACATTCTATCATCTCTCCCTTAGTATATGTGGGACACATGTGCCTACCTAGGTTATAAGCCATGTATATCTAGCCTGAGTCACATGAAGGGAACAAAAACTGCGGTGATTTTTTTTTTCTGAATTCAATTTTGTTGCAATATAAAACCTGAAAACCAGAAAATACAAAGATACAAACTTTTTTTTTTTTAATCAGTACCGGGGATCAAACAAGGCAGGCACTTATGCCACTGAGCTAAATCCCCAGCCCCAAGATCCAAACTTTTATAAACCAAAGTCCCAGGTAAATTCAGGGATGGGAATATTATTTCCTCCTTATTTTACCAACATTTAAAACTGGGAGGTTTAAAAGTCAGAATTTGTTGTATGTCTATAATCCCAGATTCTAGAGAAATTGAGGCAGGAAAATCCCCATTTTTGAATCCCACTTGGGTGACTTAGAGAAACTCTTCTAAAAACAAACAAACAAACATAAATAAATAAATAACAAGGTGTGGCTATAGATCAGAGGTACAGTGCCTCTAGTTTCTTTTTTTTTTTTTTTTTTTTTTTTTTTTTTTTTTTTTGTCTTTTTCATTTTTATCGGTACCGGGGATCGAACTCACGACCGCCTGCTTGCAAGGCAGGTGCTTATGCCGGTGAGCTAAACCCCCAGCCCCAATGCCTCTAGTTTCAATTCCAAGTACTGAGAAAAAAAAAATAACAGAGCGACATTCCCAGTCATATCTCCTATCTCCACTTTAAAGATAGAAGAAATGAGAATACTGATCAGGAATTCTTGTTTGTTAATTATGTACTGGTACATGGCTATTTTTTTAAATTTTAACTGACACATGCAAGTTTTACATATTACTAGTACACCAGGTAATGTTCAGTACATGTATATATTGTATAATGTTTAAGTAAGGTTAAACATATTCATATCCTCAAATATCTATTCTTCATGATAGAAACATTCAAAGTTCTTTGTTCTAGGTTTTTAATATGTGAAGTAGATTATTGTTATCTACATTCAACACAACTCACAACATTATACTAGAGCCTCCTGCTCCTAACTATGTCTTCTTAGTATTCTTTGGTCAATCTTTTCCCATCCTTGTCTCCTCCTTCGTTTTCTCAGTCTCTGATAAATATTCTACTCTCAAGTTCTATGAGATTAAATTATTATAGATTCTACAAGTATGAGATCTTTCTGCCCTGGTTTATTTTACTCAATATAATAGTGTCTATTTCCACCCAACTTGTTGCAAGTGACATGATTTTGTTATTTTTATGGCAGAATAGTCTTGCATTATGAACATGCACCACGATTTCTTTATTCATTCATCACTTGATGGACACCAGGCTGCTTTCCTTTCTTCCCCATTGTGAATAGTGCTCCAAGAGCTCAAGGGTGCAGCTTTCTTTTTGACACATTGATTTCATCACCTTTGGATTTACACTCATCAGTGGAATTCCTGTATCACAGGGTGGTTCTATTTTTAACTTTTTGAGACACGTCCGTGCTGTTTTCCACAATGGTTGTACATTACCACCAATAGTGTGTAACTACCCCGCTTTCTCCATATCCTCACAGGACATTCTATCCTTTGCCACTTTGATAATAGCTATTCTTTGTGAGGTGACAGCTTTTGTGATATTGTGGTGATATTTCATGGTACCAATAATCGCATGTCCTTGATGATCAGTTGGTCTACTTTTTCTCATACATATGTTGGCAACTTGTATGTCTTCTTTTGAGAAATGTGTATTTAGATCTACAACCCTTTTAAAAACTGAGATATTGTTTTGCTATTGGGTTTTAGGAGTTCCATATGTATCTTTTATGTCAACATCTTGTGAGATGTATATATTGCAAACATTTTCTGACAGCAAATATCTCTCTACTATATTAATCGTAAGCTTTGCACTATAGAAGCAAATTTGATAGAATCTCATCTACCTATTTTTGCTTCTGTTTCCGTTGCTTTTAGGATATTGTTCAAAATATCTTTGCCCATTTCAATATCCTGAATTATTTAATCTTACATATTTATCAGTATTTTCCCACTTTCGGGTTTTGTAGTTAAGTTTTTATCCCATTTTGAATTATCCTTGTAACTGGTGAAAGATAAGGGTTCAGCTTCACTCTTCTTTATCTGATTAGCAATTTTGCTAGTACTATTTATTAAAAATATTGTCCTTTTCCAATACATGTTCTTAGCTCCTTCATCAAAAAATCAGTTGGCTATAGATATATGGATTTATTTCCAGGCTTTCTGTTTTGTTCTATTAATTTATGCATCTGTTTCTATGTTGGTGCCATTAACATAGCTTTTAGTTGGTTTGGAAGTGTAGTATCCGCTGCCACTGCTTGGCTACTTTAGATAGGGCCTAAGCCTTATAATTTACTATGAACCTCTGCCCTCAATATTATAATACTTATTATTTCATATACTTATATCGTCTATCTATCCTAAGTAAGCTTTTTGGTTTTAAATTTTCAACTCCAGAAATGTAGCAAGTTTGCTATTTTTTGCAATTATCTGCATCTATTATTAAATAAAGGATACTTTTATACTTTAATGAGGCTTCATTAAGCCTGAGGTGATTCAACTCATTTCTTAAATCTAATGGAATTAAGCTTATACTAAAGAAACAGTGACTGTAAAACTTAATTTTATTTTAATATTAATAACACTCATATGTAAAGTAAGGGAATGGAAAAATCAGACATGCAGTATTGAAAATTTCTTCTCATGACTACATTTATATTACTTCTCATCACACTAAGTGAGAAAAAGAATTATACAAATCAAACAAGAATCCAGGAAATACAATTGTGTCTGCTTACAGCATTGGCAGCCTAGAAAATGCATGTAAGTGGATGATTACAAATTGACACTAAAATTATTCACCCACGCAGTATCTACTAACATGTCATCATGTCATAAAAATTAATAGAAAAATAAGTTTAGATCTCTAAATTCTTTTGAACCTACTGTTTTTCTTCAGGCATATGTTTATTAGCATCCAGTTTGTCTTTCTGACTAGGCCAGTTTTCATGGACTTAAATTTCTACAAAACCAGAATTATTTTAATTACAAAAAGATAGAGGCCTTAAATTGATAAATTATGCCAAAATTTGTCAATGGAATGAATATAGACTGGCCTGTACACCAAGATTTTAGGAGCTGACTGATGAATTAGGTGTGAAGAGACAGTTGTACCCTCCCCAAAGTGAGGCATGTAACTACTCAATGAGTTCTAACTGTTTAGAAGATACTTCTCGCAGAGGCAAAGGTCTTCGGGAGACTTGAAGCTATCAATGTGTCCTGAGATATCTCTATAACTTGATGATGGGAAACTTAAAACTAAGTGATGTGCCACAATTCAGGGAAACAGTCTATGATCAGGTGATCAGAGTAGGTGGCAAGGCATTTTCACAGGTTTACAGTACTGGAGCAAAGAGACAAAGAAAAGTCAGGAGAAGAGGGAAGAAGGGAAGTATCAGGGTCGCAATTCTTGTGCAATCTTATTTAAGAAATAAATGCCATATTAACATGGGGAGAAAAGTAAGATTGTTTTAATGATGTCTCTTATTATTCATGAACTAACACTAACAATGATGAGGGCTTATAAATATTCACATCAGTCTTGAAAGTAGTTGTAGTAAAACAGTAGAGATGATAAAACTGATACTCAGGAGGTTTGAGTTAGAGGCTCTTGTTTCTCTCCTTAGAAGCGACTGATTTCTGAAGCTGAAATAGTGACTCTACTCATAGATAGCAAGTGACTTCAGTTGGGAAGTAGAAAACCATGGTAGCTTTAAGTCAATAAATGAGATTATATACAGGAAAGCAATTTTTATTGTTTAAAATACCATGGAAATATAAGGAATTAGTAAGCCCCACTAATCAACAGGGATGTCTTACACATAATTACAGATCTAAATTAATATATAAGAAATATATATATATATTAATATATAAGAAAGATCTAAATTAATATATAAGAAACATCTACTGCTGAATTACAGGCTTTAAGTGTAAGGGTTGAATTACAATGAATAGGTAAAAATTAAATAATATATCTTTATTAGTTATGCTTTATTATATTAGTTACATACTTTGAAACATCCAGTCTAGTAAGAATGAACACAATTAATTCAAATTTCATTCTTAATACATCTACTATCTTCATATTTCTAACAGGACAAGAATGATTGTTGTCTCATGCAGACTCTGTAAGGAAAAAATGGTTTTCTGATGACACAGGATTTTTTTATTTCACAAGGGTCAGCCAAAGAAGACTGATGATAAGTAATACTTTAACTCACCTAAAACTCAGAAAGTACATGAATAGATTCATCAAAACTAAATCAGTAACTGACATTTGTGCAAAACATGCAATTAATCCAAAGGTCTCTAGCCTCTCAAGATAAATAACTGTCAGGAAACCAGCTTTTACCAAAAGGATGTTTCTTGGAAAATATAAAAGAATATCCAGTGTTACTATAAAAGCTAAAAAGTAGTATAGACTTGTTTCTAAAAGATGTGCCTAATTTCCTATGATTTTTATAAACCATACATTCAATGTATTTATTGGGCAAACATACTGTATGATTAAAAAAATAAACAAGTTATAGATATATAGATATAAGAACAATGTCAAATTTTTCAAAGCATCTTGATGCTTGTTTTGAAAAGTAATTTAAGTTATACATATTGACATTTTGGCTTATATTAAAATATAATTCTTATAAAATATAATAATGATATTATACTTTTCAAATCTTTACAATATTTTTCCATTATTTTTTAAACCCATTATGGAGTGTTGCATAGTAATTTAACTGTAAAAGTTCTCTCACTCCATCCATGTAGAGATATAAAGTAAATGATGCAACCCCTTTATGTAAAAAAAGGGTTATTCTGATTAACCATAGGGATTAAAAGTGTGGATTAAGAGACAAAAATATGTTCAAATCTCTAATCTTACTCTAACTGAATGAACTTGGATAAGTTATTAATGTCATTCAAGCCTATTTACTTCACTAGAGATAACATTTGCAGACATTATTCAGGTGCTACAATTAAAAAATAATTATTGTGAAGAAATTCGTGCTCAGTTCCCATATAATGCTCAATCCATCCTCATCTGTCTTCTGTACCTAGTAACCGATATAAATGCATAGTGGCATAGTGGCCTCTCGATATTGTTATTATCCAGCTCAAGAGAAGACACATGATATACATATATAGTGGATACTCATTTGACTATGACATATTGAATACCTAAGCTCTCATTTAATATTTAATGTTTACTAGCAGATAGCACTAATTTATTATATTGATTTGACTTGTAGTCTAAATGAACATTTAGTGACCACTTCATTGTGGAAAAAGCAAGAATAGCTATGGAAGCAGAAGTTTTGTTGACTATATAACTTAATATAATTACTTTCAGTCCCTCTCATTGTTTATAAGACAAAAATGAAACCATATTTTTTTGGTATTTATATTTAATCAGAGCCTGTTTCCATATTCACTTGTACTCAGATCGACCACAGGAAGTGTTAAATGATTCAGAGACAGCCCACCAAAGTAAATAAGAGTCTAGATAGGTACCAAGCTGACAGGGTCTTTCACTATCTAGATGCAAGATTCTACCCAGAATACAGGCAGTGATAATTATAATCACTTCTGTGAGGCCTGGTTGTCACCTGAGACTGCCATGCACACTGATATTGCCACTACCTGCTCTCCTCACTCACCACAGGAAACCACGTCTACCTCGATGACCCAACTTTAAGATTTCTGTCCTCTAAATGCTTGGTATCTGGCTTGTAAAGCATTCACTGTCTTCTGAACTTATTTAGTTATGTTTCTAAACTTTTTAATCACAAGCACTTTGCTTTTTTTTCTAAGTGTAGAAGTAAATATGATGAAGGTAATTTTACTGTAGTTCACTTCTTGAAAATACAATTTAAAATTATACTTCTAGTAGGAATTCAATAAATCATTTCTGGATTAAAGGAAAAAAGAACATACAAAGGGATGAAAAATAGGAGGAAGAAGGAAAAAGAAGGACAGGAGGAAGCGGGAAAAAATAAATTTAAGAAGTTAATTTATGAGACTAAATAGTTCCTGATTTCTGGTGTATGACACTACTTAGGTATGGAAAAATAGACTATTTATTCTAAAGATGTATCCTTGTGTGCCTTTAGGAAGTTTCATTTTACCCTATAATTAAATTAAGACGTGACATGATTAATTTTAAAACACCCCTTTGTCTTTTTACTTTTCATATAAGTAGGCAGTCTATAACTCATTTTTGATCTATTACTACTTGATTAATTGACTTTTATAAAACAATTGATCATCAATTGGCCCTTTTTTAGTGTACAGATGTGCTCCAAACTAGCATTTATTTGCTTTCCTAGTAGCTATGGAAACCATATAGAAATCTTATTTCAAAAGATAATTGAAATGATTTTTGATTGATGTTTCAGCTGTTCTGCTTTTACTTTTATTATTTTTCAGGAGTGAATAACAAAATGCTTTTTAAATTGCTCTCTTGAAACAAAAAATTTGAAACAGTTACCTCATAATATGACTGAAGTATGTCAACTATCCTGATAAAACATAAGATATTTCCATTCTACAGCTATTTCATCAGGTTATCGGTAGAACATTTAAAAAGTAATAGTAATAACTTCAAGTAATAGTAATATTTAATAATAATTAATTATTAATAATAGTTGTAATAATTTTAAGAATTCACGTACAAATGAAATTATCCCATGCCAATGAGTATGTACAGATCACTTCATTGTAACATCTAGCCCAAACCTCTATAATCATACTTCTCATACAATGTTCTAAACATTTTTCTGACTTTCTTATTAGGTTCACAATGAGCTTACAAAACAGAGCATCTTGTCTTTTACTCTACTCCCATCACCTATTAGCAAAATAAATGAATTAATGATTTTAAGCACTAAGAAAGCTGTTCATCTTGGTGACATTCATATTCAAAGTCTTTAAAAGGTAAAAAGTTTTCTTGGGTTCTATGACAGAAATATCGTTCCAATCACTTATGAGGTATTTATGTTGCTAATAATTATTTGCCCAATATATGTAGTTATATACCACACAACAACTTTTTAGTCAATGATGGACTACAAATAGGAGGGCAGGCCCTTGAGATTCTGTGACCTGCTGACATTGTAATCATCTTAGTGATGATGTTCAAACAATGCAATTGCCAAAATAGCATGTCTCATAACATACTCCACTTATTGAATAATGTATGGCTGTATACATTTGCCAATTGCATGTGAACATATTACTACAAATTGTGACAGTAGTTGCCTCTTAAATTATATGCAAATATATTCAATCTTTTGTCAATTATTATTACAATGATATGCATATAACATCATCCAATGACTACCTTCCAAAAGTTATTGAAGTACTGTTAAAACACTACTATATCTCAGTAGACAAATGACACATTTTTTAAACATAATTTAAGTGAAAAGTTTAAAGAACATCTTTTGTCTTTTCAAAAACATTTGCTAAAATGATAAAATCATGCTGTACTCATTCTACTTTTGCCCTTTAATCAAATATACCTCTTCCTTACTAGCTTAGTAGCAATTGGATAGAAGGAATATTGTATCACTTCCAGACTCTGCTAAGATTAATAGGTTTTCTTGCTGTTTTTATCTTTAATGATATAGTCTATAGCTGCAGAATATATGCTGCATATCTGTATGTTTTATCTTTATAAGTCAAAAAACATTTTACCATTTTAAATTGATTTTGGAATAGAAGAAATTCTTTTATTGGCAAATGTATTTGCTTCTCTACTGGGTCTTCTATTTGAGACACACTAGAGGTAGAGAAACAAAATAAAACCTTTGTTCTTCAATTCAACAAAGATTTACTTTTTAATGTTAGAACAGAAGTCCTTTGTAAGCAATATGATTTTGCAGACATTGAAAAGGCAATGGATTTAAACATAAAATACAAGCATTTCAACCTTGTATTTTAAAATGACAAAACATTCTAAAATGCAACCAGTTCAATCTGTGTGGAGACTGACACTATCCTTAAAGAATAAAATTTATTGCAAAATGAAAAGTGATTCATAGTTATTTTTCACATGATATTATCTATTACACTTGCTCTGGCCTTAATACACATCCCCATTTTCCATACTATTTATTTCCTCTGTGTCTAAGTTGAGTTTTACCATTCAACATTATGACGACTTCAGTATGCCCAGTGGAAAAATGCGTTATTGGAAGACTGTAATATAATTCTGTATCTCTAGAGAGTGAAACAGAATTGTCAGATTCATCTACATTTCAGTGGAGTTGCTGGGCTTGGCTGTCAGCATTGCACTTCATAACAGGCTTGATTCATCAAGCATACACTGCCTGACTATCTGGTGCCAAGTGACAGGGCCAATGGTGACCACCAAAGGCAGAAGGAACAACAAATTTTTGTTGGAGGTTGTCCATGATCTGAATGGAAATCCAAAACAAAGCACACACACAATCACTCAACACAGAAACTTGTGCAGATTAACACAGTCTAAATTTTAAGATTCTTGCCAGATCTAGTAATAGAAGGTTCAGCAAAACAAGAAAGGTTTGCACAAAAGATATGTCTTCACTTAGAGTATTTTTTTTTTCTTTTGATGGTCCTGGGTATCAAACTCAGGGCCAAACATATATTATGTGAGCACTCTACCAATGAAAGATATTCAAGGCCTTTAAAAGTTTTACTTTGAAACAATAGCTGCCCTTGTTGCTCAGGTTGGCCTCCTGTATGAGGTATTTTTGCCTCAGACTCCAGAGTAGCTGGGATTATAGACACGTGCCATCACACCTGGTTTCATTTGGACATTTAAAGAATTAACATGTCCAAATTTATGGGACAAGGTTGTGAAATTCAAATAGATTAAAAACAAAATATCAGCAGGTAAAAACAAACATCAGTATCAGCAGCATAAGGAGGTTAGATATGCTAGAGTAGAAGATCTGTTGAGAATTTGTAATTCCCCACAGAAAAGTCAGATAGAGGACTATGAACAAATAAAAGAAACAGTGAACATTTTGCAAGAGATATGTAGTCTATTTTTGCTTTCTTTCCCTTTGTTTAGCTTTTGGAGCACTTTATATATTTTTTCCAATAAGAGATTTGGTGTCCTCGTTCAGTTTATATTCCCTTAAGTAAATCTTTTTCTCAACTCATTGATTCTATGGTTTCAAATTCAGTGGTTCAATCTCTTTTCTTTACCTCTGAAGCCCATTCCATTTCTTTCATTTATCAGTTGAAAGACAAAACATCACTGTCCTGTCAGTGCATGTAATTTTGGATCATTTTATAACTGCCTTGTTTTTCAGTTATGTTTTAACACTTAAATCAAAATAGTAGATAAAGGAACAATTTAATAGGCTTCATTCAGCTTAATGTGATCCAAGTCCCATCATTAAAGCAGTAAGTTAAGGGATAATCAAACAAGGGAAAACAGGAGAGGAAATTGTGAATCGCACAATTGAGAGAGGACATATGTATGTTAGGGGTTAAAATTAAGCAAAAAGATGCCCCATCAGTAATAAAATGGTCTCATGTATAATCACCTGAATTTTTGACCAAACTACAAAAATAGGCCATTTTGCTGTATGAATATTTAATCCTGGAACGCAGATACAGGAAACCAGTTTTAAATATTAGAAATATGATATACTCCACAAAACCGGTATTATTTAAATATTTGAAAACTAATGCTTAATTGTTTCTATTAATTAATATTTCCATTAATTTTCATTTTTAACAGACACAAGAAATTCAAAATTTCCTATTTCAAATAGGAAATTCAAAATTTGCTATTTCAAATAGGAAATTCAAATTTCCTATTTCATATCTTTACTCTCCTGTATAATTACTTTCCTTAGATCCCAAAACTCCAAATATTTTCAGTAGTTTCTGAAAGCAGTAATAATATTAATTTCAGTCTGATATAAATAAAATAACTTCACCAATCACATATAGATTGACTTGCTTAATTCTTTTTCTATTAATTCAACAAGTATCAATTAAGCCCTTCAGTTCAACACATTGTGCCTTTGTATTTTTATATGCAGCCCACTAAATAATAAGGTGCTCCCCAAAACTATTCTAAATATATACATATAATTGTGTATCCACGTATTAATATTTGTGTGTATCTTTAGAGTATAAATCATAATTAGGTGAGTTTTCTTACTTTTTCAAAGCAGTGTTAAACAGGGTGTTTCACGGAAGTGTCTTTTACTCCATCTTTGAACAGACAGGATGGGTTAGCAGATCTAAGGTAGGAAAAGTGGCTTTACCCCTTTCTTTCCTTGGCTCCCATGACTTCTGCCAACATTCCCAAAGAGAAGTTCTCCCTGACCTCTTGGTCTAGTCAGCCTAGCATGACAACATCAGTTTTCCTTGAATCAGTGGGAAAGACCAACCGGCATGTTTGGTGAGATAATTCTTCAGCATTTCAACGAAGCATGTGAAACATTTCCATCCCACTTGTCCACCCAAAATTAGAGTCATACATCTTCCAGGTCAGTCTGCAAACTAAAGAAAGACTTTCATGGATTAGAGAGGATGGAGGAAAGATTTGTCAAGGTTTATCTAACACAGAAGTGAACAAGTCAAGCATTGCTAACCAGCTGGATGTGAAGCAACCACTTGGAAATGAAGCAACAGTGCTGAGTACACAAAGGGATCTGATCAACTGAAAATCTCCCTTTTCTGAGAGAATACAGCTTCCATAGAGTCATGATAGCAAGTCGTTCAGTTAAGTCAGAATGTAGACTTGAATCAAGTCAGCCATGTCCCAGTCCTCAATTCTCATTGGCCTCTGTTTTCTTGTTTAAAAGTAGGAACAACTGGGGCTGGAGATTTAGCTCAGCGGCATAAGCGCCTGCCTTGCAAGCAGGCAGTCGTGAGTTTGATCCCTGGTACCGATAAAAAGCAAAAATACAAAAAAAAAAAAAAAGTAAGGACAACTGTAACTGTATTGGTTCTGATGTTGTTAGGACTGTAGTAAAGACTGAGTTACTACCTATAAGGTGTTTCAAACATGTTAGTACCATATCAGAGATGAAACTCAGAAATACATTGATAAGAGCAAGTGCGTCATTTCTAAGCAAGAGCAAATTAATAGGTCTATTTATTCTCACCTCTTTCAACTATGCCCTATTCCCTTTAGCAATTGTTTTGTGAGTCTATTTATTTTTTAAATAAGTACCTTCAATTGAATAGTTAACTGGCTAGGGAAAGTAATAATGCTTAAGTGAGAAATACACAGCAGATGGCAGGAAGCATACAAAAGAAAATTAAACTATAAAATCAAAAGAATGTGGTTATTTAAAGAATTGGAAAATAAGGCAAGAGCTGTTTGTAGAGAAAAAATGTAAAAAGATATAATAACTGGAATTATTTAGATCTGATTTTAAAGTTTGTTAAAACTTTTTATTATTTTTTATATGTAGAGTTTGAAGTTGAAAAGTTAAATTATAGAATGATACTGAAAATATGTTAAATGATTTTAATAATATTAGAAAAAATAATCTGGGATAGAGCACAATTTTCCATAGGAAAAATAGTTCAATCTACTTAAAGAAAATCATTAAGTGGTTGGGACATATTTTAGCTGTTGATGATGGAAAAGACTAGTAAGGTGTAAACATTCATAACTGATAATTACAACAACTATGACATGTTTTACATTAATGACATATGTATTTTTTTGTTGTTGTTGTTGCTTCCAACAAATGTAGAGGGTACCAGTGCTCCCTAGTGTTAAAGGTTATAGGTGTTTCAGTCCCAAGACATGAAATAGACCTGTGGGTTCAAAAAAGACCTGTTCATTTGCAGAAACGTGACTCAAATTTCATCTCTGTTAACCAGCAAATAGTCCCTTTTTCTAGTGGCCCATATGAGAGTGTCAGGAGGAACAATTTCTTAAAATACTTTGCTACCCTGCCTGATGTCTGGAAAAGGCTCATATGGATCTTATAACTTACAACTACTTGGATGCCAGGGACTTCTTGTTATCTGAAATATAGTCTCTAAGACATATTTTCTGCTCCATGTAACATAATTAAAACAGTGCAAGTGTGTTTTCAGTCACAAAAAAGTAACTTGAATTTTTGTGGAGATCTATAACTGAAATTCTTTCCTTATGTCTACAATAGAAATTTCAAATTCTCAGACTAAGGCAACCCACTCAGGACCCCTTCTGTCTGTCTCTCTCTCAGACAGACACTTTCTTTCTCCCAGTAAATATATTGTACTCTTAACCTTTATTGTTCAAAAAGTTCACTTTTCAATTTTAGAGAACACAAACAAGTACCAGATATCTAACAGGTTTGGAGTTTCTTTCCTTATATCATTTGGAGGTCATCCACCAAGATCATGGCACAGAGGCGAGCTTGCTTTTGTTTCAGAGACTCTGGATTGGGATTTGTTTAGGCAACATATTTTTATGCTTTTGTTATGTATTTTCCCATTGCTTATAATTGCTTATGCTTTGCCTCTCACATAGTTCTGTTAAAATGATGCAATATTTAAGTTAAAACATGGGAAGGTTATATGTTTATGATACTTCTTTAACAGACCTTTCTTATTCCTGTTTTGTTCTTGTATATTTTTCATTTGAACTAGTCACTAAATTTGCTAGTATTAATTCCTTGACTTTATTTAGAATATAATTCTAGAGAAAATAACATCAAAACACTCCCAGGTGAACTTTAATATAAAATTCTGTAAAATGGATCTTTTAAAATAAAATCTATCTCAGACATAGAAAAATATATATTCCTATACAATAAAACATGCAACTATATCTACCAGTTAAAAGGTTGATGGCCATTCTTCCAACTTGGAGGGTCAGTCTCACTGGGACACACTGGCTCTTATCCTCCTTTACACTCTAGAGGAATTGTTAAGCCTGTTCTGCCTCAGTTTCCTTTCTCTGACCTTACTCCTAATTTTTTTCCTGGCACTTTGTACATTTTTTTAAAGGAATATAGAATTGAAAAGAAAGAAAAAAAAAAAAACCCTCTAGAGTGTTCCAATTGTTTCCTCATATTCGACAACTGAGTTAAGCCCATAAATTATGGTTTGTTAAAATGTCCCTCCCAAAACCTCATTCAGTCATGGAAGTGACTGAGCCTAGCTTTTGTGATTATGTTGTTAGCTCTGGGATTAATAATGTGAGTGCGGTGCTGCACCTGCCCAGAGGCAGGTAACTGGCACACAATATAAGCGAGGAAAGGTGGCACACTTTCCTCCTTTTCCCCTTTTCACACTTGTTGCTTGTGCCTGCCATGAAAGGCTGCCCCTCAGCCACGTCACCCTGCCTCAGAGGCAGCTGAGTATGGACTGAAACCTCCAAAAACTATAAGATAAGTAAACCTTTCCTTCCTTCATTTTTGATGTCATTTTTGATGTCTCAACAACTAGAGAAAAGTAACCAAGACACCATAGGAAATGAGTGTTTACATTACTGAAGACGGGGAAGTCATCCTAGATGTGTAACACATACTCATCTCTATGCAGAAGAAACATCAAAATTTCATCCTTCCAAAAGAACACACTGGCTTAGTGTTCTTGGCAGGTCTCCCTCAGGAGGTTAAACCTGAGACACAGTGCCAGAAACAGACTTCTAGCTGATATCAGGAGCTATTTCCAAAGCGCCACACTTATGGGACCAAAACACATTTAGCCTAAGAGAGTATTTCCAATCTTTCCTAGTACCCTACTAGGTCTAATTATCACTTATATTTTTAAAAATACTTTGATAAAAAGTTGAGGACTTTAAAACCTTTACTATAAACTCACAAAGTGCTAGTTAATGATCTTGCTCAGGCTTTTAACTATCAGTTATGGAACTCTGACAAACAGTGGTTACTCTGCGAGCTGGTTAAACATTCCTAGAGCAGCTGCACTCTTAAAACAGAAAACAGATTTCCCTAGCGTCTCTGGCGAATCCCTAATGGGATCTTGACCAGACATACAGCTGTAGTCCTTTCTGGAGACCGATCTCTGATTGTCTGGGCCAAGAGAAAGAACAACTGAGGGGTCATGGCCATGGCTACTCTCAATGAATAACCTAAAGATTCCTCAGAGGAAACTGGCCTAGCAACAGAAAAATCTCTACTTATCTATCATTTTTATCTCTCTCTTCTAGTAAACCAGAAATTCTCCCTAAGTTTTTCAGTGGATTTTAGAATCAATTATACTATCCCTCCCTTCAGAAACTAGGCTGATGCAGCTTGCAACAATTCACATTTCACAGCATCTAGCAGGGGAACAAGTTACATTTGTGTCTTGAGTATGCTAACTAAGAGTAAGAAAGAGATTTTGGTCAACCTTTTCTTTCATGTGTACATAGAAAACTAATACGCCCTTATGAACATGTAAAATATGATTGCTATATGACAAATATAAGTTTAAACTGTGCACTTCAAAGATATAAAATTTAGATAAAGTATAGCCTTGTCATGCTGGTAGCAAGAATTGCCTAGGTGATTAAATAGATAACACAAGTGTTGGAGACTTCTTTGCCCCAGGATGCAGGGTGGAATTCCTCAAGCCAATTGTTGCTTTTATCTACCTCCAAAAGTGATGTCCTTCACAATACAGCAGGAAGACTGCTCTCTATTTTCAACTCACCTTTTATGTGGCCCTCTTTCAAAGAACAAAAAGCAATATTTTATTACAAAGTTATGCTTCCATCTTTAAACATTCCTGTCACAATTAAGGCCAGTTGAAAGTTGTGCCTTGTTCACATGTCTGTCTTAGTGACTTAAAGTAGATCATAGTAGAATTAGGACAATTTTCAGATGACCCTGTTAAGTACATTGGTGTCTTTAGAGGATTTACTTAGACCTATAAACTAGTCAGGAAAGATATGTTAATCTTAAATCAAACTTAGACTTCAGTGAGAGACAAGGAGCATTACAAGTTGCTACTGTATTTGGGATTAATATAATTTTGTTCATTTTAAACAGTCAGAAGATAGGCAGTTAGGGGAATAACCAGTTTCCCCTGAAGCCCAAGAACTCAAAACCTGCTGTCTAACAGCCAAGACAGGAGATTGGTGCAGGATACATTTTTAAGTGTGCGTTTTTGAAGTCTAAGAAGCACAAAAATAAACCATCTAGTTATTTTAAATTGTCAACTATTTATCAGGATAAAGATGGAAATCCCTCTAACTTCTTATATTTTCTACTAGAGGCACTGATAAAACTTATGTCCATAGCTCCTGATTCAGTAGAAGGACAGATTTTGGTTAAAGGCACATTTATTACTCAGTCAGCCCCATATAGCAGAAGCAAGTTACAAAAGATTGCTTTTGCTCCATATAGCTCACTTAACACATTAGCAAAACCTGCCTCCTTAGTATTCTATAATTAGGACTGTGAGAAAGGTGAGAAGAAAACACAAAAAGACCAAAATGTACTTGCTTTTGTTTCAGCTTCAAATGAAACAGACCCCTAAATCTGATTCTGGGGGATCCAAGAACTCAGTGACTAGACTCAGTGATGCTACACTCCCACCTTAAGAGGGATTCCCCGAAGAGCCCCCCAAACCACACTCTGACTGCAAAGGTTGCCCAGGGCAGTGAAAACGCTCTCTGAGGCAGAGGCTCCAGAGCTCAGAGTCTTCTCCCTCGCTCTCCTAGGAAGACTAACTGGCCTTGGAGAACTCTGCCTCGCCTCCACCCTTTGGCCAGACTGCCATCTCACCTCTCACCTCCAAGAGAGCTCTGAGTAACCACGACTACAGAGGGAGGGAAAAGTAGTCTATTGCTGGACATTGGCCCATATCTCCTTTCTTTCTCCAACTCTGACCTTCTTCCCAGCATCATATCTCAATAAAAGTGTCATCAGAAACATCAGTTACAGTTTAAGCTGAAACTGAGATATTTTTCTTTTCATTCATTCATTGGAGTTAGGCCTAAAAGCCCAAATCCCATATTAGACAGATTTTATCCTGTCTAAATACTGTAATAGATATATCCGAGTTTCCAAATAAGCAAAATGATGCTAAGACTGGTTTGTACATATACAATACATATTGCTCATGTACAAGAATTTAGAGAGTTTTGCATTGTTCAAAATAATGTATTAATTTGGTCATCATAAGTCATCAGAAATTTAGAGAATTATAACTAAAGCTAGAAGGACTTATGACAAAATATCAGACACTAAGAGCCAATGTGTTATAATTGCTATCCCTTAAAAGTAGTTTCTAAACTTACTTGTCAGCTCTAATGTTTATGCTTTGATTATTCATGCTCTAATTTCTAAGAAAATTTGTTCTTGCCTAGACGATGCCAAACCCCACGTGATCACACAGATAAAATCAACAGCAAATATGTCAGATTCCTTTTGCCAGGATCCACCAGATCTTGTCCAGAGAGAGGGTTATATGCAACAGATCAAGGCCTTAACTAACTATACTTAGCAGACCTTAAATGATCCCACAGCTGGTTGCTCTTTCCTAAATTAAAAAAAAAAAAAAAAAAAAAAAAAAAAAAAAAAAAACTAATGCGACAAGTCATCCTCTAAAATCAGATGACATTAGACATTCTAAAAGCAGCACAGGAAGTACTTTTGCAATTGTAAAAACTAAATGTTTCATGTACATTTCTTATCCTTCTGCTAATACCTGAATAGTTGTCTAAGATACAAATCAATAACATATCAGATTCTAAAATTCCCTAGGCCTCATCCTTATCCTCTTTATGAGGAGTCATTACTGGCTCTTCTTGGTGGAAATCTATGTTGACTATATTCATAATTATCCTGTGGATCCTATGATTTGACCCATGAATGCTTAATTGTTTCACTGGCTTTGTCTCCAGACTGAAAGCTGACACTGTTTAGTAGCTATCAAAGAAAGGCCTTTAGATAGACCCACCCTAGAGTATCTCTGACTGCCAATCAACAGCTACAACCCTCTTCAGTCTGAAAAAGCCAGATTGGTCATTGCCCATTACTTTCCTCACATCAGTTTGGGACACTTCTTCAGAGAGAAGAATGTTGTAGGCAACAAAGTCAGATAAAAATATTATAGACAGCCAAATAGGGATAGTCGCTCAAGGGATTCAGTGCAGAAGACAATTTACTTTGCAACCATAAGGGAGACAGGCATCTCAGCTGAGGACCAGACTTCGAGACAAAAGATAAACAACTCCACTCACATACTTCCTAAGGATAAATATTGGGGATTGATACTCTAAATAGGTATCCATCACCTTCAGAAACAGGAAGAGCTACCAACCCAACCACCTATAGGAAGTGTTCCTGTTCTGTATTAATGCCCAGCTGCTAGCTGGCTTGTTCTCCATTTGATCCCAATTAAATCAATTTTACCTGAGCAGTTACACTTTGTTCCACGTCATGCTCACTTTGCAATTTCCCATTTTGATCCCACCTTGGACTCACCTCATGTCAGGATTTGCTCTATAAAAATCCCTAGAAAAGACAAGAGTCTTCGGCAACTCACTCAGGGATCCTTCTGTCTCTCTCAAACAGAAGCTTTCTTTCCCATGATAAATATATTCTGCTCTTTTAAAAAAAAATTCATGATCTAAATGACCCTTCTCAGTGCTGCTGTGTTTTCTGACCGGTTACGAATGTGCTCTTACTTGAATTTTGTCCGTATTTTGCATAGAGTCTACCAAATTGTGCTTATAAAAAAAAGTCATGTTTTTCCACTTAAGGAATATATCTCTTTAAAACAGTATTTAGGGGGCACAAAGGACCTTTCTGGGGAAAGGCAAGCCCTACAGTCCACAGATTAAAGATCCAGTCTCAGTTATTAGGAAATGTATATTACAGATGGATACAGATAATTTTAAAAAATCAAAGTATATTGCTGTATAGAACAAAGAAGAGAAGGAGGAGGAGGAGGAGAAGGAAGAGCAGGAAGAGGAAGAGGAAGAAGGTGATGATGACAACCATGATGAAGATGTATTATAGGAGTAGAAGCGAAGGTTGCTTAACTCTGTACAAAAACAGGTAAGATTTGAGAAAATTTTGTGGAGGAGGCACGATCTGTGTTAGTTTAAAGGATTAACACAACCTGGGAAAGCCCATGGAGAACAGGAAAAAGGAAAGTGCTGGAGGCCAGATGAGGGGATTTGGTGAGAAATCAGGTTGGAGAAGTCATGATGCAGAATTTACAGTTTTAAAATCACCCTTGCAAAGGCAGTGGCCACGTAGCAGATACAATCTGTTTTGCAGTTTAGAAATGAACTGTGTAGATGTAAGTTTGAAGAAAAAAGTTCCCTTTAGTAATTTCAATAACAAGTGATGAGGGTTTGCATTTTGGCAATGACAAAGAATGGTAGGAGGAACATACTGTGATATCTATTATACATTTTGGATCTTTTTAATCTTGCAGTTTTTTTTACTATTTTTTATACTAGAGAGACAACACAAAATTTACAAATGTGATTCTGATTTATTTCATTATGAGAATAGTCTCAAATTTCCTCCATTTACGTATAAAGGCCTCAAGATCATCCTTTTTATAGCTGAGTATTACTCCATTGTATAAAAATACCACATCTTTTTCATACATTTGCACTTGGTGAGCATTTTGGTTTTTTCTAAGATTTAACTGTTACAAATTGTGCTGTTGTAAACATGGGTGCACATATGTCACTGTGACATGACCAGTGAAATGAAATAATGAAAGGGAAAGAAAGTGCTCTATAGGATATAACTTCATGTATGTTTAAGTGTGCAAGATAGATAACCATACTACTAAGTTTTTGTTAGTTCATCAAAAGAATGGTTTGTACTGTCATTGTTTGATTGTCTGGCTGCTTTTTATGCTTTGATTTTGTAACTTGAACAACTACTTCTAAGATAATAATATGTAATTTATCAACTAATGATTTCTTTGTTTTTTTCTGAAATTTTGTAGTATTTCTATTCTTTTTCTGTTTTTCTTTTTCCTCTAAGTTAAAAAAAAGATCTTGAACTACATAGTGAGATCCTGTCTCTAAAAATAATAAATAAATAAATTAAGAATATCTGAGAAGTACTATATCCTCAAAACAGGTTTCCTGTGAGTAATTAAGTTTTAACTTAGAGAGTGGTGATGAACCTTTGTTTAACTTCATTGTCTCTACCATATTTGTAGTTTATGACTGTAACACTCCAACCATGTCACTGCGAGACAAAGTAAGAATCTAGCGCACTGTGCAAAAAGTAATGACTATACTGTGGAATAATACAAGTGTATAAATGCTATTAGCATGCAGATACATTTCTTGCGTTTGTGTACTTATTCATGTGTAATAAATATACCTAATTTTATAATTCAGTTGCAAATTTAAAGGGACTAATATTACATGAAAGTCTAAGTCTGATGAACTTTTATAAACTGTGCAGGTAACTGGTATGAAGTGATAAATAGGAAGAGAAACATATATATGTTCAGATTCTTAGAAATTAAAATTAATTTGGAGCACAAGTTTTCTCACTGTCTCTTCTAGAAAAGAGAGTTTGTAGGGCCTGGGGATTTAGCTCAATGGCATAAGCACCTGCCTTGCAAGCAGGCACTCATGAGTTTGATCCCCAGTACCAATTAAAAAAAAAAAAAAAAAAAAACAACTAGTAGACAATTCAAAACTACGTTCTTTACCAAAGGAACTCAAGGCACTTCCTCAGAATTTTTTTGTTGCTACATGACTAAATATAGAAGTGGATCACGAGTCACTGAATATTTGGTGTACATAGTAGTTTCATAGGTAATTTTATTTATTTTGGAGCTGATTTTAAAAGTATTAAAGGATATTAACAGACTAGACATTAAGGAAGTGAAGGTCCAGGTTCTTGCTCACAAACATCACAGAGCATGTATGAAGCCTATTTTGCTCTTTGGTCAAGCGCTTCACACCGTATACTTCTTGGTCTTTACTCTCACTTCCTCATTTCTCTGTAGAAGCTTCCTTCAATAATCCCCCGAATAAACCAACTTCATCCAGATATTTGTCTTAGGATCTTCTCCCAGTGTCAGAAAGCTTTCATGACATGATGTCCTCAACAATGCCTAAGATAGAGTAGAATAGTATGCCCAGGAAAATTAATTTGTTAATGCTTACTACCAGCTAAATATTGATGGCATTTGACAAATCAGTTAATTTGCTTGTGCCTCTGAGTGAATATATATGTAAATATGTATAAATGAATTTTATGAATATGAATAAATTTATACATATTTATAAAATTTTGTATAATTTTAAAGAATGGACAAACCTCAAGGTAAATTC
Organism: Cavia porcellus; assembly: GCF_034190915.1. Lineage (NCBI taxonomy): Eukaryota > Metazoa > Chordata > Mammalia > Rodentia > Caviidae > Cavia > Cavia porcellus. Next base: position 7,844,483 of record NW_026947500.1, on the reverse strand, counting down.
CAGGTCTATGGTTATATTATTTACTTTTTAAAGGATTTTTGTGGGCAATATTTTATAAGCCAAAAGAAGGGACAAATTCCATTTGAACAAAGTAAGTGGACATGACTTGATGTCAAATAGGATATCTGAAGGAAGATTATGATTGCAATATACAAAGAGGGAAGGATCAATCTGGAGACAAATTGGTGTTCAAAATTCTGAACACACAAGACTTTGGAAAATCTAGTGCATTAATTGAGGCTCATATTCAAGAGGAAATATGTTAGACACAGGATGAAAAATAATTATAAATTATTATATTTTAATTGTCTTTGTCATTTATTATTAATATACAAGTTAGAGTGAAAGCATTATGTGTGTATGTCTATTTCTGTGGAAAGTCACCATGACATTTTTATTTTATTTTTTATTTTTTGTCTCTTTGAGAAAGGGTCTCACTATGCAGTTCAAGACAACCTTGAACTCACTTTGTAGCCCAGCCTAGCCTGGAACTCACAGCAATCCTTCTGCCTCAGCCTCTCAAGTCCTAGGACCATAGGCATTCCACCACATCAGGCCGCCAACACATTTTTAAATCCACCTCTAAATACAGTTAGTCTCAGGAGAATTTACTAATTACCACAATTTCATCCACATATTGACAACAGTTAAGATTTTAAGTACCTGCTATACTGCAGGCACTGTGGTAAGTGCTCTATATAAATGGTCTTATTGAAAACTTACAATAAACTTGTGAAATAGTTTATTTCTCTGCTCACCCTGCAGATAAAGACACAGACATGCCTAGGCCAATATCATATAACCATAATAAAGGAATATTTATTCCAGAGCTGTGAGACTTTATGATCTTTAGAGAAGAACCATCGTATGTACTGTGTAACTAAGAGGTCACCCACTCTCATGGGGATTTAGGTAAATATATCCGTTCACTTGTGAAAATAAAATACAATGTGCGCAATGCAGAAACCAAAATGGTAGCACTATAGCAAATATTAAGAAGATATTTAGAAGAGTGAAGAGTTTTCCAGACAGTGAGTGCTCATAACATAGAGTAATACAAAAGAGGATACATACAGCAGCAAACAACTTTAACTCTTACACTGAAACTTTCAGTAAAGGTAAATATTGAGCTGACCTAGATCTTAAAAAGAAAAAAAAAAAAAAAAGTGGAGAAGAGTTATTTTTCTAGCCCATTTTTTACTTATATATTTCTATTACTGCTGAGAAAATCTTATTTTAATCTTATATAATCTCAATGTTTTACTATGAATTGGCACCATTATTCCCATCTCAAATAGAATATGAATAACTGTGTATGAACTGTGGTAAGAATTTCTGTGATCCACACTAAATTCTTGACGGACACAAAGCATATTTTCTTTTACACTTTCTTTGCTAGTATGCATTTACTTGCTTCTCCCAGAGTACGAGCATCTGGAGGAGTGGCAGCCTGTTTTATTCATAATTTTATCCTTAGCACTTTCTATAACTTGGTGACTTCACAAGTACACATTCCAATAATAATTAATAAATGGTATAGGGTTAATTAAGATATAGGGTCTCTTTGCTTTCAGTATATTCATTTTCATGCAGTAATAGTCACTCAAATCTCATTAATGCACTTCACGTCATCAGGTATATTCCAAGGCACTGCTCAGTCTTCAAACCATGGTGCTCATGGCTCTTTCCTGCCTTTCTTAAGTTTCTCACTTCTGTGCTTAAAGATTGCTTGTTAGAAGGGACTTTATACAGCTTTCGTCTCCTAATCCAAAACAAATTCTTAATTTTATATAATTCTTATATATGTGGAATATATTGTATTAACTAGTTTGTGTGTTTGTGTTCTGACTTCTTCCATTAAAGAGGAAAGAATTGTTTTATTCACTGTTCTCCCGCTTGTACCTTGAATAATGACTGGCATGTAGTAGATTCTACAAAGTATATTTAATTAACAAATAAAGAGGTGATGTTGCTTGACTCCTTTTTAGTCATTGTTAAAATAAACTATCATTATTGGTAGAAATCAGTGTTCCCTGTGGAATTAACCCATGCACACATACAATAGTAAGAAATACATAGATTTGAAGGGAATTGGAAATCAACTCAGAGTTCTACTTGGCTCCAAATTTAAGAGAATGTTACTATGGTGTTTAAATTGTGACTTTAGCCAAAATTGATTCTTGTATAATGGCAGATTCCTAAATTTTAAATTTCTTGCCTGTGGTTGAGGAGGATACTTGATTATCAAATGACTTGAAATTTTAATACAATGACTATTTCAGTGTTTTTATAATGCATAGTGCCTCAAATACAACAATAAATAGCAACTTAAGTTAACAAGGATTGTTTGTATGTATAATGCAATGTATATAAGTAATATGCATATACATATTGTATATACATAATGAATAAATATATAATGAATATACAATAATGTGAAAATACATAAAGTGAACTATAGGTAGGTTGCCATAAACTTAAGAAAAAAAAAACATCTAATATTCTTAAAAAATTCCTGGTTATTAATGAATCTTCTTCTATAAAAGTAAACCTGAATATAACTCAGCTTGTATAGGAACAAATAAGTTTCCAAATATTGAAAAAGATATTTGTTACTTGGACTTTCTTGAAGCAGAATGTCTAAATTTGTCTAGTCTATCTTTCATTAACAGTTAGTATAACAGATTGCTGTAACTTTCCAATTGCTAAATACTTCTGTCAAGTCTCTTAAAGTATTTTCAGAACTCAGTTCTTGGATTTGTTAGAATGATTTCCAGGCTCTTCTTTTTGGGAGGGATACGGTGAGTAACAGCTTGAAACTATGATTCATCTCTGTTTGAGTTTCTGTCAGACACTTACATGAGAAAGGAAATGACTGATCACCTACAAAAATAGCAACAGATGCCATAAGCAAAATTTTATTCAACCTGTTAACTTTGGTTTCATTGTAATATTCATTTAATTTAAAAAGTTTTAAAATGATATTATTTTTACAATAACATCTGTTTCTAAAGTATGAGGCAATATAAATTTTATGCTTAACATTTATCAAAGTTCTTTATGGTAATCTTCTTTAGCCTTTCACTTTAAAAACACAAATAGATACTCACAAATGTATGTTTTCTATTACATGAGGGTATACATGTAATATTTATAACATACTTCAAGAAAGGGTTATAAGGACTTTGTGCACAGAATAAGGATTTTAACCTTTTTAAAGCCTTCAAGGTATTTATAATTACCATATTAACTCCCATATAGAAGTCATTAATGTTTCATTTAATTTTTTTCCATTTTCTGTATTCCAATTAAGTTCTAATCCTATGTCCTATGTCCTATGATTTTTCTATCTGACACAAAATCAGAGACAATAAATAGCAGATTTTGTAATTAAAAGCACTGTTGGACAAAAGAGCAGCATTAAAAATTTTAAAACAAAGCAGTGACCAATAGAGGGACTTTAACATTAAGTATTTGGAATATTTTTGAAGTGGGTAGAACGGTATAAAGAGGAAAAGGATAAGAGAGGAAACTATATCATGAAAGAGAAGAGAGGAGGAGATGGTAAAACTGCTGTTTTAACCCACTCTCCAGGTCAAAGAAGAAGGCTGAATAACAATATATAATGAGTTGGTGTCTATATGGGATGTTCAGATAGACCATTATCACTGCTGTTCTGAATGTACAGCTAATGTTGCAATGCTATTTTCTCCCTATTCTGACAGTAAGAGTGTCCTCCTTGAGGAAAACCCTCCAGAAAGTTAATACTTTCACATCTCTCATTACATGTCATTTGAAATAGTTCTGGGACTTTAGGTGTTCCCATTTCACACTTTAAAAAATTAAGGTTTGCAGAGGGCAGGTGATTTAACAAGGCATATACAGCTGAGTGATAAAGCTCAGATCTACCAGCTGTTCTGTCATTTGATCCATTTGTTGCTCCACTGCAGAGGTTTTAACACATATCCCTCGTATTTTGTAAGTGAAAAGATGAAATTCACAAAACTCGGGTGACTTTGAAAACATAAAACAAGAAAGGTAGTACTCTTTCATTATTAAAATTCAGTGCTATGCATATGATTTTGAAAGGTCTATCAGTACTCTTTGGTCTCAGCAAAATAAGAGGTAAAGTTAATCCCCAAGGTCTCCTCCACCTATAAAAGTTATAAATTTTAATCATATATCGATACACTTAGAATCTCAAACTGCATGGTATCATCAGAAACACTTCAAAAATTTTGCTGAATCAAATTAAAGTTCATCAAAAAAAGCACTATATATATATTTTAAATACTAATGATTTTGGAAGTATATGCAGGATAGGAGTTAAGAAAAATGTCCTCTGAGATTGGCTGCAAAACATCAATATTACCCATGATTTGAAAACTATATAAAACAAGGAACTGTTGCCACAATAAATATGAATGCAATGCATTTTTTTACCACTCAGTGCCAATTTAAGAATCCATTCCACCACTGACAGGCAATGCATTTGAAACTTAGGAGGCAAATTAGTAAACATTTACGTTTATGAGTCAAATTTTATCTGCTAGTCTCCTAAGAAATAATGACATAATACATTAATTAGCCCTGTACTGTTATCAAAATAAGAAAAGGTTAACAAATACCTTTTATTACATTAATACAACAAAATGGCAGAGTGTTGAGTGCCAGCTACTCAGCCTCTACAGGACAAAATGCCAAGAGTCTGGAAAACAACAGTCTAGAGAGAAACCATAGAGAGTAGTGGGCACGTGGGAACTGACTGATGAGAAAAAAATAGGAGTCATTGCAATAGAAGACATAGCACAGCATAGCAGATCAGAGATTGCGTGGTTTAGCTAGAACAGCGGTGTAGCTGACCTGTGGGAAGGGAGCAGCTCAAAGCAACTTTGCTCCTCACTGGGGAAGGGAGACCTGATCTGCAGTAGGAGAGTCTTGTGCAGTCAGGAGCAGCAGTGAGAACGCGGGACACTGTTTCCTGGGAACCCCACCTCCATCAGCAGTGCTGGTACATGGTCATGTGGAAGAGGAGCAGCAGGCAGGCAGGACCACCATCTTATTTTCAAGGGCTCAGGGCTTGAACTCCAGCAGCAGAACAGGCCCAGAGTCACTTCACTGTCAGGGTTCCAGATGGAAAGAAGGAAGGATCATCTGGTCACAGTAGACAGCCAGAAATTGGACAGCAGACAGGGGGAGCTCTGCATAGAAGTAGGAGATGGCACCAAACACCATATCCTGGTAGCCACTAGAAGCCAGTCTTAGCCCTAGGGATAAAAGTCTAGAAGCAGCGCCCTGCTCTGTGACTGGAGGCACAAGCAGATATAAGGCCTTGGCCAGTGCCAGATAAGGGTACTCCCTAGCCCTGAGGCCAGTGTGTGAGAGGAGATAGAAGCTGGTCAAGTTCAGCCATGCACCGGCACTAATCCTGTAGCAGACCTGGCAGGCTTACCTAGTGCAGATTCTTGGTTCTGACTGGGGCTCTAACACAGAACTGGGCACCAGAGGAACTGGGTGGGGTTGGGGTTGTTTAGGTTTTGACTTTTATTGTTTGTTTTCTCTGTTCTCTCTCTCTTTCCTCAACAGTCTTCCTTGATTTTCTGATATTTTCATATGAATGAACATTGTTTCGAGTTTCTGGTGTGCCTTGATAGTATTTTGTTTTGTTTTATTTTTCCTTAATTTTTTCTCTCTTGTTATGTTCTCCAGCTTTCCAAAATTTGGGTGAGCATCCTTTGTCCTTCAGGTTTGCTTCCGCAGTAAGTCTCTTCAGTTATTGCTCTGTTTTGTTCCACATCCTTCATAAATTCCCCTTCTCTACAGAATAAAACTCACTGAATACAAATTTCTGAATATAAATATAGATCTTGATCTTATGGTTAGAGACACTAAATAGCAATTACACATTGTTAGTTTCCACACTGTGCTTGACGATATTGTTATTGCTAACTACACTACTTTAAGTCAGGATGTCATACTTGTTCTAATCAGTTGTTCTTCCTTGTATAACAACATTGTGATAATCTGGCTTGTAACCATTCCTGCAGTCTAGTACTAAAAGATTGTGTGGTGAGCCAAATAAATACCACCTCATCCCTAATAATGTGGGTATTGATCTCTTCTTTGAAGAACAACTGGTTAATATTTTTCTTTGTGCACTTTCTTTTTATTCTGTTGGTGATCTCTTTTTCTGTGCAAAAGCCTTTTAATAAAATGAGATCTCTTTTATGTACTACTTTTGTTTTAAGTATGTATGTATATATATATATATATATATATATATATATATATATATAATTTCTGGGATTATTTTTCTTTAGTTGAGTATGCTCCTTGGCAAAAATTTTCCAAATATCTCCAATGTTTGGTGTGCTTCTTTTAGAGCTAATATACAGGGATTTAGAATATTAAAAAGCTAAATGAGATTTATTACCAAATAAGTCAGTATGTTACTAATTCCATTTTTCTGTCTCCATTTTTTTTTCTTTCTGTCTCTATTTTTTAAATGTAACTGACTTTGGGGTTGAGGATTTTTTACCAGCGTGGTTGTAAGAGAAGCTGGTGATCAGAGGTTCAGTCTCTCAAAGAAAGGGAGCAGTTACAGTTCTCTTCCCAGAGCTAAGTGGACATGGCAGTAGTTCAAGTCCTATGATATAAAGTACTCTGGTGTGATAACATGGGACCCTGGGTAGTAGGTCACCATAGTTGCTTAGGTTCACCAACATCCAAGCCAGTAGAAACAAGAGGCTTTAAATATAATTAAGGCAGTTCTAAAAAATGAGCCAACATGGTTTTTTCCTTTAAAATTGGCACTTTAAAATCTTACCTAATATTTTTATTTTGTTTCTTTGTTGAAGTTTAAACATCGTCAGGTACATTACTGCTGCCAGTTGTTATAGGTTCAAACTGCCTACCAGAACTCTCTTCCTGTCAAAATTAATGACAATGAGAGTTCATAGCAGATCAACAAGACACATTGCAATAAAAAGACCATTGATGTATGCAGTGTTAATCCTTGCTGACCTAGAATCAACAGTTCAGTTAGTTGCATTAACCCACATTGGCTAAAAGCATATGAATGTATTCAGATCACAGGAAAAATGCATACTAAATGAAGGAAATACTTAAAAGACAAAAGAGGAAGCAATAGTTGGCACTACATGAGGAGATATGAGATTAAAGCACTGACACTTTATCTTAGGAGTGTGTTTACTTGCCCTTTGAGGGCAAAGACTGTATTGACCATCTTTAGAGATTATTCAGTTGCACTTAGGGCCCAGGACAGTATTTGGTACATAATATACAAGATAGAGCTTTAAGAGAGGTACATACCTTATTGGCCAGACCTTTCTCACACATCCTTATCGATCAGCAAGTAATTATATATGGATTCATTAATTATAATTGCTTGGCGTACTTTAAACTTTTTAACAAATTCAATCATTAAAAAATTTAGTGTTCTTTATGAATGTGACCTAAACCTTTATAGTAAAATTATTATTTGATAACATTTTCTTCTATATAGTAGAAAACTCTGATAAAAAATTTGTGGAAAAAAGGAAACACATTTAAATTAAAATATTATAACATTTGGAAGAACAGAAAAACACTTAGAAAACATCAGGAAATGAAAGTAATATTAATAAGTGTAAATGCTTGGCTCCCCAAAGATAGATAATAATCAAATTTGAGTCTTCATACCATTTTATCAATGCTTTTGTTATGAAACTCTGTAGTTGTGAAATTGTATCTGTGACTGTTCCCATCCCTTCTGAATTCTGCAGAGCAACAATTACAAGAAGCACAGTAAGTGTTTAAAGAATTTTCATAAGTGATGAAGGAATGAATGAATGAGCAATCACCTGTCAGTAAGTATAAAAGACTTCTCTAGAAGTGGGATAATATATCCATCACAACCTTGAAAATTGCATTAGCTTAAGCCTCTAACAGAAATATCAACTTTTTAACATCATTTAGCTTTATAAAATGAAACATCTAGATGCTACTGTGACAGGTGTAACCTCCTAATTTCTATCTCAGTGAGGTTTTTGTTTATGCACAGCAATGCCTCGTATGCTGGAGTGCCGACTCTGCACCCAGCTATAATACCAAACCTGTCTACCAACTAGATCACCACACCATCCGCAAACAGCGACAATTCAACTTCCTTCTTTCCTATTCCTACTCTGCATTTCTCTCTCTTGTCCAATTGTCCTGGCCAATGTCTCCAGAACTATACTGAACAGGAGTGGCAACAGTGGACATCCTTGTCTCCATCCTGACCCCAGAGTGAAAGACTTCATTTTTCCTCCATCCAGCATGATGTTGGCCTCCCACAGAGGGCCCCCATAACACCAAGGTAGATGCCATCCACTCTGATTATCTGAAGAACCCTCATCATGAACAAGTGCTGGACCCTATCAAAAGCTCCCTCTGCATCTATTGAGATGATCATGTGATCCCTCTCCTTGGCTTTGCCCATGTGGTGTACCACATCCATTAATGCATGCATGTTGAAACATCCCTGCATTACCAGGACAAATACTGGTCACGTACAATTCTCCTTATGATCCAAAGCACTGTAATTGCCAATATTCTACTGAGATTCTTTGCATCAATGTTCATCAGGGAGACTGGCCCACAGCTCTGCTTTTCAGCCAGGGCCCTCTCTGCTCTTGGCACCAGAGCAGTATCAGCCTCCAGGATTGAGTGAGGGAGAGCATCCTACCTCTCACCCTCACCAAGGAACTTGAGGAATATTGTCATTAAAACCTCTCTAAATGTCTTGCAGAACTTGGTTATGAATCCATCAGGACTGGGGCTCCTTTCTGTTGGTTAAGTTTCAATTATGTCTTCAGTATCCATAACTGATAGTAGATTATTCAAAATTTTTATATATCCTTGATTCAGCTTTGGCAATCCATACATCTCTAGAAATCCATCCACCACCACCCCCCCCCGCCCGATGACTTCCAGTCTATGTGAGTAAACATTTTCAAAGTGGATGTTCATGATCTTCGGAACTTCCACAGGATCTGCAGTAATTTCATCCTTTGCATTCCATAGTACACGAACTTGAGTTCTTTCCTTCTTTTTCTTGATAAGTTTGGCTATGGGTTTATCAAATTTGTTTATTATTTCAAAGAACCAATTCTTTGACTCATTAATTCCCTGTATTGCTTTCTTAGTCTCAATTGTGTTAATTTCTGCTCTGATCCTTAAAAATGCCCTCCCTTCTGTGAATTTGGGTCTGACCTTCTCTTCCTGATGTGTATGGACCAATGTTTATAGTGGTGCAATTTGTGGTAGCTGGGGGCAGCCCAGATGCCCATCGGCAGTGGAATGAATGGAAATGATGTGGTGTTTTTGTAGATGGAGTGTCACTCAGTCATATGGAGCAATGATCTTAAAGCTTTTGTAGGAGAATGGAGGCAGCTAGGGACCACACCGTTGAGAGAGGTGGATTGGAATAGCATTCATGTATATCATACCAGCTTGCTAATGTAAAATAAATAAATAGATAGAATTTTACAATTAAAAAACAAACTGAAAGAGTAATTAGATCCAAAATGTACAATATGTATTATAATAATAAAAGAGAAAGTGCTCAAAAAGAAAGAACTGTGATAGCAGAAAGGAGAAAAGCAAGAAGGGAAACATCATATGTACATAGGGGTGTGTGTGTGTGTGTGTGTGTGTGTGTGTGTTTGTGTGTGTGCACAACACAGATAACTATACTTCTGGTCTCTGTTCATCCAAGGGAACATTTTGTGCTTTCATTGTTTGATTGATCATATTTTTCATGCCTAAGTATTGTAGCATGAAGAGCTACTCTTAAGTTAATAGTGTGCACTATTATAACTAGTATTAATTTCCTTAATTTCCTATTTTTTAAAAAATTCTGTATCATTTCTATCCTGTTTTCTGTTTTCCTTTTCAAAATAATTAAGTCTGAAAATAAAGTAGTGGACTAAGTCTCTATTAAGATGATCATTTGTCATTGTGTTACTTGTTTTCCAAATGTGAAGAAAAATTTTCAATTGCATAAAAAAGTCTGTAATTTAGGACATTCCTATGTGCCAGGAAAAGATAAAGTTGGGCTATTCTTTTAATCAGTTTAATCAGAAGCTGTAATATAATATCCTACTCAAGGTGGAAGATAATTGGGAAAGACAACAAATCCTTTAGATATAAAGGTGCAAGGAATTTGACCCTAACAATTACCAAAGGGCCCAGCCCACTCTGCCAGAAATATTTTTGTTAATATAAAAATGGTAAAACTGCAAGATTAAGTAGAGAAATCATTATACTTAATAACCATTTTAACATTATAAATATCAGTTTCTTTTTATGTTATATAATTATGGTCAGTTGATGTTCTGTCATCTTGGTTATTTTTAAATTATTTAACCAAAAAGGATGCCTGAATGTTTTTCTTACTTTAACATTAGCCAGGCGGGGCATGGTAGCACATGCCCATAATCTCAGCACTTGGGAGGCCAAGGCAAGAGGGTCTACATGTGTTCAAGGCCACCCTGGGTTGCATACTGAACTAAAGGCCAGCCTCGACTACACAGTGAGGCTTTGTCTAAAAATAAATTAAATAAGTAAATAAATACGCCAAAAAGTCATTATTTTAGGTCAAGGAAAAATAAGATAATTGTTTTAGATAACAATAGATAGAGTTTTTAAACCACAGGTCATAGTTCATAAGTCATTTCCAAAATAAGCTAGAATCTCTTCTCTAAAATTGGTTACAGAAAATTTAATCCTCTACCTTTCTCTCTTGTGATCTACTCACTGCCTGTAAATAGGTTGTAAGACCATCTTTTTTTCCAAAGAGGTTTCATCTCATAGCCTAGACAGAAGAATGATGCATAAAGATGCCAAAAATAATGCCGGCCTTGTTGCATTTTCACCCAGTATACTGGCATTAGATCATAACCTTGGTCTAATCACTTTTTTACAGGGTTATGTCTTTGCTTGCCTCATACCATAGCAATAAAATTTCTAAAATATCTCAGTGTTCAAGGCATGTCCACATCTCTGAATACGTGGAGATTTCTGGAGGGTGGCACAAGAGCAAAGGATATCACTAAAAAAGGACACCAAAGTTCTGTGGTCCGTACCCCAGAACCTCACCAATGTATCTCTTACTTTGTATACTGTTATATAGTTTGTAATAAACTGCTAAGAATATGTAAATATTTCTCTCAATGGTGTAAAGCCTCTAGAGAAAATTTTATTGAACCTAAGGTGGGAATCACAGGAGTTTACATATGTACATGATTGGTAAAATCTCAGGTAAAAACAACTTATAATTAGCATCTGAAGTAGGGAATGAGTCTTGGGGACTAAGGATCTAATACTATCTCCAGCTGCAGAATACATGAACTGGCTGAAGTAGATGGTACTAAGTTGGTATGTGATGCTCAAGAATTGATTCTTGCTTTTGTATTGGGAAGAAAACCTACACAAGTTTGGTGTCTATATTGACTGTAGTGCGGGAAAAACACAAGACAGTGAGTTCACTGAAACATAATTGTAAAGAAGAGTTGAAGACATCTGATGAAAGTTTTGGAGTTAGTTTTTGGCTGGGTCCGGGAGACCTATGACAATCAAAGATCACAGTAGCAGGTAAAATAAGAAAGAGATTCTTCCAGAACATAAGCAGTGGTGTGTCAGATTACTACATGATGAAGACTGACACTAAAATTAAATTTTCTTCATTTTTGCACTAGCTTCATTTCTTTGACATTTGCGATATATCAGACATCATTCAAATGGTCAGATATTTAAACCTCTGCCTTACTAAGTCATGTCATTCAATGTTGCAATCTGGCACCTCCAGCTGTTAAATAATTAGGTTGAATGAAGTGCAAAGAGAGGTTCCTAGGAATGAAAAATTGGATACTGTTTCAAAATTTTAATACTGAAATATACCCAATAACTATAAAATATTTTTTTAATTTCTACTTAAAATAATATGTACTTCAAGATAACTTTAGAAAATGATTACAATACTTTAAAGCAGTGATTAAAACAAAAACTACCAAGTTGCCAAGACTGATTTTTGGCTGTGTGTTTGTAAATATATTATACTATCACATTTTGTCAAATATTTTAGATACACAAGCAGTTTTAAGTGAGTTATAGAGTAAATATTAACTTAAAAATTAAAGGGTTATTATACTCACTATAATATAAAAGTGAGTATAATATATAGTGAGTATAAATTATACTCACTATAATTTTCCTTCCTTGCCATAGAGAACCACTACCTGAGTTGGACATGTTGGACATTAGGACCATACTGAGGTTGTATTTTAGTGACAATGTTTTCTTAACACCTACAAGACCCCAGCTTTGATCCACAGCACCAAAAAACTGTGCAAAATCATGTTTTACACATGTGTGAATGTATTATATATATCAGCTGTCTATGGTTTTCTACCTTGTATATTTTAAATACTGTTTAAATATATAGAGCTGCATGTATCCTTTTGCATGGGGGGGTTTCTTAATTTATTTTTGTCATTTAGAAACTTTTCCAGGGTATTTTTTTTTTTTTTACTTTCATTGTTCAAGTATTCTGCCACTTAGAACTGTCTATAGTTTTACTTTTATAAACTATACTGCTAACACTTTGGTAAAAACCTCTTTGTGAATATATGGATAACTCAGGCTAAGATACACAGACAGTAGTAGAACTGCTGAATTACAAGTCATGCCCACCTTCAGCAGTAAAGATAATATCATGTAGCTGCCTGAATCCTCAAGAATGAATTAAAAGTATCTATGACCTAACTCCCCAGAGTCAGGAAGATCAAAGAATTTTCTGATCACTAATCTTTAAAATGCACACAGGCAAAAGAAACAAGAATCTAATCAAAATATATAACTTTCCATAAAATAATTAAAATGATAACAGCATTATTTTCTGTGCAATGCACAGTGGTCTGTACTTAATATTTATTACTGCAGAATAATGCTTACAACGAAAGTGTTATTATGCGTATTTTGTTCAATAGAAAATTTACAAGCTGAATCAGAGTTTCAGTGACTTACTGAAAGCAACCTAGCTAGCAAATGGTAATGGTAGTCAGCATTTCAAATTAAATCAGTTAAGCTCCAAAGTTCAGGGCTTGCTCAATTACACACTAGTACTCTGGTAAAGGTTTAAATTCCAAAGCTTTCACTACTACAATCTCTAAGGAACTGTGAAGAGCAAGTAGTTTTAATTAAACTACTTTAATTAACTGCATTTATTTAGAGACTGTGGAGCACACATATGAAACTTTACAGCTTTTTTTTTGGTGGGGGGGGCGGGGGTACCGGAGATCGAACTCATGACCTTACACTTGCTAAGCAGGCTCTTATGCCGCTGAGCTAAATCTCCAGCCCCTACTTTACAGCTTTCTGTTAATTCACTTTGATGGTAAAATTTCAGTAATACTCAGGTCTTTCACAAAAAAGAAAAGAGACTATAAAACAAATAATTCACTTAAAATGAAAACTTTACTAATTACTATATGTTTAAAGCTGAAGTAAAGGGTAAATGTTTAGGTGAAATGACTTTAAGTAATTATCTGTGGCTTAAAGTAATTTATAGAATTTTTTTGTTTATGTAACGATTGCTTAATTAGTATTTAAGCATTGCTTAATGTTAAAGGGGGAAAATTCTGAACCTCTAAAATGGAAAAAAATCAATAAGAATTAAAGTCATTTGCATGCATTCTGCCATGTGCAATAAGTTCTATAATAAGAATTTTAAGAAATGGGTCACACAGGAAACTATAAGAATAATCAAGCAATCTAGGAACACAAAAACACACCCTGGTGCACAAAAGACTGACTTTTGAGGATTGACAGTGTTAGAAAATTAGACAGAGGTATGGGAAAAACAATGAGTAGAAGAAAGCTGAAGGGCTTCAAAAGAGAGTGGAAACTTCTACATTTTGATAGTGGCTACAAAGTGACCAAAGTAGCATTCTCAAAGTCAGCTTCTTCCAGGATAATGGACAAAATACAATTGTTTAACATTGGCCCTCACGTTCTATGAAAAACAAAAGAAATTCTAGGGTTTAGAATTCTAGAAATTGGAAAATTCATAATTAAAGTGATTTGATTAATGAAAATAGAAAATTTCTCAACAAAATATGGAATGAATTCAAGAGCATAGGAAAGAAAATCATTCACTGTGATCAAGTTGGACTTATTCCAGGGATGCGGGTAAATATTCAACAAGTACAAATCTATGAATATGATATAATACCTTTTGAGAATGAGTGACAAAAACCTTATGATCATTTCAATAATTGAAGAAAAAAATTACACAAAATTCAAATTCCTTTCTTAAAAAACAGTCACAAAAGTTAGATGTGGAAGTAATGTACCTCAACACAATAAAAATAGTATAATCTCAAACCCACAGACAACATTATGCCAAACATACAAGGTTTTTCTTCTAAGATCTTTCAACATAGAAACAAAACAAGGATGTCCACTCTTAAATGTAGAAATGCAGGTCAATGTCAGAGCAATTAGGTAAGAGACAGAAATAAAAGACATTCAAAATAAGAAAATAAAAATTGAAATTATTTTTGTTTGATGCTAGTGTGATTTTATATATAGGAAACCATATGTATTTCACCATAAAATTGTTAGGGCTAATAAATAAAGTTACATTTTACAAAAAAAAAAAAAAGACACAGCATTTTTATAGTAACAACTATGTAAGACAATCTACTACTTATAAATAAGAGTTATCTGGGATATGAAGAATCTGAACCTGAAAACTATGAAATACTGATGAAATAAACTGAAGACATGAGTAAACTGAATATCCCATGATGGTGGATTGGAGGAATTAATATATAAAAGTAGCCATACTTCTCAAAGTAATCTACATATTCTATGCAATCTATAATAAAATCTCAATGACATGTTTCACAGAAATAGGAAAATCATGAAGTTTAAATGGGGGTTAGAAAAGCAACACTAAATAATAAAGGCAATCTTTATGAGAAAGAACAAAGTTGAAAGCATCACATTGTGTGACCTGAGGCTATTAGAACACAAAATAAAACATATATACTGACCAAAGGAACAGAATGAGGTGTTCAGAAATGAAGCTACATGGTTTTTTTTTTTTTTTATGGAAAAAGGATAAAACAAATTTCATAACAAAATAATAGAATAACAATTTTTAATATGTTACATATTATCATTAATTGCTCAGGGTACAAGATATGGTCATAAAAATTTCTCTAATCAATATTAGCACAAATCTGCCTTTTTAATGAACTAAGAGACACTAATCGTATAACTGACGTCCATTTTTTCCCTTTTCCTTACTGTCCTTTCCCCTTTCACCCATCTTAGTTCCTTTGAACAATTTCTTCCTTTTTCACAATATTTATCATGCATTTCAAATCTTATTTACTCTTTCAGCTTCTCAAACCAGGGAGACAATATGATGTTTACACAAGTCTGATTTATTTCACTTAGGAGTGTGGTCTCAAGTTGCATCTATTTACCTATAAATGCCTCAAGTTTATCCTTCCATATGGCTCAGTAGTACTCCATTGTATAAAATACCACATCTTTTTTTATTTATTCTTCAACTGAGGGCATTTGGGTTGTTTCCAAGAGTCAGCAATTATAAATCGTGCTGCTATAAATTTGGGTACACATATATCACTGTGGTATGATGTTTTTAATTCTTCTAGGAAGATAGAAGGGGAACGGCTGGGTGGAATGGGACCTTTAATCCTAGGGTTTTGAGAAGCCACCTATTTAGAAGCAATTGACTTTTGATAAAGAGCCCTAGAACATACAATGAGAAAAAGATAATCTCTTAAATAAATGTTGCTGGGAAAACAGGATAGCCACATGATGAGAAGCTAAGATCCAAAGATTAAATGTTTTTTGGTTCTGCCTGTTTTAATGATTGAAATAGTCACACGGCTTATAAATGGAGTGCTCAAAAATGATTAAACTGTTGGGCATAGTGGCATATAACTTGAAACCCAGAAGTTCAAAAGGCTGAAGCAAGAGAATCATAAGTTCCAGTACACCCAGGAAAACTTAGAAACTTAGTGAGAACTTGTGTCAAAATTAATTAAATAAATAAATGAGGAAAAGATTAATTAAAGCATTAAAGCAATTGTTTTCTCCAATGTAAACTGATGTTATATATTATGTAATTTTGAATTGATTACTACATAAATAAATATATAAGCTAGCATATGAGATCTACATAATCTCTACCATTTTCCTATGTGTATTTAAGGGCTGGAATTTAATGATGCCTCATGTAACACTTAATATCTTGTATATTTATACATAACAGCAGTTATCAGAAGAAAGATAGAACATGTTATTATAGAAGGTACATGAATTTTTTAAAAGTATGAATCACTCTGATTTATGTGCAAATTTATTTCCACCTAAACTCAACCCCATTAAATTAACTTCCTGGTACATTTTTACAATTCCAAAAATACAGCTGCCAAGTTTTAATCCTTTGTATTCAAAGTGATATTCTTATTTTGTAGTTGTTTCTTCACCCACATTTCTGAGTTTTGAGTTCTTTTTAATTTTTCTTTATTGCCTTTTACATCACATCCGTGATGTATCCCTTGTCATTTTTCTCTACTGCCAGTTTGGAAATATTCAGGAGTGTATCATTATATGAGTTCAACCAGTCTTTGATGATAGCTATTTTTTGAGATGAGAGCCATTCTATTGATTTGTTTCATATTGCATAGGAATAGATACCTGGAGACACATATTTGTTAACTTTCTGATATAGCTTGAAGTTGTAGGTAGTGGTTTACACAATTTAACACCATTTTAAACTCTCCAGTTGAGAATATTTCAAAGTATTTCCTGGATATGAGTAAGCTCTACACATTTTATTCCCTTATGTTTAACTTTTTACAACCTGGTAGAGTTTCAGTTTAATAGAAACGTTCTGATAAGCTTACGTTGTTGACAATTTTAACTCCATTTATATTTCATACTATGTTGCAGTTTTTATTAAGTAACTGAGAGGCAGTTTCTGATAGCTAAAGTACTTGAATGAATTCTTAATTCATAAACTATATTTCTCTTTTTTCTCTTGAGACAGAGAAACTTACCAAATAGCAACCGCAAAACCGTACTTCTCATTAATTTTCTATTTTTACTTTTGCACAATAAAATAAATTGATGATTTGCAAAAGGATTTTCTGTTGAAAATTTTAAAGACAAATTCTATACCTATATTTCTTACATTTTTATAGACGTAGAAATATAGAAGTTCACTTTGAATACTTTATGTAACAAATTGGCTATCACTTAAAAGTAAAATAAGCTATGTAAAACTAAATGGAGCTAAAATTACTATATGTGATACATGTTAGAGACAGAGAGAGACAGAAAGAGACAGTGAATGAAAGAGAGAGACAGAGAGAAAAAGAGGACTTTCCTAAAGAAATGAAAGATATGAGAGATGACTTTAACCTTGTAGTTATCACTTGTACTCTTACATAACTACCTTCTAAAGAAATTACTAAGGACATGCATTTGTGTGTGAGGATGATCACTGCAATATTATTTATGATAGAGAAAATTTGAAAGAGCATAAAACCTCATATTAGAAAATAATAAGTTATGAAAGTGCATGTACTTAAATGTGATGTTACCATGAAAACATCTATTTATTTATATATGTGTAGAATGTACTATAATACAATATGGATAAAAAAATTATGTAATTAGAATGATACAATATGGAAATCTACCTGACTGCCTATCAATATTTATACATGCATGGGAATGGATAGCAAAATATCAAAATTCTGACAATAGTTTCTATCAGAGAGTGATTATGTAGATTATTCTAAACTTTTTTGTTTATGTTTTTCTTAGTTCAACATTTTTATAATGGATATTTCAAACACCTATGAAGCCAAAATTATTATTTAGAACACATATAGTCAGAATAGTGATATTTAACTTCTCTCAGCTTGATATCTATCATGCTTTAAAACATTAAGAATTCTTAGCATCCCAGTTATAATTATGTTAGAAGCCATTCTTCTGTATTTTAATTATAGGCCCTCACAAGCTACAAAAATACATCCAAAAAGAAATAGTGTGAACTGAAAACCAAACAACAGGCAATGCTGAGATATAGAGCAAGAAATAACTATGTAAGGTATTATAATATTTCTTATATATCACATTATTCTATATGAGTAGTCGAGATGTTCTATTCCACATACCAAGTAAGTAAAGGTTTAAGCTTCCCAACACTCAAATGGAATAATTTTCATTTATCTCAATGGGCTAGTTTGTGAAATTTACTTCAGTTATCTTAATAGACAAAATATACACAAAGACACATAATAATACTGATGAATATAGTATTCATTCATTGGGTATTCATTGAATATATGGAAACTTGCATTTTTTTTCCTTTCCTCAGATGAGCTTATCACTGATCCTCTGCTCTATATTTTAGGTGATACCAGCTAACATCCTTGTATCTCCCAAATATACTGAAACTTTTCATTATTGTACAATATATCTAAATATTCTTCCTTATGTTAATTTCCTTCTACTTCATATGCTATTTATTGAGTGTAAGTATTGTATCATAATTTTAGTTTTAGAATAAATGGACTGAATAAACCAATTAATTTATAAAAATTTTAGGTTAAAAATTTTAAAGGTATTTTTAAAAAAAACCAAATTAACTAGAAAATGGGATACTTAGAGGTAGTCAGCTGTTCTTACTAAATTTTCACTGATTCATTCATTGAAATCCTTTTTATTGCAAAATTGTTATATATTCGGAACCATAGTGGTCCTGGATGGTATAAAATGCAGGTTATTACTCTGCCTAAAGAGAGAGAAGAAATTTACTGTCAATATAATTTATCTGTGCTGTATTTATTTTCTTTTAGATCAGATGTCAAATACTTGTTGTTTCAGACAATTATCACTTAATTGCTGCATTCTGGGATATTTTAATAGAAAGAAATTAGATGGCAGCATTTCCATCTTATTTGAAATGCATGTTTGCACAATTATTTGAATATTTAATTGCATTTTTCATATTGCTTTTAATATCTTACATAAGAATGTAAAAATACAACATCGCTGATATAAGTACTAAAAAAGTACTTTTCTTGAATTAACTAAACTAGAAAAAGATGAAAAGAATTATGCCTGCCAAAGATGACATACTTTTAGACTCATTTTGATATTCAAAGAACTAACCCAAATGATGAGCATTTTTAACTATAAAAGAAAGATGAGAAAAATTAAAAACTAAAGGCCACATGTAACATTCTGCTAATAGGTCAATGGATATTATAAAATATATGTGTATATATATATATATATATATATATATATGCACACCCACACATATCTGGGAATATATCTCAGACAGAGAACCAAATCTAATATTTATCTCTTAAACTTCTTATATAACATTGAGAAGATAATGAAAAGTTCAGTGGTTAAATGTATGAAAATTTAATTATAGTCATTCTTGAAATAGCAATAAAATATTTTTAAATTGGACCTTTTTCCTCATTTTGTTTTTATTATATAAATATTGCCACTGTGTTAACATTTATTATTAGACATAAAATTAGTTTTACAAATTTATATGTGATACATCCAGAATAAAGATGTTTGTAATAGGAGAGAATGCCATGGAAATATGCATAGATAAACAATGACTCATGCTTTCCCCAGAAGTGATTGGACTTCAAAAATATTTTCATATCTAGGACTCAGCGTCTGGAAGAGAAAACTTTTTCACATGATTTTCCCTTCACTATTAAACCATGCTTTTAAGCCAGGATATTTTTCTTTTTTAAATTGTCCAATTTAAACTTAAATTGGCTGACAAATACCTATTTTAACCTATATTTACCTATCTTTAATGCATGAAACAGCTGAATAATGGTCTCATATTGTCCAGTGAATGACTATGTATTGCTCTTCTAACTTTTGAAGATAATATTTTCTGAGCACTTGCAATTTCTATATTGGCTTATATTTCTTAACAGTATCCTATGTTACTTCATATTTCACTACTTTGCTTTTTATCATGTTTTCCTAGATCTTAATCATTTGAATTTTTAAACGCTCTAAAGTCTTTGCAGATTTTGTCTAGTTTTATATATTCATACTACACCGTAATGCAGCAACAGTGCGGGGCTGTTTTTTATTTTGTTTACTTTTATACAAAATATGTGCCACCCTTCTTGCTGTTCTAACATTAGCCAAGAAGTGTAAAATAGCTGAACTGGCATTTTACTACTTCCATTTCAACAGTGCAGTTTTGGTTTTTTGAATTTAGTCAATTATATATATTTTTTCAATGCTCAGTCTGAACTAGTGGATCTAACACTAGTTTCTGAACAGACAGGAATTATCTTACTGTTAAGGTGTCACATTGGGAAGAGAAACATAGGCGCAAAATTAGTTGCAGCAGTGAATAATAAAATACCTGCTTTATTTGTAATACATAACTTCACATTTTATCTATGCTTGCCATCTTTTTGCATTCAGGCAGCTATTTATGTGCTAGCAAATATACATTATGATATGCTGTTCATCTGAAAATTGTTTTGAAAAGACAACATTGTATTTTGATGGTATAAAAGACAATTTTTATAAAGTCCATTTATTTGGGAACTGGTTTATTTAAATCTGTGCATTTCACACTGAATGATTTTTATGTTTGCATGGGTAGAATAATTGTAAATATATCTCTTGTGACCATACAGCTATAACTCTATTTAGTGCTGCCTAAGAAAATGCCATTTCACAAAAAAATTTAGATTCTTTTTATTATAATGAGTTGTATATCGTCTGACAAACACATACAAATCAATTATTATGCAGTAATAGCAAGATTTGGTTTATTGAATAGAATAGAGCTGTTTTGCATAAGCTTGGCTGATAGTCTTAAACATATTAGAGCAGTTTCATAAGACAAGATGTTTCCTCCCCTTGGCCCTTGTCAAGTTTGCACTTGAATCAAGCATTCTCAGACAAGAAAGATGGACAGTAGAGAGAAATAACGCTTTTCCAGTTGTTTACATTCGCATTCCTGCATACTGCAGATACTGCAAATGAGATTTTTTAGAGACAGTTAAAGATTCTGAAAAAGCAAGGTTGTTTTTCTGTCTCTTTGCCTCCTTCTTTTTCCTGGAGACAAAAGGAGATAAAGAGCCAGGAAAAGACATGTGACAAAGAATGCAAAGGTCAGATTGTGTAAGAATGACAGGCAGAGGCAGAGGCAGAGAGAGAGGGAGGGAGAGAGAGACAGAGAGACAGACAGATAGAGACAGAGACAGACTCATAATTAAGAGCACTATCGAATATTATTTGCTGAAAAAATGCCATTTCACATTAATGATTAATGAGGTTTTTAGGATAGAATCAGTACATAAGGATTTTTATGGGTTGTATTTAGTACTTAGAAACTCAAAGTACTTGCTTATTTCATACTTCTGTAATATGAATCTCTTTTTAGTGCTTGTGGTTGCCTGGAAACTGTTAGTTTAAAAATTGGATTTAAAAAAGTTTATAGCTATTCATAGGTTTTGTAGATGTGGGTTAATTCCAGAGAATATTCAGTGTTAGCTACTGTCACTGTTACAAGGATATTGAATGAATTTCTAGAATTTTAAAGTATGGCAATTACATTTCTGTTTCTATATTTATCAGGATTTCTTTTGTTACATTTCATGTTCTTTATCAGTCACTCTAGCTTGATTTATAACTGTCTCAGATTCTGAAGCAGCACATACGAGATGAGCACGAGACTTTATAAACTATTTCTAACAATCAGTATGTTACACAGTATGGGTGCATGTACATAGATATAGATTTTATTTGCATTTAAGCATATTTACAGACAGCAGTAACTCAGATTTTAAGCACATTTCAATTTCAGTAATCCTGTTAATTGCTGAAAGCAGCCTTTTGAGGTTCACATCGCAGATCGTAAGGTATTGATTTATAGGTGCTGATGAGGAACTAAAAAAGGTAGTCTGTTACAATAAAATGAAAATAATTAGTCTGTAGCTAGGATACATTGAATGTATTAGAATAATGATTTAGATAAGTAAATTTGCTGAATTATATTAACATTCTTAATGTACAATGGGAATCAGATTTTTTTAAAGGAAGAGTGAATATAATGTCAATTATCTTTTTCTCATGACATATAAAATATCTAATTATACAATGACAAATGCGATACTTTAAAACATAGTTACAGGGAGATACAGTTACCTTTACTGTTCCTATATCCCAAATGCTGAACAAAAAGCAGTGTCTATTGAGTGTTTCAGATAGTGACATACAAGGAATCATGAAAATGGTAGTAGTGGGAAAACTTTGGGGTTAATGCCAAAGTTCACTTGTTGCTTTATGAAGGAGAGCAAAGAGAAAGACCATAGAAAATAGAAAATAGAGAAGGGAGAGGATGGCTCAACCAGAGTGAAGAGCATAAAGAGACAACAAGAAAACTAAGCATACCTCTTACATCTGAGATTTTTCTGGGTTTGGGAAGATTATCTACCAGAGAGAAAGACACAGGAAAGAATATATATCAGTAAGGGATGTTGGCCCCTTAGCAAGGCTGAACAAGGATTTACATCATGAGTATTCCAATATGCAAGAAAGACTTATTCTGCAATACACAGTAGCATCAAATCTCAAGTTCCTTAATTAAGATGAATATTTTTGAAGATGGAAATATAGATCAATTTATATAAATATATTACAGTTTAGCTAACATTGTATTTGAACCCAAAATATAAGTGTACTCTCATAATTTTATAAGCTTTTTAATTGTAATGCTACCACAACATAAATTTTATAATGTGAGTTTTCAGTATGGCCTATGAAAAATACTCTGTTGATTCACTTATTACTTATAATTGATTGATCCACTTACTGTATAAACATGTATCAAAAATTTATGCCAGTCATGTATGCTGTGGGATACTGGAGATTCAAAGAATGATGTACTGATTCAAAGAATGTACTGTCAAGGAAGTCATGGTATGGTGAACAAGACAGATTTTAAAACATAGCAAATTGTAAGGACAAAAATGGGTCATTCTCTGAAATATTTATGAAAGTGTGGGGAGAAATTATCCATTTCAGTTTGGGGGTTGAGAAGAAACTCAAGGAAAAGCAGAAGGTGTTTCAAGTAGGAAAGGATTGGGGCAGACTGCAAGTCTCATGGAGACGGGGGCCTTGCTTTGTCCACCTTGCTGTGCCCAGAATGTGAGCAGTTAATGTCTGCTCAATGTACACATGGCTAAGAGGTGTGGGAGATAATAATTCTGAAAGGGTTGGACATAGCCAAGATACAGTGTATCCTATTGTCATCCTTTTCAATATTTATCCCACTAATCTTTTATCTTATGTTATCTTTGCTGGTAGTTCAAGAAATTAGTCATACAAGATCAGGTACAGAGACTCCATATGTGTTAGACAATGCCAACGGTGGTTTTCAAAGTTCCTCCTGACATATAAACCAAAGCCTATTAGCCTCTGTAACCATCATTACCTTGGTGTGCATTCTTTTATTCCAATACACTTTAATATCTTATGATGTATTCTCAACTCCACATCATGTTTTCCACTCATCCCACTTAATCGTGATCTAACCTGAGTAAATAATATTGTTGAGCTTTACTGTTTATCTTATACAGTGTGGCTGTCCAGTTATCCGAGTTAACTCCTTGGAGAACTCCTGAAATGTTAAAACAATTTTAAAAAACTCCTTTCTGTAAGATAAATTATATTTTCAATCTTGTTTTCCTTCTTGTTCTTTTTCTACTATTAATTGAGGGAGCAAATAAGAAGAATGTTGAAGAAACAAGACCAATATGAAATATAAAGATATTCACCCTAATTTTGCATATATCATATGTGGGTACCATATATATATATATGAACATGTGTGCATATCTTCATATATCTTTCAATATGTATGAGAAAATAGGCTATTGATTCTATTTGTCATTTTCCTTTCTTATACTGTAACTTTCCTTTTTTCGATATATATTTATTTTATAAATTAGCAAATTAAAAAAAGTTATGTTTAAAATAATGTTTTAGAAATGAACTTAGTGCCTAAAATTGATTATATTTATAAGAAGGGCCACTGTACATGGTAAAATATGCAAACACATTTTAACCTCTTTTATAAGCATGTGATTCTGCACAGTGTTTGCTTTATGGACTTCAATAAAACTGGAAACTTCTGGCAAAATTCCAAGGTGAGAACCTGTTTTACATTTAAATTTCTGCATCACTGAGTGTGGAATCTTGCAGACTATCCTTAAGAACAAACACAGTCTTTGCTCTGCCTTCTGTACATTCATGAATCATTGAATTTTCTTCCCAAGTGTGTGAGCAGCTGCCCCTTGGTGCTCACCCAATGCATGTACAAACCAAAAGATGCAATGAAGCATACAGAGAGAACTGTGTAGCTCTGCCATGTGGGCCCAGATAGGTGGATTGAAAAATACATCAATTTATAATATAATGGAAAGAAAAAATATCAGTGCTACGGGCCCAGGAGTCTCTTTATGCAGGTCAGCTGTGGAAAGTTGTTATGGTATTAGTAAATGAAGGCACACACACTTCACGTCTCACCTACTCTCAATACATGAGTAGACTATTACATTTTGCACTCTTTGCCGTATTCCTGCCTCCTTTCTGTTCATATTTATTTGCGTTATTTGGCCATAATTTTGGTTCATGTTAAATTTTCATATTTTGCTTATTCTTGTGAATTACTTAAGAGTTTTATATATGTAATCTCTTTCCATTTAAAATAAGGAATCTCACATAAAACAAAATATTTGGAGGGAAAAAAGCCATCAAACACCAACTTCATATCCCTATCTAAATATCTCATAATAATGTGTTATTCATCATTTGAATGAAATATAGATGTTTTCAAATAAGTTTATGCAAACTAAGTAGAATAACATATATGGTCAATTTCAACTTTCCTTTTCATGATGGTTAAACTTTCAACCGTCGAAAACTGCTCATTGTTTAAATCACTTGATTCTACTTGGATATATCCTCTATTCTTGTAATATCACTTTCATTTTATATATATTTTAAGCATACCATAATAATTTCCCTATTTCTAAACTAAATTTAAACTGCCTCACTAGGAAAATTTCAAGAAAAAGATTATATAGATATAAATTGCAATGTGCTTTCCAAAGCTCTGTAAAAAGAAGTGGTCCATTCAGGCTATTATACTTCATCTGGACTTTTTAAAAAAATATGAAAGCATCATATGAACAGTTTACAAATCAGAGCTTATGTACAGTTAAAAAAATGGCTTGCCTAAGGAAATGTAGGGACTTAATTTAAAACATGTAAAAATTGTCTGGATATTTCAGTTTACCCAAAGAGACAAAAAGCAATAAATAACCAGTCTATAAGTTAACATGAAAAAACAATTTCAAGATAGGCCTGGCTAATAAACTAACTCTTTCTTTCTTTTCTTTCTTTTCTTTCTTTCTTTCTTTCTTTCTTTCTTTCTTTCTTTCTTTCTTTCTTTCTTTCTTTCTTTCTTTTTTCTTTCTTTCTTTCTTTTTTCTTTCTTTCTTTCTTTTCTTTCTTTCTTTCCTTCCTTCCTTCCTTCCTTCCTTCCTTCCTTCCTTCCTTCCATCCTTCCTTCCGTCCTTCCTTTCTCTTCTGTTCGTTCATTTGTTTATTTGTTTTGACAAAACTCCTCTTGAAATGAAATCAAGTCAAGTACCTTGAGTATCCTGGAATATTCACTTTCCTGTTAAGTGATGATTCCTGGTGCGAATTACACAGTGAGTTGGCAAACAGTGTGAACATGTAGTGCAAATTTAAACTCATATTATGTACTCAAGAATTGCAAATAATTTGAATTAGCAATGTGTGAGAAAAAGGTGCCTTTAATCAAAGCTGAAGGAAAAACAAACTCCTAGTATTCCTATAAAAACATGGCAAACGATGCCTCTCTTCTGCCAAAATCATTATTGTAAATGGAGTGGAGAACGTACGTAGGCAAATGTCAAAATGAAATGATCACAGTCACTACTAAGCTTCTGGCAGTTGACATATAATTAAAATCCTAAACTTCTATTTACACTTTTGTGAAATATTCTTACATATTTGACTCAATTTAGGGGTGTTCAACCAAAATAACAAATTTGGATTGTTTTAATTCACTGTCATCACTTTCACAAAAATCTAAATATGAGTTTATTGAAAGTTAACCCTTGACAATAAACATTAATTTCTGGTTACACATAGGAAATATTGAAAACATAACTTTGAATTACTCTGAATTCTTTTCGAAATTTTTTCTTTGCTGAGAAGTCAAAAATTTTTCCACTTTGAAAACTAGAGTGTTCAAGATCATAATTATTTCTCTTCATTACACATCCTTTTAAATTTAACAATATTTCTTGGACACAAGTAACTAAATATAGTCCACCCTTTTGTAAATATATGTAACAAATATATCCATGCCTATCCATGAGTTAAGAATTTACAAATTTAACTAAACATACATCAGAAAATTTTGAAAAAAAATATTTCCATACTGAATACCTATTATTCCCTTATTTGTATTGTATAATATATATACCACATTCTAGTTGATATTTTAATTTATATATGATTTAAAGTGTGTGGAAAGATAAACATGACTATCTAGAAATGATTATCATGAAATACTAGAACATTTTATAAAAGAAACTTGAGCATATTCAGATTTTGATACCTTCCTGGGGTTTTGGTACTAAAATTCTCCTGTGGCTGACAAGGAAGAACTATATGTGCAAATTTTTATAACTTATAAGCCTTTTATAAAAAGTTTGGTATAACATTTAATCTCTGGTAAGGCAAATTCAAACAAAAAAATCAATTCAAATTTGGAAGTTATTATCTATAACCACTTACTATATAACCATTTGTTAATTTACTAGTGAATTATTTAAAAGTGAACAAGAACTTAATTTCTAAAAAGTCAACTGATATATTTTCTGTTACTTCACTAGATACCAGTAATGAGGTACTGATATGAATTCATAATTTTAGGTATATAGTCCTATGTAGTTTCAAAAAAATCAAAGAATTTATGTTATCATTTAAATTTCTAATACAGATTTGGAAAAAAATGTCAGCACTATCCCAGATGGTATTGTGTAAATTGCACTCTAAAAGTGATGGGACATAATAGTGTAATGGTTGATACATTGTGTCAACATGAGAAATTTAGAAGCTTAACTAAGTAACTCAGCAATCCTACATCATAGGGTAGTGGACATGTCCTAGGGAGGCTGTTTATGCTATAGGATGTTGTAATGTTTGATTCATTGTGTCAGTCTCAGAATTTTAGAAATTTAAGACAGTGACCGGGTGGGAGACAGATCTTCATTTTGTAAACATCCTGAGCCTGTGCAAGAGGAGGGCCTGAAGATGTTATGAGCGCTACACCCGCCCAAGTGGGGGTAGCCTGCTTACACTACAAGGGAAGAAAAGAAGCTTTCACTCCTTGTTGTTCTCTTGTTGCTTTGTCTGTCTTCCTGTGCCATACACTGTTGCCTCTGGCTATGCAAGCTTACACTGGAGACAGCTGATTATGGACTGAAACCTCCACAAACTGAGCTAAGTCAACCTTTCCCTCTTTGAGTGTCATGTATTTTGTCCTAGCAATGAGAGAAAAGAACTAAGGCAAATAGAGATTCCAAAATTCTTTCACTTTCTATCAGAAAATATTACACTAAATTCAAAGATGTATATTGTGGTTAGCATGTATACAGAGACATTCTTGACTCTTCCTTCTTAAACTTTGCTGCAATTTCAATTCTTGTTCATGGCATTTCCACAGGTATACATGCTCGTAATATAAAAATAGTTGTTTTTTTCTTCAAATTTACTTCTATAACTCTGGTTAAACAGATTATTATATTCTCAATATCCATCAAATCTAAGATTTCCTTTTAAATTTTTTTTTATATTTTTGTGACAATCAGACATAGACAGCTGATTTTCCATTGCCTTTACAAATAGTTGCATATCCACAAATAAAACTCATAGTATGTTAAATCTAAAATAATTTGTCATGTGTCTTTAAGTTTCAAATTGTTTGAAATTAGTTGTTTTATATGGCATGTGAACTTAACAGTTAAATTAATATATTTTTGTTTATTTCTTACTTTGATTTATAAATGGTGAAAAATTTTAAAATAAAAGTTTAAAATAAATGTTGAACATGTTCATCATGGTTTAAAAATATTTCAGAGTCAGAATATAGCTGCTATAGTTGAGACCCAAAATGTGCCCCCAAAGATCTCAGGTGTTTGGAAGGTAACTGGATATTCAGGAACTACACTCATGAGTTGAGTAGTTTTCATCTCGTATGCATCTACATCATATTAAGGATGCAATGAATCTACTAACGCTATCAGAAAAAAAAAAAAAGAAGAAGAAGAAAGAAGAAAAAATCCCTCCTTTAAAGTACAGGTGTTCTGTCATAGCAACAGAAAAGTGAGTAACACGATGACTAACTAAAATATAGTAGTTCTGCTTTCTACAAGCTATTTTGAGAGAGCATGTGACTTTTAAAGGTAGTCTCATAACCTGTTAATTAAGGAATTGAAATTGTTTGGAGTGTATCTCAGTGTAGATTGAAGGCTTAGCGTGTATGAGTCTGGCTCAACCATCCATGCAAAGGAAGAGAGATGGATGGACAGATGGAGGAAAGGAATGATTTTCAAATATTTAACTTTACCCATTTTCTGTTCTAATAACTTTTTTTTCCTGGTTAGAAACTCTTTTTTCTTGATAGACAAGCTCACCTGCAAATTCATACTTCTCTGTATTTTAAACACTAGAGTTAAGAAGAGAAAGATTATCTCTTATACTTATTGTGGTCTTCAAAAATTATTAATTTCAAATTTTTATTTAATAAAATTATTCATTTAGTATAATTTATTTTTAACTATTTAAGTTTTGCTCATAAATTTCAAACAAGATTAGAATTTTCTATATTTTAATTTTAATGACTACAGTTAATGACATGCTGTTGCCTAATCCATAGCACTGTTTTGGGAAGGTGAATGCATTTTAGATTGAGGATTAAAGATAAATTATATTATTTGTTTAGTTTCCAAAAGAGAAGCCAAATTAGCAAGTGACTTTAGGATAGTGAAAAATATGTAAAGTCAAAAAATAAAAAAATCAAATAAGATGTAATCATATAATTTCATATGGGGAAAGAATTCGGATATGAGGTAAATAGAAGTAATAAATAACAAGTACATTGTTAATTTACTCATATCAAAATGCATGATGTCCTTCTTTAGGAGTAAAAACATACACAAAACAATCAGAATTGTGACTTGTTTTCACTCTTTGCAAAGAACGTAAATATAAATATAAATATAAACATATATAAAATTACAAATATTCAAATTGAGTTTGTTATATCCTAATGTATACGTAACCCTCTTCCCATAGTAATTTAATATCTTATATTAAATAATATATTTGGCAAGTAATCCTCAGGTCATCTACCCTAGCAGCAGAGTAGTTCTTGTATTTTGAGTTAAATATGCATGTTGTTTCAGCACCAAGCCAAGAAAAATCACACTCTCTGGAGTTAGGATCACAAATCAGTACACTTAAGTAGTCCCCCTGATAACACTAATGAGTTAAGAACCAATGTTCTTGCCCCAAATTTCATTTTATAAATGACAAAACACCTAAAGGAACATGAACTTCGAAATCAGAATTACTGATGGGAAATACCAGAGAGAATATACCTCAGGTGATTTGTGTGTGTGTGCCAGAACTTAAACTCAGGACCTTGTGCTTGCAGGTAGGCACAGCACCATTAAGTCATATCAACAGCCCTTTACCCAAGGTATTATGATTCCTAAAATTATATTATATATGAAGTTGGCTTTAATTTTTGTCATTATTCTTATGACTTCATTTTCTCTGTCATTCTGGTTGTTTTGATTAAGCCAAATACTCATCACTCTTTTTACTTTGTTTTTCTTCTGATACGTCATGAAAATAAAATTACCCTTCCAAGACTTTGAAGCCTAGAATCCATAATTTCTACCCTCCAGTTTTCAAAAAAATCCAAAACATCTCCTTGCCATACAAATGCCTAGTGCCGTCTTGCTCTGGTCTAATGATTGTGTCACCTGCAAAGCTGCCCTAGTGTAGCATCTGTGCTGAATGAAGGATGGTGAGCCACAGCATTCCTGTGTTTGTGCTTGAGGTCAAAATTTCCCTCATTTAAAAAAAAATGCCCTCATTTTGAGACATAAGTGTTTTCTCCCTCTCTGGATGAAACTATTAAATCAGTACCCATCTGATATGTATCAACAGCACTGAACTATGGACTATTCAACTTGATGATTCATCTGGAAACTGAATGTGCCTTGCACATAAAGAGGCCACAACAACATATCTGACTGAAGAAATAAATGATTACTTCTCAATCCAGTTCCACACCACAAAACTCCAAAATTAAGAAGTTTAGGTACAGAAAGAGAATTTACCTTCCAAACAGTGTTTTAAGTATCTACAAAGTTATATGTCTCTTCTATAACTTTTGATTCTTGTAAGTAAAGTATTAGGCTGAATTGATCATTTTAATTTTTCAGAAAAATTGGATTTTGATTAATTACATTATTAGTGTATTGGAGGCCTTAGAAGAAATGGGTTCCATAAGTCAATCAATTTTCACACTGTGAGTTACTTTTGAAACTACCACCTAAGTGTTTGACCACCTAGGAGTTGCATCAAATTATACCTACACCAAAAGGCAGAAACTGAGAAGCCAAAACTGCCTTCCAGCTAAACGTTTGGAGAGTACAGTCAATTTAAGAACCAGTCAGTAGTTTGAGTCCCCTGTTCCTCATTTTCAGCCACCTTTGTGGATATTTAAAAGTTAAGTGACAGCAAGCTAATTGTGTGACAATACTACACAAATAAGATGGAAAATGTTTATCATATCAAACTTACGGGCCTCTATCCTTTCCTAATAAGATGACAAATTCAGAAAGTGGTTGATTTGATAATTTCATACATGCACACACAATGCTAATAAATCTACTTACTACTAATCGTCATGTTATTTTCAACCATTATTATTTAATTATAGAAATTCTGATTAGTATTTTTCCAATTTTAAATAATAAAACTGAGCCTGAGATAACTAATATATGTAATATCTTTATATATAAAACATATCTATGTATATATGTGTGTAATATGCAATATATATAAAAAACCTTGAGTTAAACTTTGAAGTGAGATATAAATGAAATCTCCAAGTTTTACAATTACACAATGCTTTTTTGCTGCATTTTATTTAGAAGGAAAGATTTTTTTTTAATCATTCTGCTGCTTGAACTCATGTTGGTGGGATACAGCAGGTAAACTAAATTAAAATATCTATTTTTAACTTGAACACAGTAATTTTTGAGTCCTTTTTATTCTGCTTTATGCAATCCAGTTGTACCAAACTTAAGTAAGTGACTCCTGTGGCCACATGGAAGTTTATAACCTGTGGTATCTACTTTCAGAAGCACTCTGGCCAGCATTTCTGAAAGGTAGACAATCTATCTCTTTCTCTACCACAAACTAAGTAGCCTTATAAAGAATAAAATCCTGTAACCTAATCAATAGCTCATCATTGGAAGTCATTTTTATGTAACAACAACAACAACAAACTCATAGGCTGAATCAAGAATTTATTATACCCAGTTCTAGAATCCTTTTGTTAATAACCTTTCAAGACCATTGAGGAGTGTAATTTCAATGTAGTACTCAAATAAAAAGGCAATGTAGGAAATAATAAGCATAATCAATCATTGATCACAGTATGTATAATCTAATATATACTAATCAGATTCTTCATCATCAAATAATGAACTTCACTCATGCAGAAAATTATTAATACTCTTTTCATTGAGGTAGTAGAATCATTTATCTAAAATTTATCTGCAAAAAGCACGTAAGTCTAACATAGGTCAAAGAAATTATTGTTTCATTTTAAACATATGATTCACTTTAGTATTTTAGTCAAATTCTGAGATAGCTTTAAAATGCCGAAGAAAAGGCCGGACTGGAGGTGTACACCCGGAGTCCCAGAACGGAGGAAGCTGAGGCAGGGGACTGCTGTGGGTTCAAGGCCAGCCTGCCTTACATGGCAAGAAAAACATGTCTCAAAAACAAAACAAAACTGCTGAAGAACTTACTCATGATTACCAAGCACATCTAAAAACAGTAACTTCAATAGATCATTTACTCTGTCTCCTTGAATTTAGACAGATATGAATTTATCTTCCTGCTTTATTGATAATCACCTATAAAGACACTGCAGAAGTTTTCTGTAAGAATAATTCTATGAATCTTCATTACTTTTTTCTGACCTCTCACTGTTTTTGCTTTTTCTCCATTATTGTTTTATTCGTACCACTTAGGCAAATGGTTCTCAAAGGGGTACACATTATATGTGAAGGCTTTTAAAAATGTCAGTGCCTATGTTGTACCTCCAGTAGTTCTGAAAAATGGGGTTTTGTGAAAGGTCTAAAAATACTTTATCTTTAAAAAGTGTCTAACATATAGCCACTGGAAAAACTGCTTAGATTTTCTAAATGCAGTAATCATAAATATTTGCAAAAACCAATTATTTATTAAAACATCGGTATGAGTAATAGTTATATGTGAAATAACCATATTCAAACCATACCAAAAGTGAACAAAAGAATGTTTAAAACAACAACCCCTAAAACAACAAGTTATACACACTTAAAGCACCATGAGAAAACTTCCAAAATATTTGTCTTTTCTCCTAATCTCCTTTTCCTTTATTACCAGGAGCTTCTTAAACAGCTTCTGCTGTCTTCAAAAGTCTTATAGCTTGTGTGCTAACGAAGTTTGTTCTTTCACATTGAGGCTGTAGGGATCACATACTAAAGATCAGAGAATCAGGTTTACCTAGTGAAGCAGAAAGTGTGAAGGGGGTGATTGGTCGAGCTGATGCTCAACCTGGACACCAACTAGACAAGAAGCACTTGGAATGCATCAGTGATTCCAGCCCCTGTTACACTGTACACTATCCTGGGGACTTTGAAAAATGTATGAACACTCAGAACTATTTCTCTGAGATCTGGATCAGGCATGTTATGTTTTACAGGCTTTCTGGGGATTTGTTATGTGCAATCAGAGTGGTGAACCACTGACTGGGATGTGCATTTCATTCTGGAGATGAAATGCACAGTCAATTGTAAATCACATGATAACAAGCCTGAAGGATCCCCCATTTTCTCACAAACCTTTACATTCCCTTTGTGAGATTTCCTCCCAAAGTTTGCACTAATTTATTTTTATCTTCTTTTAATTCTTTAGAAAAACAGTAGTTTGGTATAAGAAGAGTAGCATGATTTGCTATAAATTCTCTTACTAACAAGGTGGCTTTTATCAGAGGTAAAAGATATTTGGGATTTTGATCCTTCTGTTATGCTTTGTTTACTTTATCATTTCTCTCGATTCTTCACAGTTTAGGTGCCAAAGACACCCTACATTATTTCTCAGAAGTGAGAAAATATAGCAAGCACAATGACAAATTGCAAAGCTTTTTTCTCTTTCTTCTCAACTACTCTAATGCAATATGGCTTTTTAAAAATACATGATTAACACACATACACCATTATTATACACACATACACATACCATTATTATACACTGCTTATGGACAAGTACCGAATGTTCTAAACAATCTAACAGGAAATAACTTACTAAATTCTCATAACCCATAGCAAAGATAAATATTTTACCTCTATTTAAGGGAAAAAAAGAGGCGTAGAGTTATTAAATCAATTTTTCATGGTATCTAAGAGGTAGGTGATAGATAATCTGTTTTTCAAAATCTGTGTTCATAAATACAGGAGCATGTTGCCTCTGTGAGAATTAAGATTATCCTTCCTTGAGTATACAAGTGATTTACCATACTATTCTACTATAATTATAAGTTTAATCTTCATAGATCAGTGATATATTGCAACAGAAATGAAATCGGGTTTTTATAAGATTTTTCTGATGAAAAATGTAGCAGAAAACCATCATGATATAACTAAAAGTGGTCTCAGACTCTTAAAAATATTGATAGATGGCCAGTCGAGGTAGTGCTTGCCTATAATACAGGGTACACGAGAGCCTCAGGAGATGATTTACATTTACAAGTTCAAGGCTAGGTTGGAAAACTTAGGGAAACCTTATCTCAAAATTTAAAAATAAAAAGTGTTGAGGATATAACTCAGTGGCAAATACTTTCCTAACATAAGGCCCTGAATTTAATACTCAGTACAAAGATGAAACAACTTTTAAAAAAACCTAAAATCCACCAAAAAAAAACCAATAAGAAAAACTGAAAAACAAACCAAATTGATGTAATCAGGGAGGAACTAGCAATTAGAAAAAATAATTTACACAGGAGAATTGCATTTGAGTAAGCTCCAAGAAAATGTCCAAAGAAGAGTTAAATAAATTGAGGAAGCAATTGCACTAGTTGGGGAAAGAAACGAGAATTTAAGTTTCCATATTTCTAGGAAAAGTGTTACTGCTTTAGAGAGTCAGACTGGTTTTCTTTCGTCTGAGTCAGTGAACGGCAGCAGCAGCAAGCAGTCTGTGAAAGACAGTCCAGGAGAATTTTACCCTCCCAAAGTGAGCTAAGCAGCAGTAGCCTCATTCTAGTGCAAAAGGGACACATCAACTCACTCCCGTGTCTATAACCCACAAGTAAATCATTTAAATGAGATCAAAATTTGCCTTGCTCAATGAAATTGTGGGACCAGCTTAGCCATTCTTTAATTCTTTTGGTTTTAGATACTGACTGGTAATCTCTTTCAATGGAGAATATAAACACCTATTAAAATTTAAAGCTACCTAACTCCTAAAATGCAGTGACAGTAGCTCTGGTTTATTATGTCAAGCAAATCAGTCCAGTGCTGAGCTAGGACTGCGATGCTAGAAAGGCACCCGAGGAAATGGCTTCCAGTGAACAGAACCTAACACATAAAGAGCTGTATCCTGAGGACATGCAAATAGGATCTATGCATTGGACTGAGCAGTGAAACGTACTTTCATGAACTCGAGGTGGCCTTATATAGTCATAGTTAAGGGAGAGATCACTTTAATTGGAAGACATCGTTAGGCAATCCAGTCTTCAATACTGGTTTGGCATGATACAGCAACGCAAGAGCAGCTGGAGACTGGGAAGAACGGCTTCCCATGTTTTACCCTACGTGGGTGGAAAAGATAGACACCCTCTGAAATGTGAATGCCTTTAAGGTTTGGGGTTACACATGTGGAGAGGAAATCTTTAAGCGTAAAGTAGATGCTGTTTTTATTAGGGCGTGCAAATCTTCAGTGAGCTGGAAAAAAAATGAAAGATGTACACACATCTCAAGCTTGGAAGGAAGTTTGTTCCTTTTACTGTAATTTTTCTATTTTATAATAAATCCCTATAGCTTCTCTGGGTACATTTTATAATTTCTTCTCAAAGGCCCTTAACTTGGAAAACTATTTAGATGATTCAGAATTTTACAAGATCTAGAAATTTCTCAGCATCTGTATTATTTTCTTCAACACCAAGAAATCCTAATTTCTCCTCTATATACCATTTTGATGTATCAGTACTCTTTAGACTCTCCAGTTTTTCTAAGAAATTATGTATCCACATAATTCCAATTTTTCATGTTTTTTTTTGTGGAAGGAAACTATCAAAAACTTAATTTTATATACAACATTTATTAGATCAAATTATAAAACAATGTTTCATTAGATTAATTTCTGAAGGGATGGGCTATTAGAAATGATAGCAAATAACTAATTCTATTACCTAGAATACTGGTTGCTATGTGTATTAGAGAAACTCGGATCTTTATTTGTATCAAATTTTTTTCAAAGTTTTAGAAACTGTTGGTGGTAAGTTCACAGCTTCTAACCATACTTACTAACCTTCAATCAAAGAAAATTCTATTAGGCCTTAATTGATACAAGCTATTAAAAACAGGTATAAACTATAAAGAATATCTATTTTGATCTATTATATGACAGAAAAGGATAGCATTAACATGATAGATTTAACAATTTAATTTTTAATAAAATGACTTTTCAAAATATATTTCATGGATACTTTGATCCATTGCTCTGATGTTGTGTCTAGAAGATAGTAATCATCCAAATAACTGTTAGCAGTTGATATTTTATTGTTGTTACTTTTCATTAGTATTCAATGCATAGACTTTGATAAAAGATATATGCATGAACATATTTTAAAAGGTGTGCAATGATGTTAGGAGTGGGCCATGGATATAGCTCAGTGGCACTGCGCCTGCCTGGCAAGTGCGAGGTCTTGAGTTTGACTCCTGGTACAAAAAAAAAAAAATGGTTAGGACATTTCAGGCAATTTCCTGCATTGTAGAATTTATATTTTTACATAAATTTAGAGTGGTATGTATATACACATTAATATGTGTGTATGTGTGTGTGTATCTGTGTATATGGTATATGGTGAAATAATTATTTTTGTTGTAATTCAATTATTTTAAACTTAATTTGCTATGATGTTGAACTAACAAAAGAATTTGGAAACTTCTGGTCTTAAAATAGTCTCACCTACTTTCATTTTAAATGATCATCTTTATATATCTCAAAAATGACTATTACTTTTTCCCATTAAGTAAGAAAAATGCATGCAAATTAAGACAGACTACCTAATCTGATTGTTCTACAAAATTATAAATGTCTGTCTGTTTCTAAATGTCTAAAGGCAAATATTTTCAAAAAACTCTAGGCATTATTCTTGTGGGTGTACCCAGCATATATAAAATACTTCCATAGCATACAAACAACATACAGATTCACTGGAACCTGTCATATCTTTTTAAATAATAATCTGTCAGAGAGAGAAAGAGAGACAGTGACAGAGAGAGAGAGAGAGATAGAGAGAGAGAGATTTTTAATAACCAAGATAAAGTAAAACCTTTTCGTTGGTGCAAAATTTGACACTCTTATTTACGACTGGTTCCAGGATAGAGTGAAACCAAGAGATGTTACTGTCATCAACTTTTCTCTGTCATAAGCTAGCCTCTGAATTGTTGTCAATTATTTCCATGGGTTCTGGGCAGGCATAAGGAAATGACAAAATATTTCCTCATGACCATTATACTCATTTGAACTCATTCTGTTGCTAAAATCATTTAATATTCTTAATCTCAGTGTTGTATATGATCTTGAAATCTCATCATCAAAACTCAGAAAACATATGCTGGTAGCGAAGTACAAAATGTTCGCCTCTTTCTAACACCTGAGGTAGTAGCATGATAATAACTGTGTAAGACAACTTCTCTCTCCTCTCAAAATAATTATGGCTTTCCAGAATTCAGCATCTGTGCCACCAGATGTTACTGTCAGACACGTAAGCAATGGGTTAGCACTGGGAAAACCTGGCGAAGCCCCAAGATTCTCTGTCTAAATACCATAACAGAAGCAAGTGGCTTTCAGGAGTCTAAGATTTTAAGTACCATATCACACAAACCTGGTTCCATAAATAAGAAATTGTTTCCACTTATGACAGACTGAATCTAGCCACTATTTTGGCGCCACTGAGAGACATAACTAGGTTATCAATGCAAGAAAAACTCTAATATTTGATGTTATTAATTTAAAAAAAAAACTAACTCTAAACCAAAGACATAAGACCATTTTCTCTCAAATACCTAACATTGTATAATTAACTAAATGATTTTGTGAAAATTGGAAGAAAACACTTTTCATAGAAAAATAGTCAAAGTTAGTAATTTAGATAGGCTATGACAGATTAGTTAAAAAACTGCAAGCAGTGTCATGAACATATTAAAATGTTGACTGAGAGATATCACGAGGTTTTAATAAAACAGTCTAACTGTGAATATTGCCCTTCTTTCTAGATTTTGAAATAAACCTTGGTTTATGAAATGGTGATATTTAATTGTAGTTTAATCGTTGCTGTCTTCAGTAAATTAAAAGTTGACAGTTACAGACATTTTAAAGGAAACAGGTTTTTCATTAAAATTAAAAATCAGGCTCGTGTTTCTTAAACTTTAAGTTTATTTCAAAGTTATAGTTAACCTTTTCTTTAAGACTATTACAGATAACATTAATATTTTTATCCAGAGAAACCTGCACAAATGCAAATGTTTGGGAAATTATATCAAATGAAGCTATTCATTTTCTCCCTACAGAGTAAGTGAAAATATTTGTAAGCTGCACATCTGAAAGGGGAAAATATCCAGAATATATGAGAAACTCAAAAACTAAATCGCAAAAATAAAAGCCAACAAATAATCCAATTAAAATGCGAGCAATACACATGTATAGACA
Organism: Cavia porcellus; assembly: GCF_034190915.1. Classification (NCBI taxonomy): domain Eukaryota; kingdom Metazoa; phylum Chordata; class Mammalia; order Rodentia; family Caviidae; genus Cavia; species Cavia porcellus. The sequence goes on along the minus strand of NW_026947500.1, from coordinate 7,805,990 downwards.
TCTCTCAAAAGAAGACATAACTGTGACCAACAGGTATGTGAAAAAATGCTCAATATAAGCAATCATCAAAAAATACAAATCAAAGCCACAATAAGATATAATCCCACTGTTCTATTCATAGCTGTTATTAAAAGACAGTAACACATACTGGCAAGAATGGGCTGCAAAAGAAATCCATGCACACTCTTAGTGGGAGTGGGCGTTAGTACACTTGTGGGATACAGTACATATATTTTTCAAAAATAAAAAACCTACTAAGCAATTCTGCTACTAACTATATATCAAAAAAGAAATGAATAAAATCAGTAGAGTAAAAAGTCCTATCTACTTCCACACTCACAATGGGCAAGGAATAGAAGCAACCTATGTTCATAAACTGATGAATTGGTAAAGAAAATGTGGTACATTTATATACTATGGAAAATAGTCACCTACAAAAAGAACTAAATCCTATAATTTGAGTGAAACTAGAAATCACTGTGTTCCGTTAAATAACTTAGGCACAGAAAGACAGCAGGATCTCACTCATTTATCACTCATTTGGATCTTACAAAAGTTAAGCAAAAAATGGTAATTATGAAAGGCTGGGGAAACTAAGAGAAATATACAAAAAGTTTGATTCAAAGGGTATTAAATTAGCACAAAGAAAAAATGAAGTCCTGGTGTGCTCCTGCATAGTAGGGAAATTATGAATCATAATATACACTGTATAATTTTAAAACTTGAAAATTTTTACCATCACAAGTTTGACTAGATAACAAAAGAATGTTTTTCCTTTCATTGTTTTGATTGCTTTTTATGTCTGTTATCTTGTAATCTGAGCAACTACTTTGAAGATAAAAACACATAACATATTAACTTTTGTTAATATCCTACAATGTTTTGAAATTCTGTATCGCTTTTGTTCTTTTTCATTCTAAAATAAAAAAAATAACTAGATGGGAATGTTTATATGTTAAACCTTATATGTATTAAAATTCACACGATACCTCATTAATATGTACAATTTTATGTATTACTTGAAAAAAATCAAGGTTTATAAGTTTAATAAAATGAAGCAATTAATGGCATGAATCAGTCTTCAATGAAATGTTATCTGTTTCATATATCAGAATAATAGCATATGAATGATGCAGGTGAATATTTTAATTAAATATACTAAAAAATGAGCGGTACCTTTATATTTTTCAAAAAGAGAATAATCACAACAGCAGTTTTGTTTATAGTAAGTAAAAAGTCAGATAATTTATTTTTATTACTATTTTGTCATCAAGCATATGCAGGGAAATACATATACAATTACTTTTTGATTGTTTCTCCTGTTCAAGCCATTCATTCTTCAAAATCTACATCATACAGCAACTATTAATCATATATTTAGCACTTCCAACCATAATTTAAGATAAGACTCTGAATCTCATTTCATCTCTGCTTGTATTGTTTTCCCTGAATTCTCATTTATGAAGTAGTTTAGCTTTCAGTTATTTATTGTTAGCCCCACAAGAGGGCAGACAGGGAAAAGATCAGATCACAAAATTTAAATAATCGCAATGCTAATATTTATTCATTTTCTTATCAAAGCTGTGAAATGTTTGATACTTATTACAAACCACTTTCCATTGTTTAAATAATTTTTTTCTTGTTTCTGGGCAAATCAAAAACCCGGGCATAATGTAATACTTATCTAAATTAAATTTTAAGTGGAATGAAACTTAACTCTCTATAAATTGGTATTTTACATTCAACAAAACATGTGGATAAGATGTACAATTTAAGGCAATTCACAGTAAGCCAATACAAATATTTCAATTGGTAAGATTTTTCACTGTCCTATAAGAATCATGAATTGTACTTATTACCAAATACAATGTGTTTCACAATTCTACATTGAGTATTGAGAACAAAGAATAAACAGAGAATTATATTAAGCTAATCTGTATGCTACAAAAATAGATAAAACAATTTCCATGTTCAAGGAGTTAGTACCCTATTCCAACTCTGTATCTAAAATTACAAAAATGGGCTTAATAAACACCAAAATACTGCATATACTTCCTATACTTCAAAATTTTTGGACTTTTAAGAATTATGACAAATATGTATTTTAAAAACTTTAGTGTAATTATTATAACAGTAAATTATTGCTTCAAAAATAACAAATTTTGTATAAAATCAGTAAACAGTTTTATAATAGTAATCATTAAGGTAAAAACTGTAGGAATATCAAGAGATTCAGATAAATGTAATGCTCAAGTAATAACTAAATTAACAAACTACTAAAAACAAGTTCCTGGGTCTAGTAATTGATTTAGTATTTAAAGGCTTTATCTTTCAAACTAAATTCATAAAACTATGCTCAAGAAAGGATAATTGACAGAAGAATTTTTTTTTCCTTTGCCACACATTTAGAACTGTAGAATGCTATCTCTGTTAATTCTGATGGTAACTTCTTCAGGTCCTTCACATCAAGATCTGTTGTGAGTTTATATGTTTTGAATGACACTGCTACAGAGGTGTACTGAGAAGTAAAAAAAAAAAAAAAATTCTCTATATCTAGTTGGAGGTATAAATGCAGTTTACAAAAATGAAACCCGGACAGCCAAATGATGTGTTAAAAATACGAGAGATTGACACTAATTTTTGAGAATCATCAAAACATACTGTATACTGGCTAATAAAATTTTGTCATCTCCTAAATTTACAATAAGTGGATCAAGGAAAACATTCTGCCCATTGGCAAATGCCAGCTCTGTCTCTGGCCAAATATTCCCTTATACCCAATAATGGACTGGAAATTATTTAAAAATTGATACATTTTACAATATTAATACAGAAAATTAAAGGAGAGCAAGAGGCTGGTGTATAAAGAAAAGTAAGTTTTTGTGTGTGAGGAAGAAAAAAGGATTTGTAAGAGAAAAGGAATTTTGAAACTATTATATTGAAATAATAGAAGATTACAAGTTTCCCTAGAAGTCTTTAATGTTGCATGCAATGAAAAGGTTGATATTCAAAGAATGATGAAATAACAAGAAATCTGAAAAATAGTAACAAAGCTAAAATCAGCATTGAATGTATTAAACACTAAAACTGTCACTGGAGTAACTCAAATCAAGGATTTAGAGAAATCTCAGGATGTCTACAAAAATATAGAGGAAAAAACTGAAACAACTGATGCATAAACTTCTGTCTATAGCATAATAAGTCAGGAATATATTTACTGAGAATAAACAGGGAATGTTCACTTATCAACAGTGGCTATTACTGAATCACACAATGGATGAATCTCTTCATATTTTTTCAGTGTAAAAATATTTACAGCTATGATTATCACTCTTAACCAGAAGAAAACACAATTTCAATTTGATATAATACGTTATATAATATATATGTATGTATAAGGTATAACTTTATATCAAAGTATTCACTGGTTGGCTGTTTCTAGCATAATTCCTACTGCCCGTTCAGTCTTAGGTCGGTACTTCTGTAAAGAAGCTGCTTTTATATTATAAAAAGAACTTAATTAACCTAAGCACTCTCAGTGGCTCTTTCTAATTCTCCTTTTTCACACTGCACACTAACATTCCATGAAGCTAGAATTTAGAATTAATTCTAGCTTGTAAAAGCATGGCATGCTGGATGATTCTCGGTTGATACTATCCAAAAAGGATAACATTTTACATCCTTCTTTAATAATCCAAGAGAAAATGAAATAGAATTATCTGAATAATTATTTTAAATTATTTATACTCTTTTGTGAGATCAAAGCCATGCTGGAAGTGCAAATGATCAATGTACGGTGTGTGCATGTATGAATCTGCCAAAATAATCTGTATATTCAATTTCAAAGGAGTGAAATAAAACTTCATCTTCATGTTTGCTGCTTAGTTTCTCCTAATGAAAATTTATGGTAACTTCTTTTAATTCAATTTTTCATAGAAAAAATCTGTATTGTTTTTATAATAATTACATGTAGTAAAATACGTGTTGTTGTGGAGTAAATGCCAGCTTTGAAGTTAAGCAAAATACAGTCTCAGCTGCACTCTTTACTGACTACATGTCAGTAGAGAAGATAAGCTGGTTTTAAAGTTGGCAAAGTTCCGTTTATCTACTGCTGATCTATACAAGCTTCTTTACAAAAATTATTTTTTAATGAGAATTCTACCTTTTTTCTCTTTTCTTTCTCATATCAACAATTTGGAACTTTCAATAGTTTATGTCAGAATGTCAAACAAATTAATATTGCTTTTGTTAACTGTAGATGACACAGGGAAGAACTAGGAGTTCTCCAACTAGTATTTTTTTTCAGAAATGAAAAAAAAAAAACATAACTTGATTTTAAAAAGTGATTTTTATACTCAAAGAAAATAATGACTGCTACTGTGTTTTATGTGATAGCAAGTTGTCTTCACATGGATTAATGTAACTAATTATTTAAATACATTAAGACAGAAAAAATATTGAAGACCTATTGCATCATGGGCACTATTAAGATATGACATACATACATACATATATATATACATATATATCACATGTATGTACATATGTATATATCACATATATGTACATATGTATATATATATTTCATGGATATGTACATATGTGGTATATAGACTATGTACATGTACATATGTATATGGTATATATGTACATATTTGTTCATATGTTTGTGTGTGTACAATTCAGTATCTTCCCTTTGTGCTATGATCATTCAAGTCAAATGTTACTCTTTTGTGAATAAAAACAGTGTGGCAAAAACCTTGTGTAGAGTCACATAATATGGTGGTTGTGTCAAGTGTCAGATTTTAAAAAATATTCCACATCCAAAGTCTGTATCATTTTTTCTAGATAAAATTAGACAACTAAGTATATATTTTAAAGCAAATACTTTTCAATATATGCACTATCATGCATTACTAAAATCTACAATGCAAGAGACATCACCAAAATATTTTGGAGCACAGATAAAATGATATATTAATGACATAGTCATATTGCTCTTTAAATAAAATGACAAATTAAAATGCATTTAACAGTCAAAATCATGTGAGAATCAAATATTAAAAGAAGATTTGTCATTCTCATAGACTGATATGAAGAACCAGTCATAAAATCAGCTTGTCTCTACAAAACACTGGTGAGATAGAACAGAAAATGTTACTGATATGGATTACAGTTCATTAAATCTGTGCACAATTATATAAGTTACATTTTGAAAAAGGAAATTGAAGTATTTTAGAACATTCATTGATACAAACATGTGGCTGTGACACTCATGTCATAGTTTGCCCCCGCCACAGCCACACAGTACAAATGAGAATAGTGTGGGTTCAGGATGCAGACTCTTGAGCTTAAATCTGATTTTTGCTGCTCATTAAACTCAAGAAAATTACTTCAAGCTCCGTGTTTCAGTATCATCATTTGTCATATGAAGATAATAGTATTATTTGAATTGTTGAGAGGATTAAAACTCTAGTAGCACACATAGCAAGATAAAAGGTAGTAGGTCTATATGTAAGGAAGAGAATACTACTTGAAAATTAAAACATATTTGATTCAAAAGTCATACATCTTAAATGACACCATGAATAACTAAGTCAACTTACATTCAACAATGACATTAGCCATGATAGTTTGCTTTAGAAAACTCATAACATTTAAATTAACACATGAGAAGTGACTGAATTTATGTGAAGAGGGCTAGAACATTACTGGACTAAATATACTACAAATAAAGTTTTATATATATATATATATATATATATATATATATATATAGAGAGAGAGAGAGAGAGAGAGTGCTTAACATGTGCTATGCACTCTGGTGAGTAGTGTGGGTGGGGTTATGAAGCAATGAACAAGCTGTCGAGAGCTTTAAAACTAACCCTAAGACTAAAATGCAAATCCCTAATGTGTATTTCATTGATTCCATATGTTTACATCTATAGAAAAGACGGTGACAAAAATGTTAATTTAAGGGAGATAAAGGCTTTCCAGATTCTAAATTTCACCCTTTCTGCTCTATCAAAGCCCAAAATACTCATTCATTTGAGTAAAAATGCAAAATTGTCTGTTACATATGGTAAACATTATCTGAATGCAGAGCACATTAAACCATCTAACGGTTAATTCGAATTAGTTTATTTAATTGATTGATTAGCTTCTAAGAATCCTGAGAGAAGAAATTAGCGGGAATATCCTTATCCTGGTTGATGCATTGTGTCAATTCGTAAAGTCTAGAAGTTTAATTAGGTGACTTAGTATGGGGCCAGAGTCCTCACTTTGTAAACATCCTGAGCCTGTGCAAGAGGAGGGGATGGAGATGGTGTGAGTGTCTCACCTACCTAAGGGCATTTAGTCTGCTTACAGTGTAAGAGAGGAAAAGACATTTGCTCTTTTCTCTTTTGTGCTCTTGTTGCTCTTTCCATCTTGAACTATTGCCCCTGTTCCATGCTACCGTGACGTGGAGCCAGTTGATTGATTAAGGACTGAAACCTCCAAAAACTGCATGCTAAGTAGACCTTTCCATACTTAATTTTGAGCAACAGACACTTGTCCCAGCAATGAGAAAAAAGTAACAAATATAGAATTTGTTAAAAGGAGAGGAGTTACAAAGGTTTCCAGTCTGATTTCAAGAAGTGTGCCCCTGAGAGGCCAGTGTGTGAAAATGTGAGAATTAAGGCAAAGGTACAATGGAGACCCCAGAAGTTTGGAGAAGCCAGGAATATGGATTGTCTAAGAAAAGCTTCAAGAAGGGAGCAAAGTGGGCCCAAGAGAGAAATCGAGGGACCTAAAACCGCTAGACATGCTGTAGGTGTGGAGCCACTCAAGCCCTTTGGAGCTGACAACTTGTCACAGATTGCCTTAGAGGCTGGGTGTGGAACTACAGGACTTAATATACGCCATGCTGGATTTCAGACTTGCTTTGGTCCCAATCCTTTGTATTCCTGTTTGAAACTTTTGGAATGAAAATGTTTATCTTGTGTCATTGAATGTTGGAAGTGTTTAACGTGTTATTTGTATGGTGTTTGCAGCTAAGAGTTTGCTTTACACCTAAAGGGAGACTTGGAACTTGGACTTTACAACAATACTGAAACTATTAGGACTTTGGAAACTTTAGAGATGGACTAAATGCCTTTTGCATAAAGGAATCTACATGAGTCTCTGGAGGCCAGGGATGAAATGCTATGGTTCTAATGTAATATAATGTTGATAGACTTAAAACTGGTTCTTAAAGATTGTTAAATACGTATTATAGTGTTTGAGTTATGAAATGATAAGAATAAACATATCTTTACATCTGGAAACTAGTTTAAAGAAATGAATCTGACTGCCAAGTTGACAAAGGGTGACCTATAATAGTTGATACATTGTGTCAATATGAGAAGTAAAAAAGTTTAATTAAGTGATTTAGCAGGGGCCAGCGTCCTCACTTTGTAAATATCCTGAGCCTGTGTAACCTCCTCACTTTGTAAATATCCTGAGCCTGTGTAACGGAGGGCTGGAGATGATACAAGTAGTATCCCAACTGGAGGCAAGTAGTCTGCTTACAAAATAAGGGAGGAAAACAGACTTTCTCTGTTGCTTTTGCTATTTTCTGCCAGCTTGAACTGTTGCCCCTGTGTCATGTCATTCTGCCTTGATTGATTATGCACTGAATCCTCCACAAAATGTGAATTAAATAAACCTTTCCTTCTTTAATTTTGGGTGTCAAATATTTTGTCCCAGGAACAAGAGAAAAGTAAACAAAACACAGATCAGTCTGTTTAGTTATACCTGCTACCTAGTCTAAGCACTAGAATCCTCTGAGGAACCCACAGTTTGCAATATTTTCTTATGAAATATACAGATTTCTACATCATAATCAGGGCTAATTTGTAACACAGTTCTTGTCAGATATCTCCAATAAGATGTTATCACAACTATCATTTCTGGTTCATGAAATTATCTGGCCCTCTTCTCTCTATCTCTTTGTCTCTTTCTCTGTCTCTCACAGACGGCCTGTCTTACTGTTCTTCTCTGTGACCATAACTATCACTTAAATCCACTGCCTGCCTGTATCTTCAACTGCTTTTTCTGCTTCACTGGTCTAATAAATCCCGCAATCTAGATTGCAATAGTGATCCACTTAATGTGCATTTGAAGTTGGCATATTGAGAACTGATAAAAAAGAAAAGATGCACACACTGTGACATTGATGTCACACTTTACAGTATAGATTCTCCAAAAATTAGGAGAAAGAAGATGCCTTAAGGAGGTGGTTTCCTGCACCTAACACAGACTGTGACCAAGCTTACATCTGGAGGCTATATGAACACTCTGTATACCAGCGTGGGGTCTTTCCTTGTAGACGTGTCTGGGTTGTATATTTTCATAATGACCAGATCACATTTTCACACATACTAACACTATCTTCCATAATATTCTGAAATCCTGCAATCAATTCAGGACCTAATGGTGCTGTTCAGGAAAATTCCCCTCTCTGCTGACACCTCTCTGCCTCATCGTTTCTTTGTCATTCTCCACAAGTGGTTGAATGACAATAGAATATGTCTACCTTGCATGTAAAATATCAGACAGAAACTTAAACCTGTATCATCATCTCACCTGAGTATTCATCTCCACATCTCTTTTCTCTTTATCCCGGAAAACATTTCAGTACCTTGAATTTTACATAAAGTCCAGAGCTCTTTACATCCCTGACACCCCCCCCTTTGGAATCAGGCCTCTATCTCTCCATCTCTCTGTACATCACTTCCTTATTTTACTCATGCTCCTCGCCCTGTTTAATGCTTTAGTAATAAGAAAGCACTGTGAAATTACAACTACCTTAGTATGTTTTCCTAAGTCTGTGCAGAACATTCTTCATTTATCTTTTGCTTATTTCATTTGAAATTATTTTTTGAATCACAGTTGCTCTCCCAGAGTATAAAGTCTACAAATAAAGTATTATGTGTTCATTTTATCTTCATTTGTAGTATCTGTTTTGCCTGTGCCATGAATCTAACACAGTATGGTATAGTTATCTGTTCATGTATTGCTGTTTATAGTAGACTATAAGGTCTCAGGACAAGGTTGTGTAATATAAAGGTAATTAGTCTCAAAGGAATTTCATAATGTACCTAATATTTCTTTTAGTGAATAAATACCTACTGTTAAACTTGTGACTCATACTGTGTGTCAAGTTAGACATTTATATTGAATCATTTCACTTAATCTTAAAAATATATTACCAAAAATTAAGCACTTAGGACTTTATCTGAGTGTGCATATAGCTAACAGAGATAATACATGGAACTAACATATAACCCCAGGTTTGTTTACTTAAAGCAAACATCTATGTTTATCCATATTATCTCTTTTAGTATGCATCTTAGTCCCCAGAAACAAGCTGATGATTGACTTATTTATATCATTTAACTCATTCATTGGTTTATTCATAATCACATGGTGCCTAACAATTCCATTAACCTGCCTTACTACTAGCTAAGTGAATGGTAAATTAGCATCATTTCTAGTATTATTATTATTATTTTATTAGATTTTTGTTTTGCTCTTGACCTATTATAAAGGGCATGGAAGTAATTTGCAATGCATGGAGTTTTGAAGAAATATTTTTCACAGTGAGGAAATTAAAGTTAAACAGTCTTAAAAATGAAAGCAGATATAATTTAGTGATAGCATCCCTTTTTGTTTCAACTCAAAGTAGTATTAGAGGTAATGAATTTAAATCACAGAAAGAATGAGCCAAGGTAGAAATTGAGCTAAATTCTCTGAATAGGGATAATGAAATATAAGATGATACCAATGAAAGATATATATATCACCACCTATGTAGCATTTGAGAATAATGTAGGTGGAGAACTATCCATTTGAATATCAGAGACACAGGAAATAAATTGCCTCATTTAGGCTTATGACTGTATGTTCATAGCATTCTTATCTGATAATGATGACTTCTGTGTTTCTAAGAAAGATCAAGTTGAATGTATTAAGAGGAAGGGAAAACACTTCCACAACATAAATAACAAGAAGAAAGGAGTTTCAACTTTTCTCCCAATAAGTCACTTTTTCAGGTATTACATAAATAGCCATTGCAACCTTTTATCTTCATTATTAACAAGGATAAATTTTAAGAAGGAAATAGATGGAATAATTGTTATGTTAATGAATAAATCTGAGGGTAAGTCTTCTTCCTAAATATCAGAGTTTATCCCTTGCAAATATTTAATGAATATATTTGCTTCCAAAATCTAATTTCTAACAAAAGATTTATCAGACAAAATATCCTTGATTGTCAGAGGGTAGGATTTATTATTGTTTTTAATGTATCATTGGATAAGAAAAGGTAGACAGCAAAAAATAATTCACTTGTTTCAACAAAATATAGTTTACATAACCTTTTGAAATATTAGTTTAAAAAGTGAATAGAAATAAAAACTCAATTGCTTCTTTGCTATTAAAAAATACCAAGAAAAATCTTTTCTAGCCCTTTGGTGCAATTTACTTCCTCATTTATCACATTTCTTGAAGCAAACAGCCAATAGCAATAAATATTCAAAATTTCTTACATGAGTTTTCTAAATTCACAAATACTCTGAAAATCAAAACCATTTTTTTGTAAGTTTGCAGCAAGCTCACAGGAGGGCAATGCTGCATTTTTATTCACTTAGTATATTAAGGTATCCCATCAAGAGTAAACCATTTATTAGTTATAAAATATTAATAACTTTTATTATTCATACAACCTTAAACCATGTTACAGTGCTATGCATTATATTCCTGTGATATAAAAATCTAAAATATATGGCCTTGAAGGCTTCAGGTAAGAAATTTTAGATCTGTATTTCTAGGTAACTATGACTTATATTAGCTCTTGTTAGTATTAATTCAATTCAATTATATGGTAGATGCCCTTAGTCTCTGTCTCTGTCTCTGTCTCTGTCTCTGTCTCTGTCTCTGTCTCTGTCTCTATCGGTCTGTCCAGTCTTATAGAATGCACATCAACAATATGCTCCATTCATAATCTGACTGCTTGAAGTCCTGTGGCCCAGGATTCTCTCAAATTTGCCTGTTTTCTGGCATTTGCTTCTTCCTGCCTCACATACTTTGAAACTCCCTTCACTATATCTAGTCACCTGAAATTCCTGTAGGTACCATTCTTTACTCCCATATGAGAGAAATCACTTTGTAATGGAGGGGTATTTATAAAATGATAAAATGTTCTTCTTATGAGGATGAATTTTACCTTAATTTACCAAACAATTAAAAATTAACATGTCAATTTTACTTGTAAAACTCTAGTAGAAAAACAATCTTAAATATAGAATATATTTTATGGACAATGTTCTTTATGGAAATATTGTTCATGAGGTTGAGAAAAATGGCAAAGCTTTGCACACACAATACTAAGAGGGTTAAACGAATTATGGAAAGCCATTCTATAGCATAGATACAAAGCACTTACAAAAACAAGTAAAAACATAATAAAAAATAATTGACCGTAAATTCCAACTTATAGAGAGTTAGATAAATAAACTATTAAAAACAATACATACTGATGCAATTTTTTTTAAAAAGTATGCATATTTATATGAAGGAAATATTAATTTGATATTTGTAGTGGGAATATTTTAAGTATCTACTTTCTATATTTAATCCATGTTAATTTTTCCATAAATATAGATTGTTATTATGCAAAGAGAAAGATTTCTATAATGTAAAAAAAGAGACATGCTTAAGGTGACTAAATTTCATGATACAGGTTTTTAGTAGTACTTGGAATCATGGGAAAAGGCAGTTTCAGTGAAACAAAAGTTTCAGAGAAATTTTACACAAAGACATATAATGTGGGCAATTTTTCTTTTCATCAATGATCAATTTAATTAAGAAAAGAGCAATCACCTATTCAGAGTTTAAAAAACAAAGCTTTATTTAATGAATCATTTCAAGTGAATATAACTTTCATTGACTTATGCAAACATCACCGTGACCTCTTACCTGCCAATGCTGGTTATTATACCAATGTCTTCTGAAAGTGGAATTGTGCTAAACACTTTTTCCCTACATCAATCAAGTTCTTAACTTATAATACATTTTAAAATATTAGGTCATTTTTGAAGAACAGCCTCATTACTGTGACAATACCATTTAGTATCTCCAGAAAAAAAAATGCAGGTTTTTATTCTTCTCAGGCATTTTATAAAAATATGTGTATTACAAAGTCTGCAATAATAGACAGCTAAAGGAAAAAGCAAATAGAAATACTTCCATTTGGCCTTTTTATCAACCTCTCTGACTCTGGGTCTCCTAATCAGTCCTTCAACTTATATCTGGAACAACTTATCTGTCACCTGCAAGCTCAGTCCCACTTTAACCTGCTCTTTTGGGGCAAAGTTTAAAGAGCTGAAGCAGCTGGGTTGTATCTGTCTTGTTAAGAGATGTCCAATAACCATTTATCTAGATACATTAATAGCAAATTCCCATCAGATGTGATAATTGCTTCAGAGCTTCCTGCTTTCCTCAAGTCAATTCTAAATTCTTGAACCTAGAGCTTGACCTGTATCTTGTCTCAGGTTCTAATGCATGTATTCTCTCTGCCTTTCTGTTCTTTTGGACTAAAATGATATAATTCTGATTCCTTCTGAACCCAGGAACACTTTCCCCTTGGATACTTTGGCTTCTCATCACATTTCATCTTACCTATTTTCTCTTCATCCTGAAGAGAGTGTGCAAAATGGGTATCAAGCTGTAAGTGTGCTTTTCAAACACCTTGCTTTCGCCAAGCCATCCTATTCTTTCTCCTCAAAGTACAGCACTTGAACATTGGTCTGCACTTAGTTTTTATGGTACTGATGCACTGCTATAGTTAATCTTAGCAGGGCTTATTCTTAATGTTTCTCTTTCGGGCGATGTTTGGTCAAATCTCTAAAATTGGTGCTCAGACAACTGCCAAATTTTCTGGTGTTTATTTCATAAGATATACTTATTTTCCTGCTCAAGATACCTACTTATCTCTGACACTGATTCTTCAATCTTTCAATTATTGTTCTTTGCAATAAATTTTTAATCACCCGGTTCTGGACTTTGTTAATGTTCAGAACCTCTTGTTACCAATTAAAATCAGGTTTTGAGATCTAGATCTCTCTTTTTGATTGATATTTTTACCAGCAAATTTGAATTACATCATTTGACTAAATTTTCATTTCAACATTATCATATGCTAGCAAAAATAAGGCTTATATTATTGGTCATTTACACATGCTTACTATACGAATTTGTGTTTATATATTTGCATGCATATCTTTTGCTGACAGGAGGCAGGAGATATTAGAAAAGGGAATTCACGGACATTTCCATATTACTGGAAAAAGAAGTATATGCCCTCATTCATCTTCCCTACACTATGAATTATCAATTTTCTTGGAAAGTATGGCAAATAATTTTGAAATAAAGCTCTCACAGTTAATGAAGATACTGTGTTTGAATTCTTCACATAAACATGGAATTAACTCATTCTTTCTGGCATGGAAAATGTGCTCTCCAGAACCTTTATGAGGATTGTAATCACAAAAAGACTAAATATTTGAAGAATATAATTTTCTGAACAAAACTGAAAATTAGTATTGATAATAGAACAGGAGGTATTTATTAATAGCTATACGCAACATTGAGAAAAAATCATTATCAATAATATAAAAAATATAAAGAGGAAAGGGCAAAACATATTCATCAAGTTATGCAGAATAATGTATTTTAGTCTATGTGGTAGTATTTTATGTTATAATCTGAACTGCAATATGTAGTATGTACAAACTATATAAATTTTGCCTTAGGTAAGTGATTGACCATTATTATACTATGACTATTTATAGCAATTGTAGACAAGTATTCATGACCTCACTTAAGGTAGAAGTATTGATAAAACATTTAAGAACAGCAGTATATGCTATTAATTTTCCTCAATATCATATTTTATTTGTCTTAATTTTTTTCCTCCAAGTTTTCAAAAGTTTAATGAACTAGGCAAAGTGACAACTATTTATATTCCATTGTGTTTATAATTGTGTAAGTTGGAAAAATAATATTCAGATGTCAGAGTTGTTTAAATGTAAGTTATACAAAATGTCAAGTACATAGGATCAACACAAAGGAAACTGCTGTCCATTTCTAAGCAATAGAATTCATGAAAGGGAACCTATGGAAGGAGGGCAGTCAGTGGTAGAAATGGGGAAGTATTTCCAGGCATCAGCATGTATTTCTGCACTTGGAAATCAAAGTGCCAGGCACGGGTTAACTTTGGATACATGTTTCCCTGTAGCTATTTGACAAAGGTCATTTTCCAAGACACTTCAATTTCTTAATAGATTTTTGAGCTCATGATATAATACATTAAATGAAGCCAAATCAAAACAAAAGAGGCAATTAAGCCATAACTGTAGGTAAATTATGTCCACACAGAACAGAGAATGAATATGTGCTACATGTTCACATCTAAACTTTATCTGCATAACTCTTATAGATGCAACCAGAAAAGCACGAGTTATGTGGGGCTCAGCTGAGCTTGAGGTCAGCAAAGTCCTGGAGACTATAGCAAAGCCAGTCCCAAGAACACAGGCTCTATAAACAAGCTGGCCACTGGCTCAATTGCATACCAACAGGTATCTGGCCTTGGTTAACTGTATGTAGTACAGGTAACTTTAAAAATGGTTTGTTTTCAGTGTTCTTAGCAAATGCGTTTTTTCTGAGTGCACTTTTTTTTTTTTTCTATAATTAGACAAAGATGCTGGGACATCACTGCCTGTCCATCAGAGAGTCAGGTCCCACTCAGTCTCAGCTTATGTTTTATGTATCTTGTTTCTTTTCAATCTCTCTTGTCTCTTTTTAATTACCCCTTCTTAGGAACTCCATTGGCTGCATGGGTTGTGGCAGTCAGATGCCAGATAAATCATTGTTTATATGATATATCTAAAACTTATGTCGACTAGTTGTTCTATATTAGTCAAATCATTTAGTCTTTATGACTTTCACTTCCATCTGAAAACAAAAACATTCAAAATCAATATACAAACATCAGTTGGATGTCTATGTACTTACAAAGACCAGCTGAAAAAGGAAGAAACAGAAAAAATCCTATTGATAGTGACATCAAATAAAACAAATATTATAAATAAATTAAATCAAAAAGTTAATGGTCTATCCATAAAAACTGTAAGACACTGATGAAAACTTTTAAGAGTACAAAAACAAATAAATGTATATATATATATATATATATACATTTGTGTATACATGTCTGTAAATAGAGCGAAAGAGTGAAGAGTTAAAATGTTTATACTACTCAAGGAAATCTACAAATTTAGTGCATTGTCTATCAAAAGTCTAATAACATTTGTCAAAGAAACACAAAGGCAATCATAGGATTCATGTGGAACTACAAAAGAGACCAAATAAACAAAGCAACCTTCATAAAGAACCAGGTTGGAACCATCAACTACATTATAAATGTACAGAGATCAGAGCAGTATGGGATTGGCACAAAAAATGACATACAAAATAGTTCATTCAATAGATAATATCAGGAGAACCATATACCAATGTGCAAAAGCATAAAACCGTACTCACACCAAATATAATGGTTCATCTAACTGGAATAAAGACTTAAAATGTTAAGATCTACATAGTGTTCCTAGAAAAAAAACATAGGAGAGAGTACCTTTTGACTGATCCTGACAATGATTTTTCTGGGGATGACCCCAAAGCATAGCAATAAAAATAAATCAAAAGTAAATAAGTGGGACCAAATCAGTCAAAATTGATTCTCCAAAATAAGGAAACAAGAAACAATATTAAAAGTCAACCACAGAAATAAGATGCAACATTTTTACAAATGATACTTTATCTAATAAGACATTATATAGAGTGAAAGTGTGAAGAGTTAAAAGGAGGAACACCTGGCATCCTGGCATAATATCCAAAATGTTGAGGATCTTACACAAGTCAATACCAAAAACTAGAACACTAAAAACAAAAAATAGCATTAAAAAGGTATACAATACAGGAATTATCATGGAAAGATATATTCAAACAACTATGACCTTCTGCCTCATACCTGATAGTATAGCTTTTATCATGAGGAAAGAATCACAAGTGTTGGCAAGGCTGCAGGGAAGAGAGGATGCTTATGCATGTGCCAGTGTAAATAGGCATTCATCATGGCAGAGTAGGAAGTTTTTCAAAATACTAAAAGTAGGACTGCAGTGTGATCTCACAGTTCTGGTTATGAATTTAAAGGAAACAAACCAGTATCTCAGAAATTTGTTCATTATTATGTTCATCTCATTCACAATATCCAAGCATTGGAAAAACTTCAATGACCAACAATGGGAGGATAGATAAAGAAAATGCTTATATTATAAATCATCAGACAAGCATACAGCTGAAGTGTTAGCATTTAAAAAGAAGAACATTCTGGCATTTGCAACAATGAGAGTGCAAATGAAGAAGTTGAGCTAAGTGAAAAAAGCCAGACATGAAAAGACACACAATGTATGATCCTATTTACATCAAAAAAGAGGGGAAAAAAGGGAGTCATCAGAGGTAGGAGGGTAGAGAAGATGGGGAGATCTTGGTAGGAGGACACCAACTTTTCAGTTAGATGAATAAATTCTGGGGAGCTAGTATATATGATTGTATGTATAGTTAATTAATTGTTTACTTGAACTTTGTTAAGAAAGCAGATTTGAAATGTTTTTATCACACACATAAAATGGTAACTGGGAATCATGATATATGCTTTAATTTAACTCTAACAATCAGTAAAAATATACATGCATCAAATCATCTAAGTAAGTATCCTTAGATATATATGTTTTATGTATGTCCATTAAATATTTTAAATGAAATTAAAGTTAAGAATATATAAGTAAAACTACAGTATATACTTAACACTGATGACTTTAAAAGTCACCTTCCTGTTGCAACATCCTATGATCCTATGGATCTATTGAAATTTAAAAGGATTCAAAGTGGGAAGAATGTTTTACAACTAGAAATCTGGGGGAAAAAAAGACCTTCTCAGTAAGGCATTTACTTGATCTCCTTAACTCTAACTGTACAATGAAAGAAAGACTCCAAAGTATCAAGAAGGAATCAACAAGTCACAGCAAGTAACCAAAGAAAGGAATGCTAGTCTTTTCACATTCCTTCGGTGAAATTCGGTCATATCTGTCACTTGATTTGAAACTGCTTTTCTCCTGGTTTACTGCTGTAACTGCTCTTCAATTCCAAATGAACTACAATGATAGAACAGTATAATTTTAAGTTTTCAGTGCAGTTGTGAAAATACAGAATAAAATATGAGATAAAATATTCACAGGCTTTATAATTACCTTCTAAAACACAAGAGGAAAAGAATGAATTAGAAAAATGATATTAATCAAAGATCCTAAGATTCAAATGAAGATCTCAAAATTATTTGAAGTAATTGCTTAATTTACCACAAATGCTGAAAAATTAGACAGATATGCTCCTAATATATTTCAGAAATAGGAAGCCTTTACATTATTCAAATATTTTTTTTTTGCTCACAAGAAAAACTGACTCAAACCCAGCAATGAAAAAAAGAGAAAGAAAAATTAATCTTACCATTAAGCATTTCATTAACAATTAAAATATATTTTAGAAATGAAAATATCAATGTATTTATTTTTAAGATTATTCTTCAAAATATTTCCACTTTTGTGTTTTGTTCTCCTATAATACTTTGAGGTTCTCCAAGATAAAAATCTTGACAATTCTTCATATTACCTAGCAGATGGATGATAGTATTCTGTCTTTGTATCTTACATAAAATCTATGTTTATTCAATGTTTTAAACTTGCCGGTGAAAATTTACTGTATAAAAATTAACATAAAATTATAAAGAATTGAAATTGATGAGGAGTCTCCACACAGATTTCCACAGTGGTTGGCCCAATCCACACTCTCATCAACATTGGAGAAGAGTTCCTTTTTCCCCACAACCCTGACAGAATTTGTTATTAGTTTATTTCTTGATAATAGCCTTTCTTTCTGGAGTGAGATGGAATCTCAGTGTTGCTCTAATTTTCATTTTTCAAATGACCAGATGTTGAACATTTTTTATATATTTATCTGTCATTTGTATTTCTTCATCTGAGAAGTGCATATTTATCTCAGATACCCATTTTTGGATTGAGTTTTTGAATTTGGAGGGCTTGATATTTTTCAATTCTTTGTAAGTTTTAGATAGAAATACTTTGTCTGGGGGACAATTGGCTAAAATTATTTTCCCTTCTGTGGGCTTTCATTTCACTCTGTTGGTGAATTCATTTGATGTGCAAAAACTTTTTTAATAAAATGAGATTCCAGTTGTAGATTCTTTTAAGTTTTTCCCATGAAGTTTGTGTTTTGTTCATGAACCTTTTGCTTAGCCCTATGTCTTCAAGATTTCTGTTTTTAAGATTTCCAGGATATTTAGTGTTCCTATTCTAATATTTAGAACATTGATCCACCTTGATTTTAGTTTAATGTGTGGTGACAGACGTGTCTAGTTTTAGTCTTCATCGTGTAGAAAGTCAATTCTCCCAGCATCATTTATTAAAGAGGCCCTTTTTATTCCTCTTTGGCTCTTTTGCCAAAATAAGGTGACTCAGTGTATTTGGAGTTGTATCTGCATGTTCTAATCTGTTCTACTCACCCTCAGGTCTGTTTGCTTGCCAGTATTAGGCTGATTTTATCATAGTAGCTTTGTATTATAATTTCAACTCATGGATGGTGATGTCTCCTGCCTTATCTTTGTTGCCCAGGATTGCCTTTGCTATTCTAGGTCTCTTTTGTTGCCAACTGAATTTAAGGAATGCTTTCTCTCAATTGGTAAGGTATGCTAATGGTATTTTGATCAGAATTGCATTAAATTTGTGTTACAGTTTTGCAAGTATGGCCATTTTTACAATGTTTGTTCTTATCCAAGAGCAAGAAATATCTTTCTATTTTCTGGTATCCACTTCACTATCCTTTTTGAGTACAGTAGTTTTCAATATATAGATCTTTCATGGCCTTTGTTAGATGAATTTCTAAGCATTTCATTTTTTGAATGCTATTGTGAAAGTTGTTATTTCTATAATTTCTCTCTCAGTGAGTTTGTTATTTGTGTATAAGAATGCTAGTGATTTATGAGGGTTGATTTTTTTATCCAGCTATGCTGCTAAATTTGCTTATTAATTCTAGTAGTCTTTATGTGAATTATTTGGGTTCAATGTAGAGTAGCATCTCATCTGAAAATAATGTTAATTTGAATTCTTCCTTCTATATCCTTATTTTTATTTCTCAACTCTTGTCTAATTGCTCTGGCTAATGTTTCCAGAACTATATTGAATAGGAATGGTGATAGTGAATATCCTCATCTTGTTCCTGATTTTATAGTGAAAGTTTCAGTTTTTGTCCACATAGGATGATGCTGGCTGTTGGTTTATGATACATGGCTTTTATCAGATTGAAGTAAAGACCATCTACTCAGATTTTCTGTAGGGCTTTTATCATGAATGAGTGTTGGACTTTATAAAAAGCTTTTTTTGCATCTATTGAGATGATCATGTGATTTTTGTGTTTGGCCCTGTTGATGTAGTATATTATTTTTATTCATCTGCATATGTTAAACTATACTTGCATTCCTGGGATGAATCCCTCTCAGTCATGATGTATAATCTTAGTGATGGCTTGCTGCATTCTAGTATTATATTGAGAATTTTCTCATCTGTATTCATTATGGAGATTGACCTATAGTTCTCCCTTTTTTTGGAGCGGGGGTCTTTCTCTGTGTTTGGTATCATAGTAATACTGGCCTCTAAGGATGAGTTAGGGAGAATTCCTTTCCTTTCAATTTCATTAGAGTTTGAGGAGTACTAGCATTAAATCATCTATTTAATCATCTCTAAATTTCTTACAGAATTCAGGCATGAATCCATCAGGACTTTGCTTTTCTTTGTTGATAAGTTTATCATTTCATTTTCAATTTCAGTACCTGATAGTGGTTTTTCAAAATTTTTATAACTTCTTGCTTCAGCTTTGGTAATTCATATATATCTAGGAGTTTGTCTATTTCTTCTGTGTTTTCCATCCTTGCTAGTAAGATTTTTAAAGTAGGTATTGATCATCTTCTGAATTTCCACAGGATCTATAGTGATTTCATTCTTTTGATTCTTCATTGCATGAATTTGAGTTTTTTCTTTCCTTTTCTTTATGAGGTTGGCTATGACTTATCAATTTTGCTTATCTTTTCAAAGAACTAACTCTTTGATTCAATAATTCTGTGTATTATTTTCTTAGTCTCAGGTGCATTAATTTCAGCTCTGATCTTTATAATTTCTTTATATCTATAAGGTTCTTTTTTTGTTTTTGTTTTTTTTAAATTTATTTTTATTTTATTTATTTATGTATTTATTTATTTATTTATTGTAGCAGGGATTGAACTTACAACCTTGCATTTACCAAGCAGGCACACCTCTGTGCTAAGCCTCAGGCTGAGCCTTGGTCTTGACTTGTTCCTCTTTTTCTAGAATCCCTGTGGTTCAGTATTAGATTGTTTATTTGTACTCCTTCTAGTTTCCTGATGTGAAAATTCACTTCTGTTTATTTCCCTCTCAGGACTACTTTCCTTGTATCCCACAGGTTTTGGTATATTGTGTCTGTATTTTCATTTAATTGTAGATTTTGTCTAATTTCCTTTTTAATTTCATCAGTAACGTGTTAGTTGTTCAGGAGGGTGTTACTTAATTTCAATATTTTTACGTAGTTTTTGCAGTTTCTTTTGCCATTAATTTCCAATTTCACTGCGTTATGGTCACATAATATGCATAGGGTAATTTGGATTCTTTTGCATTTACCTAAGCATGTTTTATGGGCTAGTACATGGTCTATTTTAGAGAATATTCCATGTGCAGCTGATAAGAATGTATATTCTGGTGTTGTGCAGGGAATACTCTGTAAATGTCTATTACATCTTTTGTTCACAGGTTTGATTATGTTCTGTTATTTCTTTGTTGACTTATTGTCTAGTTGCTCTTACTCTTTGTGACAACGGTGTATTAAGGCCCCCATTACAACCGTGTTATTGTATATGTGATTTTTCATGTCTATTAATATCTGTCTTAGATAGTTGGGCACTCCCATATTTGGTGCATATATATGTATGATTACCACCTTTTCCTATTGAATTTTCCCCTAATAAGTATGTAATGACCCTCTTTATCTCTTTTGATCAATTTTGATTTGAAGTACATATTGTCTGCAAATAGAACAGATATCTCCTCTTTTTTCTGGGTTCTTGCTGACTCCTTCAGGTGTTGGGGAGGGGCTGCCAACACTCCTGTCAGCTGCTGACCTCCTCTGTATCAGAGAAGGAATCTCTGAGGCTCCCACTGGCCCGCTGAGGTACTGCAGGTGGGTAGGAGGGATCCCAGAAGCTCAGGCCTGCTCACCAACCTAACGCAGGTGGGAGGAAGAATCACTGACCCAGCCTCCAGCTGCTGGGCTCCTCTGGGTATGGGGAAGGAGCACTGGAACTCCTACCAGCTGCTGGGCTTCTCTGGAGGTGGGGAGGGGTCACAGAACTATTTCACCTTTTTACATGAAATCTTTCATAATATTCATTTTATATTGTCAGCATAGCACAAAATTTTGAAGAACATTAAATACTGAAATTAGTGCAATTAATGTAATGTAACAATGTAAATGATACTAAATAGTATTTTCAAATAAGATTATTTTATTTTATTTTATTTTTTTGTCTTTTTCATTTTTATCGGTACCGGGGATCGAACTCATGACTGCCTGCTTGTAAGGTAGGCACTTATGCCACTGAGCTAAATCCCCAGCCTCCAGATAAGATTATTTTAAAAGTCCAGTTAAGAATATATTTTACCAGAAAAAAAAAATGCAAGTGACATTTCTTCCACCTCAGATTCTGTTAATGCTAAATCAATAATATAATACAAATAGTAAAATATTGTCTACATGTTGGCAGAGACTTTCTATAGACCAAAGGAACATAGTTCACAGTGTCCAAAGCATTCCGTGTCAGGCCTGGCAGCAAATCTCTCTTTGATTCCAAGATTTACTATGTCAGTTCCATGAATCTTGGGCAATTATTACAGGAATAAATTATAGGAAGAGAAGAAGAAAGGAAGTTCCCAGGTTAGTTTATCTGAGACTGGAGCTGACTTCTCTGTTTTGTGGGAGGGAGAAAGGGAGTGGAAATCAGTGAAAAGAAAATTATATACTCTGTATGGTTTGTGTCTGGCTCACGCACAAAGCATCATGCAGTCATGGATGGGTGCTTTTCTGAGGCTTTGTATCTAGAGTTGCGATTGGTTTCTGGTCCAATGCTGGGATTATCGATGTGAATGCTGCACCCACCCTAAGGCAGACAGACTATATACAATATAAGGGACAGAAAGAGTCTTCTCTCACTCTCTTCTGCCTTTTTGCTCTTGTTGGTTTTGCTGTCTTTTCCTCCACCTTGGACTGTTGTTTCTGTGCCATACCACCCTGCCTTGAAGCCAGGTGACTGTGGACTGAAACCTCTAAAAATTGTGAGCTAAATAAACTTTTCCTTTCTTAATTCTGGTTGTCAGCAATGAGAAAAGTAGCTAAGACACTCTGTTTACCTTTCTTAAATTCATAGCTGCTATTCACACATGTGTTTATCACATGACTATATATGATAAAACAAAAATAATGTCCTAAAGACTAACTTCAAGACAGTCAAAAATCAAAGTTGTGGGTTTTCTCAGGGTGCTTTCAGCATATATGCTTATATACACTGTTTTATAGTCTCCTATACACACATGAAGTACAAAATTTTATACACTAGAGACTCACACTAATCACATTTTAACAAGACCAACAACTCATAAATCATTCAATATAAAAAAGTTCACCAAGAAAAAAAGAAAGAAAGATAGAAAGAGACAAAAGAAGTAATATTGTTTGAAAAAGTTGAATGCTCTTGGAAAACGTAATTAATTCTTTTAGGTTTCAATAAATCTAGACTATTTTGGAGAAGACTTGGAAACCATTTATGTATTTACCCATCAAAGTTATGAAATTTCTTTAATTTATGCATTATATACATGTACCTTACTGAATTTCTTTGCTTAATAGTTGCAAAAAATATTTTGTTTGGTGACAATAAAGCTCTTCATTAAGATTTATAGTTTTTCTACACGTTCTCAGAAAATGAGCTGCTATTGTTTACTTAAAGGAAGATATTTTGCTTTAATATGTCTTTGAATTATGACTGAATTTTAAAAATGGAATTATTCAGTTACTGTGCTTTAGAAATGTCGGTTTCATAGGCAGATCAAGTTAATAAGACAGTTGTAAATCATTGAAATGGTCAGTACTGCCTGCAGAGAGTGAGGCAGCTCAGCTGATCCAAGAACCAATAAAAGGGATTAAATCTGTTTTACAATGTGCTTTTCTCCCTTCTATCGAAAGAAATGCTACAACTCACTCAATCAGAATTTAATAGAACTTTCAGGTTTTCCCCCTAAATTAATTGTTTCTCTTAATTACTCATACCATCTACAGCAGCTCTTTTCTGGTTTCTTTTGAGTGTATCCAATCAAAAGATTGAGTGTATTCTCATTACTCCACCAAAAACTGTTTTTTGAAATCACCAATCTTTCCTTCACACATACAGACCCATCCTATTAAGTCCAATAGCCAGTTGCCATACTCAACATGGCATATTCCTTAAATTCTAAATTTTTCACTTGCCTGGTTTCTTCGTATTTCACTAGCTAACCAAGTGTCCTTTGCTGGTTCCATCTCATTAAATGGCATTGGAATCCTTCAAAATCAAATCAGTCCTTGCATCACATTTCTTTTCCATTTACTATCACTCTTTTCTTAATCTCCAGTAATTTCATAACTGAAGGTTATTAATATGCTGATAATTGTAATTTTTTTTGCTCCAAAACTAATTTTTTGAACTATACACCCAACATATATTCTTCAATGTTTAGTTCACATTTTAAACTTCTTAGGTTCCAGATCTTGGATTCTGCTCTTCTATAAAACTGGTGCCTCTTTGATCTTTCCAATTTCAGTTTATAAGATTTTAACTTTCTACCAGTTAGGCCAAAAATACAGAACTATTTTCTATTCTTTTGAGTGGACAAAATCGAATCTAATTCATCAGCAAATCTTGACTTAAACTTTAAAGCATGTTCAAGAAGCATTTTCTAGTCCCTTCACCTGCACCATTCTGGTGTAAGCCATTCCCGTCCAGTATGGGGAGTAGACCAAGTGCTTCTACCTCACGTAATTTTTTTTTAATTAGTAAAATTATTTCTTCCAAATAGAATTTGGATCATATCACTTCTTTGCTCAATATTTTCCAGTGGCTTGTCCAATTTTCGCAGAATTAGAAACTTAAAAAAACTTCAGAGCTTCCTATTATATAATGTGAATATTGAACTTTCCCATCACACAGAGAGTTCCATAGCACATTGCCATGTAACCTACTAATGCCCATTGTTTCTCTAATTCATTTCACCCAAATCTGTAGATCACTCACTAGATTAGTGCTTTCTAAACACAAACCCTACTGCTTCTTTGCTCTATGAATTATGAATTATGAATTATTCCAAATTCTGTTTGTTCAAATTCTCTTTAGCTTTACATTCCACAAAAAATACCTGCATTGCAGAAGGTTCCTCCAGAGCACAACTTTCTGTCCAATGTTTATAATCTCTCATTCTTAGAATATCCACATTGTTCTGTTTAGATTTGTTATGATACATATGTTCATATTTTACCATAAATTATAACAATTCAAAAATTTCCTTATTCTCCCTCTGCTATGTGACGCAGGCTATTATTTAAATAGCACACACTGCTCTTCCTCTCTTTCCCTCCTTATTCCAGTGCCATAACGAGACTAGAAAAACTCCCCATGTGGCTAGGGGAGGCCACACAACAGATGATCATATGCAATGGTGACGAAGATGTGCAGCAAGAGTCTGAGAAAGGAGTTCTTTCCTGATTAAAGATTGATGTATCCAAGGTTACTTTCTCTCCCTTACTTCTGCAAGATCTCTCATAGCTTTCAGCCAAGACACTGAGGCTGGCAAAAAATTTAACAATGTGCTTGGGCCCCCAATGTCATCACCAAACAGCTGGACCAACAGCAACCAGTTGACTCCAAATATTTTGCTTTGTTCACCACTGAATCTATGGTAGCCAGATTTTCTGTTACTTAAATCTTAAAACAGAACTAACCATAGCTTTTAGGATTTGATTGAGCTCAAATCAGTTCATTTTTCTTGTGATAGCAGAAATCCTGCACAGAGACACATTCTCACATTTATGAGGAATAAACCCAAATCAGTCCACTGTTAAATGTGCTATTACAAACACACTAATGCTAAGAGATAGGTAAAAACAATACAGAAGCCAGCAAAGACATTGTTGTGGTTTATATCTAGATGCTCCCAAGAGCCTGATATACTTAAGAGTGGGGCTTTTAAAGAGGTCTGGAACATAGGAGTGTTTCAGTTTATTTGCTGTTAGGAAGGGTGTGTTTGCAGGCCAGTGAGAACATGACCTGGAAGGGTGTCTTAGTTACTTTTATCTCATCACTGAGACAAAATACCTGATGCCCAAAATCAGGGAAGGAAAGGTTTATTTATCTTAGAGTTTTGGAAGTTTCAATCCATACTCAGCTGACTCCAAGGCTGGGTGGTGTGGCTGAGAGGCAACTGTTCATGGCAGCCGCAAAGGGGAAGAAAAAAAAGGCAAAAGAGAAAAAACACCTACTTCCCTACCTTTTATTGTATGCTGGCTCCACCCTGGGCAGGTACAGCACTCACATATATCAGCACCAATCACAAACTCTAGATTCAGTAGCCTCCTTGACTGCATGAGGTTTGGGTGGGCACCTAGACACAAACTATCACCAAGGATATACACCCCTCTCCAGCCCCTCCTTTTGCTTTTTGCTCTGCTTCTTGGTCACCATGGTATGTGCAGCTTTCCTCTGTCCTAATCCTTCCACCATGCTTTCTTACCACCCAAGGACTGAAACTTCTAAATGATGACCCAAAATAAACCACTCTTTCCTTAGGATGCACCTGTCAGTTATTTTGTCTCAGTGAATAAGAAAGATATTTAAGACACTAATTTAGAAAAATATCTTAGTTACTCTGTTACTCTTTTCACTCTCCTTAAAAGTATTACACATTAGATAAAATCAATAAAAATAGGACAATATATGCACTTTGCTGTTCTGATAATTCTAATTTTGTGGAAAAAAAGAATAAAAAATTCAGTGTGGTCAATTTTTTAGAGAACATGGTAAAGTGTTAGGACATGCTTCACATGTAGAATATGCTGCAACTAATTTTTGAAAGTTAAAGTAATCATTGATTACATAGACAAAGACATCTGAGAACAAAGTAGCAGTTTAGCCCAAGTACACAGGGCATAAACAGCAGAGTACACCTGGAGGACTGATAGGGATCTCAGCACAGAGCCAAAGCATAACGCGAAAGGAGAAGATAGGAAGAGGAACCAGGTGACGCTCTGAAACCATAATCAGGACTTTCAGCATTTCTATGTAGTTAATACAAAACAATGATGCTGTCAAGAACATTGTCAAATTTTTATTTGGGAAGGTCATCCAAGCACTGATGTGGACAGATACTCACTAACAATGAGAGGCTTAAATTTTCATACCAAAAACCACTCAGAACTACTGCTCGAACATTTATTAAACCACTCTTCATAATCTTTAGTGCACATCGGGAACTACAATTGTTATTGGCACAGTTCAAAGTCTGAGAATCTTACAACCGACATTCAACTTCTCCATTTCTAATTTTCATATTCTAATTTTCTTCTCTTTGTTCAAACAGGTTAAACAAATCTTATCTCCTCAAGCATTTACCATTCATGATGAAAACTTTCAAAAAATATGTTCTACATTTTTTTAAATGTAATGTACATTACTGTTATGTATATTCACCCTACCTTGCCATGTCGCATAAGAACTGTGTGAATATCTGCTACTGTTTGAATATTCTTTCACAATTCATGTTAAAACATACATGCCATTATAACAGCATTACGAAGTAGGACCACTAAGAGACAACTGGCCATAAGGTCTATGCTCTTATGAGTGGATTAATGCTTGTCTTAGTTACTTTATGCTCATCGCTGAGACAAAATACCTGAAGCCCAAGGCTGGGAAAGGAAAGGTTTATTTCTTACAGCTTTTGGAGGTTTCAGTCCACACTTAGTTGGCTCCAAGACAGGCAGGCATGGCTGGGCTGCAGTTCATGGCGGCCGCCAGCAGCAAACTCAAACCAGCAAAGAGAAAGACACACCTTCTTCCTGCCATTACATCACATCCTGGCTCCACCCCTATGTGGGTGGAGCACTGACACCATCAATCCAAGCACTATACAATGAACCATCACAAATGAACAATGCAAACTCATGAGGCCTGGGGCACACAAACATAAACCATGACAATGCTGTTACTGAAGAATGGACTCAGCATCACAGGAATGTGTTCCTTACAAAAGGAAAAGGTCAGCCTCCTCTCTCTCTCTCTCTTTCTCTCAGTTTCTCTCTTCTACCATTGAATTACTGAACAAAAAGACTATCAACACTTCATCTCCCTTGTTCTTAAGTCTTCTCAATCACCAGAAGCATTAAAAATAAACTTCTATTGTTTATAAAATTCTCATCTTGTAATCTGTTGTAGCATTACAAAACAAACTAAAATATGTCCATGTAAATTTAGCTAACTGGATAATACATAAAACATGTGGTTCAAGGGGTGGGGAAGAAACAGGATGGAAGCACATTGTAGAGGAAAGAGTAAAGGAAAAGCTGCTCTCAGCAAACTGCAGAGTGAACAGCACACCGCGGTTCACAACTGAAATTATTGCTACATTATACTTTCTAACAGTTCTCAGGTAGTAATGCTCACAGTGCCATTTTTTTCCTGATGATATGCTTATCAATTATCTCCTTGAAACCTGCTACCTTAATTGACAGTATCTCACGTTTGGTGTCTTATCAACTCATAAACATTTGGAAGGACATACTTAGTACTTTTCTGTTTCACTGCATATTTCAGGAGTTTTTAAAACAAGAGTAAGACCTAAATCAAAAGTAAGGTCTGGTTTATCATAACTAGCACTGGGAAGTCTCATTCTGTTTCCATACAATTAAGTTTCTCCTCTGCAAAACTAACCCATCACATTTCCTTATCACAACTGATTGTCATGGTTGAGTGACAGTCTACCAGAATGCAGAACAGGCATCAGGGTGCATCCACAGACAACTATGAAGTTTACGTGGGCATGGACTGTAGTGTATTTTTGACCAAAAAATCCTGTATAAATTTGAAATCCACATGGTACATCCCATGATTTTTGCATGTCTATCTCCTCCATAACACAAAACTGAGTTAATTAGCTGTCTAATTATTCTTATATCTTTCATCTACTACAATGTGTATGAAAGAGAAATTTAAAGATCTTCAATAAGAACAAGAAAAAAGTGAAAAGTAGCAGGATTCTCTCCTTTCTATTTTTATTCACCCAAGAATCTTTCCCAAATACAGTCTTATATCTGAATATGTGCAAAGGAAATAAACACTTCTTAATGAAAGTGAAAAAATCACACTAAACTGTGACCTAAAGAAAAGCACAGAAAAGCACACTTTCAGTCTGCATATGTCTTGGCTTAATTTATAGGGAAGGAGGGTCCACTTACTAAAATAATAGACTCAGTTAGGTCCAAAACCTAAAGAGAGAAGGGATGGAGATGGGAATATAGATTTGAATTTTAATTGAATATGGGAAGTGCCCAGTCCCAACCCTTCACAGTAACAATTTTATCAATCTAGCTTCAGGAAAGGTCTTCCTTACCTCTCGCTCACAGTGAAATCAGGAAGGATATCTGACTGCTCAGGTTTAAATAGGAAGTCCACTATCAGAAGTATCATCTCTTTCTTAACTAGAAGAAGTCACCAAAATAAATTCCAGCTTCTCTCCCTATCTATATGCTTGCCTGATGCTTTTTCATTATTTCTCATTTAGCAAATCTAAGTACTTAAGACAGTAGTAAGGTAAATTTGATTGTATAATCAGAAAGTGGAACAAGTGTCCATTTTTTGTTTAAGTTTGAGGCTAAAGGAGCTGAAAAGCAAACCCCATATACACAGTCAGAATTACACAGCCAGCATTAAGACATTTATAGGATCTGTATGATTTGGCCTGACCCAAAAATCAAGATAAGGGGATTTTATATTCTTTTGTACTGTGAATATATTCCAAATTATTTCTTGTCTTTGGTCAAGTTCAGAGAAAATATTAACCTAAGCTGGAAGAAATCCATTGGTCATAAACCTTTATGGGAATGTAAGATACCACATTAAATGTAGAATCAAGAAAGGGTACTATAAAGAAAAACAAGGATTGTTCATGATTTTATCAAACACACTTTTAGTAAGTCACTTATAGATTTATGAAAGATTTATGAATCAAGACACTGTTTGTGGAGAATTAATTTTTTATCACCCTCCCCAATTAATCTTGCTCTGCTTTAAGAAAATCTGTTAAGGTTATAGCAATGCAGAAACAAAACAAGAGTTAGTTTGAACAGTTTGATTGAACAATTAGTCAACTCAAGATTTTATAAAGAATTTCCAAAGGAAAACAAGTCAACAGCAAAACAGGTTTTAGCACACATGTTGAAAACTGCTATACTTTTCAGCCAGTTGTGTGACAATCACTTAGACATAGCCTCAGTGAACTGAATTGAAAATAACAGTCCTTTTATTGCAAGTGCATTGTAACACTCAATTATTAAAATTGATTAATACTTGGACCAATTCAATTTCATTATCTCTGATCCATTTCAAGCATTGCTTTTTAATGGCCTTCACTCTTGTCATTTCAGTTAGAACTGCATGAACACTGGCTTAGTGGGACAACACACAGTCCTTTTTATGAGATTAAGCTCTTGGCTCTTATATCAGGTCCCCAATGAATAAACTGCTAAATACAGAAGACCAGATGCTGTTGAAAAATTCATACGTTTTAGAGGATTTGTTTTAATACATATTTCTGTTTTTAATGCCAGAAAAAATAGTACATTAAAAACGGGCTTAATTACATTGTAGCTCTTCATAAAGGGCTACTTGTTAAAATAGTGATTATTAAATGATTATATGAAAAATAGAAAATAAGTACCATTTGAACTAAAATACATGAAATGATAGCTTAAAGAAAGCATAATCAGGAATAGCAGTGCTCGTCACTTTTTCATCTAATGCTGTAGTAGTGAATGCTGTCTTTACCACTTTTATAGCACAGTGAAAATCCACTCACGTATTTCAATGTTCATGAACTTTGACTTGATTCAACTTTCAATAGCAATGCAAGTAATAATCTGAATTAGCGCAACAGTTCGTTAGCTCTTCACCCTGGCTTAACTCTTCCCTCAAGTAATAGGGGACATCAGTGCTACCGCACATTTATGCTTTAAAATAAAAGTGACTTTCAATCTTCATGTTAAAAATAAAGCAAACACACCAAAATTATTTTAAGACGACACTCAAGGCTCTCTGTACTCTGATTCCGATTTACACCTATTTATCTCCCCCTTCCTTTTCATTTCCTTTTCTTTCTCTTTCTCACTCTGCTTCACTTTCTTTCTCACATCACCTTGCTTCCCGTCTCACAGCCCAGCTCACACAGCTAAAGGCCTTTTCTAAATACTCCAAATATATCTATACCTTTCTGATGGATGATTCCTTCTGAATTGTCTTTCCCTTTTCCTGCACAAAAACCTCCTTCAAAATTCTTTCAAATTTTATCACTCCTCTATAAATACAACTTTATTCTTAAAATCATGTTTAAAATATTCTACTTGGATGTTTTTATATTTGGCTACATCACACTTTATTCAAATCTTATCATTTCATAGAACATTCTCATTGCTTACATTGTAATAATTTCTATGATTTTTGAAACAAAGAAACCTAAGTTATAGAACTTTTAAAAAATTTCCAATATTTCTTGCACTCAATAACAACTACTGAGTAAAGGTGTGAATTCAATTTAGGAATTTCACTTTTTATGCAAATTATATGCAGTTTTACTTCACTAGACACAATAAGGTGACATATCTCTTAATGGTAGGTATATATTGTACAAAGTAAGATGGTTGTGTTGGTGTATACCTACATAACTATGCCTGTAATCTCAGCACTCTGGAAGTCTAAAATAGGAGAATTATAAATCCCAGCTCAGCTTGTGTGATTTAACCAGACCCTATCTGAAGACAAAAAGCAAAACAAAATTCCTGGGATTTCTCTCAAGGGAACGTTTAGGGTTTGATTCCTGGTATCACTGACTGAAAGTGAGACAGAAAGAAAGAAAGAAAAAAAAAAGAAAGAGAGAGAGAGAGAGAGAGAGAGAGAGAAAGAAAGAAAGAAAGAAAGAAAGAAAGAAAGAAAGAAAGAAAGAAAAAGAAGAAAGAAAGACACACACATAGGCAGAGGTATCATTAGTGACTTTTCCATTGTGTGAATATCAAAACAAAGATACTTACAGGAACTAAAAGGGCCATAATGTGAGTCACCAGGTGATATAATCATGTGCAACCACTATCCTATATATGGCCCATTTTTGAATAAATTGTTGTTACATTCACATGACTATATTTTAATAGTAAAAATTCTCCAGGATTATAATAAGCAAAAAGTTAATTTGTTGCTAGCTGTCAGTCAGCACATTTTAAGTAAAAAGGTAAAAATTGGACCATATTAAGAGCATACTTTACAAACTGATTACATTTTTGTGTCTGAGCTATAACCTTAAGTTAACTAAGAAGGCACAGGAAGAATCAATATCATCAAAGCAATAATCTTAGCAGATAAATGGGTAGCTAGTGTCATTCTCCATTCATCATGATATTGTTACAGCAGAGAGTGCACAGAACTATAATCTATCCTGTCAGTGCTCACTGATCCAGAACCCTACAGCAGGTTTTTATAACTTGCATTTTAAAAAATGCATTAGAAAGTTTGATTTAGACATTATAAAGTATTGAATAAAAGAGACAACTGAGTAAGTCATCCTTCTCTTCTGTGTGACACCGCTATCCTCTGTGCTGACTAGGCTATTCACACTTTAATGGTTTGTTTACCACTTTCTGCCTGCTGTTCTCATTAAGGCATATCATTTGGTCATTACCGAGTGATAACTCATTGCTGCGCCCAAGGCAAGTTTCATTTTATTTATTTCTATGTTTTACTTAATTATTTAGATTTCTTATTATTCAAGAACCACTAGCATACTCATTATTGATGCACAAAAGTCAGGCAATCAATTGTAGTTCTGAGATCTGTCTGTAGCTAATGTCAACACTGGGGAAGACTTGTGGAACTATTCAGAATGATGAAATTCTTATATCTACATAGAAGCAAAATAAGAAAGTAGCTTATCTAAGCAGTAACTCTGTCACCACTACCTAAAGATTATCAGTCCTACAACCCTTTTGTTTGGTAAATGTCTAAGTGGATCATTTTTTAGTCCATCAAAGTACAGAAGAAGTTTACATATTTGCTGCCTAAAAGCACTCTCTTTTATGCTAACATTATATTTGTAGGTTTGGTGTATGAAAGCATTGTTAAATCAAGCAGGCTATTATTTGCAAATAACAGTTGTATGTGTGACTTGTACAATATCCTATTACTATTTTTTATTGAAAGACAAAATGGAAAGCCAAGTCTCTCTCTCTGTCCATAAACACTGTCTATATATTATATATGATTATTATATATAATTATATTATAGTTATATAATGTAATATATAATACAATTATATATGATTATTATATATTATATTATAAGTATATGACATAATAAGCATATATAATTTTATATAATTATATGTTATGATATAATTATATATTACAATTATGATATAATTCTATCATTATATATTATGATATAATAATATAATGTTATTAATTATAATAATATAATATAATTCCATAGCTATATTTATGACATTTATTACTTATAATTATTGCATATTTAATATAGATAATATATAGTATATACAGGGAATATATATAAAATATAAAGAAAATACATAAATATCTAATAAAATACTATATGTATTATATTTATATTAATTGCCACATGCCTTGGCAAGACTTTGGAGCTAATACATTAAAAAAACTATGATAAGTCTTTATGACATCTATAATGGAGCTTGAATTTAAAACACAATCACAAGCATAACAAATTGGATGTGAATACTAAATTAACAAGTATTATATGTCAGTTTGTCAGGCTATGAGAGACCAGACAAGGGCTGCCTTCAAGAGTTTAAACTATATGTATAGAAGTACAGAGTTAAAGTCAGTGATTAATGAAAAAATAGACATTTATTTGTGAACACATAATTGTAATATATAATAGATATGAAGGAAGGCTAAGTAAGTTGACAAAAACCAAACTAGTTTACTACTGGTTCAATGACATTGTACCTTTTTTTCATTTAAAATCAGATTTACAACTGGTTTTTTTTTTTTTTTTTTTTTATTTAAAGAAAAGGAAACAAAAAAAATACATGGAGATAAAAAGAAAGGGTAGAAATAATACAAAATTACAGACAAACAAACGGTAAGAAATTGCCGGTTGATAAGTTACACATTGTCATCTTAGAAATAGTTGTTCAGGTTGTAGAATTAAAGTATTTAGAATGTCATTCAAAAAGTGACCCTACAAACCATTCTGCTCTATGATCGAACATAAGCTCAGTAATGATTATCAGTCCTACACATTTGTTTTACATCTCAAAGAGGGTAAGATTAAACATATCAAAACAGAACAGAACATTTAAAAAAAATTTAAAGAAATACAGATTTCAAAGCAAGTCCACTGGAGATCTTCATTATCTAACTGTCTCTAGTTTCTTACAAATAGTTATCCCTATCTTCACCCACTTTATATACTTATTGCATAATATAGAACTAATCAAATCATTACAGGATGATGAAGTCTTTTTAGGTCCTCAATTTCCAAATTAGGGAAGACAATAGTAACTACCATCGCATCTCTCATTCTCTTTGTGATAGCTGTCCCCATCTCTAGATATGCTGAAGTTGAACTCAAGAAACCAGTCCAATGTCATTCTAATCAGCGAACAATAGATGATTTACAACTGTTTTAACAATGCACTTATCCAGTGTTTCATAAATTTATTCTATCATATAAGCATCAGAAAGGAGACAGATAGATAATCAGTGTACTACAAAAAAGAAACCAAAATTACAAAATCATTTGTGCCTCTGATTTCAATTGGCTACAATGAACTATTACAACCAATAAATGTTACCTTAGAAATTGGAGATATATATATATATATATATATATGATGTAAGAGCAGAGGCCACCAAATTATACAATAAGCATTTCATTGTTTTTTTTTTTTTCTTATTTCAAAGTAAGACATAATAGTTTCTAATTCTCAAGGTATTATTGTGGCATTCTAAGCATGACTTGACGGTTTAGATTTTAGAGTCAATCCTAGAATATCAATGTAGTTCTAACTTTTTGCTGTCTTTGATTTTAATTGCCACCTGGTGATTAGTAACACATCATCAGAATATGGTAAGGAATAGATAGTTATTTTTTTAATGTCCAAAGTAACTCTTAAGAGTACAATATTATGTGTATATACCTATGACAAAAGTAAAGTCAGCTACATTCACTGAAGTCTAAGGACATCATGTTGCCCGTAGACTAAAGCATATACCTTGTTTCAAATCTTATTTTTAAATCTTAAAATTTAACATTCTTCCCCAAGTGCCACAAATTTTTCATAGGTTAGGCTTTACTCATGTACCAATTACATGTTCTGTAAAGCGAAATCTGAGTATTAGAAATCATACTGCCATAGTCATGTGATTTAATATTTCTCCAATCAGAATTGTTGTCTTTTTTCTCAATGACACTTTATTTCTGCATTACTGAAATTATGACACTCTGCTTCCATTATAAGAACATGTTT
This sequence comes from Cavia porcellus, assembly GCF_034190915.1. Taxonomy (NCBI): domain Eukaryota; kingdom Metazoa; phylum Chordata; class Mammalia; order Rodentia; family Caviidae; genus Cavia; species Cavia porcellus. The sequence continues at coordinate 7,770,860 of NW_026947500.1, read as the reverse complement.
TCCTCTGAATCTTTCACAAAAGCATTAAACTCTCTAAAACCATATAATGGACTCTCTGAGGACTCCACTCCTACTTCAAATGATACTCAGATGAAGGAAGTGTACACTTTATTTAATTAAATTACTAAGAACTGACAAATGTAAGCCTGTTGAGGACCACAAATTATAAATGGCGTATATGACAGAGATTCAGGTTTGTTAACAGCCCTAAAGAGATAAATAAAGGGTCTCCATCCAGAGCAATACACAGGCATATTTACCGTCCAGAATGAGAAATGCGGGAGCCCGAGGCACAAAGATGCTCTGCCATAGTGTGACCACTGTGTCTTCAGGTGTCAACTCATCCCCTTTTCATCACCCCATAAAAACCTCATCTCATGCAAACCTGATGATAAGACTGCATACTGTATTGTAATTAACCATCTTTTTTCTTTAACCTGGGAATTTTACTTCTGCAAGTATTCATGAAACTTTGCAGGCTAATTTAAATTGATACCTACATAAAACTTCAGCTCTTTCACAAATCTTCACATATTCCTGAAAAATTGATAAAGATGCCAACATCCAAAGCAAGATAATTTTAGTGCTACTTAAAATTGGGCAAGGGATTTTAATTAAAATTCAAAATCAATTTTGTGTGTTGCATCTCTTATATATCATCAAGCTTTATGTATACTTCTGTCCATGGATTGCTCACCGGCTTCTTTGTTTCTTTTGTTCTTACTTAATGTAAATATAAATATGCATATAAATATAAAATACATACATATAAATTGTCTCTTATAAGGGAGTATGTTCCTAAGAGAAATAATATTTTGTTTCAATCTGTAGTTTAACTTAAAAGAATATTATGTACAAAATGGATAATTCACTTTAAAATCAAAAATGATTGTTTGTGATTCTACAGCTAGAAGTTGCACTTCTAGGGAAATCCTAGATGTTTATACACCTTTACATTGTGAATCAAGAAGAAAAAACGTCTGTGTCTTTTCTGCCTAATGCCAAGTGGGGGCTATCACGCCAAAAGGATAAGGAACTGTAAGTAAGAAACCTGAATTTCACCTAAATATATGTTGGGACCAAAAGTATTTTAACTTATTTCTAATGTGGAATAAAAGTTTGTTTCAGAAATATTTTTGCATTTGATAACAAGTGTTATTTTGTCTGTCATTAGAATTCTTAGGGATCTTTGTTTAGGAACATATTTGGAAGGTGACTGTGAGCTGCAGTTGCATTGGAACTGCATGAAAGAAGACACAATCATTGGAATGAATTTTGGAGGAAGAGAGTAAAGTAAAGAGAAATATGGGAATAGAGAAGAGACGTGGGCTTTGTGATATTCTAGGAAATCAGTCTACAAAGGTCAATGGTCATTGAGAAACTACCAAAGACAAATGGTGTTTGATAACAAAAATTACAATAATAATAGCAGTTAATTGTTTTCCATATCATTCTAAGTGTTGGACTATATTTCTTGCTATTCACAAGTAAATGGTATTATTGTGACTTTAAGAAAATTTATCAATGTAATACAGCTGAACATAGTAAGGCTGCAAATTGATCTAGAAAAGACTCGCTTCAAGTCCATTTCTTGATTGTGAGCTAGCGTATAAATTCCACTGGAATCAAATTTGCACAAGAGGGATGCAAAACCACACAGAAATATAGTATTGGCACTAAGAGGGGCACTGTATAGGTGGAATGGTCTTATTTCCAGCTGTCTGACTGGAGTCAGAATTACATCATGAATAACACAGATGATGTATGAGAAGCAACTCTGGGGTGAAATTAATCCAGCAGCAAATGGGAATTGAGACTTTTTAATCATTTTATTTTATTAAATATATTATGATTAGCACCTTGAAAAGGATCACAGATTAATATTAGGTTGCTATAATAGCACTTGAGTTGGTAAAGCACTTGAGTAGCTTAGGTTCATATCCCTATTTCTTTCCTAGCAATATCAGAAACTATAGATGTATGCATTCCTGTGGCTGAGATATTTCACATAGTTTAATCCGCAAAACATTAAAGTGTGACTGCTATTTTTAAAATCTGAATATACAGTTTAGGTACAGAGTCTGTAAAAGTCCTGGGCAATTGTCCAAGATGAAGACATACAATTGTGTTTACTTTTCACTGTTTTGCAGTTTTTGTTAGACTTCACTTTGTATAATCATTTCCTTTCCCGATCCAGATTGAGGTTGTTTGAGCATTCCATAGAGCAAAGACACATCTGCCTACCAGAGACTGTACATAGCTCTGTACAGATTATAGGAGGAGGGTTTCCCGGCTCATAAGAGTTCACATTTCACTGTTGCGTTATTGTTTACACTTCAGCCCAATAACTTGTTGCCTACCTTTCTCCAATGAATTTAACAGACTAGATAATAGTCTCAGAGTAGTACTGCCTTTCTAGAAATCTTGTTAACTCAGATATGTTCATTTCAGAAATTCTCAATTCACCAAACCAAAAAAAAAAAAAAAATTATTTTGTTGTCCAGTGTGTTTGACCTAGAATTGTTTGTTCCTTATTTTTTGTCATTTTGAGATTTTCAATTATTTTTTTCTCCAAGCAACCACAAATATTTTTCCAAATTACATATTCCACAATATCAATGTTTTTATTGCTGCTTACAAATTAAAATATTGTAGCAATAACTAGTATTGATACTATTTGCGATTTATTTTGTCCCTATCCACATACAGAAAAAATAATTTTACTTCTGGGATAAAAATCCAAAAGCAATCACTGCTTTTCCTACCTCCATAATTTCTACTGATATCATACTTTCAATTCTGATAGCACATTCCTTGGTCCCATCTTCTCTCTTTGGCCATATCCTGCCATGGCAACTGGTAAAGGGTACCACAAAACACTTTTCAAGACCCTGTTCTGATCCATAGAACGGAGTGAAAATAAAGTAAAAATAGATGTTAAGAAAATGATATGAACATCTTTAATTTCCATGTCCATAAAGGAATTCTCTTCACTGACATTGCTCAGTCTTAAAATGTTAACGTATACCACTGGTGTTACACTCTAGCTTCACGTCTAGCAAAGGACAGTTCTCCTAAATGAATACAGCTGGTTAAACAAGGACTAAGAACACAGGGACCCAGTATTAACTTATCTTCCTTGGGACGGTCCTTGTAGAATAGAACTGTGCTAGGAAAAATTTTTCATTTTTACTGATAACATATCAGTTCTGCACATGATGTGAAATTTAAGAGGGAAAGTTCTCAAAAGACAATAACTGGAAATGATAAGACATCCTTAAAACTGAAACTATTTTGAAAAGAAAAAAGGACTTTTTGCTAATTTTTAAAATAAGCAGGTATGAACTAATTACTCTTATTTGGAAGAGTTAAATTGAACAGAATGAACAGAAATTCACAAAGAGTGATACATTTGACATCTCTCTTCTCCACATTCCCTTCCCCAGGCCTTCATGTTGAACTTACTCTTTAGCAGTAGCATTTGTTTCCTTTATTTTGGATTGTTACTAGTTTGTTCACAAATTGGACAGCCAAGGCAAATAAATTATTAGGGAGAGATTCCTATTGCAATTCTAGGACCAGGGGTGTCAGGTTGTGCCAACAGTCTGGCTGCTGAGAAATCCTACAGTATCAGAGACACCTGGAAAGGCAAAGAGAGAAGGTTGCCTCCTCCTGGAACACAGTTAGTGTGCATCTAAAGTTGAACATACCTCTTCATTCCAAATGCCACCTGAGACTTTCGCAAGTTACAGTCATTTCTTCCTCCCTCACCTTCCTTTCAAACCTTTCCTCCTGCCCTCCACAGCCCCTGCCTCCCTCCATCCCTGCTTCCTGCATGCCTTTGTCCCTTCCTTCTTTCCTTTCTTCTTGTACATTATATAATTTTGTGTCATTTCCTATTTTTATATAAACAAATATGTTTCCATTAACTAGGCCTGATAAATAGGAATTTATACACCAGACACACAAGTATATTGCATGTTTTATTTGCTACTTTGTCTCTAGGACCTTTGTGCTCACTAGGCTCTCAACAAATGTCCGTTAAACATAAATAATCACACCAGTGTGAGGTGCGATTACTTTGAATATATCTTGTGTACTATCAGGTGTTGTTTTTAAATTGGAGTATAAATTTGATTAAAACCAATTCTAATCCTTAGAAAGTTGTGGTCTCTCCTTTCTCCATAAATAGGGTATGGCAATGAATTTGTTAAAACTGCATAGTGCTTTTCTATTCAGTAGGTAACTTGCTTAACACTGTGTGCAGTAATACTTCTATGATTGAAGTACAAATTAAAATTTAAGTCAGGAGAAACAGGGTTCATAGGCATTTAGGTTCTCTAGTTAAAATAAAATGTGGGGGTACAGCTTAATCTGGCCTGTGTGCTATGCCAAGCAGTAAGTGATTCAGATCCAGCAAAGGCAAGCAAGAGCAAGATGCAGAAATATCCTGGAAGATGTCTGTGTGTGGGGGGAGCTGGAGTTGCTCAGGAAGTCACAAGAAATAAGAGTCTGCGAAAACCTGACACAGTCACTTATCTGCACGGTCTCACTAGACTAAAACAACTATTTGTCTGCATTTCCTCTTGGCTCATATGAAATAACAAGACACATTTTAAAATATCTAGGTAAATTAAAATATGTCAACACAGGCACAGCTTAGGTAGCTATAAGGGAATACCTGATGTTTTATTGAATTTCAAAATTATCAAGCTAATAAATTAGAGCTTTTAAACCTATGTAGCAGCTTGAACTACAATATTGGTACAAGCTGATCTTACAAGTTGTTCCCTACAGAACAGAGTTAATATGATGAAACAAGTGAAGAAATAGAGAGAGAACACCCACACTGATTTTGTTTTTATTGAAGGTAAAAACCACCTGTACGCATTTGTGTTCAGAGAAAATCTTTCAGTTTCATTTTTCTCTCACAGAAATGTACTCCATAGAATTAGAATTGCTTCTTTTGTTTCTTGTTCTTTCAGAATTTAATTTGCATGTGAGGGGACATGTTAAGATGCTCTCTGTGATTTAGTGAGTTTATAAGAAGGTAATTTGATCTGAAACATAGTTTGTTTTTTTTTTTTAATTTCTAATACCGAGAGCTGTGTACCATTCTGAGAAGTGAGCCATAAGAAGAAGATGTTAGCTTGTCTTGTATTAGATAATAAAAAAGTTTCACAGGGGACAAGTTATATATTATGACACTGCGAATATAAGGCTCATTTGGATTTAATTCATTACTACATCATGTTGCACAGGAAAGCAATTTTTAAGCAATAGAATTGCACTTCATTGGAAAAGAACCAAGTTATAACACACAATCAGTTATTAGAGACAGAAACTGATTTCCCAAATCAGGCATACAAAATTTAATATATTTGCTTCAGTTATAATGAAAGAGAAGAGAACTCAATGCTATTTTTTCCAGATAAGAGTGGTACTTTGCAAAACTCAGAAAGTGTATTTTAATCTCAGGAATGGACTGAATTTTGATGCTATAAACATAGTAAGTACAGAAAAATGATTACATGTCTTGAGTAAATTATTTGAAATACTTTTTTTTCAAATGTCAGTATCAACTTTTCATCTTACCAACTTATTTCTAAAGATTGACCACGTAAATTATTTTACAATTGTTCAGGAATTTTTTTTTAACAATTCAGGCAAATTGTATTGGTTTACTCAAGCTTCCCAAACCTATATATGTCAGTCAGTCTTCTCCTGAGGGGAGAAAGGAAATACAGAATTTGTGTGTGAGGGAGGTTAATTTAAAAAGCTGGTTCACACAACTGGAAAGACTTGGCAAGACCAAAATTTGTAGGGTACGCTGATAGTTTGGAGACGTAGAGAAGTCACAGTTTAAGTCTAATGGCAGTCAACAAGTAGGATTCGCATTTCTTCAGAGGTCAGTTTTCCTATTTAACCCCTCAGTTGATTGGATGGGACTTACCCACATAGGAGGATAATTTATTTTATTCAAAGGTTACTGATTTTCAGGTTAATTTTATTTTTATAATACCTTAACAGAACCATCCTGAATAATACTTGAATAAACATCTGAGTTAGGTGACTTTGGCAAGTTGATACCAAAAAATTAAGCACACTAGTTGAAAATTAAAATAGTGTGTGCTTTTTGTGATAGAGTCCTGTGATGTGTGTGGTGGGGAGGGGGTGCAAGCTGGCATTTCCATCATCATCATTTTGTACATGAATTATCTAACCCCTTTTCATCAGATAGAAACATTCATTTGAAACTTTTAGTGAATCTAATAAAGTGCCCAGTTTGATTTAATCTTGCATAAATAATCAGTTTTTGAAGTATATTTTACCTTAAATATCTTCATTAAGCCACTCTTGTGAGATGATAGAATTAATATGTATAGCAAAAATTTTCAATTATCTTAATTTCTAAAGCATGAGCTAGGTTTTTAAATTGCATGTCTCAAAGGACTATGCCTGTCACGTGAATCTTTACTCCTTGACATTAAAAAGGAACATGTAGGAGAGAAGCCTATAATCAATTCCCAATGTTCTGACATTTAACTTATGCTTCACTCTAAATGTGATAATTACCAACTTTTTATAGCAACAATATGGAGAAGTCAAGTGAACCCACAGGAAATTGACATACCTGTTCCCCAAAGAGAAAGGTTTGTTATTTTCTTGTAGCACATTTTACTGATCTTGTTCCTTTCATGGAATGAATAAGCTCAAAAAGCGAATGGATGAAAAGGCATACCATAGTCAACACAGGAAAAAAATAAGAAAAAAATGTGACAAGCCCTAGTGTCGATCAATCATCAGTATAGTCAGTCAGTACACACAATGATGACATATTTGATAGAATTAATTCATTGACAATAAAATAGCACTGCAATCATGTCAAATATATTTCTCCAACTAAAAACACAGTAAAATAAAATTAACAGTTTTTAATTATGATCCTTACTAATCTAAGTTAGATCTGATGTTTTACATCATATAGATTTGGTGGAAAAGATTAGGAAAGGGAAAGTTACTTAACAGGAAATTAAGTAACCCACTGGTAGTATAAAATCAATTGGGTATGTATAGGTCATCATTAGACTATCTGCAAATTTTTAACTTTCATTTTTTGTCACAGAAAAGGAATTCTCAATTGATTAAACAAAAATGTCATTAAAAACTGGACAGTTGCCAACAGAGTGCCTGGAATATAGATCTTCAGAAATATTTACAAAAGAAAAAAGAAAATTCTCTGCCTTGGAAATCAACTTCTTAGGAATATTATAAAGATGCAGATAGAAATTGATTCAAAAAGCAGAGGTCTTTTTTCTATAGATAAAGAATTTTAATACAAAATATCAAGAGGATAAATGAAGAACTGGCAGTGTATATTCCTTTATTTTCAAAATACTATTAAAATAGAATTCACAAGATTGTACTTTCAGGGATCATTTGTATAGTAATTTATTAAAATAGAATTCACATGGAAGTGAATATTTATCAAGAGTATATATTTTTCTTTCTTTTTTTTTATACAAGGTATATTTGTATAATTTGGGCTGGTTTTGAACTTATATACAATACAAGCTGTCCTTATACTCACGGAGATCCTCCTGCCTCACCCTTCCAATTGCTGGGATTACAGGTGTAGACCACCATACCGGCTCTCAGGAGCATTTCTACTCTGGTTCATTCGGTTGTATAGTGAAAATGTCCTGAGAGCTGGGATGCTGTCATTCAGATACTCTGCTAACTCCTAATTTTTTCTTAACCACAAAGGAATGTGATCCAGACCAACAAAAAGCAAGAAATGAAATATTTAGACTTGCAAAGATAAAAAAAAAGAGAAATCTAGCTGGTAGGAGATTAAAAAGCACCAGAATGAGGCTGGCACCTGAGCCAAACCTCAAAGGAAGCACAGTATTTGAATTTGTCCACATAGAGAAGGGCAATGAAGTCAAAATCCTCTCTATCAACAATCTTCCTTCATTTCATTGGTGCATGCTCTGGTCAAATATCGAAGGATAGAGAAAGGCTTTCATCTCTGAGTTGGATCCAGTCATGAAGAGAAATAATAACATTCTATGCAGAGCACTGAGAAATTCTAAGTTAAACAGTTGCTTTATCTCAAGTTCAGAGCAATGAAATACTATGCATAATTAAATAAATCTTACTCTATGCATTTCTTTTGTGATTAAAGTTAAGACAATGTACATTTGTTATCTGAAGAGATCAATGATAGACTAGCTAATTGCTTCCTCTAGGAGTCATCACTCTATTACAGTTAAATTCATTCTGTTATCATTTGCATAAATTGAATAACATTACTTTTGTTATACATATACATGTTTTTTGCCAATTAAAATAGCAGTTGCTTTGTTACTTTTTAAATTTCTTGCAGCCTTCCTGCTTTTATTCCTTCTCAAGTTGAAATTTCAGGAGGAAAAAAGGGCAAAAGAGATGAGAGAAAACAAATAATAACATGGGAAGGAACAGATCATAGTTGCAAAGAATGGTCAAAGACAGCAGGAGAGTTGCTGATGGTGTCACTATGATCAGACAACAGTAACAGAAGGAAAAAAATCTATAAAACCCACGGGGGCATTTCTTAGAATGTAGTTTATACATCCAAAAATAGAAACATATTGTTGATTAACATCCGAAAATCTGATTCATATTAGTTTGGCCTATAAACAGTGATGAGGGCTTGGAAGCGTGGTGGCCTCACAAGGGAGTTTCAGATGATGTCCGACATGCTCAGGGTGATATGGCTGAATATATCTGATATATACATCTGAAGAAACATCTGCCTACGTACGAGAAGTAAAATGGAAAAAATAAACCAAAAAATTAAAAGAATGAGTAAATTTTTAAAATAACAATTTAAGCATAAAGGGCAATGATGATGAATATATTGTTGGAGGATTATTGATGTATGCACATACACGGATACAGTCACACCCGTGAACACTAGCATGGTTTTCAGATCGCTGCTAATTTTGACTATGTCAACACATGTCTCTAAAGCAGTTATCAAACTGATCAAAATCTGCCCCAAAGTTTCAAAATAGGTGAAGATATTGGAAAATGACTGTGTCATGGTGGGATTACAATCCTCTTGGGTTAACCCATGAAAATGTACATGCTGATAAGAAGAGGAGCCTGGTTGAAGTTGTGAGTGACTGGGAGTGTGACCTACAAGGCTTCTCCTTTTTTCCACTCAATCTATTTTCTTTAAGCTACATCAGTCAGATATATTGTTTCAGTGAAGGGAAAATGACTAGTAAAAGAGATAACTAAAACTCTGACTCATTTTTTTTACTTAGTCCAATTATATCTAGTAATTAGCTTACATGAACCTGTTAAATGGGCTTTATTTTTCGGTGATTCTTAAATTGGATATCCAATAAATATATTTATCAGTATTCTCTATGAATAAATACTTTGTTCGAATATATGTTCTCAGCTATGACGTAATAAAAGAAATCACACATGCAATTGAACAAGCACGACCCAGGGAAAAAAATTATAAAGTACCTGAACCTTTTCTTGCTATTTACATTTACTAATTGAGGCTATTCCTTCCTCACCTTCCATTCTTGTCATTGTTAGGTGACTTAAATTACTCTAATGAGAAATTAAAATGCTCCATCATTTAATAGTAAGAACTTTAAACTGTTCTCTACTTTTTGGCCATCTCTGAATTGAGCGCGTTGGAGTCAAAATAGGCGAGCACTCAGCTTCTTCTTTACTTAGTGATTCTCTGTTCCTCCTTCGGAGCTTCTGAGGCCCCAGGGTTGAAACAGAGCAGGTAAGAGTAGGTAAAGGGGAAGCCCAAAATTATGTTTTTTTGAAGTTTTTAATTTTTGAGGAGATGCTGAGAACCGAATCAGGGCCTTGTATATGCTGAGTGCGTGCTCCACCAGTGTTCTACAGTTCCACCCCAAGTTTCTTTTGTTACATGATGGATAATCTCTTGAGCTTATTTTGTATCTTATTAGGGGTTTTCAGCTGAATTTTCCCTTGTTCAGGTTTGTGAGTTCATTAGAGAATCCTCTCTCCCACCAGTGGGATTTTTCACCTTTGTTTGACAGGAAAATTTATTCTCCTGGACACCTGAACATCTAACTATATATCGAGGTTCTCTGTTTATCACGCTTGTTTAGTCTTATTTTTCACTTTTAACAGCAACTAAGTAGTCCCTCGCTTATCTTTAGATTTCTCAGGTCAGAATTTAACATTCTACATAAGTGTTCTTCCAAGTAGTTTTCTTAAAGTCTTTTTCCATTAAATTTGAGGTGTCTTGAAAAGAGATTACAATTTACAACATATCAACAATTTACTCCAAAAGTTTTTCTTCTTTCACTTTTCACTATGATTTAGCTTCTCCAAGCCCGCACTGGCTTGGCTATATTCAAGTGGTCATCTCTAGATCTAAGATATCTTCCCAAGTTCTGTACACTGATTTTAGTAATGCAGTATGAATAATACCGATGCCATAAATGGGAGTGAAGCTTCAACTGTGATACTTCAATTTTCTTTTCTTCATTTGTGTTTTTTGATTTTAAAAGTGAACCAACAAAATAATAAAAATGATTATTTGATTGCAGATAACAATATTGACTGAAGATACTTTATTATCTGCCTTGGATTTAAATTTTCTCTTATTTAAAATCATAAAATAGGATAACCTCTAATTATATTTGTATACATTATCTTTTAATATGAATAAATATTATGTTCATAATATTTTGAATATAATCACAATATGAAACAATCTAAATAGTAACTGAGGTGATTTTAAAAATAAAAATTATAATTGATAAGCAGATATAGTTCTCATTTATTTATACTCTATTTTCCTCCCTTTAAATACACTTATTCAGTGTGTGATGAGACATGGAATCTAACAATACGCAAAGGAAAGTAGGTCCATTTCCCTATGAATTTGCAGAATGATTATCTTTTGTTAGGTAGAACTACTAAACATTTTATAAGACCTCATATCTTTAAAGTATTAACAGGAATGGAGAACCAACAGAGACGAGGAAAAAAACACTTGATATTCAAAATAGTGAGTCAGTAAGAGCTTCAAATTTGTCAGAAAATGATAGTAAGTTGAAATAGGAATCCATAATATGCACAGTTACATCTACAAATACTTTGTAAGCACAGAAACTTACAATATGGAATGTGGTTAGCAAGGCTAAAGAGTGAAAAACCTGTCTTTGAGTGAGATGTTAATCAGAGAAAGTTTCCGTAAGCATATCTGAACCAACAATATTTTTGTTTAAAGAAAAAAGGCTGTTGTCTCAATTAAAAAAAAAAAAAAAAACCTATGGCTATTGGCTGAAGTAGAATCAGGAATCTGGTAAGCCATGAAATATTACCTAAAGGTTTAATTTATGGTGGTTATATATTTCTAAATAGCTTTAAAATATACCTCATTTTGTAGATTGTGCAATTTAGCATGAGAATAAAAGCTTTAAAGGAACTCTCCTGCACTGCTGGTGGGAGTGTAGACTGGTACAGCCTTTGTGGAGATCTGTCTGGAGATTTCTCAAAAAGTTGGGACTGGAAATCCCATTTATTCCAGCTATTCCACTTCTAGGCATATTCCCAGAAGAACTGAAAGCATCATACCACAGTGATATATGTGCACCTATGTTTATAGCAGCACAATTTGTAATCGCCAGATCTTGGAAACAACCCAAGTGCCCATCAACTGAGGAATGGATAAAAAAGTTGTGGTATTTCTATACAATGGAGTATTATTCAGCTATAAAGAAGGATCACATTGAGATATTTATCAATAAATGGGCACAGCTTGAGACCATACTCATAAGTGAAATAAATCAATCTCGCATGTGTGAATACCGAATAGTTTCCCTAATGTAAGTAATGATTCAAATATATAAAAATATGTGGTAATCATGATTCCCCATTAGGTGGCCTTGAAGCCTTATAAAGTTTTCACTCATTAATTAGAAAGGCTTTACTCTGGGCTTCTTGATATGAAAATATTTGAAGCTAGAATATATGAAGTTTTACCCAAATATTTCAAGGAAAAAGACACTATGGTAACTACTATTAAGTCAGGTTATAAGGTGGTGAAGTACTAGGTTATTGAAACAGTCATGCTGTGACCTCTATTGTTATATTGTTATGTCCTGTTTTATCTCAATCTCCCCCTTATTGTTTCAAAAAAAAATTATTTAGTCATTTCTTATGTTTGTCTTAATTAAAGAAAAAATTCAAAAAAATTAGGATATATAAATAGTAACTCTTTTCGATTTCCTATTAACTTGTTTTGAAGTCCTGTAGTACTCCCACGATCTTGTTTTGACTGATTAGACTCTGTTCCATTCTATATGATAGTATCAAGTTTGAAGACATAGGCAACTACTTTGAAGACAATAAGATTCACTAAGATACCCATTCTGGTTTGGCTATTGTCTTCTTTGGAAGTCCTGTAATGTTTACAACGCCTAAGTTTTATTGGTCTTGTTCTCTACTGTTTTGTCCAACTTTATAATATCTAATAAGATAGACAATTCTTTTTAAGGAAACAAGGGACAACGTTGATAACCATTGTTGATAAACTTGTACTCTGTTCTACACCATGTGCTACGTCTATCCTTGGTATTGACTGACAGCTTTGTTTTGCCATATTTGACTGTATTCTTCCCCCCCCCAAAGAAAGTAATAAGCACTAAGGAGTAATAAAATCCAAGATGTGTAAATTTTGTTGTAAAAAAGAGAGGGAAAAAAAAAAAAGAAAAGGAGCTCTAACGGATATAACAGCAAGTGTGTTTGGGGGTGTTAAATAGCTGACTTTATCAATGTTTTTGGAACATTGAACACAGCTGTTTGCAGTCTCCCTGTTTGAATGTCCACCTTGTGTTCTTTGATACTGTGATTTGAGGAACTATTTTCAAGAAAATAGTGTGTAATCTACTAGCAGGTAATTTCTTACTGTTATGGTGTTTTGTTTTGTTTTGTTTTGTTTTGTTTTGTTTTGTAGTTCTGTATTGCGTGTACCCTTACGCCGCTTTGGTTTGTTTTGTGTTTTTCTCTTTTTCCTCTTAAATTAAAAAAAAAAAAAAAAAAAAAAAAAAAGAGAATAAAAGCTTTACTGTCCTGTAGCTTCCATTCTAAAGAGAATAATACTATTAATCATACACTTTAAAATTTAAAATCAGTTGCCTGTTTATAAAGAGAACACAGATGCATTTTAAAATGTTTACAATGGTAAAAAAAAAAAAAACAAGGTGAAACAAGAAAATGAAAAATACAAAAAAAATTATGTAGTTTAGGAACTAAACAAAACGCGTTAAGAAGCACTTCATTATGATTACTTTTTTCATTGCTGAGCCAAAATATCTGACACTGAAAGATAAAGGAGGAAAGGGATATTTAGCTCAGAGTGTGGAGAGATGTCATTCCATAATCCGCTAGCTCCGAGGCAGGGCGGGACGAGGCAGAAGGGCATCACAGAAGAGAAACAGTTCATAGAGGGAAGCAAAGAAACAGCAAAGTAGTAAGTGATAAGAAGACCACAGCAGCTCTCTCTGTGAGGATGCAATCAGTGTGCTCTTAGGATGAGCAGTACTCTCTTCCAGGGCGAGGCACCCTTACTCCTATCCAGAACTATTCCAAACCAGTGCATGCAATAATTTAGTAACCACACACCTTTGATTCCAGCATCACACACTTTAACCTCTTGAAAGCTCAACCTATGATCACGTGAGGTTTTCAGCAAACAGCAGACAAAAGCCATACACTCTCAACTAATGAAAAATTTAATTCCAAACTTACTCCACGCCAGGGTAAAGAGGGCAGATGTCCTTAAATTAAAAGCTAGTAAATGCCTTAGGAAAAAATGTAATTATTCTTAATATTAAATATAAATTAATCCCATAGATCTATTTTCAGGAGACACTTTTGTAATAGAGAATAATGTCCACAATAGACATGACAGACATAGTTAGCATATTTATCTAGGGACACAGAATAGATGGATGTTAAACTATTATAATAAACACAATTTTATAAAGGCCTTGTATTTAATTTATCTGTTCCTTTTTGTTAAATGATATCCCTGAACCAGCAAGATTTACTGTATTTATGAAAGTCTCTTTGCCCTTTTCCAATATCAGCATGTTCTCCGGGAAGCTAACTCCTTTAGATGAGATTCTGAGTCAGTCTTTTACTCTGGTTAGCCAACAGGCCAACTACTAGAGTGCTGAAAATCAGGAGGAAGGGAGAAGATGTGGTACTTCTCATCCTCTCTGTCCCCAGTGGTGCCTTCAGCTGCGCCTACATCCTTCTTTCCACTTGTGTATGAGGAAAGTTCCAGCTTTCATCAAGCCTCCAGCCTAAGTTTAGTAATGGCTTTATTTTTGGACTTCCTTTACATCCCTAGAGTATCTTCTCATTTTTTTATCACAGAGGGAATTATATCTGTATTTTTAACATCCTACACTTGAAATATACATGAAGTTTTCTCTTGCATTGGTTGGAATTTGATTGACACAATCACTCATTATAAGACAATGGTGTATCGTTTAGCTCAATTTAGTATAAATAATTTTATATTGTAAAATATTTAATGTCATTATCTACATATTACTTGTGCAAGAATGCTTAAACTGTGAATAGTAAACATAAGTGTGAGAAAATACATTTCCATTAGTCACTCATGCATGATCTGTAAGTAGAGAATTAGAATTCATCAATCTCAGAACACCTGATACTTCAGTATGCATTAAACAATATGTGCTCAATAGATTTGCTGTCATGAAAAGATTCATAGAAATGTGCACATGTCAACATCAAGAAATAAATGTAACCCAGAAAGAATATCCTAGGGAATTGGTATTTCTCTACTCCCTCAACCTACAAATCACAGTTATGAGTTACCAGGAATTGTCTTTTCTCTGAAAATATGAAAGTTATATGTGGAAATAATATCTATTCTTTATCTTCCATTTCTTCATTTCACCAAATGTTAACTATTATTTAAAGTTCAAATATACGTTAATAATGTAATAAACAATTTCAAGTTATCCACAAATTACGTGACTTCAATAATTTTTTCCCCAAATCTCAGGCTTACAGCCTGAATAAAAGTTTTTTTTATCACTTATATTTAAATATCCTCATTCTGTCAAGGAGATCATATGTAAAGTCACCTTAAACAGACAGAAGAGACTTCAGAAGTATCTGATGCATAGAATCTGACATGTTTAAATACATAGTGCTAACTGAGGGGCTCAAGGATGCAGGAGACCAAATACTACCAATGTACACACCAGGAACTGAGAACAGTTACGTGAGCCTTTATGGGCTTATTTTTAGGCTTATTTTATTCTTATATATAAACATTTTCAGTCACATGGCTAATGCCCTAGTTGTTATTATCTGTATGACTGACAATCTCTGCAACTAAACTTGGCCTAACTTTTCCTAAGATAAAATGCATTGGTTGGAGTCCTCTGTACCCACTGTAGTCACAATTCTTATTATCACATCAAAAAACAAACAAAAACAAAATAAAATCACATCATAAATCTGTATAGCAGTAGCATAAATCTGAAAGAATATACTTACTCTTTGAAGTTTCTTAATGTGCTGGAAAATTATATGTCTCACTCTTGAAAGCTGACTTAAACAATGTTAAAATCATTAGCTCAATATCCCCGTAAGACAATTTTTGCCAGGAAATATATCCCACCAGCATTTATGTTCTCGACTCCTACCTGAAAGTCTTCTTAATATCTTCTGCTTCTATTGTCTTGAGAATCTCTTGGTATAAGTGAGGATCAACTGTTGGTGGAGATGTGGCATCTAAAGGGCAATTTGAATGTGCATAATAACCTATCAAAATTCCAAGAATAAATAAAATGGTGGCTGTGCAAAACATTTTTAAAAGGCGACAAATGTTGCCGCGGTTGCTCTTTGGTGCAGATCTTGTATAATGGGAAACATAGTCAGATTCTTCTTGTAGTCGCTGGAATCTTCCTTTAGGTGAAGTTGATGGCTGAATGGAATCCAGATTTAGGTCCACAGACTCTGGGTGGCCCAGGTTTTGATTCTCAGAACTATCAATTTGGAACTGGTCAAAACCAGGTTCCTCTAGTTCCTTCTCCATATCCCACTCTAAATCAAGGGCAGTGGCTTGAAGGTCATCATTGTCTAAATATTGCGAGTGTCCTGATGCTCTTTGATCTGCATTGATCTTCTGATAAGCCATCTTTTTACCTGTGAAAATAAGAAATATAATTTCTTGTGAAAACAATGAATATACCAAGAAAGCCATACCTTTAGTGATTATGAACAAGGGAAATACATTCTCCCTACAGAAGATCATATTTAAGATAATTTAAGCAGGTTTTTCTGCCTTTATTGCTGTAGAAAAAGAAGATTAAAAATAAAAATGTTACTTCATGGCAACAGGATAAAACATTGAAGAAATTATTCACATACAAAATGAACTTTTGAAATTCAGATTAATAAAATCACAAATGTACAACTGCATTAGAAGAAAATGAAATCAAAACTAATCTTACATATTTCAATACAATTTTTTAAAATCTAAGGCAAAAGCAATAAGTGGTGACTCTGGACGGCAGCAGGTTTTCGGCTGCCCCCTCCCAAACTTCTGGAACTAGTACTGCTGTGGATCTTTGGCTACTCCACCCCCTTCCAAAACCTTTCACTCCATTAGATTAACCTGGCTGGGCTGATAAGAGACTCAGAAACCCCTCATCCAAACAGAGGATCTCAGCAGGGTTCCATCAGTGTGGTGGATTTGTCCCAAATATAGAGGACTTGAGTGGATAAACATGAGCAGTGGCAAAGCCTCCTCCAGCAGTGGCAAGCCTGGCGAGAGTGTGGGTGAGTCCTTCCTCCATATAGACAAATTAGGTGGGTTGAGGAGAAAGCCAATAAGGCCTCCCCCAACCTGGAGGAAATTAAAAGAGCTTATAAAACATCCAGTGACACAGTAGGGTCCCAGATGAGGCAAACACTATAGCCAGGTATATCTGGTGGCCTGGAATAACCTGAAGACATACTAACAGCAGGAACTAAGGGTTGAGTTACATCAATACTCCTAGTTCTATCAGCCTAGGAAACATGTCGGACTGGCCCAAAAGGCCCTGCAGAAGCAATTCAAGTGACTGGCCCTCTTGTTCATTGTGGTACCCAGCAATAGGACAAATATCAACCACACAGTAGGACCCTAAGATACACAATACCAACAGTTGGGTTAGTGGAACTGAAAGACCAATATTAACACAAAAGGTGAAAATGGCAAAATGAAAAAGTAAAATGCAATCTCAACTTCTAGTCCATCAGAAACAAGTACAGAAGGCATCAAAATAGAGGACATTGGAAGTCATACACCTGAAATTTCTAAAAAGATAGCGAGTGAAGTAAGGAAACAAATTCATGAGGCTATACAGGAAATCAGATAAAGACAGAAATAACAACTTTAATAAAGGAGTTGCTTAGCGTGGCTAGAGAAGATACAGATAAAAAAAGTACAGGAGCATGAGAAAATGATAGAAACCTTGAATGAACAATATAGAATAGAAGTAGAATGCATGAAACAAATTCAAAGAGATACCCAAGGAATAAAATATTCTACTGAAAGCTGGCGAAACCATTTAAATGAAGCTGAGGACAGAATTTTGGACCTTGAAGACAGGATTGCAGCTAGCAATCACAAAAGGATAGAATATTTAATAATAACAAGGCAGCATGAAATGACAATTTAAAGCTTCAAGATGATGCAGAGAGAAATAGTATAAGATTAATAGACATCAACAAAAATGAGTCAATGCAAATGACATTGGTAAACTATTCACAGAAGAAAATTTCCCAAACATGGGGAAAGAATCTGATATATAGGTAAGTGAGGTACATAGAACACCAAATAGTCATAACTAAAATAAATGTATACCCAGACATGTAATAATTAATATACCAGACATTCACCATAAAAACAGAATAGTAAAAGCTGTT
This sequence comes from Cavia porcellus, assembly GCF_034190915.1. Taxonomy (NCBI): domain Eukaryota; kingdom Metazoa; phylum Chordata; class Mammalia; order Rodentia; family Caviidae; genus Cavia; species Cavia porcellus. The sequence continues at coordinate 7,752,842 of NW_026947500.1, read as the reverse complement.
ACAGAAAAGACACAACTCACCTATCAAGGAAAGCCCATTAAAATCATGGCAGAGTTTTCAGCACAAACCCTCAAGTTAAGAGGAGCTTTGAGTGAAATATTTCAGGCCCTGAAAGAAAACAACTTTCAACCCAGATTGATGTACCTTGCAATATTTTCTGTGAAACTTAATGGAGAAATACAATATTTCCATAACAAAGAACAATGGAAGAAATTCATGTCCACCAAACCAACCCAGAAAGAGTACTAAAGGACACACTAGACAGAGATAAAAAATAATTACGATTTCCAGAACCATAACAGAAAGACACCACCAGACTGGGCAAGCAATTAATCAATGGGGAAAAGCAAAAAACCAACAGCAGGAAAATAACATGAAAAAGTTGAGCTAGTATATATCACTTATATCTCTCAATGTAACTAGCCTCAATTTGCCTATTAAAAGAAACAGATTGACAGAATGGATCAAAAACATAATCCAGCAATATACAAACAACACAGCTGACTCAAAAAGAAACATCGATAAAGTCCAACACATGTGCATGATAAAAACCCTTCAGAAATTTGGAATACACGGTATCTACCTCAATCTTGTGGAGGCTATCTATGAAAAATCAACAGCCAGCATTATACTGAATGGACAAAACCTGAAAGCTTTCACTTTAAAATCAGGAACAAGACAATGATGTCCACTATCACCACTCCTATTCAATATAGTTCTGAAAACACTAGCCAGGCAAATCAGACAAGAGAGAGAAACAAAAGAAATAACGATAGGAAAGAAAAAAGTTAAATTATGACTATTTGAATATGACATGATACTCTACATAGAAGATTCCAAAAATTCCATCAAAAGACTACTAGATTTCATACATAGCAGTGTAGCTGGATACAAAGTCAACACTCAAAAATCAATAGCATTCCTCTACACAAACAAAACACTCTATGAGAGAGAAATTATGGAAATAACAACTTTCACAATAGCATCCAGAAAAATGAAATACTTAGAAATCAACCTAACCAAGAATGTAAAAGACCTATATGCTGAAAATTGTATTACTCATAAAAATGAGATAGAAGAGGATATTAGAAAATCGAAAGATATCCCTTTCTCTTGGTTAGGAAGAACCAACATTGGGAAAATGGCCATACTCCCAAAACTATTATACAGATTTAATGCAATCCTAAGCAATATACCACTGACATGCCATACAGATCTAGAGAAAACATCCCTAAAATTCATTTAAAATTAGAGGGAAACCTATAATAGCAAAGGCAATTCTGGCAATAAAGGCAAGGCAGGAGGCATCTCAATTCTTGACTTGAAATTATACTATAAAGATACAGTGATAAAATCAGTATGGTATTGGCAAAGAAATAAACTTGAGGATTAATGGAACAGATTAGAAGATGCAAACACAACTACCAAGACACTCCGCCCCCTTATCTCTGACAAAGGGGCTAAACATGTTCACTGCAAGGACAGCCTCTTTAATAAGTGGTGATGGAAAAATTGGTTTTCCACATGCCAAAGACTGAAACCAGACCCACGTCTATCACCAGGCACTAAACTAAAGTCAAAATGGGTCAAAGATCTAAACATTAAAACAGAAACACTAAATCTACTGGAAGACAAGTTAGGTAGAAATCTTGGAAACATAGGGGTAGGCAAAGAGTTCATGAATAAAACACAAATCACACAGGAATTACTTCAAAGTAATTACTTCAAAGTAATTCAAAGAATCAACAACTTAGATCTAATCTTGTTAAAAACTTTTTGAACTTCAAAAGAAATCACCAACAAAGTGAAAAGAAAACTCACAGAATGGGAAAAAAAAGATTTTCACCAGCAATCCCTCAAAGGACCTATATCCAGAACATACAAAGAACTGAAAAACATCAAGCCCCCCAAATTCAAAGACCCTCTCCAAAAATGGGCATCTGAGATGAACTTGCATTTCTCAGATAAAGATATACAAATGGCAAATAAATACATGAAGAAAAGTTCACCACCACTGGTCATGCAAGAAATACAAATTGAAACAGCATTGAGATTTCATTTTACTGTAGAAAGCATGGCTGCCATCAAGGAATTAATTGATAACAAATGTTGGAGGGGCTGTGGGGAAAAAGGAACACTTCACTGTTGGTGGGAGTGTAGACTCGTGTAGCCACTGTAGAAATCAGTGTGGAGATTCCTCAAAAATCTAGGATTGGAAATTCCATTCAGTCCAGCTATTCCCCTCTTGGGTATTTCCCTAGAAAAATTGAAAAGGTCATGTCACAGTGATATATGTGCATCTTGTTATACTAAGATGCTGAAAAATTAAAATAATTGATTAAAAGATAATTAGCAAAAATAGTTACTTAAAAGGATAGTTATTAGCAATATTGTCATTCTATACTGAGCTCGTTACCCTAGTAACCAAACACCAACCACATAGTTATAAATTAACTGACCAGGTCGTTCTGCTGTTCTGTAATGCATCATCCCCCCTACCTTAGTGACCTGTGTGCAATGTCAACTTTTGTTCCCCTTGTAAGAGACAAATGATGCTATGTCAACCATTGTTCCCTTTATGAGAGACAAATGTTCCTGGAATTGGCAGACCAAGGGCTATGAATTGGCTAACCACCCACTGTGAAATGCCTCTTACCTCAAGCAAAGGGGAACAAAGGCCCACCTTATTTCTGTTTCTCATCACTATGTACTTAATGATCAATGAGCTAATCATAAATGAACTATAAAAATCAGTCAAAACTCTAACTCAGTTGCACAGCTTTGCAAATTCCATCTGCACTGTGTCACTGGGCCAGCTAAAATAAAAGCGCTTCTTTTAAAAAGACGTCTTGCCCCGTTTGTCATCTTGAGGTCTTGTCCCGTTTTTCATCTCAGGGGCTCTGTGGGGATTACAACGCATCTATATATAGCATCTCAATTTCTAAATCTTGGAAACTACAAAAATGCCCATCAACTACAGAATGGATGAAAAAGGTGTGGTATTTTTATACAATGTAATATTACTCAGCTATAAAAAGGACGATCTTGAGGCTTTTATAGGTAAATGAGGCAACTTGAGACTATCCTCACAACTGAGATAAATCAGACTCATTTAGAACCAACTAACAGAAAATGAACAATGGTTTCTATATTATCTCCTTGTCTATAAAAATTTTTGTTTATACTATCATATCTGTTAGTTGGTTCTAAATAACCTGTAATACTTTCTCTTTCTCTTGAATGGTTTTACACTGTCTTATTATGTTTGATGCTATAGTATATGAAGGTATAATTAAATATTTCAAGGAGAGATACTATGGTAACTACTGTTATGTCGGGTTATCTTGTGGTGAAATACTATGTTGCTTAAATTGTTCTGTTCTGACCTGTGTTGTTATGTCCTCTTTTATCTTAATCTCCTTTAAAAAAAAAAAAAATTAAGCCGGGCACGGTGGCTCACACCTGTAATCCCAGCACTCGGGAGGCGGAGGCAGGAGGATCACTGCGAGTTCGAGACCAGCCTGGGCTACAAAGTGAGCTCAAGGCCAGCCTGAATTGCATAGTGAGACCCAGTCTCAAAAAAGACAAAAAAAATTTTTAAAACCCCCAAAATTAGTGAAATAATTGAAAAAGAACTTTTCAAATTACCTTAAGGAGTAAAGTTGATGTCTCAAATCCCAATACACGTTATGTGTCTTTGATCTGAAAATTAAAAATCAAAAATGCCCCCCCCAAATCAGACGCATTTGTAAATATCATATTCTCTCTAGTGTAAAAAATAAATAATAATAAAAAACTGAAAGAGTAATAAGATCTAAAATGTATAATGGATATCGTAGTAATGAAAGGGAAAGAAAGTACTCAAAAGGGAAGAACAACTTGTAACTATACATATATAACTGTACGTATGCTTAAGAGTGCAAGATGGATAACCACACTACTAAGTTTCTGTTAGTACACTGAACATAATAGTTTGTGCTGTCATTGTTGGATTGTCAGCTCATTTCTTATGCTTTGATTTTGTAACTTGAATAACTCCTTCTAAGATAACAGTATGTAATATGTCAACTAGTGATGATTTCTTAATGCTGTAATTTTTTAAAAATTCTGTATCATTTCTACCCTTTTTCCTGTTTTGCTTTTTTTAATTTAAAAAAAAAAAAAAACAAAGTGGTGACTTGCTAAGTCAAGAGGAAAAAGTAAAAAATTTGGAGACGATTATATTACCAGAACTACTTTTCAAAAATACAAATCCAAGATAAGAACAGGATGATAAACTAAATAAACATCCAAACCACAGAAGTACAACAAGATTTATAAGATACATTTTATTGTTACAAACTGCTAATAAAAGTGGAAAGTTTAAGGATATCAGAGAGTACTGAGGCATTCCAAAGAATTCATGTCATGAATTGGCCTGGCTCACTGAACTTTAAGTGAAAGTTCTGCATGGCATCAACCCAAAAAGGAAATCCTTTTATCAGCCTAAGAGACGGTGGCTACATCACTGTATAACAGAAGTGGCAGATGGAGGTTTTTCTCCCCTACAAAGTTTTGGACCACAGTTTCTCGTATCCTACAGAGTAGTATTAGGGTAACTGGGTTAATTAACTTCATGTGTTCTTAAGCCTGTTTTCAGTAACTCACTGGTGTATTATGGTTGCAAGTGGAGAATATTTAGATTTAGATTTTCTGTGTATCGGCTTAGTCATCCCAGTTAGATGCGAAGGTCTCTTACAGTGTTTTGTAGTATTACTGTATATCCCACAGTAGTGGGTAAGGAACAGAGCCCAACTGATAATTGATTAGCTAATTGTTTGGGGCTACTGATTAATAAATGAGCTCTAATGAAAAAAAGGTAATATGAATTTATGATAATAAGTGTTTTTACTCACAAAATTATGGTTTTCTCTGCCATCAATTCTGGCTAACAGAAGCCCATAAAATGCGAGATTCTAAATTTCTTAGTTCAAATATAAGTAAATGTTAAATTTGCAAAAGAATATAATTTTGACTATCATATTCATGCTACCTTATGATCCAGGGTCAGTTCTTACTCAGTGCTGACTCAGTAAAGGTGAGTATCCCTGCATGTCAGGCACTGGGAGAGGAAATAAACACAAAGATAAATGAGTTCCTCAAGTACAGAATGACCCAATCAGAGAGGAGAACACAGCAACAAGGAAATTCAATGAAGTGTGAAAAACTCCAGCATAATTTACACACGATTGATTCTAGAAGACAATGTGACATAAGATTGTTCAAGAGCGTGCCCGAGTTCCTTTGGGCAGTAGCAGAAGACTGTGAGAGAAGGGTAGCGAGGTAAGAAAAACAAGAATGGCCTACTTGGAAAATACAGAGTGGTATGCTATGGTTAAGGATGAAACATGAAGTCCCAGATGCTCGGGAAAACACAGGAAGAGGTGCAAGATTAACTTCTCTGCAACGGAGGACCTTCATTTGGGAAGTGGATGTAGAAATAATATAAATGTTATAGCCCTCTTAGGATCATCATTAGGATTAGCTGAGGCAGTGAACCTAGGCATTCACTGAATGTTCAATAGGTTGTATGAGTTGCGGAAAATATATCTGGTTTAAAAGAAGAAAAAAATGATTATTGGGAGAGATAAAAGAAATTAAATAATGAGAATAAAATATGTAATTGTGTAAGACATTGTAGAGAAGGCTACAAACCCACATCTATCCTCTAATCCTTTGGTTCCTTCATTTTGCATTTATTTATATATGAACACTAAATATAATATAGTAACTGTTATTGTGCAGTGGTTATTTGGCATGGACTAGAAAAAGGATGTTTTGTTTCAAGGATGTTTTGCATGTTTTTTTTTTTTTCCTTTTCCTTATTCTTTCTTTTTCATACTCTTTTCTTTTTATTTGGACTTGTTTCCAAAGTGATTCAAGAAAATGCAACATTCAAATTCTGGTTTCTATCACTTTTGGAGAACAGAAATGAAGCAGTGCATACAGTAAATGATAATTATTCAGATAAAGTAAGTGATGGCTAATGAACTAATAAAATTACCAAATCACACATGAATTTAACAGAAACCACTAGATAATATTAAAATATGAAGATAATAGAACAGAGGATCTCTAAATCCATGACCAAAATCGTTTATGGTGTTATATTATACAAGGGAAAATCTTGGCTCAAAATTGAATAACCCAATTAGAACTGATAAAAGTGATGGCTGTGTGTCTACTCTATAATGTGACTTCCAGCTTTATAAATAGGACAAATTAAGTAGTAAACTAAGGTGAAATACCTTACTAAGCGATTATTCCAATATGCATTATAAACTTAAGTTTCTTAGAACTAAACAATTTTTCCCTTTGATTAAACATCAATAAATTACCATGATCCTGGCATGATATAATATTTCCATCTTGAAATGTTCAACGTATGCATTATTAATTTACTCCAGACATTGTCTCAATACAATTATATATATTTTTCCCATTTTGATTAATCAGTCTCTTTGTCCCTTTTTTTTTTAACTGAATTGTAAAGCATGATTTCTTCTCAAGAAAGACTTCAGATATTGGATCTACTACAGGAATGTGAGGTTTCTAATTCTGACCTCTAGTACAAACATTCAATGTCATTGCTCTACAAATCACCTGAAAATCAACTGCAATGATGAGGCAAAGTTTTCATTTCTAACCTGACAATAAGCATTCCATCACATGAAAGTCAGCAATTTAACGCTTTTCAAATATCAGACAGAATCATCAATTAGAATGTAATGCAGATACAGATATTAACTCCTCACTATGATGGATATCAGGCTGACATAGTTACCACCACTTTTGAATTCATTATACATTAATAAATTTTCAGAAAATTCTGTCTTCTGGGAGACTACTATCTGGGCCAAAGGCAAATAAAGTCACTTTAAACAACAAAACTCAAAGAATTTGAGGAACATTACTGAGTAAATGAGTGTATGATAAAATATATAATGAAAGTTTTTAATCTTTTACCTGGAAAATTGAATTATGCCTTTACCTTATACATATTAAATACATGTATTCATAAAATATATTTTATAGATACAGATGTAACTACAGATCTAAATATAAAGGCATATATTAAAATTTAGTAGTCTATTTCTGTAAAAATTTTCCCTTATTGAAAATATTATTGACTTCTTGCAAAAGTCTAACATACAAATATAATTGTTCTAAGGACTAGGGATATAGCTGAGGGGCGGAGAGCCTTCCTGCCAAGTGCATAATTCTAAGTTTGACTCCCCATACCAAAGAAAAAATATAGATAGATAGATAGATACGGCAAGTGAGCCTAACAGTTTTAATTCATTTAAAACAAATATGCAAATGAACTAACAAAACCAAAATAAGGTGTAAACTACCAAAAAATAAAACTTGTATAGTAGACCCAATTTTGAGAGAAGCTAAATTTTTTTCGTATGTTTCAAAAAGAATGTATCTGTCTTTAAAATACTGATGCCGTATGTGACACAAATAGAGGACATAAGACATTTCTTTTTATTAGAATTTTCAAATTCTCAAATCAATTGAAAATATAAAGGAAAAATCTTAGTTATGACACATTTAGTTGTATATCCCTTATAAATTCATATTTCCATATCACCAACACATAATATTCTCTTAATTTAAATTGTCATGTAATTTTAAGGTTACTCCATGTGAGTAATCAAAAATACATATAGCAGATTTTAGAATAAACCACACATAACTTTCTCTTAAAATGATGAACTTTGATAAAGGTAAGATCATAGAAATTTGAGCCACATTTTTATAATGAAACAATATATAATATTCTTACTTCTATGTTGTGAGACTTGGTCTTTTGATAAACCCAAATTTTATAAAAAATATATATTTCCCACATTTTCAAATGATCTCATTAAATTATGTTAGTCTCTCCCACCAAGGGACGCAGTGTTGGCTAAACTGTTTTGAAAATCCAATGTATTAAGATGTTTACTTTTTATATGTATTTGTACCTCTATAAGTAAAAAAAAAAAAAAAGGAGGTACAAGTTAAGCTAAAAAGTATTTTTTAAGCTACAATAGCCTTAGATCAATAAAAATGAATTCACATCTATATGGAATATATATTACTAGATAAAAAATAATGTGATGCTTTTGAATGCTCTTTCACACATCCACACTGGTTGAAGCGAAACAAATTACATGAATACAAGGAAAATATATTAATAGACTAGAATTTTAATATGTATGTAAATACAATATCTTGCTGTTATAGATCTCATGTAATGCAGGGGATAGCAAATATTTTAGATAATATATACATGTTAAAATCTTTGCTTAATAAATTATATATGCTAATGCCAGTTAGGAATGTTACTGTAGAACTATTTCTTTTCTGCTCAGTGTTATGGTTTAGATCTAAAATACACTGCCATGTGTCTCATGTGTTCAGAGGTTAGCCTTTTGGAAGGTTAGAGGAACTTGGGGCATTAAGCTCATCAGTGGGCTGACCCATTAATGTGTTTACTGAAGAATATGCTACTGAGCGGTGCAGCCTAGTCAGAAGAGCTGGATCACTGAAAGCCTGGCCATGGAGGTTGTATTCTTGTCCCTGGCTTCTCCTTTCTCTCTCTCTGCTTCCTGGCTGCTACAGGTTGAGCGTTTCTCTGTCATACCCTCTCACCATGCCATTTCTGTCTCAGAAACAGATAACTAACTATACATTGAAGTCTCTGAAGGCATAATAAACCTTTCCTTCTTTAAATGGCATGTGTCAACGTTTTTATCCCAGTGATTGGAAATTGGCTAATAAACTCTTGTAGTCAGATTTAGAGAATTTATTAAATGAATGCTCTCACTTTAGAAATCTACCAACTACTACCAGACTATATAATGGGACTACCTGGTTCAAATCCTAGCTCTGCTATGCAATTAAAGCCAAATACATAATATCTTTGTGCTTAAATTCCACACTCTGAAAATACAAATAACAGTAGAAACAGACTTGCAGAGTTATGATGAAATATAACATGAGACTAATTTATTGAAATTGCCCCAGTACCTAACACATTATAGATGGTCTACTATATGTTAGAGATTCCATAGAATATAAATATTTGGAGTTCATGACTTTGAATATGTCTTTAATGATGTTAAAATATGACCAAAGACCTCAAATTTTAGTAACAAGGATTTGGAAATAATAAGAAATGACGCTATGTATGCAAGTGCTGTTGAGAAAGGCAAGCATCCTGTTAATCATTAAGTAGGGTTCAGACAGATAAGAGAGATATTTAGCTAATGTTTAATATAAAAGTCATTATGTTTGGTTCAAACCACCATTCCATATCTTGTTATTACAGATTAGAGTTCATTTTTAGTCTATTATTGAAAAAATAACAAAGATTTTCTATTATGCAAAAGCTTGCTTAATAGTTCTAGGAATTAGATATGCAATCATAAATGTGAGTTATATATATATTTAATTGAACACCATGTTTGTCATAGATTGTTGATTCAGTTCACTGACTGTGACTTTATTGTTAGCATTTTAACTAAACCAGAAGGTCTTATTACAATTAAGGAGACATTTCAAAGCTTTCCTGCATGTAAAAGTTATTTTACAAATAAATAAATAACTCTAGCTGATAAACTTTAAAATACAAGGAAGAATCTCAATTTTCTATGGCAGTTCTATATTTAACCTTTATTTAAAATGAAAAACAAAAATCAAAGAGTGTTCCCTGAACTTCTGAATGTCAAATCGTTTGCTGGTTTGAGTGCATTGATCAGCACAGGCACTACTTAGACTTCAGTGCCTCATCAAAAGACATTAGGTACTATAATAGTGAACTACATTAGTACCCAGAGGAATTTTAAAAATATACATTGAAGAATAGTCTTCATAGGCTAAAAACATTTGACACAAATTTTTCATCATGAATCTAGTTTGTTTAAAGTCTGTGTTTTTTTTAAAGTTTTTTATTTTTTTTTTATTTAAAGAGAAAAAAGAAAGGATATAAAAAAACAAAGCAGTAAAAGGGTACAAGTAATACAGAATTTCAAGAAAAAAATATACAGTAAGAAATTACTAGTTAACAGGTTACATATTGTCTTCTTAGAAACAGTTGTCCAAATTATAAAATTAAAGCATATAAAGTGGACATTCATACAGTGAGATTGGAGACAGTTCCGTTCAATGTTATGGAATAAAATTTCGTTGTTGAAACTTTTAAAAGTCTTGACTTGAGAGGGCAAAAGCGAAAACTCTAAAAAAGCAATAATTCAGAAGACTGTTTCCTGCTTTAATTTTTCACTATAATGAGATTTCGTTTCCATCTGTGATTTTGTCAAATGGCCTTGGCAATTGCTATAGTATCTGTAAATGCATTAAGAATTACTTATTTAATTGCAACTTTGTATGTCAACTGTATAAAAGAAATAATAATTACTTGTTATTCATGCTTCACTAATTGAATAAACAGTGCTGTAAAGTAAGGGAATATATTATCTATGGTTTATTTTTAGAAATAAACATTCAGTAAATGTTCACTGTCAAGTGGGTTAATAGTGTACTTCACTTAGGCAGAGTATACAATCAACTTGGAGAATATAAAACTAAAACTTCTTTCTGAATAGCCTTGATCACTCAGTAACATCTAAAAAGAATGTATATAGGACACCAAATTCATGAGTTATAAATTGCAAAGTACAGTCAAAGTCTTTTTAAATAAAATTGTGTAACTAGTGTAAGCTAGTTGGTTTTTGCAAATTTGTCTCAGATCCTCTCCATATGCATGACCTTCTGCGAATTCCCTGAGCAGTCCAGCCTTTCGTCTGGGACCTTTATGCAACTGAAATTTGTAAAACAAACCCTAACTTGATAGTTTGGCCCACTAACCTGCATTTATGAAAAGTTTTTTTTTTTTTTTTTTAATTAGAAAAACATCAATTTTGGATTTGGCAAACAAAAGAATTTAAATCAATAAAAATCATACTGAGCTGTTGGGGTCTATATCTAGACTCTCAATCCCTCAAATGGGTGCACAGAGAAGGTCCAAAGGAATGAGACACACAGCATGGTCTTTAGGGCTGCAGGAGAAGTAAAATCCTTGGCAGAGCTCATGACTCTGCTGCATGGCTGACCGACTGACACTAGGCAGTCCGTATTTAATCAGAACAAACAAGGAGTTGAGAGAAAAATGCAGGAAACCTGAGCAAGATCTTTGGCGGGGTTCATGGACCCGTCAGAGCAACAGATGATGCTAATTAAGGAAAACTAGCCACAAAGTCTCTAGGCGGCCTCAGCTGAGGCCTATCTTGGCCCCTGAGGTGTCGTGTCATTCTCAGCTCAGTCATGCCCAGGCCATGCCACAGCCCTGCACATGTATTCAGCTTCAACACTCTCCAACACCAAGTTCGCTCTGGTTAACCTGAACTGATGTCTTGAACTCTTAGCATTATTTAAAATATCTATCATGTGAATTCATCTCGCATAACTCTTCACTTAGGTTTGTGTACATTGCTTACTCCTGCCATAGACATATTTTCTGGCCTCTCCCTCTTTTTTTCTTGAATTTTGATTCTGCCTCCACTTAGATTCTTAAGGTTTTTTTGTCTAATCATCATTTTCATTTAAAATATATGTGTATGTATGCTTTTACAGCACTTACAACCTCTCTGTATTCAGAGTGGAAATGCACATACAGGAGATAAGTGCAATCACAAAACTAGAAAATGAAGTGATGGAAAACAATTCTAATACTCCAGTTAAAGAAAGCCACTGTAAGTGAAATTTTATATTGTTGAGGGCTTCTTTGAAGTCAGTGAAAAGAATTTTTAATGAGTCATCTCAAGTTTTACCTGTCCTCTCCAGATCTCACATGTCAGTAGAAAAGACTGTTAGTCTTAGATGAAAGGTTTGCTTTTCATTTTGTTTTCTAAGTTATCTTATTTTTGAAGTTGCAGATTTCTGTGTTGGGGAGATATTTTTCTCTGTCTAGTGACAGAAACATTATGTCTCCTTTAAATCTTTTACACAACAATGACAAAATTCCCAAGTGATATGCAAAGTAATATGCGATACATTATGGACCCTTTCCAATGAAACAGGGCTTAGTATGAGAACTTTCCATGTATTACACCATTTAATCATTTCATGTATTATACCATTAATAGATAGGCCTATTAATTAAATATTTTTATTGTCCTCATTTACATTTGAGGTCATTTGAGACTTAGTAATTAAATCACCTTTAACAATTAGCAAGTGGAAGCTAGGGTATCAAACTTAGCCTGTGAAATTTCAAAACATACTGCTAAATATTACAGCATTCAGGTTTTCTAAAGAGTTCCCAGAATAAGCTTGATGTTAACATACTAGCAAAATTATCTGTCCCTGATTATGTCAATGAAGTGACCATAGACACCAGAATCTCCACGGTCATACAATCACAGTGGTCCTGCCTTGATTTCTAGATCTCTGGGGGCTGCTTTGACTATGTGGCCTAGAGGACCTCTTTTTACTCTTTTTCCTTTGAACCGTGGCAGCATCTGTGTTTCTTGACACTACAGTTTTGAGTAACAGAGATTGGTTTCCAAGCTCAGTGCTCTAAGGAAAACCCCACAGCCTCTACTTCCATTACCTTCTTAGCAAATTTGAAAATGTCACTTTTTTTTCTTATGGCAGAGACATAAATTACAAAACATTGCTTAAAGTCTGACAAAGACAGTTCACATCCAATCTGCTGTTGAGCTGTTTTCAGCCATTAGAGCCCTTTGGTCTGCCTGTCCTCTCCCTACTATGTGAGGTTTACACTGACTTAAGAGGGTTTTGAAGGTGTCAAGAGTTAACACATCAGTACAATTACCACTTGGCTCTTTGAGAGCTGTCTGCCAGAAGGACCCTCTTAGCTGGATAAATACACTGCAATTTTTTATCCTTTCAGCCAGCGTGAATGATCTTAAATTGCTGCTTTTCAGTATAGCTTTTGGATTTCCAGGAACAGACAGATGAAGCTTTTATCTACATGCGGCCCCTAAGCACGCTATTTTTCCCATTTTCAAAAGTATTTTATTGGTTTACTTTTTAAATATCTTTACTTTTCAAATAGTATCAACAGGTTTCTACAAATGACAAGTGCTTTATTCTAAAATTCATATTGGAATGTTTCCTAAAATCCTAACTCAGAAAACTTGAGGCTCAGAGTGGTAAAACAGGGTATTCAGAATCTTTGTGTTTTATTTTTTAAAGTGATTTTTTCATTCATGTTCTTTTAAGCTATTACTAGGAAAACTAATTAATTATAATGATATAACAACTAACTGATGAGAAAGCAAGAGGCATCTTAGAGGAATATCAGTGCAGTATGATCATGTAAATTTCTGTTACACTGTAAATTATTGTGCATCATATGAAACTCCCCAAGTTTATTGGAATGTTCTGAAAAAATCATTCCTTAGCTAATGAACCAAGAATAAGAAACAATTGTATAATGTTAGTATTGCACATCAAAGCCTTTAATTACAAATTACAGGGAAAAAATTGGTGATTTAACATAAACTACTATAGGAAAGGAAGTGGTTTTAGATCAGTGGAATAATATGCCCTTAGAAGGAAAATATTTTGTATATTATGGCTATAATTAGTTTTTAACTGAAATACAGTAAGAAAATATAGTAAGAACACTAAAAATGTAAAGTGAGCTATACTAAGAAAATATAAACCAATTTTCAATTTATTATAGAATCAAGATGAAACTGCCCAAAATTATTTAGGCAACAAAAGAAAGAAGATTTTGATAATTATTCTATCGTACTTCTAATATGTCTTATTCATACATATGTATATATAAGAATTTTAAGAAGATATACTTTTACAATATTTTCTTTCAGATTTCTCAATGGTATAGACAATTTTCTGAGAAAAAAGTAACAAAATTATTATTTTTCAAGAAAATTTAAGTCTTTAAATGTGACCTTTCTTTAAATATAATACTAAATTTTTATCCTGTTAACCTTTTCAATACAATATATGTTCAAATAAGAAGAGACAAAATGAAAAATATTATAATGATATATCTAGGTGAGGACTGGACACTGAGAAGTTAATTTTCATACAGGGAGAGGAAGGGTGGGAAGGGACAAAAAAACAAAAAAGAATTGAATTGTTCTATGTATATGTAGCACTCAATACAAGGAATATAAACACTGTTTATGGTAAAAATGTATCAAAAAAAAAAAGGATCAAGGGACTGGTGGAAGGAGGGAAGAGAAAGGGATGAAAAAAGAAATTAAGGTGTGCTAGATACATGCTTCCCCCAAGGAATGTAAACATTATGTACTACACACATGTATTAACAAACTAAACTAATAAAAAGTAAATATACGATATACAATTTATAATTTAATAGCTTCAGCTAAATCGAAGCTATAAAACAATGTATTAAAAATGTATTGAGCACTGTCTGTCATTTATATTTTATTTATTAACAGGACTATTATAAAATTATTAAAAAGAGCTCAAATGGCACATAAAAAGTGATGCTGATATGAAATTAAATGTCGCACAAAGGCATGAGAATGCAGTATTTACCAAGATATTAAACGTGAAACATTTAACAGAATTTCTCCATATTGACACCATAGAAAGTTGGTTTATTGTAATGATGCATGAAAAATATTACATTCACCTAACTCTTCAACTTTAAAGTGTTAAATATTACTTTACCAACATGAGTTTTAGCTTCCCTTCCCATTTTTTTCTTTGTTCCATTAATGCATCCTCATTACCTGTACATGTTTGCTTCACATCAGCCTTTCCCATTATTTCATTGTACATTTTCATTTATTCTTGTTTCGCTATTCCTGTCTCTGGTACCCATGTAAAAATAATAAAACTTACTATACAAAACACTTCATTTTTTGCATATACAAATAACGATGTATATTAAATGATACAGGTGGATTTCTTATTTGGAATTATTACCAAAGCAACAATTATAATAGTAAATAATATTAAGGCTTGACTTATCTTGGACTGGTTGCTGTGGAATTGTAATCTCTAACATTGTATATGAAAATGTAAGACTTCTTGCTAAGAATCTACACAGACTTCAACTGCTGAGACCTAGAGGTCTTTTTATCTTCACTGTTCTCCATAACCAGAGTCATATAATACTACTGAACATATTTGAACCAGTGAAATACCTGTATGATAAAACCGTGTGTCCAAGGATTCTTTCCCTAGGAAATTTAGATTATCTTATTGAGGGACTAAGATAGAGATACCCTGACCACAAAGAGAAACTGAGCTAGACATTTAAACAAAAGTGTCAGACAAATGAGCAAAGCTATCTTGATTTTCCAGACCAGGTGAGCCACCAGCTGGTCACCACAAGTAACAAGCAGCCAAAGCCACAGAGAGCAAAAAATAAGCACCTGGGACTTGGCCATCTTTCTGATCAGTTAACAAGATATAAGAGAGTTGATAGTCAAACCAAAAAGTCTGGAGTAGTTTGGGGTAGTCTCTTGTCACAAATAAGTAGACCACCACACAGGCTGTTTTCCCCAAACACTAATACGAGCATATCACCTGAGTGCTTCAAGTGCTATGATGTGGCTGGGGATATAGTTCAGTTGTAGAGTGCTTGCCTAGCATGTGAGAAACCCTGAATTCCATTCTCTGCACCAGAAAACAAACAAACAAACCAAAAACCCTACAAGATTTTTTTCCTGGATGAACAGAACATTATACAGATTCATTTCTACACTATATGGCTTTTAAGCCATGGTCTAAACTTATATTTTGTCCTTTTCAACTCCTTGCTTTCAAGTTTCTTCTAAGCACACATTGCACCTGCTCTTTTGCAGTCTGATTTATCCATGAGACAAGTCTGGACTGCAGTTAATTCATTTAGTTATATTTCATCTTTACAGCCTATCATAGTAACGGGAACCTAGCTGTTGCTCAACAGACTCTAAATAGCATCTTAAGAGAGTGCAGAATTTAAGGACACAGAATTGCCAGCAATGTGTTGTGCAGCAATTATTTTTAGCTTATTTCATCATCTAACGAAGATGATAATATCTAGCTAGCGTATTCCTATCATGAATGAAATTAAATGTTGTAATTAAAGTCATTTGCAGAATATGTGATCCTATATAACTGTTACTGTTTTAATATTATACACTAGTAGATACTGAGAGAGCTACATTTGAATTCTGATCTATAATTACTACCTTTGAAGAACAATAAGGTCATTTTTCTTCATTTTAAGAATTGCAAAGTTTTCCTCAGTTTTTATTTTTTATTAATACATGTTTGCAGTACCTATGTGGGGAGTTGGTACATGTACATAACACAGAGGATGAAAGTACATTATTTTTCTTTGGCCGTGGTAGGAACTAAGCAGAAGCCTTACAGAACTCGTAAAGTGCTCCATCACTGTGATAAACCCTTGACCTCAGTGTATGTGAGGGTCTATGTGGTAAAACATACATAATTTCATAAATGTATGTTTTAAGCACTACTAATATTACATAATTAAGGCAACATTATGAATGCTGAATAAAAATTGGTCAATGCTAATTAAATGAATCACTTCAATCCTTCAACATCACAGATACAGAAATTCCCTCAACAAATGCTTACACATCTCCAGTCTCAGAACAGGACACAAAAGTCTGGGATTGGGAAAGGAACCATCAGACTTTCCTGCTCACCCATTGGATGTGAAGATTTTGACAGAGTAAAGGGGGAATGTAGAGCCAAAGGAAGAAGAAAGCAGTCTTTGGAGAGGCAGCCACTGGAAAATCTGTCCTAGAATTCACAACCTTCACATTCCTTGGGTTAACTTTAAAGATGCTCTCAGCATATACTTTTCCGAAACTGGTGTTTGTTATCTGGGCAACACAGTGTTAATAAAGAAACCATGTCCTTTAGGTTAAAGGGGAAAATGTGAAGGGATGTATGGAAAAAGATTAATCCAACTCCCCTCTGCGCAAAATATATTTTGAAAGGAATCTATCCAGAAAAATTCATTTAGCTATGCCCAGAACAATCAAGACTGACGGTGTGGAGATTGAAGTGCCTCAGTCCATCTGCTGAAGATATTTATTGCTTTTTGGCAACTTGTATGTATTTATGAAGCCTATGTAAAAGAAAGCTATGCTTCTTATTTCTAGGACAAAAACAGATGGTGCTCCAGCAGGTAATAATTTAATTAAGTGGTTCTTTAAAGCTTGAACAAATTGCTGTAAAGAAAAGAAAATTTCTGTATTTTTTAAAAACACGAAGAAAGAAAAAACTAAATCAAGTTTGACTTTTGTAAATTTAATAAAATTAGAGTTTACTAAATCTATGTTTTTAAAAGTAATTGGCTGTCAGCTTCCTCCCAAACTGAAGTTAAAATTGTCAGAAGTAACATTGCTCATCAAGTTACATTCGTGATCTCTAAGACATAATTTCATGCTAAAACAAAATATTTTGATAAAGTTGAATTCAGATATTTTTGGAATATAATTAATTTTATGATAATCTAATTTTGCTTGCATAGCATACTTTAATGGAAAAACCAGAATAGAAAAAATGTGTTACATATAAAAACCCAGATTGTAATAATCAAAAACAGTACTTCATTTACAGCTAAAGCTGGGAGGCCCTCTTAAGTCTCCTGTAATATATATATTAAAGATTACATTAATAGATAACACTCTGAATTTTATAATCTCATAAGATTTGTACATTCGTGTTTAGATATAAATGTTTATGCATCCTATTACAGCTACTTACTGAACTTTTTACTTCTGTCCAGGAAATTAATTTTTCCAAGATGCTGTTCCCTACAATGTAAAGAGAGAGAGAGAGAGAGAGAGAGAGAGAGAGAGAGAGAGAGAGAGAGACAGACAGAGACAGAGACAGAGACAGAGAGAGAGGGAGGGACAGAGAGAGGGAGAGAGACTCGCTGTCATGTTTCCTTGGATAAATGTCAAGCACTTAGTACATAGAGAAGCACATAGAGAAAGAACTTTACAAATATATAGCTCCCAATCATCACGGCCTTTAAGATCTATTGTAATGTGTACAGTCTTAAAATTTTAATAAATGAAAATGTCTGAAAATTGCTTCAATTAAATTACAGTATACCAATACACACAAACACACACTCACACATACATATATACATATATATTTATAATTAAACAACAGGATCTAAAATACTAGGAATATTTAGATTAAGAAGTGCTTCAATGGGAACAAAAGCTGTCTCCTGAGCAACAGATAATGGTTCAGTGAGGAACAAGTCATTTAAATAATGATGATGAGATGAAGCAGAAAGTTGAAAGTAAATGCTGACAAGAAGACTCAGTGAAGGATCTTCTTGAGTGCAGAAGGTGCACACCAGGGCAAGCAGAAGATAAGTTTAGATTGGTGATAGGAATGGGTCTGCAAATGTACAAGGCAGTCACCATTAGATCTGCATTTCAGGAAATAATGATATATAGAGTAAGAAGAAGCTGTCATCAGGGACATTATTGCAGTGAAACAAGATAAACAGAAAACTATATATATATATATATATATATATATATATATATCAGTTAAGATTGAAAGTATTAGTACTAAACATTGCTGCTCTTTGCCACAGTTAAATAAAATATAAAAATACATCATCTTCTATAATATAATTTTATAATGTTTCATGGCTATATTCATTTAAAATATGCATTTAAATATAATTATATAAAATTAGTTCTATTTAATTTTAGTCTTTTTAATTTATATATATAATATATACATAATTATCCACATTTAGATCTTCAACCATCCATCTATCCATCTATTCCCAATGTGTTTACTGAAATTGATTGGAAAGGAGACTGCACTGCTTCCATTCTGACAGTTCTGGAAACGATTTGCTGATGGATGATGGCCCACTTCATATTTATAGTGGTGGATTCTGGGGAGAAGTTAAAAAATATAAACTACAATACAGGCCCTCTCATTCTTGTCCTAAATGACTCAGCACTATAGGCACTAACTTCAAAGAGACATTTCTAAAGGTAAAATTAAATTTTTCTCTTTTCTTGAAAAGCACACAATATGGTTAATTGGTTTTAGGAATTACTATGACAAAAGTTAGCAGAATTTGCAGAAGAGATTTATCAAGCCTATTAAGTGTTGGTTAAAAAGCACAGAAACAACAAGTGTATCAACTTTCCAAGAAAAAAATCTCCTATAATTATGCAATACTAACATGCCCTGAGAAAGTAGAATTGAAACAATGAAAACAATACTGAATTGCCACGGCAAAGAATGATATTTTAACCTGTTACTTTCCCTAAGATAAGTAGTCATTCAAATGTTTCTGTAGGTAAAATATTTAGGAAAATATTCTAATTTCCTATAACATATATATGTATATGTGTGTGAATATTTATCCATATATCTAGGTATATAATTATCTTCTAGTATCATGTCTGAAAAAACCATATTGAGAATCTTAAATATTGCATACATATATTATGATATGAAAGCTAGTGGTACTAACTGTGAGTGTAAATACTATAGGAAGATACACATTTTATTTTCCTTATTGATACATTGACCTCTGATTTTTATGACATTGGAAAGTCATAAAAAATTAAGGTAGGTTTAGAAACTTTAAAATGCTTTGACAGCATAATTTACAGTTTAAGAAATTACAAATTGAAAGCAAAAACCAGAGCTATATCAACTATAATATTCATTGAAATAACCTCTTACTAATTACTATAAATAGAACCTGTGCAATTTTGGAATATGTGACTCTTCAAAATGTAAGGAAAAAAAACACAAAAACTTTAAGCTAAGTTAAGACTATGTTGAAGGCATTTTGAATGACTTAAATAAATGTGTGTGCTCGTGTGTGTGTGTGTGTGTGTGTGCATGTGTGTGTGCTTGAGTGTGTGTGTGTACAGTTGGTTTTGTTTTATATTCTCGCTTCTTCAGGGAACTCTAGAGTTTATGGAAAAACTCGATGCATTTTCATTTTACTGCATTCCAAAAGACATGTATCTGGATTATCACTTTTCCCAGACTATATCTTGTTTCAAAAGTGAAAAAATAATTTTTATTTGATGTGAAGTTGATGACTTCAACATCCATAGTAGTCTCAGAGCTTTAGAGTAATTATGGTGCTATATGCAAAAATCCTTTAGAAAACATTTTTTTAAAATTGTACTCATAACACTACAGTGATCCCTACCTAGCTGTGCAGTCATGGGATCTGTTTGGAAACTGATAGGTCCCTTCACAGCATCCCCAAGCAGTACAGGATCTCTGAGTCATCACTCAAGTCCTCGCTGCACTCCACTCAGTGACTTCGATGCAACAGAGAGCTGTCACATGTGAACTGAATCCCACCACAGCGATCCCTACCTAGCTGTGCAGCCATGGGACTCTGCTTGGAACCTGGTCAGCCCCCACCCAGCATCCCCAAACACTACATGACCTTTAGATCTTCACCTAGATCGTGGTTGGGCCCCACCAAGCAACCTCTGGGTAGCCAGGTGCTGCTGCATGCGAGCTGAAGTCTATCACAATGATCCCTACCTAGCTGTGCAGGGGCAGGGCTTTGCTTGGAACATGGCAGAGCCACACAGAGACTCCAACAAGCGAAGGAGCCTTGGTGTGTCATGTGGCATGAGCTGAGAGCCTACCCAATATAGTCCACATATCATTCAACCTTAATATACTACCACTCAGAACCTGGTAAGGCCTTGCCCAGTCACCTCAAGGAGCCAGGGAGCTTTGGTGAGCCACCTGGGGAGTGCTGAAGGTACACTTAGTGTGCACCTCTCATCTCGGGAGCCTTTAAGTGCCACTACGGAACTAGAGAATAGAGGAAAATGACAAAATGGAAGATCATAATGCAATCTCTAACCTCTAGACTATCCCAAACAAGCCTAGGAGACAAGGACATAGAAGAAAATGTAAGCCATAAACCTGAAACTTCTGAAATGATAGTAACTGAAGTAAAGAAGCAACTTTATGAAGCTATAAAGGAACTTATATCCGTAATAATCTCCCAAGTGAAAGAAGAGATGATAAACACAATTTTCCAAATGCTAAACACATCTAAAGACCTAGTTAAGAAAATCGAGGAGCACTGCAAAAAGATGGAACTCTTGCAGGAACAGCATAAGAAAACAATAGACTACATGAAAAAGAATCAAGGAGGTATCCAGGAAACCAAAAATTCCATGAAAAGCTGGCAAAACCACCTGAATTAATGTGAAGACAGACTTTCAGACCTAGAAGTCAAGATTGCAGTTAATGAACAAGAAAGGAAAGATCATTAAAAATAACAAGTAATCAGGAAATAACAATTTGATTCAGTTAATATAAGATTGACAGGTGTAAGTGAAAACACAAATGATATCAAAAGATTATTTATAGAAATAATAGCAGAAAATTTCCCTAACATGGGACAGGCAATTGATGTACAGAGAAGTGAACCATATAGAACTTCAATTAGCCATAAACAAAATAAATCTATGCCAAGACATATAATAATCAACATCCCAGAAAGTCAACACAAGAATAGAATCCTAAAAGCTGTTAGATAAAGAGACAGATTACCTATAAAGGAAAGCCATCAGAACCACAGCAGACTTTTCAACAAAAACAATGAAGTCAAGAAGAGCATGGAGTAAATTATTTTAAATCCTAAAGGGAAATGACTTCTAACCTATATTGATGTACTCTGCAAAACTGTTCCCTGAAATTGATGGAGAACTAAGATATTTCCATAACTAAGCTGAAGAATCTCATGACCACCAAACCAACCCAGCAAAGAATACTGAAAGATACTCTAGATAGAAATAAAAGCAACTACAACTCTAAGAACATCAACAGAAAAAAGCCACTAAGCAGGGCTGAAAATTAAATATAAGGGATAAAGTACTAACAGCTGAAAGATAACATGACAAAAATGAGCCAATATATATCAGTTATAACCATTAATGTAAATGGCCTCAATTCACCAATTAAAAGAAACAGACTGGCAGAATGGATCAAGAGACAACATCCAACCATATGCTGTATACAAGAAACCCATCCAAAAGGAAACTCATAGGCTGAAAGGCAAAGAATGGAAAACAGTATTTCATGCAATATTTCATTTCAAGTAAATGAAAATACAAATAAATCTGTGGGATGCAATGAAAGTAATCTTCAGAAGAAATTTATTGCGGTGAACTCACACATCAGGAAAAGAGAACAAACACAAATAAACTTAAGTGGATTCATTAACAATATAGGAATCCAAGGCGCCAAATTGATACATTTAGAATTTTATTAGTTGAGCTCATCAACCATCTGTAGACCACTGTTTCAGAGTCCAAACAAATGGTGCTGAACTGGAAAGTTACAGATCTTTAAAAACAGAAAACCACAAAAAGACATCCTGTTGGAAAAAATTTAGCTAAAACCTTACATTAATTTTTAGTTGATACCTGTATCCTGCTTCTTTGTTGAGCAGGGTTTTTGTTTGTTTGTTTGTTTTGTTTTTTTGTTTTTTTGTGGGTGCAGCTCATTCTGCTTTTCTCAGGGGACTTGTATCCTAACTAAATTTTCACTTTTCTAGGTCAAATATAGGGCATTTATCAAATTCAGGGCTCAAGAGGGCATCAGTTATGCCAAGCTACAACAAAACAACCTGATTCTATACTTCAAACATCTAGAAAAAGAAGAGAAAGTCAAGCCAAAGCCAAAAGAGAGGAAAAAACTACAAAAATCAGCGCAGAAATCAATGCAGTAGAGACTAAGAAAACAATCTAAAAAAGTCACTGAATCAAAGATGGTTCTTTGAAGGAATAAATAAAATCAATGAGGCCCCAGCCAACCTTATCAAAAAGGAAAGAAGAAACACAAATTCATGCAATAAGGAATGAAAAGGGTGAAATCACTACAGACCCTGTGGAAATACAGAAGATCATCAATACCTATTTTGAAAACCTCTACTCTCATAGGGCTTGATAACACAGAAGAAATGGACAGTCTCCTAGAAACATATGAATTACCAAAGCTGGCTCAAGAAGATGTAAAACTACTGAATAACCCAACTTCAGTTAATGAAAATGAAAATGTAATTAAAACCTTAACAACAAAGAAAAGCCCAAGTCCAGAAGGATTTACTGTGGAATTTTACAAGAAATTCAAAGAACACTTAATACTGACACTCTTCAAACTCTTCAATGAAATTGAAAGGGAAGCAGTTCTTAACTCATTCCTGGAAGCAAGTATGACTCTAGTACCAAAATTAGAGAGACCAAACCAAAAAAAGAGAACTCAGGTCAATCTCCATAATTAACATAGGTGCCAAAATCCTTAATAAAATACTGGCAAAGAGAATGCAGACAATCATCAATAAGATTATACACCATGACCAAGTGGGATTCATCCCAGCAATGCAAGAATGGGTCAACATATGCAAATCAATGTGTAATACATCATATCGGTAGAGCCAAAGATAAGAGTCACATAGGTATCTCAATAAATATACAAAAAACTTTTAACAAAGTCTAACACTTGTTCATGACAAAAACCCTATGGATAATTGGAATACATGGTCTTTACCTCAATCTGATAAAAGCCATCCAAGAAAAATCAACAGACAGCATCATATCAAAAGATCAAAAACTCAAATCTTTCACTCTTAAAGTCAGGCGTAAAACAAAGTTGTCTACTATCAACACTCCTATTCAATATAGGGCTAGAAATATTAGCCAGAGCAATTAGACAAGAGAGAGAAATAAAAGGAATAAAGATAGGTAAGAAGAAGTTAAACTATCATTATTTGCAGGTGACATGATATTTTAAATAGAAGACCCCCAAAATTCCATTGAAAGGCTTCTAGATGTGATAATCAAATTCAGTAATGTAGCTGGATACAAAGTCAACACTCAAAAATCAATAGCATTCCTCTACATAAACAACAAACTCACTGAGAGGGAAATAAAAGAAATCACACTCATATTACCATCCAAAAAATGAAATACTTAGTAATCAATCTAACAAAGGAAGTAAAAGATCTATTATATTACTCAAAAAATATTTTGAAGAGGATCTCAGAAAATAAAAAGACATACCTTGTTCATGTATATAGAACAAACATTGTGAAAATGACCATTCTCTTAAAATTTTTATACAGATTTAATGCAATTTCAATCAAAATATCATTAGCATACCTCACAGAAATACAGAAATTATTTCTAAAATTTATCTGGAACCAGAAGAGACCTAGAGTAGCAAAGGCATTTCTTGGCAGCAAAGGGAAGGTAAGAGGCATCACAATCCCTAATTTGAAGTTATACTACAAAGCTACTGTGATAAAATCAGCATATTACTGGACTAAAAAAGTGACCTAAAGATTAATGGAATAGATTAGAAGATAAAGCTACAACTGCAAACATGCTCAGCAACCTTATCTTTGACAAAGGGGCCAAACATGTTCACTGAAAGAAGGACAGTCTCTTTAATAAATGATGCTGGAAAACTGGCTTTCTATATGCCAAAAACTAAAACTAGATCCATGCCTATCACCTTGTACATAAAGCCAAAATGGAACAAAGATCTATTAAAACAGATATACTAAATCTGCTGAAAGACAAAGTAGGTATAAATCTTGAACATATAGGGCAGGTAATTCATGAACAAAAATCAAACTGTACAGGAATTACTTCCCAGAATAAATAACTGGAATCTCATCTTATTAAAAAGATTTGCATGTCAAAAGAAATCTCCAACAGAGTAAAAAGAAAGCCCACAAAATGAGAAAAAGTCTTAGTCAATTGTCCCTCTGAAAAAAGATTTCTATCTAGAATATATAAAGATTTTTTTTAAAAAAATCAGAGCCCTGAAATTCAAAGACCCAATCCAAAAACAGTCATCTCAGATGAATACACAGTTCTCAGATGGAGAAATACAAATGGCAAATAAATACATGAAAAAAAGGTTCAACATCTTTGTTCACTAGAAAAATGCAAATTAAAGCAACATTGAGGTTTCATCTAACTGCAGAAAGAAAGGCCAGGATCAAGAAAACACCAATAACCAATGCTGGAGAGGCTGTGAAGGAAAAGGAACACTTTTACACTGATGGTGGGACTGTAGACTGATGTAACCATTGTGGAGGTGAAGGTCCCATTTGACCCAGCTATTCCAGAAGAACTGAAAACATCATTCCACAGTGATATATGTGCACCCATGTTTATAGCAGCACAATTTGTAACAGCCAGATATTGGAAACAACCCAAATGCCCATCAACCAAGAAACTGATAAAAGAAAAAAGATGTGATATTTTTATACAATGGGATACTACTCTGCTATAAAGAAAGACACACGGAGGCTTTTATTAGTAAATGGATGCGGCTTGAGACCATACTCATAAATGAAATTAACCAAACTCACATATGTAAATACCATATTGTCTCCCTAGTGTGAGAAACAGTGAGTAAATAAGATACAAAATCTTCAATAAATATTGTGAAAAAGTGGAAAACTGCCCAAAGAGGAAAAAGTAACTCAGACAGGGAAAAGGATAAAAGAAGGAAGAGAAACTAAATAATATATAAATTTGTGTGTATATATAAATTTATATACATTTGTGTATATATATATATATATATATATACACTTAAGAGTACTAAGATGATTGTACTACTAATTCTTGGAAAAAACATATGACATCCATAGAATTAGATCAATTTTTATGACTACATCTGGTAATTTGAATAAGATTTATGAAAGTAACTATGCAAAACAACAAAAATTGTTATGTTTCTACCACCTTGTTTAGAAAGCCTACATTGTAGTCGTTTGGGGCTCTTAGATATAGTTTGATATTTGTTGTTTTGTTTTTCCCTCTAATACAGAATGGTTATATGTACATGTATAGGCTTATATATGCCTAGAACTTCACCTAAAGCATTTACAAGAATTGATTTTAGTATGTGTTGTGGTATGAACAATTACACTGAAGAAAATGAGACACCATTGTAGTCACTGATGATTTTCTATCATTTTGATTCAAAAGTCAATAATGGTTTTATTCTTGGTTTGGATTTGTTTTAGTCTGTTTTCAATATTTGATTTCAATATGTATGAAAATATAGACAAATATTTTGAAGAAAACAAGAGACATTATTGTAGCCATTATTGATTTCCTAGTGTTTGGTCTTAAAACCCCTTAAGGCTCTCATTCTCATGTTTTTATTTTTATGCTATTTTGATGTGTATTAATTTATTGTGTGTGAAGATATGGACAACAATTTTGAAGAAAACAAGAGACATTAAGGTAGCTACTGTTGAATTCCTGTGGTCTTTTTCTGAAATCCTGTGCTTTTGCATTTTTTTTACTCTACTCTGTTCTGTTTTGCTTTGTTTTGTTTTATTCTCTTAAAAAAACAAACTATAGTTATATTTAAGGCCCACTATATTTTTCAGTATTTCTAACTTGAAAATACTTCACTGTAAAAGGTACATGTAGAAAAAAAGATATTGGTTAACTCAACAAGAGCACATTCATGCTTCAAAGGCTACTATAAAGAAAATGAAGACACAAGTTTCAAAATGGGAGGAAGTATTTTCAAATTATTTATCTAATAAGGGACTTGTATCAATAGTGCATAAAGAAATTTCACAACTTTAATAAGAAAAGAAAATAATCGAATGTAAAAAAACAATACATATGAATAGACATTTATTAAAAGAATATATACAGCTAATAAGTGCATGAAAAAACACTGAATATCATTAGTCATTATGAAAATACATGTCAAGACCAACATTAAAGACCACTTTACACTCACAAGGATAATAATCAAAACAATAGATAATAAAAGTCGGCAGGGGTGTAGGATGTCTCCTCCTACCCTGCAGAGGAAAATGTACTTTGGTCAATGAAAATTGATCAGGTGCTATAGAAAACAACCTGGTAATTACTAAAAAAGTTTTAATTTACTATATATTCAAGCAATTCCACTTGTAGGTATACATGCAAGAGAAACAAAAACATATGTTTGTACAAAATTTGTATACAAATACTTGAGTAGTATTATTTATAGTGGCCAAAAAGTGAAAAGAATTGATGATAGGATAAAGAAAATGTAGTACATACATACAAAAGTGTTATTTAGCAATAAAATGAACTAAATAGTGATTCATATGACAACATGGGTGAATTTAAAACCATTGTGCTTTATAAAAGAACCCAATCACAAAATAGTATAATAATCAATTTCCAATAATCACAAGGGAATGATTCTGATACCAAAATCATCATGTATTAATAAATCATCATGTATATGTGATGCCAAAATCTAAGGATGCTCAAGTATAACCTTTACTTAAAATGACATACTATCAGAATATAATCTACATAATCTTCCCTGCTATCTCTCTTTTTTATTAGTAACAGATAATAAATATACACATCATCAGGAATTGGTACATGTGTGTATATTCTTTTAAAATCATTCCTTTAAATCACATTACTTATTATTGTAATATAATAACACAATGTGTTATACAGATAGCTATTTATTTCAGAATAATGACAAAAGTCTCTACACCATGTTCAGTACACATGGAATCACAAAATACAAATTAGATACAAGATAACAACTATTCAAACAATGAGTGCAAGAGAGGCCCTGAGGACCAGGGAAATGTCTACGGCAGTTTAGCACATCATCTATTTAGCATAAATTGAGTGCCATGCTCAGTGCCAAACAAATTTAGGTTTTGTTCTTTGGAACTCTCTGGAATGTTTGCAAGTATTTTTGATACACATTTGAATTCACAAACATAGACCCCAATACTATAAATAGACAACTGTACTGCGTGATTCTAAGTGTCATAGGATTCCATTTCATTCAGCAATGGATCACATTCACAGTGACCCCATGTGAGATTTTATTTCCCAGTGATACGGTAGCTGCTTTCGTTTGTGTATGTTTTGTCTCCAGAGTTCACACAATGACAAAGTCATCTGATGTCAAATTTCTCACAACACATCCCCATCATCAAGTGATTCCTGACTGTGTGGTTAAGTCCAGAGTAGTTAAATCTATGGAGGTAGAAAGTTATTGATCACAGAGGACTGGCACAGGGGAAGTGCAGGACACTGACAGTCACTGTAACTGCTGATGAGGACTTTATGAGAGTGCAAATAAATTGTTCTACAGTTGGTTTGAACATTGGTTTGATAGCTGTATAACCACTTCAGAAGGATAAACGGTATGAATTATATGCAACATAATATATATTTCAATAAGCTTTTTAAAAGTAAAAGCATCATTACATGGTCCTATTATTCTAGTCTTCAATTTCTCCAATTTTATTCCCTAAACCAAAAACAAAACTTCATTTTATTAATTTTTTCCAGTAAGGATGAAAATAGTTTGTATTGAGGAGAGCCAAAAAGGTATATAGAGGTAAAACTAGATATGATAAGCTCACATCAAAGAAACATTAAAATAGTGGAAAATTTGTGTGTAGGATCTTTAGTCTATTGTTAACATAATAACGACTCACCCCTTCCTTACTCATTTACTTCCTTGTGGGGGTTTTGTTCATAAAAGAACCATGCATATCCATGCTGACTTTTTATTTTCACAGAACAAAGCCTGTTCATATGTAGCATGTGAGAAACACAAGAAAAATTCTAGGTAGCTAACTTTGTCAGTTAATATTCATAGGTAGTTCAATTACATTCTTAAAATATTAATATGTAAATGGTATTTCTATAAACAACATTAATGATGCTATTGGAATATTAATTATATGGGAAAACTCAAAATCATTTCATTTTTAATATATCAAATGCTGTTATAACACTTTTAGAAATAAGATTCAAAGTTAACAGTAGTTCCCTGTTGATAATTTTCTTTGACTTTACATATAGAGTATGATCAACGTATTTGATGAATGGTTACATTTCAAAAAATTATTACAGTAACACACATTTCCATTCCCCCCAAAATGTTCCCTTTTGCTTTAAAGAAACTTATATGATCATTCTTGGCCTTTTCTGAAGCAAGTCTGGAAGGTATTTTTATTTTTGTGAGGGTGTTTAGGAAAACGACTCAAAAAATACAGGGGAAGGCAGTGCTATGTGTCATCCAACATAAGGGCAGGCTTGTAAGGGGGCCTCCTTATATTCTTTATTCTCCAGACCTGCCGCCATGTGATTACTACCCCATCCCCAAAGGCAGAATGACCATGAGAAGTAAACATTTTTAACTGATGCAGGACAATGAAGATCCATGGAAGAGCACGTAAGGATACTCGTGAATGAAGACTTCCAGAACTTCTTCTACAAGGGGCAACAACGATAGGACAGGGTGTTTGCAGGAGAAGGGAGTAGAGGCAATGTGTCTTTCTTCTGTAATTTTTTTAATTCACCACTTTTTATCACACCTATATATATTTTCAAGTACAGCTCATATTTTATAATTTAATGCTGTCTCATATAGACACAAAAATGCTGATTTTAGCATATGTTTGTTTAATTCAATTGCAGGCATTATTGTTGTTTTCTTTTCTGTTGTGTTTTTTCTTTCTGACAACAGGATACTAAGTAAAACCACACTAAGGATTAATATCATGTACAAAGCAGCAAATTTCCAGAGTTTTACTCAATTATTTTATACCTGTAAAGTTACAGTGTTAAATAATTGAATATAAACAATCTTTTTAAATTTCTTAAAGCAATGAAATATACTTCAACCTAGATTTATCACTGGCAAAAACACTAGTTCTGAATAAAATTTATTTAACTTTACAAAACATCTGCCATAAGAAAACATTTTTTTCTGAACACAGTTTAAAGAACCAGCAATACCTTTCATTCATATCCACCAGTTGCTGTGTCATAAGTCAATGCGTTTAATTACAGTTACTACAGGTTAGTATGAACTGTCATATAATACCACATGCCAGTTACCACGAAATGGTAATAGATATGGAATAAGAACACACCTGTACAACATGTACAGCTCCCTTGTACTATAGGCCTACATTAAAACAGTAAACTTTATTTTTAATGTATTTGAATTTGAAACTTTGGCTAAATGCTTTATAGATGTTAAAACAAAATATTATACTAAATCAATTGTTTTTGAGCTATGTATCAATTTATGTATCAATTTTGAGCTATGTATCAATTTTTGACTATGAATCAATTTACTATCAGAACTTCTGAAATGAAACATTTTGCATTTGGGTATCAAACATGTTAAGACCAAAGTAATTTAATTTTTGACTTTTAGAAACATGCTGGTTGCTCTTTCTCTCTCTCTCTCTCTCTCTCTCTCTCTCTCTCTGTCTCTGTCCCTCTGTCTCTCTCTCTCTCTCTCTCTCTCTCTCTCTCTCTTTTTTAGATGGGGGCGTGGCTGTGTTTCCCAGGCTGGGTTTCAAACTCATAGATTCAATGATCCTCCTTACTCTAGTTTCCCAAATAGCTGGAGCTATAAACACCACCACAGGCAACCCTTCCACTTTGACAGTCAACTAAACTCACGTTGTGCTCCTTAACTTTTGTGTTTTTCTTAGGTCCTAATGTAAGGGCACAGTTATAAAATAGTAAAGGCAGTGTTATAACAAGATAAATATCAAACAGTGGTCGCTGCCTATGCTCCTGCTGCATGTCACATAATCATCTTGTTAAATTCAATCAGCCTTGACTGTCTGAGTCCACCTGCCTTTAACCCTGTGCTGCATCATTTTGACTGTACTTAGCTTGTATTTTCCTTAGTTAAAAGAGTATATACTGTTTACAACTTATTTCAAGGACTCTGGGACAGAGAGACCCATTCAAGGACACCTCTAATATTGCTTGCTCCACCCAGAATTCCTCCGCTTGTCCCCAAGCTGTTCCTACGTTATGGTAAACAATTCCTTTAACTAAATCTCTTAGAATTAGCTTGCCTGACAACACGTGGCATATGTAATTCACGTAACCAATCATACAATAATTTGTCATCTGTCTTGTACTTTTGAAAAAAATTCTCAGACATCATTGTGTTTGTAATTATTTTATTATGATATTCTAAAAGATAATGACTATTTTAGCATAATTCTAAAACTATCATCTACTTAAAATGATTGTTATTTCTCTAATATTATCAAGTGTCTAGGCAATGCATAAATGTTTTTGAATAAGTTATAGTTAGTATATTTTAGTTGAAAAGACATGGAAGTTAATGTATTTATTTCAAAGCACATTTTCAATAAAAAATTGAAACTGTTGAATACAAGGAGTACATTTAAATAACAGTATTCAGAGCACTAGACTCTTTAAATTAAATAATATTTCCAGCTACTGGTAATTTGGCATTGAGGATATTTTTGCTAAATACAGAAAGACTGGTATAAAATACCTCAGATATCACCAGGTATGCTCTTCACTTATATTTTATAGGCTGTGACTGACATTGTCAGATTATTATATCTTTAAGAGGTCTGTGAACAAGTTACAACTGTTAGCACTTGTTCTTAAAATACTAATCACATAGATTTCATCTTGTTCTTCAATGAATCTTCTAGAATTATGTATCTCTTTAAACTCATTCATTAAATTAACAGTTCTTGAACACATATTATGTGCTGCTAGTCACTTAAGACACATTTAGTAGAGCAATAAAAATAAAAACACCAAAACTACTTCTACTGAAGAGAGAGGAACAAACAAACAAAATAATTAAATGTATTTGTTATGGAAGGTCACACAGAGAAGAAAACACCATGAATGAAGATGAAAAGTAGTCATAATGGAGATCTGAATATGTAGTGTAAAAAGTTCTAACTGAGGTTTTCCCTTGTGATAGTTGTTCCATTCCAATTACCATCTTATAGAAGAGAAAGAGTAACAAATAATGAAGTAATGATTATTCAGCACCATGGTTAGCATTTCTTCCCATTTAATTCTCCTTTTGAGCAAGTAACTACATGAACACTGAAATGGATCTGTAGGCCAAAATGGCTACAAAGAATTTATTTGACTTAAAACTGTATAACTGAATTTAAATGCATCCATCAGAATAATTCAGAATAAATAAAAATAAAATTTATGCCACTAATAAGGTTAAAAATAACAGTTGAATAGTTTTCTTCAATTGAGACAAGCAATTGTATTAGTACAATGAGCGTATGAAGAAGCCTCTATGCATTGTTCCAGGTAACCGTGGTAACCTCTGTTCAGAGCTATTGAATTGTACTGTCCTGTGTCAACCTCCAACTGGTCCTCGGCAGATGTTTTAGAAGAGAAATTCAGAGCTCCTCTGTGCTCAAACCACTGATCTTAAAGCAGTAAGATCACCACTCCTAAAATCACTTCTTTGCCATAAGACCAAATAAAACATTTTCAAGGCAACTCAAATCACAAACAAGATAAACTCCATTTCAAATATAAAACAAATGAATTTAACTGTAGCAAAAGGAAAACAGGAAATAATTACTAACCAAACCATGCTTATTAACTGGGAGCATTACACAGTTGTGTTGTTCTATTTACTTGACCTCTAAAGTCCTTCAAAGTTTCCTTTAAAAAATCAGTGAGTGCCCACAAGGTTATGATAAAGCTGGCCCTCTGAAAGTAATGGATTACAGATAAGCACAAGATAATAATCTTTGAGATAACAATATAAGAATATATGCAATGGTTGATACATTGTGTCAACTTGAGTAGTTTAGAAGCTTAACTAATTTATCAGGGGATCAAGGTCTTTACTTTGTAAACATCCTGAGCCTGTGAAAGATGAGGGCAAGGAGATGGTGTGAGTGTTGCACCCACCTGAGAGCAGATAGCCTGCATACAATGCAGGAGGAAAAGAAGCTTGCTCTCCCCACTACCTCCCCGGCTCTTGTTGCTTTTGCTGTCTTTTGCAGCCTTGAACCCTTGCCCTCTGTCATGTACCACTCAGCCTTGGAGCCAGCTGATTATGTTCAGAAGCCTCCACAAACTGTGAACTAAATAAACCTTTCCTTCCTTAATTTTGGGCATTGGGGTATTTTGTCTCAGCAATGAGAGAAAAGTAACTAAGACAACATGCTTTTGCATTTTGGCTGTTTTGCGAATCAAATCCATATCCTTGTGCGTACCAGGTAAGTGCTCCACCATTAACTTATGATCCTTGTCCACAAAGATCTTAAAATGTCTCTGTGTACTTATGGTCTAGTTTTATAATTTTACCTAAGGATAAGAAGTAGCTCAATTAATCATATGCATAATGTCACCGCAAATATTTAGAAAATATTAGAAAGTAGGATGACTCTTTTTCACTTCAAACCTTTATTTTCCAATAATTAAATTATACTACAATAATAATCAGAAGAAAGCAACTAAGAACCTTTTAATAATACATGTCAAAATGAGCAGTCTAGCAGCATTTTACTAAGAAATTCTCCACATTATCCACTTTAGGATGAGGAACTAACTCAAGCAATAACATAAACTCAATAAAAGAAATATAAAAGTATTTAGTATGGACGTTTTTGTTTTAGACATACTTAGAAAATTTTATATGGTCTCAAATGTTGTTATCCAATTATGTGTCTAAGTCAATAACTATAAAAATAATAGCTAGTAAATAAAAGAACTGCTAGTAAACACTTTATTAGGTGTTTACATGATGCCTTCCTTTGGTTTCAGTATAACTTTTCCAAAAAAATGGAATGAATCCCATTTTAAGATGAAGAAACCAATATTTTAAAAAGTGATGTTACTTCCCTATCATCACAGTTACTAAATTGTTGGATAAGGAGGGCAATTCAGGATATGTGACTCCCAGTTCCTAATCACACTACTGTGCTGTCTTCATGTAAGTATCTTGGAGCACTTCCAACATTCTTGAATGACTATTGACCTGTAGATTTTCCATGCCTATTTTAATTCTGTGGCTTTTTCGAAATTTTATTTTTTTTCCCTTTTCTATAATGCTAGGCAAGTGCTCTATCACTAAGACAAATTCCCAGCTCAATGTTGTGGTTTTACACTGTGACCATATTTTTGATCCACAAAATATATCTAGATGGTCTAACCAGTTCATGTATACTTTCAGAGAAAAAAGAATACACAGAGTGAAAATGGTCTAGGAAAAGATGGAATATATGACTACCAAATGATACCATTCAGCAGCTGATAATAAATATCTAGTTATTGCTACACTAATATATCAGTGAAGACAGAATGAACAAGACACTTCTGACTGGAAAACTACTTATTTCATCTGTTTTCATATTTTGCATTTTAGTTTCCTATTTTTCATCACCTTTGTTCTGTTTCTCTCATTTTTCTTTCAGCTATGTTATAAATATCATTTCCTTCTATCTAATACTCTAAAATTGTTTTTTCTGGAAGAGAGTGTTGTCTCTAACATTTGGCTTGATGATATTCTGTACTTACGTGATACAACCAGTTAATTAGTGTTCAAGCATAAGCTGGCCCACACATATATACCAACTTGAAGAGCCCATTAGACATGAGGTACAAATAAAATATTTTAGTATTTCTTACAGGAGTGATACAAAATTTTTCATCTCTTCTGGAAGTTCTCAATGCAAATTATGCATATATAATTATATAAATAGGAAAACTGTACACACACAACTGACAGATATAAAAACAAACATATACTTTATTAACTGATAATTAACGGAAGCAGATGAGGACAATTTAGCAAAATAACCTTTAGAAAAGCAAACAAGATTATTTTCCTAAAAATAAATGTGCTCATGATATATAATGATATGTATTTAAAAATTTAGCCCAACCCAGAGTTAGAAATAGAGCTGAAGTTTTATTTACATGGAATCAATTCAGGCTCATCTTGTGCACTGTACTTACTTAACATGCAAGTATATAGGGGTATTCGCAGTGGAGTGTACTGATTGGCCACTCCGTGACCTAAGAAAAGGCTTCTTTCTGGGCTACTCTAACATCAGGAAAAACCAAGAAAGTTCTCAGAAGAGGCAGGTTACAATGTTTAAGCACATCTTTGACTCAGTGATAAAGGTTCTTAATGGATGGTCTTTTTCTACAAAACTGATAGCACAAAGCAATGGTTCAGTACAATTCACAAGTGCCTACCAGCACAGCAGAGGTACAAGCATTTTTCAATCATATATAGATAGTAAATGTCAGGCTGTGAATGTATGTACCACATACTCTGTGCAAATAAACAGAAGTATTATTTAGATTAATAAATGTTTAAATTAAATTAAATTCCTATGGCACCATTTTATTATGCCTTCTCAACAAATGTTAAAATGTCATTTAGTGTAGCATGAGTTAATAATAATGGTCTATAATTTTAAAAAGTCACAATACTTGAAATGTTTGTCATACACTGCAATAAAGCATAATTAAGGGGTGATGACTCACTATTAGGGTTTATTTCTAGATATCCCCCGAAAGCCTCATGTTCTCATAGGCGGGTCTTTTTGTAGAGGTGGTTGGATCTAGAATGTGTGTTAGTGGCAATGATTCATGGTGCAATGCTAGGATAAAGGGCACTAGAAGTAAGGGTGTGAGTGCTACCTGCCCTAAGTGGACTGGATAATATATAAGAATGGAAAGAGCCATCATCATTCCTTGCTGCTTGCAATGTTAACTTCTGCCTGCCATAACTGTTTTTCCTGTCATGCTTGTCTGCCATGCCACATTGCTTTGGGGCCAGAGGCCTACGGGCTGAAACCTCTACAAACAGTGAGCCAAATAAACTTTTCCTCTCTTAACTTTGGGTGTCAGGTATTTTGTCTCATCAACTTGAAAAGTAACTAAGACACTCACTTTAAATACATTAGGCAAGCTGAATGTGCTCCATTTTAGTAATTATAACAGGATTATCAGTTTTAAATTGCCAGTCACTTTACTTCATCAATGAACTGGAAAAATATTTGAAGATCAGGAAGGCTTATCAGTTCAAGACACTTTAAGACAAGTCCAGTGGTTATAAAATTAATTTTTAATGATTCCATACCATCTGGGAGATTCTCATTATATGTAATAAAAGCTAACATAATAGTATTTTAAAATTCCCCTTTTCACCAAATCATCACAGAAGACTCTTAATTTTATGCTCAAATCTTAACAGTAAAAATGTGTATATTGGGATAGATATAAAATCTCTAAGATAATATTTTGAAATTACATAAGTTTAAATCATTTTAAAGATTAAATTGATGAAAAACCCTTTTGCCTGACAAAAAGCTAAAACACATGGGTATGGGGAAGTTTAATCATCACGAAGTTGTTGGTAATGACTGGTGGGGTTCATGCTTTCAATGAATTTTTTCATGGGAGATACTAAGTGCATACTTTCCCAAAGGTATTCTGATTGCAAACTTTCTATATGCTTTAAATAGTTATTCAGTATACTACACCAAGGCCAATGTTTACTAATCGAGGAATGCTCATCTCCACGACTACTTTCTTTTTTAGTTAAGAATTACAGTTCCCTCTCTTGGCTGCTAACTTTTTCTCTTCATTACATATATTTGATAATTATTTATTGGTACTGGGAATTGGGCCCACTACCTTTGCATTGAATTACATTCCAGTCACTTAATTTTTTTTTTAAATTGAAATAGGGTCTAAATTTTGAAATTCACTGAATTGCCCAAGGTGAGGAAAACACCAGTGAGTTTGAATTAGGCCTTTCCTTACTCCAAACATCGTTTTCATAAACTGAGGACTCACATTAGAGTATTTTGTAGGTTATTAATGCTTTAAAATCTAAGAGAACAGTATTAAAAAGTCACTGATATTCATATGTGTAGGATCCTAGAAAAGTTCCTTTCAATTCTTTGATTCTTGATTAAATTACAACATAGTTCTCAAGAAAGCTTTTAACCCTGCTTTGGGCAAAGACTAGATTTCTACAGTTGTGTTTGATGAAATCTCTCACCTGTGCCATGGAGATTGCAGCCAGCTACTGAGAAGCCCCATGAAGTCGTCACCAAGGGCAGGCATTGAAAATTAACTACAGTGAATATGGTTCCTTTTTGTCAGAATAAACTCTGAACACAGAGTCTGTTTTCCAAACCAGCACTTAATAACATCTTACAGGAAAAATGTCTAAACTAACCAAGGAATAGGCCACCTTTGCCTCAAAATAATCACAGTTTAAAAGGGGGAGAGAACAATGTCTGGTCAGTCACAAGTAGTTCTTTTTTCCAGTTAAAAGCACTTTTGGCTCTTACTGCTACTCAACAAACATTTATCAAATAAACATTTTGTTCCAGGTTCGATGCAAGGTGGAGAGATCCAACCTGCCTTCATGGAAATTGTGGTTTAGAAAGATTTTGATAAGTAACCATACACAATACAACATGATAGAGAGCCAAGAGGACTCAGAAGAGCTGCCAAACCCAAGCGTGGAGGGTCAGAAAAAGCTTGTCAGACAAGGTGAGATCTGATCCTCTTGGCGGCTATGATGTCATCTTTGTGAAAACTGTTAATTGTATTTTTCCCTGAAATGAGTGTATCTTCTCATCAAGTCTGCTCCCACACCACAAACCTTGCAGAGTGGCAAAATGACAATACTGTTTGGTGATTGAAAGATGGTGGAAAGAAGGGGCTGGTTTGAATCTCAAAGTTTATTCTGTTGCCTGCTCCCTGTGCACACACATCCACTTGACTCTGAAGCTTGATAGCATATTAAAACTATTCTGCTATATATGTTTCTGACCTTGATTCAATTGTCTGTTCCCCTGTTGTTTATAGTTATGGAAACTTACATTAACTCAATTCAGAACAGCTTTGAAATCACAGTACATTATTAATAAAAGGTGTAGGGTTTTCTCTGGCTCAGTGAATGTGGTTTGCATTAGTACAGTTTCCTGAATATGCTTTAGAAGCTCACAGCCACTTCTGACTCTGTCTTTTCATCTCCGTGACCTTTGACAAGGATTGCAGCCAGCTGCAGTGGAAGAGCTTCCCATATGCTGAAAATTGTGTTCTGACAGCTGCTCTTGCATTCCTTGTTTCAAACACGAAGACGTGTCTAAAACAAGTTGAATTACACATGCCTGGCTCTTGTCATGGTCGATAGAATTGAGTATGGTAGGTAACGAATCAGTCACTTGAACTGAGATCATTATTCCTCCAATGTCCTTTTAGAATGTTTTAACTAAATAGGTGACTGATCATAAATATTTAACAAAGAATATCCTCTGAAAAATTCTACAAAGAATTTTTTATGTGAAAATACTCTAATAATAGGCGTTAATCATTTTAAAGCTAGATTATAGGACTCAGTTTTACACTAATATGGATAATATTGGCATTCTAAATGATCTTAGTAAGACTTTAGCAAGTGAGTCCTTACAACAATAAAAGCATTAGATTGTTCAGCACCTGCTGGCGTGTGGGCCCATTGTGCACGGCTGCCTTCCCCAGGGTTAGCATCAGTAAACTGCATGAACTCTCAGTAGTAATGTCCCGAGTCAGGATTCCAATTTTACTGTAACACTAAAGTCATTTGAATTTCCAAGTCTTCTAAGCTCATTGAAAACATCTCTACCTTCATGTAAAGAATTACTGATAATTTTAATTCTCATTTCCTACTTTGTTGTTTCTTGTTATATATTTAACAGTTCAAAAGCAGTCTTTAAATCAGTGAGTGATTAGCTGAAGTACTTTCAAACTCCGTACTTTTAAAACATTTTTGAAGGCAATGAAAAACTTCCTCTCTTTTAAACTGAGACAATTTAATTGGAGCTTTATGAACACAATTCGATAAGGAAGGGTTTATATGTGGAAAGTTTTGGGGTTTTTTGTTTGTTTGTTTGGATGGTTTGAGTTTCTTTGATACCAGGGATCCAACTCATGACTTCATGCTTGTCAGGCAGGCACTTACACTGCTGAGCTAAGTCCCCAGCCCAGAAGTGGAAAGGTTTCATTACCCCTCCCTGTCAACATCCCTCCTTCTCAGTCTGGTTGTGGCTAGTGGGAGGAATACATGAAGAAGACTGCTTGCCCTCTGTCTCTTACCAGGGTTTTGCCAGTGGGAGGCAGCAGCAGGAGACCCGCATGCCCCCTGACAGGGCCCAGCAGTTTGGCCCAGTCTCTCCACTTAGCAGAAGGCCAGGGCCACAGCCACACAAGTGATGTCTTCTGCAAAGCTCTATGCTTGTGGACTTCCGCTTCCCTGCTACATCCTCCCCTCCCACTCTTAGAAACAGGGCAGTAAAGCCTCCTTTGTGGCTAGCTCTCAGATACTCTCCCTAAACTTGTCTCCATATACTTACCCCAAATGAATGTGTCAGCTTTTCTTTGACTGATGTAATTAAAAATAAGTAACATATTCTGAACTTGAACCTTAGAGAAAGAAACGCAACTATCACTTGATTTCTTAGGATGTCAGGAAGAAACTCCATCATTTGAAGCTGTTGCTTCATTTTTTCTTCTGTTTTCTTTTAAACTATTGCCCTCATTACCAATTTCTATCCTAACCAAGAACAATGCCATCCCCACAATGCAACTCAGTAACCAGATGTTGTTGATTTCTGTGTCTAAACAAACCCATGTATGATTCAGACAACTTCAGGTAAATCTTGAGGTACACTGGTTCTGGAAAGTACGGAATTTTTTACATTGTTGCTGTATTAACAGCCAAAAAAGTTTGATATGTGACAGCTGAGATCTTGAGGTATCACAGAATAATTAAGCAAGATTCAGGATTATGAAGACACTTGGATATCTCAATTATAAAGTGTTTAAAAATAAAACTAATTGATTAGATAAACTTGTATGTAGTTACTAAGTATAGATTTTTTTTTTTAATTTAGAGATTTCAATTGCTGAAAAGCTTACAGGAAAACCCTTCAAACAGCTGACTGCATACTTTTGCATTATGATTTCTTTTCTGTCCCCTGAACTCTCACTTACTTAACTTTCTCAATACTATATACTTACACTGCTAGACCAAACAAAAACCACATCCAGCTTTATTTCACAAAAAATAGATAGAACAAAATAGTCTCCAGTTAAAATAAAAAGATCACAAAGTTTTCAAATAAAATAGTCTTTGGTAAATAAAGTGAGTTTTATATATATATATATATATATATATATATATATATATATATGTGTGTGTAAAGAATATATATAGAATATATATATATATAGAATATATATTTTTCTGTATATATATTAAAAATATATACAGGATCACTAAATATATCTTGTTAACAGTTGGTTAAGATGAAAGTTAAGAAATGACTGAAAGTATAACTCTATTGTAGCTAGAAATAAATGGTTCAATAGCATTTGCCTGCCCAAATAATAAAAATGCATTTATGGCTCATAGTAGTAATAACCCTTAACCACCGCTTTGGGATAAATAACTAGGCATCTCAAAAGTCATTCACATTTGGAAAAAAAATTTACACACACATAGTGAACTTCCTACTCTCCAAACAGAATGAAGAGACACTGATAACAATCATTATTACAAGTTAAGTGGTATCACAAGCCCTAGTTCAAATTTATCTTCCTAGAATCTAGCTAAGAACTAGCTGAGCCAACAGTCTCCAAAAAAAGAGATTACCATAGAATGAGAAAAACATCAAGAAATTCCATGACCTGGAATTTCTTTCTGTATCAATAATCCTGTCAAGATGGTAAAGGTACATTTTTTAAACCAAACCAAGCTCCTATATTTTTCCTTCAGGATGAAGTTGCTATCTCTATCTCACCCAAAAAGCAAAAGATTCAAAGCACTAGATGTTTATCCTGTCTTTGTGAAGTTATTACATCATCTCTTTCTAATGTTCTAACAATACTTGGATTTTTAAAATATTAAATACAACAAAATGAACACATTTACCCCAGACATTACATTCTTAAACTTACCAAGAAATTTCCAACACCCTCACACCTGTGGCCCAGCTCTTGCACTACTGTGATGTGTGAGTGCAGATTATGGTCAAATCCCATCTGTCTGAACCCAGTTGGAGGCTTCTATATTTATCCAAGGGCATCTATGTGTCTCCTTTCTAATGCAAAGCTTTCATTAGTACAACTTGGGAATGGCCAAAACAGGCAAGATTGCAGGGAGACACTAACTCA
The DNA here is from genome assembly GCF_034190915.1 of Cavia porcellus. Classification (NCBI taxonomy): domain Eukaryota; kingdom Metazoa; phylum Chordata; class Mammalia; order Rodentia; family Caviidae; genus Cavia; species Cavia porcellus. The sequence continues at coordinate 7,711,725 of NW_026947500.1, read as the reverse complement.
TATATTCATTATAATATATAATTTTGTGGTTAAAATATTTTCCACAATTGGCCAGATAAAATTGAATTAGTGATTTTATTTATCTTTGAGAAATGAAGATGAGAGAAATCATTTAAAAATCTCAAGAGTGAGAAGAGGTCTCTACAGTTAATATGTCTCAATTCAGATAAGAGGACTATGAACGTGATCTTTCCCTCATATTCTCTTCTTTTTTGCACCCCTGTAGCTCTAGGAAAGCACAATAAGGCTATGTATTTGAAGTACTTGTGAATACAAACTTTAAACAGGAAAACATATAGCACAAAATATATAGAGCATCACTGGACATCTGTATTAGACACAGAAAGTGTTTGTTTAAAATTCTGATTTAGATTTATTTTCTCACACTTTATTTTCACTAAATAAAAACAGTAACTGATCACATTCCTGCTCATAAAATGCTTTCCCTGCTGCTTAAAAAATATTAGTTTATGAAAAGACTATTAGTTTTTTCCATCTACACATGAACTAATTCCAATTCATTTAAGTTCATCTCACTGGAAATGTTTCTTGGCATTTTAGTCAGCATCATTCCCCTACTCTAATACTTCACATCCCTACACAAAAAAGAAAACAGAATAAAAGTTGCATAACTACTTACAAAATTTCAGAAATGTTTTACCTCTTTAAAAACTCGTGGTCACCTTGGGTCCCACCCTGGCTTGCAGATATTGTTATATTACAAATGCCTTGTAATATGATAGCTAAAGTAATAGAAGAACAAAAGCAGAAGCTAATGATTACAAAGTCTGAATTTTAGGGATCATTTTTCAGTTTTATACTGTATAAATATTAATAATATTGAATATTAATCACAATATTAATTCAACAATATTGAATATTCAATCACAGTACTGAATCTTAATCAACAAATTAAGAGTAAGTTTAAGAACTATCCAGGGCAAAAGCGTTAATTACAAAAGTTTAATAAGATGTTGACAACGTCTGCTCTACCAATTGCCATTTGTGGAGCACTTGGTGGATATACTCTGTAACATTTAGGCTACAAAACAAAAACCACATTGTAGCATTTTGGTGTCATGTACATGAAATTGTGTTTAACTTAAAGTATTCTTCCTCTTTTTCACAGATATCTTCTTAACAAATATTTGGAAGAACGGTTTAATACATTGAGCCTTATGGGTAATTTCTCTTGTAGCCTATGAACTTTCAATTCTCCCTCGTGAAGTCTATGAGTGTTTGATAGAAACAAAGATAAACATTTTTAAAGCAATAAGGTAATAAAGAAACAGAGCTCAAAGTATACTATTAACATCCGTAACCCCCAAATAAACAAACAGTTACACAAAAATAAAATATTTCATTTCCTCCACAGGATTAGAGAAAAGAAAGTGGGGTTAGTAAGACATGCTTTAAGAAAGAAAAGAAATACATGGATGAATAAATAGATAGAAGATATAGATAAAACAGATCCAGAAAGCATTGACTTCACATAATCATAAAGGTATTGCTATTTTATTTGAAGTATTTTAACAGCAGTAATTATTTCTTTGGCCAAGCATTTTGACACACAACCTGAAAAGACCCTTATTAAAGCAATGTTACTAATAACTTCAACATATAGTAGGAGGACTATGCAGATTAATCATATTCTGTCTTTGTTACGGCTTATAGTTGGGGCAAAAATACAACTGAACCTATTTTTAGTTTAAAACAAGATTCAGGCTGGGTGTGGTGGCACATACCTGTGATCCTAGCACATGGGAGGCTGAGGTAGAAAAATTGCTGTAATTTGAAGGCCACCCTGAACTACATAATGAGAGCCTGTCTTGAAGAAAAAAAATAATAAGATTCAGTTTAAATAGTTTGCAAAAAACAGCACAGGCCTCAAAGTTAAGATTTCTCATGGAAGGTGACACTCAACCTGCAATAGATAAAACAGCTTAAAAATCCAAGTATTGCTAACAATATAGGAAATCTAGATATTTTCACACAGCCTTTCTTACATAACAGAATCTTCTTCTCTGAAACACAACTTTGCCAGCCCTCGTATAGTCATGCCTTGATCTCTCAACACAAAGCATTTCTGTGGGATTTTCCTATTTTCAGAATTCTCTGTTTTCCTTCCCCAGATGTCAGTTAGGTATTCCCCAACTTACCATTCTCCTCTCATTAATTCAAACATCGTCTTCTGAAAACACTTTCCTCTTCATAAGGTTTAGTCAGCCCTCTAAATTATGAGGTACTGAAGAAGCAGATGTGCTTACTTATTATTATGGTTGTATTTTGTTTTAATAATTAATTGATGAAAATGGCCTTCCTCATTAAAACAGAGATGCTCAGTGTTTTTAGTAACTATTATGTTCACAGCACTCAGTACAGACCTAATTATACGTGAGCGATCAGGAAAAATTTGACAAAAGAGAGGATTGAATGAATGTATAGATAGATGAATATGTAATTTAAACTAGTTGCTAGAGTTACTTGATATTAATTGCAATGATTCTGTTTCTAGATTTAGAATCTCTGAGTTGGTACACTTTGCATAATATCCTTCCTCCCCTTATTCAAGTTAGTCATGGTTAGAAAATGTATATTTAATATTAAATTGTTCAATTGAAAATCTTTTTTTGCAATAGTATTTTGCTAATGTGGCAATGAAAAGACCATTGTTCTACTTAAGTCAAGTATGTCTAGAGTGCTAGCACTTTTAGCAATCTGTCCTCAGAGGATTTAACTAATGCGTTGCATTTAATTATGGTACATATAGTAATTTAAGTATTGGATTTAGATAGTACTTTACAAACTCTATTGACTAATTTTGACAAGAAATCTAGCCTGAATGCTAGACCTGATGACCTAAGGTTAATAAACGGTGAGCAACACAGTAGTGACAGATGTGAATTCAGTGGGGGAATAACTTAGTCTCAATTAACTATGGAAAGTCCCCTTTAAGGTGAAGTCATTGATAACTCAGATCTTAGCTGCCAACTATCTGGATACCCTTCTTATATTGAGTGTAAGTGGGACTCTTAGTGACCTTGACATCTAAATGTATGGGAGTCCTGGATTTGTTACACAGCCACCTAAGGCTTTGACTGCCTGAATCCTGCCGACAGCCTAATTAAACAGCAAGCGTTCCTGGAGGGGAATGTTAATGAGTCTACTTGGCAGGCAACAGTCTGTTCCCCAGATGGTGCAGGGGTTATAAATTGTCAATAGGGTAAGAATAGTGAAGGAAGTAAAAAATAATGCTGAAAGACTCCTACATCACTGGAACTTTCAGAGCTGCTAGCTCCCCAATGAAGAAATTTGGAGCTGGTGACAGGGATGAGAGTAGAAAAGTAGTGGTGTTGTCTGTTTATTTGGTCCTGCAAGGATAACATCTGAAATGGCTTTGGCTTTCAAATGGACACCACTCTGTGGTGGTGATGAAGACACTTTTTTTTTAAGCTGACAATAACTAAAAAGAAATTACAACATAATTAAAACACTCCCATGTTCATGGCTTCTATTATTTTCTTTCCTGTTTTCCCCCCAATGAATGGGGGAACATCTGTAGTATAAGAGCTCTTATCTAGTTAGATTATTTTTGAACAGTAATATCTTGATATGAAGCAACTTCCCAGGACCTTCAAGTCATGACTGACCTGTCAGTTCTTAAAATTCTCTGGACCTTGTCCTCCTTATGGGAAGCCGTTACTAAAGTTATAAATACCCTGTTGATTGTATTGACTCCTGCATACTTACTTAATTCTACAGATACCTTCTACTGTAGACCAGATCCCAAGACAAAAGGCTAAACTTGACCCTCAAACCCCACAGAGACCTTCTTAATATGGCTTTTCGTGTTGTCAACAACAGAGATAGAAAAAATTATCTTTTAGCAGTGACATTTGGAGCTCTGAGACAGGTAAACCGACACAAGGTGGAGCCGTCTAAGCCCTTCCCCATGGACTATGCCTCAAAAGCAGCAGAAAGACATTGGGCAAGAGAGTGCCCCATCCTGGTGTTCCTTTGCAATCTTACCCCAGGGCTACTGGACTGTCCTCGCCACCAGAGAGTGGGGAAGCCATCCTAACTTCTAGCCCTCACAGGAAACGCCAACACTGCCAGATTCATCGCTGACAGATCTGCTTAAACTTGCTGCTAAAGACTGTCGGGGCTCAGGGCCCACAGGCCCCATTAAGGTGTCCTTCTCAGAGTCCCAAGGCCCTCTAAAAGTCTCAAGTAAGACATTCTCTATACTTGTGGACATAGAATCCATGTATAGGGTTCTTCCTGAGCTTTCAGGCCTCTCCGTTAAGTCCTCAGTCTCTATAGGGGATATTGATGGCCAACCTATGCAGCCTGTACAAACAGGGCCTATCTCATGCAGATTCCATTCTGATTCTTCCCAGTCCACCCAGTGGTGCCAAACCCTCCCTCCACCACTCACTTTACAGTCCTAAATCTTAAAAATGTTTTTTATTCCCTTGTGTTTATGCAGACTGACCCAGATACTCTAAGGCCTCAACAGCTTACACCTGTTATCGCTAAAAAAAAAACCTCTCCTCGGGGACATATAGCACCCCCTTCCTTTCCTACTCACCAATTTCCCAAACACAACCCTGGTCAAGACTGACAGATAAATTTTATCTTCTCACATTTGTTTATACTTTTTCAGGATACATAAAAGTCTTTCCTACAACCAGGGAGACTGCTGATATACTTGCTAAAGTCCTGTTACAGCAAATCATCACAAGGACTAAAACCAAGTTAGAGCAGCCCCTACCTGGTCTTCTTGGCAACCTCAACAGCGGTCAAAGTTGCTAGACTACCATGCTGGTTTCACATCACTCAGGCTAAGTGGTGCCCTTCCAGCCCTAGATCTAACCATCCTTTTGCCCACTTGTCTCCACCTCACCAAGGCCTCACAGCCACAACTCTCAGGCTGTCATGTTTTGTTATCCAATTTGGTTTCTAATTTCTTAGCCTTTTTAGAGCAGCACTGTCAACAGTATTTCCTAAAGACGCTCACATCATGCATACCAGAGACAAGTCTTACCTACCTCCCCTCTTAACATTTACCCTTTCAGATGTGGGAATAATCACCTCTCATTTCACTCCTCCTAACCCTACACTTATTTTTCAGAGCTCTACCTTACTGTGGCAATGATTCTACCTCAACGTAGTCCTGATAAAATGACATATCTAAGTCAAAGGAACCTTTCCTTCTACCTCACCTGGGTCTTTAAATATGATAGTGGCCTGCCTCCTCATAACACCTTGTCCTTTTGTTTTTCCAGTCTAATGTAATGGCATTCACCAGTGATAAAGTTGTCCTGGTTAAAACACCTGGCACCAGCTTCTACACGGGCATCAACCGTCATCCTGTCAAAACTCCTAAACCCCAGTACAGCACCCCCTTCCAGCAGGAATCCATAAAAGAAAGAAAATCTTAGCCCTTTTCCCTAATAATCAAAAGATGGGAATGAAAGGTTTTTGCCCCAGATGGGACACCGTAGCCGGTAAAGCCTTGGAGGCAGAACAAAGGGGCTCTATCTTGAGGTCATCTTCCACACCTCTAGAAATTTACTTGTGGCACCAAATGAATACCAATGGGCTACCTGTACATCATTAATGCCCCTTAGGGATCACCCCAAATCTAAGGTACATGTATGCCCCCACACCACATGTCTGGCGGAGAGAATGCCAGACCCCAGAGGGTCAGGGGGGTCTCTCCCCACATTCTTAAAATAAGGATCTCTTTTATTTCATATTTCTTATCTTTTCAGCCTCTTCCATATTTCAAAGTAGGAAATTTCAAAGAAACCACCATCGTAAACAATTAGAAACAAAATTGCCTTTTCTACTTCCATTAAGCTTCCTCCTTAAATGTTAGGTCCTTAGTGACACTTTGATTCAATGTCTATCTGAAAGCCACTGTCAAATGTTGCCTTCAATGTACTTTAAAAGACAATTTTGAGAACTGTTTGTGGTGGGCAAGTCCTAAACATACTCCACCAGTTTTTACCTCCTTGTGTCCATGTGTTTGTGCAACCCCTTCTCCATAAGTATAAATAGCTTCTAAATAATAGAATATGGCAGAACACATAACTCCTGTGTTGAGGTTATGTAATTTAAGCCTCTGGTTTTAGCTGACTGGCATGAGGGAAGACTCTGCTGAATGAAGGGAAGGAAGCAAGCTGTTAGGAGAGTAAGGCATAGGAGCCTTGGGGCAGAGAATTCAGGTGAGTTGTAAGAGATGAAGGCCTTCATTCTATAACTACAACTCTGTCAACAATCATCTTTAGAGGTCTCTGGGTTTCAGATAAAAAATTTAACCAGGCAATCTTGATTGCAGTCTTGTGAAACTCAGGAGAGTGCCTTCCCCCCACCCTCAAGCTATGTCTGGACTATAGATCTACAAAAGCTGAGATAACAATGTCCAGTGTTTAAAGACACCAAATTTGTGCAAATCTACTATGCAGCAATAGAAAACTGATGCATTATTAAAGATTTATCATTCTGGCCCATAACAGTAAATGTAAGGAATCTTCAAGTCATGGAAGGACCTCTAAATTCATCCATGAGAATTTCTCTTCTTAAATCTCCAAGATAGAATTCGTTATTATGGCAGTTCTTAGTAAATTTTATTTTACATTGGCTTTGCTGGGGATTGAACTCAGGATTTGGCCATGGTAAGCAAGCGCTCCAAATTTAGCCACAACCCTAGCTCTGTTGTGCCATTTCTAACTGAACAAAATTAGAGGCGACCTGAAAACAGCAGCATAAGCACAAATAGAATGGAAAAAAAGAAAGTAAAAGAAAAGAAAGGAAGGAAAGAGGAAAAGAAGGATAAAGAAAGAAGGCAAGAAAGAAAAAGGGAAAGAAAGAAAGAAAAGAAAAGAAAGAAAGAAAGAAAGAGAAAGAGTGAAAGAAAGAAAGGAAAGGAGGAAAAAAGGACCAACTAGTTGTACTTTTGTGTTTTCTGGTTATATCAGAAAAATCAATCTATTTTTTTTCAAACACTAGATACAGGTTTCTTGCTTGTACTAATGCATTAATAACTTATGTTGTGTTTAATTGAGAAACTAAATTCTAAGATATTAAATGGTTTGTCAAAATCATGTATGTAGTAGAAAAGTCAATGCCTCTCTGTTCAGCTTTTTTGCCACCTTATATCCTGACATTCCGTATCATGCAGCCACTCTTAGGGCATAATATGAAGGTTTTCTTTCAAAAACTTTACCAAAAGAAGCTCAGTATTAATAATTGTCAAAATTATGAGTAAAAAACCATGCTTTGCTACTAATAATATCTACATGTTAAACCAGAAAAACCCTTATCCATAAATACATTTCAGGATACTCAAGTAAAAGATGAAATTCTGATGATGTTTTAATCCGACAAATAAACCAAAAGACATAAAGTGTCGCCTGAGAAATCCTACTTCTGGCCTCACCAGAACAGACTTTCATTTTCCTCTTTCCACTACACTGACTACTTTGCCTCTTCCTTAAAACTGGCTTTAGAAGTTAAACTTCGGTGTTCAGTGATGGCTCTCTGAATGAACAACCATTTTTAAGTCACCATAGCAAGCACGCTGAACTAAGTATTATCTTTTTGTCAACAGAAAGTAAGGAAAAGGCCCCCATTTCCACTTTTTTTTGAAAATGGTATAGGAAAAGAACATTTTAAAAATTTCTTACATATAACCATTTTTTCCCTTCTTTTCCTCAATAGGCATAAAACTTGCCAATTTGATTTTAATTCTAAAAGACATTTTCCTGGCAGATAATCCCTGGTTTGAACAAAAATCCTTTACTTGACATTTAATGCCATTTTAAGGAAAAAAGAAAAGAAAAGAAACTACACAATATATGGCTGAAGTGAAATAAAGAATGTAGCCTTCAATTACTCTTTACTTTCAACCTATCAAAAAGCTACAGAAATTAAAGTACAAATCCCACTACCAAAGACATAGTAAAAGGTTGGAAGAATATTTTAAAGGTCACATTATCTTAATGAAGTGCCACTTCCTGACAACATGGCTGTGATGCCGGAGTAATATACTCCATTTAGTGGGAAATTCACTGTGAAATCCATGCCCTCTGCACTCTAAACAAAGACATTGGTAATTTTCTTAAAAGGTCACATACAAATGTGTTATTTAAAACTAGGCATTTTCCAGTTGTGAATATATACATGAAAACCAGATATCGGACCTGGGACAGATAATGTGCAAAATGTTAGCATTTTTCACCCATACTTAAATTATATAAAATTGTGTCAGCTCATTTAATTATTTGATTTATATCATTTTATCAAAATATTAAAGAAAAATTATGTTGAAACTTCCACCAAAATTTCATTTGAATTCCACTGATTCATCTCACTATAACTTGAAAGTGAGCTTGTTAAAGTTTCAAATATGCTTTTATAATTTTAGCCTTTTAGGAAGAAATATGCATGTTTGTATGTATCCCACAATTAGGTCTGGGGGTGTTCCCCAGTAATTGAATACTTACCTATAACATGGTAGCCCCTGGCTTGACCTTGAGCACCAAAAATTTAAAACAAAATAAAAATAAATCTAAAATATATATCTCACAATTAATTTTTGAAATATATGGTATAGGAAGCTTTGTTTAAAGATCCAATATTTTCTTTGTAATATATATTTCATTTAAGTACAGTCAATAAATATTTGAAGAATAAAATTATCACAACCATGTCAACCAGAAAAGAAAAACAGAAATTTTATGTAATTGGATAAATAATCAATACTGACACATCATTGAGGGGAAAATGTTATTTTATCATTTTTCACAAAGTTTAGTTAGCCTGGAAGATCAAATAATTGCAGTTCTACAAAAATAGAATTTTGGAGGGGCTTCAAAACAATTGTTTCCTAACCAATAACTGCACTGTAGGCTGAGTGTGTTGCCCTAAGTTGAAAACGTAACTCCTAATGTATACATATGAGGAAGCAGAGCTTGTGCAAGTGAGCAGGTCATGAAAGTACAGCTCTCCTGAATGAAATAAATGCACTTATAATAGAGATGCAGAAAAGACTCCTCAACCCTTCTACTGGGTGAGAACAGGGTGAGAAGATAACCATTTATGATTCAAGAAGACTCAGGCTCTGCAGCAGGCAGCAAATCTGCCAGTGCCTTGATCGTCTTTCGAACTACCTGAAATTTGGGAAATGCATTTGTTACTGCTCCGCCAGTGGTGTTGTGTAATAGAGTCAACCAGATTAAGAAAGGGCCACTGCTGCTTCTTTTCCTTGTACTTGTAACAGTGATAGTTCTCAGGGATACAACACAACTAGGCAAAGGCAGATAAAAATTGGGCAGGTTAACACACCCACAGACTGACTGTTGTAATGAAAATTCAGTTTGTGTTCTTAAGTTGGTATTTCTTGGATTGTTGCAAGACTTTGGATATGTTCAATGTTCTGGAAAATTTACTGCCAGTATTGTTATTACTGATGAGAAAAAATGAATTTTTGTAAGCCTTTACTCCATTGTCACCCTCAGAAGCTTTTCCTTTGGGACAAGCAATTTGAAAGTCAGTTTTCACAGGGAGAAGTCTGATTTAAAGACAAGCACTTAAATAAGTCATACTATTCATCAGAGACTTCCATTCCTAAACATGGGCAATACAAAATTTAGAAAGAAAATTAAACATATGAAAAGAAAAACTGCTTTTCATTAAACATATGGGAAATAAAAAATAGTCCCCTGAAGCCAGCTGTAAACTAAGACTTTTGGTAGGCAAACTGTCTCTCAAAAGCCAACAGTGTAGTGTCTTCAGGATCCTACTAGGAATATAGAATCTCCAGCCCTACCACAAAGAAACTAAATCAGAAGCTGTATTTAAACAAATTTCCAACATAACATATGCACAAGAAAGTTTAAGAAATACTAACCTAGAAAAAAGACCATAGCTCTTTAAAATCACCTTAAGATAATTACATTACAGATAAAATTGAACTTTTCTTCTTTTCCCAAACTCAGGTATGTGAGAATAAATAAAACAAGAAATCAAATATTAAAATCTGAAAAAATGTTATTTCCAAAATTGACAAAAGTTCTATGGGACACATAATATGATTGAGAAATGCTTCTTAAACTTCTCATATTTCTAGATATCTTGTGAAGCAAGGCAAGATGACCTCTTGTTTCAGATTCTTCTCTCATGGTTGAATATTAAGGATCCTTTAAAAGATAGTAATAATACTTTGCTACAAAGCAAAGGGAAACTTTACTTAACATTTTGAAAGACAAAGGTAGTGTTTACCTATAGAGCAGAAGCCAAGCATGTCTAATGCCTACATTAAAATATTCTGAGTGTTTAAGCCTGCGATGTCCTGCTTACAATCCTTGAGCAAATGAAGTTCATACATGACACTTTGCCAGAATTATGAGCAAGAGAACTGACACAATATATTGATTATCATGCTGTCCGCCATACTGTGAGTAATAAATCTCTTTTCTCTGATGCAGGAGGTTCATGTCTCTTGTCAGCACCCATAACAATTTCTACCCTGAATACTGTTTACAATCTTAGATCCTTCTCAGATTGGCACACATGATAAATAGTCACTAGTAAGTAAACAACTAGTCATTGAGAATTAAATGTGAGATAAAAAATCAAGATATCTCTAAAATTTGGGGAAAATTATAATAGACTACTTAAAGGAAAATTAAACGATCTAGAGATCTCAGAACTATAATACGAATGCCAGGTGATTAGAAGGACAAAGAGGAAAAGGAAAGCAAGCACTAAAAGAAATTTGCTTGAAAGGGGCTTTGGTGTCTTCAGATGGCATACACATGGAGAATTTGACACAGTGTAAAAGGAAAACATGTTTAAATTATTCAGTCATGAAATTTCAGAAGTTCAAGAGAATGGAGAAAATGCTATATGTCTCCATGGAAAAACAGATTTTTCTACAAAGGAACAAGAATCTAACAACTACTAGTTTTAAAAAGAAAGTTTATGATACAAGACATATCCTCAGAGTTGAGGTAGGGTGGGGCAGTAAGTATAAAATGAAAAATGCATGCAACCATCTAAAGTCACCTTTTTAAATGTAAATTACAATAATACTGGAACAAAAATCACAAGGTTTACTGTTGGAATGTATTGAGTAGTATTACTCAAGGAAGGACTAAAAATAAAAAATGAAATGTATTGAATAGAATAATTTCAATAATAAGAAATCGTAAGGGGGGAGAAGTAAAGATGCCGGATAGATAACAGCTTTCTACAGAGACTCCCTGAGATAGTCAACTTAGAATTCAACATAATACAGAGTGGGGAGCCCCAAACAGAGGGAGATGAATTCTCTCATCCCAAGAAGAAATTAAAGTAAGAAGAACCAACCATACATACAGTCCCGGTGCTATTATTGGAACTGGTAAAGGTTCAGTGTTCCCACCACAGTGGGTGACCACCAATCCAACTCTACAGAGAATACTCCAGGGCATTCTAGAGAGAGAGAAAAGTACTAAGACTCCAGGAACAGTGGCAGAGAGGCCTCAATGAATGGAGCAGAAAGCAGAATGAAGAAGATAAGCAGACAACTTTTGGCAAAAAAAGAGTATAACAGAAATGAGGCAAGAATATTTTATTCAAAACTGATACAATTGATAGTATCAAATCTGAGAGTATAGGCAACTACACTGAAGATGACAAGACTCTATGATACACATCCTGGTTTGATAACTGTCAGTTTTTGAAGTTCTGTACTGCATACAAAGTTGTGTTTTTAAGATTACTGCTACATACTAATATATTCAATTATACTATGTCTGATGATATAGCCAGTTCTATTGGAGATAACAAGAGACAACACAGGAACCATGGTAGAACACTTTGTGCAATGGTCTTATATGTTTTTTTTTTTCATTTCATGTGTTTATAGGAATATGTTTTGTTTTGTCTTTCTTAGTTTTGTTTCTCCCTCTAATATAAAAAGGATACAAATACATGTTAAGACTGATGCATGGGTAGAATCTATAAACAGTTTATGAGAACTGATCTTATGACACATGATGGAATGAACAGATACTTTGAAGAAAAAGTGACACTAAAATACCCAGTGCTGATCCTGGAGTGTCATAATGTGAAACCCAGCAATAGTATTATTCTTTATTCAGATGATATTAGCCTGCTTGGGTTTATTCAATGTCAACATAATTGAAGATGAGTAACTGCATGTATATTTAATTGTGTAAGACAGATAACCATACTACTAAATTTTTGTTGGATAGTTGAACAGAATTGGTTGCAATCTCACTGTTTGAATCCCACTTTATATGCTCTACTTTAGTATCTTGAATAACTATTTGTAAGAAGACAATCTGTAATCATCAACTAGTGATTTCTTACTCTATCTTTTCTTTGAAATTATGTATTATTTCTACCCATTTTCTGTTTTGTTTACTCTTTCTCTAAATTAAATTTTTAAAAAATGACACTACAGTACCCAGTGCTGATCACAGAGTGTCATGATGTGAAATCCAGCAATACTATTATTCTTTGTTCACAATGATTTTAACTTGCTTTAGGTTGTTTAATCTAAACATAAATGAAAATATGGATAACTGCATGTATGTTTAAGTGTATAAGATTGACAACCATGTTACTAAGTTTTTACTGGACAGTTGAACAGAACTGTTTGCAGTCTCACTGTTTGAATTCACACTTTACAACTTCCATTTTTGCATATTGAACAACTATTAGTAAAATGACAATATGTAAACATCAACTAGTGATTTCTTACTGTTTATTTTTTTCTCTGAACATATGTATTATTTCTACCTATTTTCCCTTTTGTTTAGTCTTTCTTTAAATAAAATTTTTAAAAAAGAAATACTAACAATTAGGACTCAAAGGTAAAAGACTAAAAAAGAAAAAATAAGCTAATATAAGATTTTTAGATTCCCTTGTTAGCATTATTACTTATACATCCAATCAGTCTATAGTTTTACAGAAAATAAAAATTACATAAATACACTATTATATAGGTAGTATGTTAGCATTCAGCAGAGTTGAACATACAGACTAGCAATTACTCCCTTAAAAAGAACCTAAAATAACAGATTAGTATCTTTTAATTTTACCTCCTGGTCTTTGCAGAAAACAGAGATAATTAAAACTAAATAATGAAAAAGAACAATTAAAGTGATGTCCTTATTTCTTTTAGGTGGAGAGAGGGGGGTGAAAATTTTAAAAAAGAGTCAAAGATGGAAAATAATTAAAATAGAAGTTTTGCAAATGGGAAGGAGATCAAGAGTTGAAAAGAGAAAGAAGGATGAGTAATGTTTGGGAATGAAAAACGAAAATAAGAGAAAGGAATTGGAATATGTTATATACATGTACCTACGCTGCATAATAACTGTGCCTATTATACACTCCAAATCTGCTAATAAAAGCAAAAAATATAAAAAGAATTTCAAGCAATTAGCAATCTACTTGTCACTAGCCAGCAATTAAGATTAGAAATATATCCCTTCATAATCCACAAGGATCAGATTTTATCTTGTAAAAGCTGCCTGTGACAACCACATGTGGCTAATTTTCTATGCTTAAGATTACATGAATGTTTTTATTCAGTTTTATGTTGTAACTCAAAACTCATAATTAATGAGTCACCAGGAAGAGAGAAGTTGTTGTGTATCTACAGTAGATAAGATGAATAATCAGATGGGAAGATAATAAGCTTATTTATGATCAAAATATTTCAACACTATGAGGACACAGCAGTGGCAATACAAGTATCAATAAAGCAGAGTGGCCTCAGGCTACAGAGAATAGAGAGGAAGCATTTTTATCTGCTTTCCTCATCTCCTGTATTTGACTCCAGTTCAAGATTCATTAGTGAGTCTAAAATAACAAAAGTGAAGCTATAACAAATAAAATAACAAAAGTGAAGCCACGTGAAGCTATAAAAATACACTTTATACCTTACCAAAGTAACACATAAAAATCATTTGTTTTTCTATACTTTTAATATATAAATGCTTCAAAACATAAATGAAAACAAGAAGTCTATTTATGTGTCAATGAGAATTAAAAATTAACAAAAATAGATGATCAGTTAAAAGAAAGCTATATGTTGATGAAAAAATTAAAACTATAAATAAAGTGGAAGATAGATAGCCTGTGCTCATCAATTGGAAGCATCCATATTGAGAAAATGTTCATATTACCAAAAATATTCCACAAACACTAATCACTCTATATCAAAAGTCCAATGGAATCATTCACAGAAACAGAAAAAAAAAGTGATAAATTTTGTGTGGATTTTACTATCTGATGGAATATTAAGTAAGACTAAAGTAGAAGCATCACCCTCCTTCATTTAAATTTTATTATCAAGCTATGGTATTTCAAACATGGTATTAGCATAAATAAAGACACACATATCAATAGAAAAGAAAAGAGAACCCAGAAGTAACCCATGCATGTATGTTCAACTAACTGACAGGGGTACTGAGAATATATAATGTGTAAAACAATGCCTTTTCAATAATTACTATTGAGGAAATAGACATCCAAATGCAAAAGGATACAATCTTATCTTACATCATAAGCAAAACCAATCAAAAAATGAACTAAAGAATTAAACATTAAAACCTAAAACCATATAATAACTAAAACAAATACAGAGTAAAAGCTCTATAATATTGAAGTTGACAATCATTTTTTGAATATGCCACAAAAATGTGGTTGCGGCAAATTTAAGATACCTGGCACTACATAAAATATAATTTTCTTAACAATGAAGGGAACAGTCAACAAATTGTAAAAAGATCCCACAAAATAAAAGAAAATATTTAAAAATCATACATTCAGTGAGAGAATAATATCCAAAAAATCCTATGCAACTCAAAAACAAAATCCTACGTAATTTTATTAAAGTTGAGCAAAGGTTCTGATTAAACATTTGTCCAAAGAACACATACAAATGATCAACAGATATATGAAAAAGTGTTCAGTATGACTAATCATCAAGTAAATGAAAAAATCATGGGCTGCCACTTCACATCTGAAGGAATGGGTATTACCAAAATGTCCAATGATAAAGAGTGTCACTGAGAATAAGAAGAACCAAAATGAGTTGGTTCAGACATTATGGAATTGTATAAAGTATCCTATGTAATAAAAAGTACCGCCACATGTTCCAGCAAGCCCACTTCTGAGTAGGTGTCACAATAAAGAAAATCAGTATGATAAAGAAACACGTTCACTTCCATTTTCATTGAATCATTATTCACAATATCAAAAATTGGAAGCAACCTAGCTGTCCATTAGGGGACAAGTGGATAAAGGAAATATGATATGCATTCAGCACTAACAGAAAAAGAAATGTAACCATTTGTGGTTCTATGGGTGAGTCTGGATGACATTATGCCAAGTGCAATAGAGTAGGCACAGAAAGAGAAATTCTTCCCACTGTCATAAATGTGGAATCCTCATAATTTTAATATAAAAAGTAATTTTGTGGTTGGCAGAGGCTAGGAGATTGAAGAAATGCAGAAATCTTAGTCAAATGCATAGGCTGGCAGTTGTAAGATGTATAAAATATGCAGGGCTAATGTGCAGAACAGTGATGATATTTAAATATAATATTCCACATGCAGTAGTACATTGGTTGACAAATAGTTCCGAATTCAAACTCTCAACAACTAGAATAGCAAATTAAGGAAAAAAAATAAACTCAGCTCAATGTTTTTATTGCATAGTCAAACTGAGACCTGACTTGAAAACACCTGTAATGATCCAGTGAGTCATACGTCACATCCTGCTGCAGACACACAGGAGTGACCCTTCCGTCTAACTGGCGCTCTTGCCCACACAACATACAATGCTGTGTTAGTGCACTAAAACACCACTGTGCTTTGCTTTTTTTTTTTTGTACTTTAAATAAAATATCATAACTGTGGTGCTAATGAAAGTTAATGATACCACCAGTAAAACCAGTAAGCCAACTGTGAGAACTGCAATTGAGTTAAAGAAAGAAATCATTGCAAAAATCAGTAAAGTCTTGGAAAATGAATTTATAAGTGTTTTGGGCTTCATAACCAATTATTTGCTTTTTCATTAATTCTTGAGGGAAAAAAATCTGTTGAGTCCTTAAGATTTTCAGGGTTCGAACATGAATTTGGGATGAATTAAGTTTCACAACTGAGGTATCACTGTGCTTGAGATTTAATAACAGAGGCTGGATATTTAGCTTAGTGGTGCAATTCCTGCCTGCCAAGTGTAAGTTCCTGAGTTGAATTCCTGGTACTACCTTCAAAAAAATTTTTAATTAAAAAAAAAAAAAAGAAATTTTCTAACAGAATACATCTTAGGTATTCTAAACATACATATAAAAAAGATAAGCATGTGAAGTGATGGAAATGTTAATTAGCTGAATTGTAGTAATTTCATAATATGTACCTTTCTCAAAGGTCACAATCAACATCTTGAATATTTGCAATTTTTATTTGTCAGGTATAACTCAGTAACGATGATAAATACATGGCTTATCCCTTCCATCAGTAGATGTGAAGCCTGAACATGTGCATAAAGCTCAGAAAGTATGAGGAGAGCAGCTGAAATTACAATGTCACTGAACAAACATGGTAAAAAAAAAAAAAAAAAAAAAGGACAGGAATCCATTCTTAAATGGTTGCTCATAAGGATACATTTTTTTTTTTTGATGCGTGCCTGAGTGTAGCCCACAAGCGAAAAATTACTACAGCCTATGAAAATAAAAAGGTATAACTTGGCTCTGACACCGATAGCCAGTCATCTTAGCAAAATCCCAAAGAACTTCAAAGCTTTTCATAGTCAATTACTCTGTAAAGACTATTTAAAAGAGAAAAGAGGCTGCTTTGAGCAACGCCGTAGGTCATTTCACAAACACATACTCATAACGACAGCATATTTTTGAACATGCTTTCCTCCACTTCAGCATGCTAAAATGTAGTTTTTCTACGAACTACTCTCAGAGGAACTGAAGTTATTAGTTATACTGGAAATAGTTTTTTGTACTTGAAGATAAGAAGCACCAAATGAAGAAACATGTCCTGCAAAATATAGGTGATGATAATGTATTCCAGAAACCAAATCTAGAAAACATATCATCAGCCTGAATTTTCAGACTAAGAAGTGCTATATCCATGATATGCAAAATATTGATAATAATGTATTCCAACAGGAAGTTGCAGAAAGTAAGGCCATGACATGAATAAAAAACAACTTTTTAGGCTGACAGAAAAAAATTAAAGCAGGAAAATGAAATGAATAAGAATGCACTGTAAATATGCAATGGCATGCCGGCACTATATTTACAGTCACTTGGTGTGTGTTCAGGCATGAACAGATTCTGGGACTGGCGCTGCTGCATGTCTTTAAATACAAGGTTCTGCATACCTCAGTGCAGAAACAATACTGTGTATCTTGGAAAACAGAAGAATGAACAGCCTTCATACAGAGTGAATCTTACGTTGTGGACCTGCCTTTTAAAAGTATGGTGGAAAATTTTACAAATAAATGACCGTGTAGAATTTTATAGTTTGCAAAATATTTTAAAATGTATCACTTCAACTGCTCCTTGAAGTAATATATAATGGTAGATAGAGAAGAGATTGACATGTTATAGAGGTATAAAATGATATTCAGAAATGCTTCTACTCAGCTGAAATGTATAGCGTTGAGGTGGAGTATAATCAGTAAAGATCCAAGAAAGTCCATTGACTGTTAATCTAGTGTTTGTATCTAAATCACAGTGACAATACAAGGCAATAGCACTTGAGAGAAGCATTTTCATATGATTAAAATTGCCTGTGTAGGGTCTTTTTGGTTTTTTTGTACAAATATTGGGAAGCCATTTTGTGACAGGCCTATTGGTAAAAGCTGAAAATGTGAATGGAGAAAAAGAAAACAAAGATCCTGTTTTTATGAAGGTTATAAAATATTGAGCCAGTGATAAAATAATTGTGCTAACTAATGGATACCTGAAGTTGACAATTTGGATCAGTAAGGGTGCCAGTTTATCATCAATGGTATACTTTGATAAAAACAATATCAAATGAATGATTAAAATTCAGTCCTGGATATATTTACTTAGGAGTCTTCAAAAATATAAACATGGAGATGTTAATTGGGCCCACTGACACAGATCCAAAGTGGAGAAATCCAGGTTGGACTGAGTGTCTGGGCCTGTGTGTGTGTGTGTGTGTGTGTGTGTGTGAAAGAGAGAGAGAGTGTGCACATATGTGTAGAGATAATGCATGTATGCATATGGACATTAATGTATAAGATATTAACAGCCTTGTAAAGCAAAATTTAAAGTGAATATTATCAGTAGAGCATGTTTGATATAATCTTGTACAAATTTATCTATTCAATTTTAAATAGGGGCTCAGTGGCATAAACACCTGCTTTGCAAGGGCACAGTCATGAGTTTGATCCCTGGTACCCCCCCAAAAGTTAAAGTTATGAATGAATCAACATGTAAAAATCAAAGCCAAGGGTTAAAAAATAAATGATCAATGGGAAATTGGAATATGCCTTTTCTACGTATAATAAAATTATGGTGTTCAGTAAATATTTTCCACTTACAATTTCTTAAATTGGAACACCATGAACTGCTTTCTACTACTTTATCTCTCTAATAGATTCAGAACTATCAAATATTGGTGAATAAACATGTTTCGCCATTCAGAAAACAAAGTAGAACAAGGTGTTACTTATATTACATTCAATCATGAAAAGTGCACACGAAATATACTATACATAAAACCAAAAATCTAATGATGGTTATGTAATTATTTTTGGAAAATTTATTTAAAATATACCATAAGAATCTGAATGAAGGAATATATACTTTTCCTTCTTTAAAAAGAAAGTTCAGGACCAGGAATAAGGTTCATGACATAGTACCTGCCTGGCAAGTGTGAGGTTCTGAGTTCGATTCCGAGTACCAAAAAATAAAAACAAGGTCCAAGTTTTTCTTGCCCCCAAAAGGAATTCCTAATTCATCACTTCATGTATTTTCACCATGTGGTTAACTTATCTACTGGAGAGTTTGTTGGCTTATTTCTATTAGAGCAAATTTCAATTACCCAAAGATAGAGTGATCATATGTCCTGATTCAGACTATCCTAATTAACAACTCTTCTATCCACATAATAGTATTTATTTCTACCTTCCAAAACACACAGTTTGTGTGAGAAATTTATTTAGTCACCATATATGCAAACATGAAAGAGAAGGAAGGAAGGAGCAGGGGAGCAGAGTGGAGGGAAGGGAAGAGAAGGGGAAGGAAGAGAAGAAGGAGTGAGAGGGAAAGGGAAGGGAGAGGGTGGAGAGGAGAGGAAGGCAGAGGAAAGGAAAGGAAAGGAAAGGAAAGGAGAGGAGAGGAGAGGAGAGGGGAGGGGAGGAGAGGAGATGAGAGGAGAGGAGAGGAGAGGAGAGGAGAGGAGAGGAGAGGAGAGGGGAGGGGAGGGGAGGGGAGGGGAGGGGAGGGATGGGAAGGGGAGGAGAGGAGAGGGGAGGGGAGGGGAGGGGAGGGGAGGGGAGGGATGGGAAGGGGAGGAGAGGAGAGGGGAGGGGAGGGGAGGGGAGGGGAGGGAAGGGAAGGGAAGGGAAGGGAAGGGAAGGGAAGGAAAAGAGAAATTTTCTGTCCCTAAACTAAGATGTTTTGAATCATAAGCTCATCTAGTTTGGGACTAAGTTAGCTTAAAAAGGTTGAGTGGTATTTCTGTTATGTGCCTCTATTTAAGAATCACTGATAAAAATTTTATCTAGAGTTTCTGGAAATAAAAGGTACCTTAATCATAAATATTTATATCCTAAATTGCAAGAGTCAAAAGAACACGTAGGTGACTAGTCTAAAAGTAAAACCTTTATGTTATCTTTATGGATGCTTAGAATTTAGAATACACGGGAACTTTCCCTTAGCAAATGTGGTACTTTGAGATTGTGAATATTGCTCTGGTCTTGATCAGGTACGTAGCAAGTTAGTTATAATAATGTGATTTACACAATAACCTTACATAATAAATGAATTGTATCTAAATGAACTGCTTTTTAAAATTTTCATGTACTCATAATTGTTGCTAAAACAATTCCATATAAATGGAAGTGTTAACCTTTTTATTTTATTTTTTAAATATTTTATAAGAACTTTAAAAAAAAATACACACACATTACCCTTGTCCTCCCTTGTAATTCTTAAACTTTAAGGATCCCATGTCACATTTTGATGTAAAATTTAACATAACATTGCTGTCCTTCACTCCACATAAGATCAATATTTTGTGCCGTCATAACAGTAAGAGAAGAATGAAAAGACTGCCAGCTCTCTTGTCATCTCCAATGAGAATCTGCCTCCACATCAGTGGGCTGAAGTCAGGAGGGGGCCAAGGTCTTTGCTCTGACTTTTTCATCCTTCTCTCCCTTAGGGTTTTTCACTCATGCAGCTGATGCCCAATGCATTACTACAACCTGACTCCTTCAACAGTTTGTGCAGCACCCTGAGAGACTCTGCAGACATCAAGGCCCTGGCATGTTCATCCAAGCTCTTTGTAGAATTCTATAAACACCACACATATTCATCTCCTCATAGGCCAGGGCCATTCATCTGAACATGCAGTCCACCTTGAAATGATGCTCCTGAAAAAGAAGCTCCCATGTGATGTAGAAGAAAAAATAAAGCTATTCTAGCAGAAGATTCCAAGTCTAGCAGAAGATTCCACACAGCTTGGTCTCGGGGTGGGGGAACTTTGGGATCCAGATAGAGTACACTGAGGGAAATGTGGTATCCAATTAGAGTGCACATAAGGAAATCATTCTGTTCTAAAGACCTAATAACACTGAATAC
The DNA here is from genome assembly GCF_034190915.1 of Cavia porcellus. NCBI lineage: Eukaryota > Metazoa > Chordata > Mammalia > Rodentia > Caviidae > Cavia > Cavia porcellus. The sequence continues at coordinate 7,690,847 of NW_026947500.1, read as the reverse complement.
CCTTGAATAAACCAAAGACACAAGCTCTAAGTCCACTTGATCTAGGCCATAGCACAACATCTCAGGATTCTCCCAAAGCATCAGAGCTTGGGCGGTCCCTTCCCTCTGACCACCTAATTTTCCAGAGTTGCTGTCATGAGACAACTTATCATACCCTGGAAGCCATGAAGCACTCTGCTCAGCATATTTTCCTCCTCTTCAGGTACAGGTACAGAGTCCCATGCAGCATTTCGGCATCCATGTGCCCCAGTCCTCAGTGACTACTTTGCCAAATTGCCCTGCACTTTGTGTTTCATTGTTACTAAAATGCATGACTACAACCTGCCTCATTTAACAGTTCTGTCCAGCACCCTGTGAGACATTGGAAGTGGGCAGTTGGCAGTTGGCCTCTTTATTACTTTATTAAGCAGTACAGTGAGTCTAAAAGAGATCATTTCTTTATTGGATGAATTTTTGCCTTAGTTGAATCCATGGCTAGAGGAAGTCAGAGCAGGGTCATAAGGATCTGTAGGTTAACAGAAAATAGGAAGCATTTGAGAACACACATGTTGTTTTAGAAAAACAAGTAAAAAGAAGCTAAAATACAACATTGCCTAGCAGGAACATTAGGAAATATTAACTACAAGGTTAGAAAAATATTTTTAATTACTAAATGAGAACACAATGGTTACAAAACAGTATATCCTGTGTGATACTGATTTTCTAAGTTAAAGCAAGCAATAGTAACAATAAGAACAACAAACCACAACAAAAAAAACTAGTTTTTTTTCTTCTTAAAAAAACATTCTACCCTATTTAAAGTAACTATGAATATCTTTATAATTAGAAAAGGAGATAAAAAAGAAAGCATAGTTAGAAGACACACTGGAGAAAAACTGGAAAAGTAAATAAAATCCAATCCAAAATGTACAATAGATATTGGGAAAGTGTGGGAGGCAGTGACTCTTCAGAAGGAAAGGACAACTGAAATGGGAGAAAGGAGAAAGGGAAGGAGAGAACAAGAAAGACTATCATACCACTGGTCTCTGTTGGTTCATCAAGAAGAATAGTTTGTGCTTTCAATGTTCAATCACTTTTTTCATGCCTACGTCTTATACTCCGAGCAACTACTCTGAAGATAACAATATGCAACACAGTAACCATTGTTAGTCATCTATTACTTTGTTTTGAAATTCTATATCGTCATTTTTATTTTAAAATAAAATAAAATTGATAGTTTTACAGAAAAATGTTAAAAGCTAATTTTGTGATATATTGATTCTCAGAGTTTTAATATTTACTGAAACCAGGGAACTTTGACTTATATGAAGTGAACAAAAATTAAAGAATTTATATGCCTTCCAAATAAGTATGGGAAATTATTGTGTATTAATTCATCTTTATCAACTCAAACCAATTTCTCAGACACAGCAACTCTATTGTATTTAACAGCAATTTCTGGCACATATGTAGGTCATGCAAAATTTATGTGTTCAAATATACATCCAAGAGTCTCGGGGCTATTATAATAAGCTTGTCATAGAGAAAGTAATATATAGTCCCCTTCTGTTTATTGTGGACATCTTATATTATTCACTAAACTATTCCCAATGTATCTCTTGATCACTTATGATATTCCTGGAATATTTCTAAGTACTTCAGATACAATGATGGAAAAAGCAAAATTTTATATTGTAATGAGAAGAGGAAAATGTTGAAAAAGAAATATATTAAAGATAGTGAAAATTGCCGGGCATGGTGGCTCACACTTGTAATCCCAGCACTCAAGAGGCTGAGGTGGGAGGATCGTTGCAAGTTTGAGACCAGCCTGGGCTACAAAGTGAGCTCAAGGCCAGCCGGAACTGCATAGTGAGACTCGTCTCAAAAAAGACAAAAAAAAAAAAAAAAAGATAGTGAAAATAATTAATAGTATTATTATTAACATGTATTGAATGTTTACTGATGCCTTGCACTACTCTACGTGCTTTTTGGTAACTCAAAATGATGTATGAGGTAAGTATAGTAGTAGCGTAATTCCCATTTTACAGATTACAAACTCAAGCACAGAAAGTTTCAGAAACTTGCCCCAAATCATGATGTGACCAGTGGGAACTAAAGATTGGGTTTTAAGCAGTTTGGCAATACAGTAACTCTTTTAAACCTTCAGCATGCCTCAGTACTAATAATAAAAATATCTCTGAAGAAAAGTTATGGAGAGTGAGTAGAATAGAAAGAAATGGAGAAAAAATACACAGGGAAGACCTTATTTGTCAGATTTTATTGGAAGAGGATCAGAATAAATCAGATATAACAAATACAAAATTTATGATGTGGGGTTGTATTTAGGATCAAAACTACAGTATTTGCTGTAATATAATTTATTTCAATTTGAGTGCAAATTAATTAAGCTGTATTTTAGCTAATGTAAGGATAGTCAGAACTTGTGTCTGTTTTAATTTTTAATAAACGTATGTGATCTATATTAAAAGGCTGGTACAATTAAAGTACAAACATGAATGATAGATAGATAGGGGATAAAAAGTGGCATAGTGGCAAAGAAACTACATGATCAGACTTCAGTTTGAAAAAGAATACACAGAAACTATGTGGAGATCAGACTGAAGTAAGCATAAAATTAGGAAATAAATTAGATCTTATATTAATAGTCAAGAAGGTGTTGATAGGAATGATACAGGTGACAGTGTTAAAATAGAATCAAGTTGTACATATCCTAGATCTTAAAATCCATAGGACTAGATAAAACAATGAAAGAGAAAGAATAAAGAGAGAAGAAATGTTTCAAGGATTGAGCTCTGTGATATCCCAGTGTTTAGAAGTGAGAAAGAAGGAACACACAGTGAAAATTTATTTAGGTGGTATTTAGGGTGTAAGGCAAAGAACATGCTTCAATAATAAAGGATATATCAGCTTTGTCTCATTCTGTTAATAGGCAGAATTACAGGAAGGCTGAGACATAGCTATAAAAATTGGCAACATGGAGATGATACTGACATTGACAAAGAGTTTCAGTGATGCATACTGGGAAAGACTTCTAAATTACTTTACCACAGATAAAATTTAGACATCACACAGAACATATGCTTTTCTCGATGAGTTATGGTCTATTAGTGAAAAGAGAATAGAAAATGTAGACTGGTTTGTGGGGAAGAAGAAGCCATAAATAGATCAGTTCTCAACAGATTGACAAGAAAAAGTACAAATCACAGAAGACAGAATAGAGGTTTGCATGAATGATCAAATAAGAGCTTTCAAAAGTTTTCAGCATTGCATGAATACTGTCTCAGTTACTTTTAACTCGTTGCTGAGACAAAATACCTGATGCCCAAATTTGGGAAAGGAAAGGTTTATTTTTAGCAGTTTTGGAGGTTTCAGTCCATACTCAGTTGGCTCCAAGTCAGGGTGGCATGGCGGGGCCACAGTTCATGGCGGCTGCAAACAGCAAGGCAGAAACCAGCAAAAAAGCAAGACATGCATTCTTCCTGCCATTACATTGTATGCTGGCCCCACCCCTGACACTACTGACACCATTAATCCAAGCTCTAGACAATGAACTGATCACAAATGCATAATGCAAAATGCATGAGGCCAGGGGGCCATGCCCATAAACCATGACATTGCACCACTGGCCCCCAGGACTCATGTACAACTTTTGAACAAAAGACATTTAATCCATCTCCAAGGGTTGCCAAAGTCCTAACAGTTTCAGCATTGCTGGAAAGTCCAACTCCCAAGTCTCCTCCGAGATCTATGGCAAATTCTTAATTATAACCCCCTGTACAATTGAAACAAGGTTAAACATTTCTGAAATGCAAAGGCACAAGATAAACATTACCATTCCAAAAGTTATGAACAGGGGAATATAAAGCATTGGAAATAAAGCAAGTCCAACATCCAGCAGGGCAAACATTAAGTACTAGAGTTCCATGCTCAGCATTTGAAGCAATCTGGTTGCAAGCTCCAAAAGGCTTGGGTGATTCCACCTCCACAGCACTTCCAGGGACCTTAGTTCCTGCAGATTCTCTCTTAAACCCTCTCTGCTTGCTTTTTTCAGCTTTTCTTGGATGATACACATTCCTGGCTCTTCCAAACTTCTGGGGTCTCCACTGCACTTTTGGCTTCACCCTTATATCTCTATAAGTGGCCCTCTCAGAGGCACACTGCTTGGCCTCCCAGGCCCTCTGCAATCAAGGTGGAAGCTGTCTTACACTCAGAATTTGTGAATTTTCCTTGCACATAAAATAAGCACCATGTGGATGCCACCAAGGTATGCTACCATCTGGATCAGTAACCAGGCTTTTTTCTCTCTTGGCTATAGGGATCAATTACTTGGATCAGTGGGCTCTGTGAACCTGATTGTGAAGAAAGGCTTCTCTATGTTGCCACCATTCTGGACCTCATGTGGCAACCACCATTCTGGAGCATGGTGCTCTGCAGCTTTCCCCTCTAACAGATTATTTCACTTTTGCAGTTTTGAGGCTGCAAAGGGTGGAGACCCGCTGCTTCCTGGTTACCCTGTGGCCATCTTTCTTATCTCTTTGTTTCTTCTCAGCAAGAAAAGTCTCAACTCTGTCCTTATAATCCACAGCTTTACTGGAGTTTTCCTTCTGGCCAAACTCACAGCCATGTAAATTATCCTGCTGGGCTCTTTTATCTTGATTTGCAACATAAAGCTGGCTAAAAGCCCCCAACAATAGCTATGCCACAGCCTCAACATTCAACTGCCTTGAAATTTCCTTTGCCAGATTAATCAGGCCATTGTCCTTAGTGTCAGTCTCAGGCAAAGTCTCTGGGCATGAGCAAAATGCAGACAAACTTTCTACCAAGCCATAACACACATTGTAGGGAGTCCAACAACCAATGCAGTCCTTCTTCCCAGCAGAAACCTCCCAAGCCTGGTCTTTACCATCAGGCTTTCTATCAGCCTTCTGGCTTCTTTAGTTCTGAACAGATTCTTGTTGGGAGCCGCGTCTGTGATAGCTCGCCTTGCGCGGCGGACGTGCGGCCTGTGGTAAAGAGCAAAGCCTGAGGTAGATTACCCCTCCCATCGAATATGTTAGTTTCCTGCTTACCGCGTAAACAACCCGCTCAACAATATAGTCTGCCTGGCAACTGATGATGTTAGCCAATCAGCTTGCCTTGCTTACTTTAACATGATTGGACACTGTACCCGTATATATACCGGTGCCACCCCTGGGCGGAAGAAGAAGCCAGGTAGAAGCCCAGAAGTAAAAGCCCAAAAGGAGCCGCGGAGAGCGGACCGGTAGAGGCTTTGGGGCAGACTGAAGCACAAAAGGAGCCGCGGGGAGCGGACCAGAGGAGGCTTCAGCTGGGAGAACCCAGGGCAGGCTGTACGGAGAAGGAAAATAAAAAGAAAAGGTTGTCCACTACCAGACTTTGTCGTGTGTCCTTCCTGCCGGCCGGGAGCGGACATCGACATTTGGAGGCCCGCCCGGGGACTGATCACCCCCGAGACGTGGAAGTGGACAACGCTCCAGTACAGAGCTGCGAGACAGGTGAGTTGGGGATAAGCCTGGGCTCTGGGTGGCGCGCACCTACAGGGCTTTTAGACTCCCCTCAGGCTCACGCGTAAGTGGCGGATTCCTTGGGCCTCACGCGGTGAGTAACATATTAAAAGATGGGAAACATGTTAGGTAGCAACACTAAGAGCGAGGGTGGTTGTGGAGAAAGCTCTCAAGAGCTTACAAAAGTACGCAGGGTATCTGAGCAGGCCCAGTCAGGGAGCTCCCGAGAGGGGTCCGTCAAGGGGAACAAGGATGCTAAGGAGGAGGACGGGGCTCTAGCCTCGGAGTCGTCTGACTCCGAGGACGAGGGAAAGTTGAATGGCAAGGAGGCCAAAGAGACCAGCTGTCAGGAGCCTAAATCGCTCAATAAGGAGTCGCAGGGTTCTTTTCCAGCGTTGCCCCGCGAATTGCGCTCTGCTCAACCTGGTCTGCGGAGGAGTAGAGAGCTCCTGAGCGCTCCCCGGCGCGAGAGGGAGGCGAAGCCTTCCGCCCCACCTTGGGGGCCGTTTCCGGAGGCGATTCCTCGCCACGAGGCGGCCGCCTGGGAGCTCTCTCCCCTTTCGCCAGAACAGGAAGTGATGCACGGGCCCCCATTTTCCGCCCAATCACGGCCGCTGTCTTATGCTCCGCCGCCGGCGGGTCGGTATTTTTACAGGCGGCTTTGGCAGGGGGGACGCTTGTCTCATGAGGTACATCCACCTGGGATAGATAGTGGCCCCTACGGGATATTTCCTGTACAAGTAGCTATGGGCCAGGGACGCAATGTATGGGAGCCTTTTGAGATAAAGCAGATTAGAAAACTTAAAAATGCAGTTACAACCTTTGGGCCGACTGCGCCTTACACCATTGCCATGCTGGAGAATCTGTCTTCTGGGCCCCTCACCCCCGCGGACTGGATTCAGCTGGCAAAGGCGTGTCTGCCCTCGGGCAGTTACCTGGATTGGCGAGCCTGGTACGCAGAGTTCTCTGCAGAGCAGGCTGAGAGAAACGCCAATCGGGGGAACCGGGGGTGGAACAAGGAAATGCTTATGGGAGAAGGTCGGCACGCTGATGACCAGACCCAGTTCCCCGGCGCTGTCTATGAACAAATCAATGCCATAGGGCTCCGCGCCTGGAAACAGGTAAGTGGTGCCGGAACAGCCTCCTTGTGTCTTTCAAAAATAATTCAGGGTACCACAGAGCCATTTGTTGACTTTGTGGCCCGAATGCAAGATGCTGCCGATAAGATATTTCCTGATCCGGGAGTGGCTCAACCGCTGGTAAGACAGCTGATTTTTGAGCAATGTACAAAGGAGTGCAAGGCAGCGATAGCTCCTCATAAGAACAAGGACCTCAACGCCTGGATTAGGATATGCAGAGAGATAGGGGGGCCGCTCTCCAACTCGGGAGTGGCTGCTCTCCTGGCCGCGGCTGTACAGCAGAGGGGACCTCGCGGGTTAGAAGGGGAATGTAAGGCTAAAGGGTGTTTTGCCTGCGGGGAGCCAGGACACATTAAACGTCATTGCCCAAACAATGCAGATGCTAGGCCTCGCCCTAGGAATGAAGAACCATATGTTTGTGGGCGATGCAAAAAGGGATCACACAAAGCTGAGGAGTGTAGGTCGGTCTTTGATGCTCAGGGCAACCGTATTTGTGGACAAGATGCTAGAGAGCCAAAAAACGGCCAGAGGGGGCCCCCTTCACAGGCGGGCCCCCGCCCCAGAGACAGGACAGCTCAGGGTGGCGGCCTTCAACAAGGGCCACCCCTGGGTCAGCAGGTGTGGACCTCAGTGTCGCCTCCAGACTTATACAGAAGGTCACCATTAGGACGGATGGCGTTAGGACCCTAAATGACATGCAAAAGCTATTGGGAGACATTAATTGGATTAGGCCATATTTACATATACCAAATTCAGATCTCAAACCCCTGTTCGACCTTCTGAAGGGAGACCCAGATATAGCCTCCCACAGGAGGCTCACTCCTGAGGCAAGAGCTGCCTTACAGAGAGTGGAAAAAGCCTTAGGTGGGGCTACCTTACACAGAATTGAACCAGGGCGACCCTTTGATGTCTGTTTGCTACAGACTAGTCTACAGCCTACAGCGGTGATTTGGCAGAAAGGACCACTACTGTGGATACACCCTAAGGTCTCACCTGCAAAAGTCATAGAGCATTACCCGGAGGCAGTCGCTTCATTGGCCCTTGAAGCGCATGATAGAGCTGTCCAACATTTTGGCTCAGGACCACAAGCCATCCGAGTACCCTATACCGCCAGCCAGATCAAGACCCTGGCTGCCTGCATAGATACCTGGGCCATTCTGAGATGTGTTTTCCATGGGGATATAAACAATCAATACCCTAAAGACCCTATCTTGTCATTTGTCACTCAGCACCCTATAATTTTTCCAAAGGTTACTGCCTCTGAGCCATTAGTCCTAGCAACTACAATATACACAGATGGCTCCAAGACGGGGATAGGCGCCTATGTGATCCTAGGCAAGCCCCCGGTTACCATACAATTTAAACCAGATCAGCCTCAGGTGGTAAAACTGCAGATCGTTAAAATGATTCTTGAACAGTTCTCAGAAGCCATTAACATTGTCTCCGATTCTAGGTATGTGGTCAATGCTATGCAAGTGCTTGAGACTGCCAGTTTAATTAGATCCACTTCCACAGTGGCTGGACTGTTCCTGTCTATCCAGACATTGCTTCAGAACAGACACCATAAGGTCTTCACCACCCACATAAGAGCACATACATCCCTGCCGGGGCCCATGGCACAGGGGAATGCGGCTGCTGACACTGCCACTCGCCCGTTATGGATTTTTACCTTACTAACACCAATCGAGCGAGCCCGTGCCTTCCATGATAAATTTCATGTTAATGCCAAGACACTAGCAAACCATTTCCATGTTTCTAGAGCAGATGCACGAGATATCGTGCGACTATGTGACTCCTGTGCCACATACAAACCTGCCATACCGATGGGAGTAAACCCTCGAGGTTTGATCCCTGGTGATGTTTGGCAGATGGACATCACACATATACAGGAGTTTGGGACTCTTAAATATGTTCATGTTTCCACAGACACCTGTTCTCACGTCATATTCGCAACAGCAGAAACAGGTGAAAAAGTGTCTAATGTGATCAATCATTGCCTGGCAGCTTGGGCCGCATGGGGCAAACCAAAAATATTAAAAACTGATAATGGACCAGCCTATATAGGCAAAGCCTTTAATGAGTTCTGCAAAATGATGGAGGTTCAATTAAAACATGGTATCCCATACAATCCCCAAGGTCAAGGAATCATTGAGAGGGCTCATAGAAGCCTCAAAGAAATTTTACAAAAACAAAAAGGGGGAGTAGGCCAAGGCCTGGCCCCAAAGGCACGATTATCCATGGCACTATTCACACACAATTTTTTAAATTTAAATAATGATAATTGCTCCCCAGCCGTGGAGCACTGCAACCCTTCCCCCAACCATAAAGGGTGGGTGAAGTGGAAAGATGTCCTGACAGGACAATGGATGGGCCCGGATCCAGTGGTCAGCTGGAACCGAGGCGCGGTTTGTGTTTTCCCACAGGAACCGGGACGAGAACCACTGTGGATACCGGAGAGACTGACACGGGCAACAAAGCCCTCGACTGAAGATCAGACCTGCCCTACTGGAGATCCATCACAGACCAACCAATAAGATGAATAGAAATAGCGGTAGCCCGAAATGGACAAGAAGATCCTCAGGCATATGCATGGCTTGCTCAATTGGCCCACGACCGAGTCTAGATATGGCGGGCATCCCTCATTCTCCTCCATAAGGTGACAATACACAGCAGGGTAGGTGAGTCAATGACGGGTAAGAGCGTGCCTCCCCAGCACGACTCGACCTAAGCCAGGCCCTACCCCATCCTGCACGTAAGCCGCTGGACTGTTAGATGCTGCCCAGGTCTAAATTTCTCTCCGAGGGGATTTCTTTACGGAGAGGAAATGAGTGCAAGCTTGTGTGCATCCAGGTTCCGTCCAGTTTGTGCCTGGCCCTAGAAAAAGGACGAGGGCCTCAGGGCCTTGGCAGACCATGGCATGGCCAACCAGGGTCTAAGCCAAGGACCTACGGTGGACCTACACATAGGGCATAAGCCTCTGCACCCAGTCCAGGAAGGGCTACGATGCGCACATTCATAAAAAAATAAAATAGGGGGAGATGTTGGGAGCCGCGTCTGTGATAGCTCGCCTTGCGCGGCGGACGTGCGGCCTGTGGTAAAGAGCAAAGCCTGAGGTAGATTACCCCTCCCATCGAATATGTTAGTTTCCTGCTTACCGCGTAAACAACCCGCTCAACAATATAGTCTGCCTGGCAACTGATGATGTTAGCCAATCAGCTTGCCTTGCTTACTTTAACATGATTGGACACTGTACCCGTATATATACTGGTGCCACCCCTGGGCGGAAGAAGAAGCCAGGTAGAAGCCCAGAAGTAAAAGCCCAAAAGGAGCCGCGGAGAGCGGACCGGTAGAGGCTTTGGGGCAGACTGAAGCACAAAAGGAGCCGCGGGGAGCGGACCAGAGGAGGCTTCAGCTGGGAGAACCCAGGGCAGGCTGTACGGAGAAGGAAAATAAAAAGAAAAGGTTGTCCACTACCAGACTTTGTCGTGTGTCCTTCCTGCCGGCCGGGAGCGGACATCGACAGATTCTCCTCTACAAAATGGCCTAAGCTGCTCCAGCTCTATACATCCAGACAACATGTGTGAACCTTTCCAAACTCTGCCCATAAGCCATTTCCAAAGCCTCTCAAAAAACATGGTCAAGTATAGTCACAGAAATAATCCCACGGTACCCCGCAAAACCAAATTCTGTCTTAGTTACTTTTCACTTGTCCCTGAGACAAAATAACCTGATGCCCAAATTTGGGAAAGGAAAGGTTTATTTCTCACAATTTCTGGAGGTTTCAGTCCATATTCAGTTGACTCCAAAGCAGGGTGGCATGGCGGGGTCGCAGTTCATGGTGGCTGGAAATAGCAAGGCAGAAACCAGCAAAAGAGCAAGACATACATTCTTCCTGCCATTATATTGTATGCTGGCTCCACCCCTATGTAGGTATAGCACTGACACCATCTCTAGAAAAGGAACCAATCACAAATGCATAATGCAAATGCATGAGGCGTGGGCGCCACCAACATAAACCATGACAGATACTAATCTGAAAGTGCTGTTTTTATTTCATAAACAGAGCAACAGGTTTTAACACTACCAACAGCCTACTCTATTTAGTGTATTAGGGAACAGGAAAATGTTTAAAGAACAGGAAGGTGATCCTGGGCTATGAAGGGAGCAGATATTGTAGGACAAAGCATTGGTCTTCCCTTTGCTCTACTTTCACACAAGACAATAGAAGAGCATTGAAGAGACTCATTCATGAATTCTGAAGGCCTTAGCATCAAGGGAATGTTCACATCTCATCCGCAGCTTGTGAGCAATGCTGCACATGAGCTCTAATGGCCACCAGTCTAGCATCAGAGATGGCTATGGTAAGGGATTTCTTAGAGACAAGGGCAGTTCCTGAAATGTGATAAACACAGATATGGATACTGAGTTCCATTTATAGCCTACAGAGTTCTGAGGGTTTAAAATAAGTGGCTTAAGAAATGATTTATATGTACAGTATACCCATCCAGAGGGCCTTCGATTTTCAAAGGGTATAAGAGTGATATCTGTGGTGAATAAAAGGGCTCTTCAAAGGCTGTTTTGTTATTAAAAGGACAATGAATTCACATAAAGGGTCAAGATCACATACTTCAGCTTAAGTTAAAAAATTTTGCTATTGTTTTTCCTGAGACAAGGTCTAGCTATGTTGCAGAGGCTGGCTGTGCACTGATATTCTCCCATGTCAATTTCTTGAGCAGCTGGGATTGCAGGTACACCAAGTTCATTTATAGATCTTTTAAGTGATGGAGGAAGGTGGCTTAGAAAATAAGAGTTTAAATGCACTGCTGGGCATGGCAGTGCATGCCTGTAGTCCCAGCACTGGAGAGGGTGAGGCAGAAGGATCAGCATGCATTCAAGGCCAGCCTGTGTTACATAAAAAGACCCTATCTAAGCACCCCACTCCACACCCTAGAAAAAGAATGAGAGTTAGACTGAAGCCATTAACAATACCTTCATAGAAACACAGTAATACCTTTACAGAGCTTTCATTATCCAAAAATAAAAGCAGCCTCATGAACTCCTCCCCAACCACCAACATTGCTGCCTCAACTACCTTCATGTCTCTAAGCCCCGTGTGTCTCTGAGACACGTGTTGTATATCAGGAGCACATCACATCATTACTTTTCCTTTTAAAGGAACTATGTTCACAGTCTTAGCATGTAATAATTGTGCTACAGCGTGAAGAAATAAAAAAGTCAGGAAAGTTACAGAAATCTTTTATAGAATAATTACAAGTGCTAGAGTTGAAAACAATGATTGAAAAGATACAAAACTCTATTTAATTCTATTAAATCAGTTGAGGCTCCTAAATAGTCTGGTTGACACACTTAAACAATTACATTTGTTATAAAATTTCTGTAGTAAAAACAAAGGATTGGTTTAAAAATGATTGAGTTGGGGACACATTGCTTATTTCTATTTATTTGTGTTTTGTAGTAAGGAAACATCCAAGGACAGTAACTTGGAGATATTTGAATGTGGTGGGCTGAGGAGAAGATAAAAGCACAGAATTTGAAAAAGCCGTACTATTGCATGGATAATTGATTGAGTTATATCTTATGTGTTTCTGTTATGTAATCTGTATACAGCAATGCCTGTGTATGCACTTTGTAATGTGGAAATGCAGTTTGTTTAGTGGATGCACTGAAGACATTCATCATTCATAAATAATGAGCAGTAGAATTCCTAATGTAAGAGTGAGAATCATGGAATTTACCCAAAATATAAAATACTAATCAAGATATGAATATAATTATATTGAGTATTTTATGAAAAATTAGTAATTATTACAGATTACAGTAAAGTTACAGAAATATATTAATATTCTTGGAGTAAAATATTTTGTTTAAATTCATAATCTTTTAATTTTTTCTAATGCATTTAATAGCTATAATATGTGATTTTATCACATAATTCTGCTATAATTATAAATTATAATTACAAAGTTATAAAGTTATAAAATATAAATTTTATTATTTGTTTGAAGGAATTTTTTGAAGTTAATAATTTAAAGAATGCATTTAAAGAATATTTCTATGAAAATATTTTTAATATACTTATTGAATAATTAGTACAAAAATTGTGAGAGGAAAAAAGAATGGAAATAATACTAACAATTATTCTAGGTTCTAAACATCTAACTAATTGTGTTGTTTACACATTTAATAATTTTCAAATTTAATAAATATAGTTAATTTGTAGCAGTTCTTTATGTGGGAGAAGTTAAAATATATGTGCATGTATGTGTATTAGCAATGTGCACATAATATCCCAAATATCATCTTGACAACTGGGATAACTACAGAAGCTAGAGACACATTTTGAACTCCTGCCCTTCTTCCCTGACACATGATTATAAAGGAATATTTGAACCTACTTTACTTGAAGGAAATTTATAAGAACCTCACTCCAGAGAAGACTTGCCTAATAACTAAACACTAAGAAAAGTCTGAACAAACAAGTCTTGCTAAATACCGTGCCCCCACTTAGCTTGTTACATTAGGTCATATTACAAATTTACCCAATTGCATTTTACGACAGTCCATTCTTCATCAATCCCAAAGTTAATTCTGAGACAGTTAAACTGGATTGTCTATTTAAGTGATGTGACAGCTAGGTAGGGGATTAGTAAGACAGATTTCTGGAAATGTCCAGCTGTGTCACAAAGGCACCATCTTGAATATTATATTTGGTGTCTGTATCTTCTTTGACCTTTTTCCCTTACTCTGCTTCTTGGCTAACATGAAGTAAGCAGTCTTATTCTACTAAGCTTTTCTGCTATGGTGTTCCTGTTTTGGAGCCAGACAATCAAGGACTGAATCTTCTGTAATGGTATGACAATTTAAGCTTTTCCTAACTAAGTTGTGTATGCTGGGTATTTCTATCTGAACAGTGAGAAAGCTGATCAATGTTACACCTTGGTTAAATAAATTTATGAGACTTTTCTCTTATTAATCTTCAGTTATAGGCATGGTGAACATGAACTCTACAAGGGGAAAGGAAAATATATTACATTCTTTCCCCTAGTTTGAATACATATATACACACATATGTGTGTGTGTGTGTGTGTGTGTGTATATATATATAGATAGATAGATAGATAGATAGATAGATAGATGTGTATATATACATGTATATTCCAAATTGCATTAACTATTTATACCCATTCATTTATTTCTGAGGTGATATGAAATTCACTCAAGAAATACTACAGCTTGCTAGTCATAACTGAAATTTTATGCTTTCCTATATTTAAGGATGTGTAGTACTATACTTAAGATTTCTCTTTATTGTTAAATCTTTATTTATAAGGACTTATTTAGAATTTGTAATCTAAATTTGCAAATTCTTCAGAGTGTCAATTGAAAATCAATAATATTTATCTTAAAGAAGTACAAACAGGTTGTTTTAGCTCAATTATACTCAATAGCACAGAAACTAAAATCCTACCAAATCTGCTCTGTATACTTTTAAGTTTAGTTTTTATTTTTGGAGCTCACTTTGTCATTACTACATGATACATAACACAACTGTCAAAGCAAGTGCTTATATTTTTGATAAGTTGTTTGCCTCATAAAATGCATTTATAGGAATCAGCTGCAAGCCTGAAAACACATTAGAAGTATATGTAAATTTTCAGGAAAGCAACAAAACTTTTATATATGGCAACCAGTACAGAGGTAATGTATATAAAGAGGTAACAATTCTGAAGTATTTGCTCTTTAAAAATATACTTTTAAATCAGAGGAAAGAATAACTAGCAAAAAAACTATTCAACAACAAGTGTGCAAATGTAAAAGGCAGAAGCCTCTAGGGCCATGTTAATTATCTCAGGGTCGGAAGCATTAAGAAGATTGTCTGGCAGTTTCTGAGGCAGTCAGATGGCAGTGCCAACACACAAGCATCCCTAAGGTCCTTCAGTTACAGTACTGTCATATTTCAAATGACAGGTAATACTTATGAACACACCGACACTAACCTCCTCAATTATAGTCAATGTCAAAGTTTTATAATAGGATGAACTACTAAATTCTAACATATATATTTCAGGACAGAAACACTTTATGAAAGTAAGTGTTTAAATCACTTATTGCATGATGCCGAAAAATCTTTGGAACATTCATATAAAGATTTAACATAACCTCTTATAAAATAAAATATACTTTTTATATTATTAAAAGAGAATTGTGTGATGTTTATAACATAATGAACATTTAAAGGAATTAAAGGAAATATTATTTTCCTTGCATATGGTGACAATTTATAAGAGACTATTTCAATTTAAATTGCTTCATTTTAAAACATAATTACCCAAGTTACATTTCAAACTTTAGACATACAGTTTTTATTTCTTCAAATTATATTTTTCCTATATTTTCTATAACTTTTAAACTTTCAGTTTATTTGAATATATTTGCAATAAGTCCCATCTTCCATTCATTTGTTCTCCTTTACTTTAGGCCCCACAATAGAGTGAGTCATACAGATATCAGTGTGTCTTTACAGTAAACTTTAATGAATTCAGTCTTCAAAGAGAAACCAAAAGCTCACTCTGGTTCATGTTTAGTGTCCTAATTTCAAAATTAAAGTCACATTTCTGAGATGACTTTCTATGGGAGTTTTGACTTTACTTAAATGGAGACTATTAGGGGAAGCAGTTGGGAAAGATGGCACATGAGAGAATTAGATGATCCATGATCTGTGTCTAGGAGGCTAACCATAAAAACAAGTTTTAAACCTTTGAACTAACAGCTCTTTCAAAATACACCTTCTGTCCTTTGTTAAAATTTCTCTATCAAATTCTCATAGACTATTGGTAAACTTTCCAAAATAGGGTAGCTTGAAATCCCTTCAGTTTATATATGTGTATTTTTTGGACACCAGTGCATAAAATTCATCTAATTGAAAAACTGAAACTATAAGGCTAAATTATTATCACAAATATTATATGACTAAATTTTATTTCCCAACAATGACCACATACAAATTAAGAATACAGACATATATTTAAGGGAAAGATTTAGTCAAGACTCAAATAGATTTTAATCTAATCTTAAAATGGAATTCAAAGTTATTTTTATTTTCTTTTTTTTTTTTTTAACTTTTTTTTTTTTTTTTTTTATCGGTACCAGGGATCGAACTCACGACCGCCTGCTTGCAAGGCAGGTGCTTATGCCGCTGAGCTAAATCCCCAGCCCCTATTTTTATTTTCCATATTTTGTTTTTTGACAAAAGCTTTGCAAGTTGAAATAGCTAAGTATTATGTTCATTTAAATCCTGAATATGTTTATGTTAACATTTATATTATAAATTTAATATTATTTGAGAAATGTTACCAATTCTCTTTGACCATTTAGTAAAAAATGATTTTACAAAAAAATTGAACTTCTGAAGAAAAACTTCATGAAAATATTTAACATTTACTTACTAATGCACTTAAAATATTTGAAAACTTTTTTTGAATTAGTGTACACTACATAATTACTTCTGACTTTGAGACAATACAAAACTACAGTTCTTACAAGGACATGTTATTAATCTTAATCCTTATTTATATTTCATGTCATATATGTATCAATTGTCATTATCAATAGTCAGAGATTATCATATTTTAAAATAATTAAATTACAGCAAAAAAAAGAGGAAAATTATTAAGTCATAGCTTTGTACCTTTTAGTTTTTTTCTGAAGTACTTGTGTGGTTTTATACATATTTCAGGCACAGTTACCACTCAAAGTAAAGATGCCTTTAGAGACATTTTGGTTTATTGAAGCAGAAGAAAAATAAGTAACTCAAACACATCAAGAAAGAATATGGGCATCACCGAGCATTGTTTATTTTTGATTCTTATGGGACCCTTTCAGTCCTGTTAAGTGATAGCTGCTCTAACCTCTGATAGGAAACCACTCACATCTGGATTGCAAAGTTTCTGAAGGTTAATCTCAGCTTCTAGCGAAAAGGCCTTTGTTTGTATTGAGTTACATTGCTTTCTTACAGGTGAATAATTCCAGATACAGTTTTAAGTCAGTTCCATCTGGATACAAGACTTTCGGGCCTTAAACCAAACAATAGAAGATTCTTTTTCTTTAGCTAGATGTTCAGAAAAAAATGACTGTTGTGAGCTGAAACTTAAAAAGCAAACATTTGCTATTTCAAGATATTGGATATGAGCCTGAGTCACTGCTAAAAATATAAAATTCTAGGTAGCAGCAAGCAACTTGCTTCCTATCAATGTTTTATATCTATCTCATTTGCTTTCCCTTTTTGATCTAGAACACATACCATTTCAAGAGTATAATAAATTTGAAGACTATATATCTACTGTTGATGAGATTAAAAATTATAAATACATGAGGTTTGGGGAAGGGAATTACTGAGTGCTCAAATCATTCTAAATTGGAATTTACATGGAGTCGTGAGAGCTGGAAGAGCTAATGTTTTTCCCTTTAAGTACCTGCTTACCCAAGTCTTTTCAGTGGAACTGATTACATTACAATAAAAATTACATTTTTTCTTAATGGTTCTGATTTTCTGGAGAGATGTATCTGTAGATGAAAATGAAATACACTTTGGATTCAATACAATATATCTCCACGTGTGTTGCTTTGGATGTGGGAGCATTTTAAAAGTTACTGATATGCCATTTCCTTTTTTTCATCCATTGGCACGAATTTGAACTTATTACTAGATATATTTGTACTTAACATAATCCTAATCAATACATATTAAATGTACAAATGAAGATTTTTCTTCTTGAAGAACTAGAGTACATAATACAGTATAAAATGTTAACATTCTTCTCCACCATGACACTTGAGGAGATCAAAAGCACCCAAATCCAAAACCCTCTGAACCCATCCATTCATCCTTCACTAACAGAGACGACAGAGGTAAGGCTGAAGCATGGAAGTTATTATTGCTATCACTGCAGGAGCACAGGCAACTGGTCAGCAAGAGTCAGAGGGGAGACTGCAGGTAGGCCTAATGCAGCCTGCAGAAATATCTGTGAAAGTCTTCTTAAGCTTTAAAATAACCTATTTGAAACACTAGAGGTGCCTTCCATCTCCAGTGCCATGCTCTTGCATCCTTTCTTTATTTAGGCTGCAGTCCACCTCAAGGCTGTAATGTTTGAGTTCTCTGTGAAACAGTCTTTTCTATTTATATTAAACCAGAAGGGCTTTTTCATCTGTAAAAGGAAGATACTCCATTTTACTAGATCATCAATTTGAACTCCCTAGATATATATTCTGGCCTCCTGCTTACATGTGGACAAGTATTTATCTCTTCTTCACATAATTTATTGATGTGAAAATTGTGACATTACAACAAATTGTGTTTATAGGTGTAAATTCTCTCACTGAAATAGCATCACACATTACAAACCTTGAAAATGACAGACTCAATCCTTCCTTTATTAAAGAAAATTCTTCTTCTATTATTAATTTACTCATTAGTTAGAATGGCTAAATCCTGATGAAAATCAAAATGAAATGATGGTAAATACAGATTTGTATTACTCCAAATGTACTTTCCACATTAAAATATTATTTATATGATTTTAAATGCCTTTTTGAAATCTTATGTTTCCACATTAATTAACCTTTCACTTACACATTTAAAGATGTCTCATGATAGAGTTTGGGAATAAGTAAATAATAGCTATTTTAGAAGATTTCTAAGGTAACAGACACAGTTAGCAAACCTTTACAGTTTTGTTTCCTTTTTGTGATACTAGGAATGGAATCCAAGATGGCACACAAGCTAGTCAGATGTTCTACACTGAGTTACATTTTCAGCCCTAAATTTGTACTCTTAAATCCTTCTTTCATTCACTATACACTATGACCACGTATGAAGTACATGTTAATAATTTTCATTGGGAATAAAAAAATCAGATAGTTCATGTAACTTGAAGAAAAACACATTTGGAAGTGGTAAAATAAGAATTTGTGTATACTTGACTTTTGAGATTATGCTCTCCACAACCCTTTCTCATCATTTAATAGCTTTTTATTAGATAGTACTGGTGTCACTGACATAACGTACACAATATACACACACAAATATTTTTAATATGGCTGTCACTAAATTTGTGTCTCTAAAACACATACTTGAGCTCACATATTCTGCTCCCTTCCATGAGAGCTCCTACACAATTATTTTTATTAATTTATTTATTCTGGTACCAGAGATTGAACTCATGACCTTACGCTTGTTAGACAGGCACTTATGCCACTGAGCTAAAGACCCAGGCCTCCTATACAATTTTAAATGATAATCTCTAGATTATGCTTCAAATATCAAGAATCAAAAACAATCATTACTACCAGTCAAGTGAAAGCAGGAGGATTAAATTCAAATTCAGTTTGAAATGTAGCATTTTATTTACTTACGTTAAATCTTTCAAAGGTAACAGATGCTCTGAGACACTCTCATTTTCTCTCTTTTACACTTCAGAAACATTTTTATCCACGAAATACTATTTTTACGCTTGACGTGGCTGGCAATACCAGACTCATCTCCATTGCTGTGTGTCACCTGGACACCCAGCACCTGCATCACCCGAGTCCTTTCTCTGAAATGTATATGCTGCTCTGTTAACTAAAAGCCATTACCCTTCGTGGAGTGTCTGTGATTCTGTTGCCTTGTTTTCAACTCATCATAAAGTAAAACTAAACAGCTAAAATCATTACTGATTTTTTTCAGGCTAATGCCCTGATCTCTACACTATTAAAGAAAATATCTTAAATATTTTTAAGAAGTTTGTGTTTTTCACCGTAATGCATAGGATAATATTATAAGAAAGGGCTTTTCTTCAGCTTTTTTTCCCTATTGCCTCTTCTCTAAATAAAATGAACTCAAATAAATAAAAAATTACCCCATTTTTCCTATTATATAGAAAAACAATAGTTTTGCATTTTCAACTTAAAATATTTCTCATTTGGGTCTGGGGATTTAGCTCAGCGGCATAAGCACCTGCCTTGCAAGCCGGTACTGATTTAAAAAAAATATATTTCTCATCTAGCGGATGTCACCATATAAGTTTAAAAAATATAAAATATTAATTATAACCTCCTGTCATTTTAGTAGTCTTTTAAGCACTGTTACTTAGTTATTTCTTCCTTTTAATTTTTTCTTTTACTATTTTTGACCACTGTCATTTTCAATGACTTTACACAAATCATAAAAAACAGCTATGACTATAAACCCATGGTAGCCATAGAGTACTTCACTTGCAAGAATATTAATACAGATTACTAAAGTTCAACAATAATGTTTTATATTTTATATAGAATTCATATTTAAAATACCAAGTGGTTTATAAAAATCAAACTAAAATTTATAAATTCGTAAATTAAGACAACAGAGATAACTAATATTATTATCCTTTTTAAGGGAAAATATGAGGGCAAGAGAATATACTACTTCATGTGTTGGAAGCAAGTGTTTTCTAATATTGAAAGTATTGTTTTTCCATAATAAAACAGAAATTTATAGCCTCTGAATTCTGTTATTTTTACAAGGTCAGGCTTATAACACTAACATTGTACTGCCATCCCCTATCAGTGAACTGGCTAAGACAATTTATAACAAATTGAAAAGAAGTATGGAATACAAACACCGAACTCTAAAGTCATGCATGTCCCTCAATAAATTTATACACTGAGAGTGCCCTATCATGTTCACAGTGGCTTGGTCTCTTGTTGAATCACATTTATTATCTTTCATGCTAATACTAAGCTTTTCACTTTCAACACTGATGTCAAGAAATGTGTTAGTTATTATACATCCATTGTGGTAGACAATGCTGTTACAACATTACCTCTAAATAACAAGTAACGTATTTCTAGATTTATCAGTCCAAAATTTAGAAATTTAAAAGAATTCTCCTTTCTACTAACGAAAACCTGATAGCCATGGGTATTTCATATTTTCTATAGCCAAGCAGAAGCTCCAACTTCAATTAATTTTCTAATCACAAAAGCAGTACTAAGTTTATGATACACATATTTTCTTTATCCCTTCTTCAACAAATTTATTTTATTTTATATTTAATGAATAATGTTTATATGATATCCCAAATAATTTTCAAAAACCAAGGATGCATAAATTTAAATATGAATAAATTATACTATTGTTACAGAAAGTTTACTATGTTTAAAATTTTAAGATCTTTTATATGTTGTCTTTTATATTATTTGTCCCAAAGGAATGTATGTTTTATACTTGACTAATAAAACTACAACCTTCTTTTAGTTGGGTGACCATCCACGTATTTTATAGTAGCTCCCCATCTGCAGTTTCATCCTTCATCACTTCACTTGCTGTGGGTCCACTGTAGTTTGAAATGATACATAGGAAGTTCAAGAAATATACTAATACAGAAATAATGCACCATTCTGAGCAGCATGACAAAATTCGGCAATGTCAGTTATCTTTTTGTCCAGTATCTATGCTGTATGCATTACTTGCCTTTTTATTCCCTTGGTAGTAGTGCCTGTTATCAGGGGCACCGTATCATCTCATATCATCAAAAAAGAAGGTTGAGTAAAAAAAGGTATTTTAAGAAATAGCACATTTACATAGTTTTTGTATAATCCAATAGTAAGTTATATTATTATTCTCTTAATTTCTAAATTAAACTGTATCTTAGTTGAAGGTATGTATGGAAGAAGTGTAGTATATATATAGAATATGGGACCTTCATAATTTCAAGGGTCTTTGAATATATCATCTATGGAAAAAGAGGTTATTACTGTGCATCTCCCCAGTGCCCAAGCTGGTGTCTTGTATACAGAAAAATTTCAAAACCATATAATTCAAAACAGTATTTCATCTGTTTCTTCTTGTTTTCCTTGTTCTTGTTCTCCTCTTTCTCCTTCTCTGCCTCTTTCTTCTCCTCCTCTTTCTTGTGCTCCTCATCTTTCTCCTTCTCCTTCTTCATCTGCACCTGAACCTGCTTCTTCTGCTTCTTCTGTTTCTTCTGCTTCATCTGCTTCTGCTTCTTATCCTTTCTATTACAATGGTTGTGGTGAACAATAAAATGTTCTAGCTAATTTTGAAATGTGGAAAATTTACCATATTATTGTTAGTATTCTCAAAGGCTTCAGGAAAATATACAAAGATCATTGGATGCTATCTTAAAAAGTAAACCTTTATTTGGACCACAAAAATATTCTGACTGGGTAAAAAATATCCTTTTGAAAGACCTTCAGATAAGAACAGTGGATTCATGACAACTGTACTCTAACCAACTGACATAGAAGTAAAATCTTATGAAATCTCTAGCAGTGAAAACAACATCCATTATTAGAAACTTGAGAATCTAAATAAACAAACAAAATTGTGATACCTTTCCAGAGTAGAAATAGTATACCATCTTTACCTCCCCAGGGTCTACTATAATGTTAGACCCAAGGTAGGGGCTTCATACATTTGTAATGGATGCATAATTGCATCATTTTAGACGATGCTACTGCAATATGTGCCTTGAGCTGTCTTTTTCTCATATGATTGATTTCTGTTGATATATCAATAAATTCTCCATCAATCTCTCTTAACCAAAGCATGCCACTGAGAGTTGGAAGGCAGGATTTGGTGTCTCATTTTTGGCCAGGAATGGAATGAAAGGCAACTGGATCACAGAAGACATTAAACTCTTGAACCTGCCCTTATTAACTCCGTGCTTTATCTAACTAAAAGTTTAACTAGTCCTCACCATAGGGAGCTGCAACATTCACAGTATTTAACCCTATCATTCTCTGGAACTGTGCACATTTTTAAAGTGCACATTTCAAAAGATGTTAATGACATAACATATTCTATGTTGTATGTTTATAATCTGAGTCAAAATTGTAACCCAACTATCTAATGTTCTATTCTCTTAAATCAAGTATAAAGTCTTTGAAATTGGTCTATTAAAACATGAAGCCCCATATATAGCAACACACTACTGTAGCTACCACATATTTTGGGGGCCAACATAATATCCAAATTCTTCAAATATAGTACTTAAAATTTTATATATGTACAATCTGCAATATATAACCTATCATTTTAAAACACAATGATTAAGCATCTATTGTGATCAAGGTTCTCTTGCACGTACCTCACAGATGCAAACAAATTATGCTCAATGTATGTATATTTTCAGTTGTTACCGTTCTCTGAAAAAATGACGTGTATACTCAGGAATATAAAAATTCCCATTCTCTCAACCCTATGAAAGCAAACTGAAAATGCAACAATGTGTAGAAAGCTGTTTTTCACATGAAAGGGTATGAATTCTGGAGGCTGAAAATGAAGATAAGATTGCGCAGAAAAGTGTTGGCAGCTTTATTTGTCCACAAGCTCAATGAGAAATACTCGGAGAGAATGAGACGACTGAATTCTGTGCACATCTCTACTGCAGCCCTTCCACTGATCTGTATCTTTTCACATCATGAGTTGTTTTCCCTAATATCTTGTGAGCTATTTGGAGATCAGAATTTTATCTTTTTTATCTTTGTATCTGCAAAATGTGACATATAACTAGGCACTGTGTTATTTCAAGGAACATTTGTGAATTAAAGAACCAATGGATGTAAAGAAAAATGGACAGACTGAGCATGTTCAGTTGCAGAACCTGAATCTTTGAATCGGGAGAATAGTACTGCACAGCTTTTTAAAATCCTCTTCGATATAATTTTTTTCACTTCCTGGAGATTATGGTGCATCATTCTCTCCTGAATAATTATAAAATGCAAGGAGTTAATGTCTTCTGTTCTTCTATTTATTCCTATGACCTAAGAACATATTATCAGATTTTATGTTCATAGGTCAGTTCTCTGAAATGATAGTATTTCTTCTTCAGAAGACAAACTACCTTAGTATGTCACAGCAAACTCTCCTGCACAGAGGTGCTGATATCTTTTCTGGAGGCACAGAGCCCTAGTAAGAACCTTCTGTAGGCAAAGAGGTGTGAAAAGAGAGTGAAAGTCAGGAAGAAAAAGGAAACCAAGGCCTATGGGTGGTAAGTGCAAGTAGTCTGAATAATGACACTAGAGTTTTAAAGAGGCTTTGGCGACACTGGAAGTGTCAGAATCGCAGTAATCTTTTGAGATAATAAGCCAAAAGTTAGGCACATTCCATATTGTTATGGAAATAAAGCAGGAAGATCAGTAAACAGGATACAGCAATGATTCAGGGTCAAACTTTAGTGCATAAGCCACGGCTCCAGAAACAGCAGAAATAAAGCTGAGAGGTCCAGCCTGGAAGAAGGAAGGATGGTGGTACTACTATCAGGATCAGATCTCCCAAGGAAAAGAAACAGTTTCTCAGTAAGGCAGAATAGGTGACAGCAGAGTCAATGACATGTTTTCATGTATAGTTCACTTCAACTAGTGGAAATCCGTAATTAAAGCTTTGAAGAAATATCAATTTGAAATGTACCTAAATGTAAGCATCCTCTCTGAAGAAATTCCTTAAGAAATGTCTTTGATGAAGGGGCCATACTTGTTCACTGGAAGAACGATAGTCTCATTAAGTGGTGCTGGAAAATTGGCTCTCCATATGCCGATAACCAAAACTAGAGCCATGCCTATCACCATGTACTAAACTAAAGTCAAAATGGATCAAAGATCTAAATATTAAAACAGAAACACTAAATCTGTTGGAAGACAAGGTAGGTAAAAATCTTGAAGACTTAGGGATAGGTAGAGAATTCATGAAAAAGAATCAAACCACATGCGAAATACTTCCCAGATTCAATAACTGGGATAATGTCTTACTAAAGAGTTTCTGTATGTTGAAAGAAATCTCGAGAACAGTGAAAAGAAAACCCACAAGTTGGGAAAAAATCTTAGGGAACTGTCCCTCAGACAAAGGACTTCTGTCTAGAACATATAAATAACTTAAAAAATCAGACCACCAAAATTCACTCACCCAATCCAAAAATGGGCATCTGAGATGAATACACAGTTCTCAGATGAAGGAATACAAATGGCAAATAAATACATGAAAAAATTTTTATCATCACTACTCATTAGAGAAATGCAAATTAAAACAACACTGAGATTTCATCTCACTCCAGAAAGAATGGCCAGGATCAAGAAAACCACCAACAACAAATGCTGGAGAGGCTGTGGGGAAAAAGGAACTTTTCTGCACTGTTGGTAGAAATGTACACTGGTGCAAGCACTATGGAGGTCAGTCTGGAGATTCCTCAAAAAGCTGGGATTGGAAGTCCCAATTGACCTAGCTAGTCCACTTCTGGGTATATTCCCAGAAGAACTGAAAACATCATACCACAGTGATATATGTACACTCACGTTTATAGCAGCACAATTTGTAATAGCCAGATCTTGGAAACAACCTAAGTGCCCATCAACTGAGGAATGGATAAAAAAGTTGTGCTATTTTTATACAGTGGAGTAGTACTCAGCTATAAAGAATGATCACAAGGAGATATTTTTAAATAAATAGATGCAACTTGAGACCATACTCATAAGCGAAATAAATCAAATTCACATGTATAAATACCATATAGTTTCCCTAAGGTAAGAAATGGTAAGAGGACTAGGACTTTATGGTAATTGTGACTCCCTATTACATTGCTTTGAAGCCTTATGATGTTTTCATTCATTAGTTGGAATGGTTTTATTCTGTTTTGTTTGATTGTATTATGTGTGATGATATGAGCAGCTACTTTGAAGAAAACAAGACATAATGGTAGCCATTACTGATTTAATATCATCTTGCTTTGAAGTCCTACCATGCTTTTGTTCTTCTGTTTCCATTGCTTCTATCATGTTGTGTCTAACTGGATTTTAATATGTGTGATAGTATAAATTTTTTATGGAAAATCAGATATTATAGTGGTCATTCTTTTCTGTTATCTGGTTCTGAATGTTCTGTAATACTTTCATTCTCTTGAATGGTTTTATACTATTTTGTTATGTTTGATATTATGGTATGTGAAACTATGCTTAACTATTTCAAAGAAAGAGACATCATGGTAGCTACTGTTAATATCCAATTGTCTTGTTGTGAAGTGCTATGTTGCTTACATTGTTCTGATCTGCTTTGTTCTGTCTTCTTTTGTTTTATTCTCTTTAAAATAAAAATGTTTAAAAATGTGATAGGAATTTCAATGCAGAAAATTCTGGATTTTCCCCTCATAAACTACCAGACCAAGGCCAACTAATCACTCATGAATTACTACACTAATGTGAAGAGTTTTGAGAATCTCGTAAGATATATGTATGGTCCTTAGGCAGACAGATGCACCTGAAGGGTTAAATAATATGGACACTACAGTAAAATCTGTGAATTTCTTACACTCGGTAATTCATTCACTTGCTCACCTTTGTTAACTGCATGCTTATTTTATACATAATATCCTGTGGTGGCTCTGGGTTTCAATCAGGAAACAGGAGAAATGTAGGCCTTGCAGTCATGGAGATAATGTTAATTCTTTGATTGAAAAATAAGTTCCTTCTTTCTAGGGACCTATTCCTGAAGTTTCTCCTGATAGTCTGACACTGAAGTATACCATAAGGCATATAAATGTTGGAGGCGAGTAACTGAAGCCACATAAAAAAACATTTATAAATATACTAATATTGGATATTGTGGAATATACTCCAGGTATTTCAAAACACATTCTTAAATTGGTATAGTTATGCTCAACAACTGCTTCCCATAGTTCCATGGAGGAAAGAAGAGAAGGGAAAAGGCCAAAAATGGTAAACCAAGTGAAAGTGGATCACTGGCAAAGTCATAGATTAGGCTCAAACCATTTGGTCAGTTTCCTAATGGCAATAATGTAATGATTCAATTATTTTCATGGGAATAAGGATAAATGTATGCTTAATGTTCTGTGTAACATTACTGATTAGAATCTGCCAGAGGTATGTCTAGCTGTAACTTATGAGAAATGAAACCAAAATCCTTGTATATTGTTGTTCCCCTGTGAGTAGCTACATGAATACTTAATTACTGACAATAAAGCTAAATAAATAAATGAAAAAATAATATACAAATTTAATTTCTCAAATATTATTTCTTATTAATTCATTTAAAAACTGGACTACTACCATATGTAGGTGGACACTGTTCTAAGTACTTAAATTAAACAATGATGTTTTATGTAAATTCCTACAGAGATAATATGATACAGTTTAACAAAAGCCATATACCCTGATTTATGTGAAAATTGTTTTAAGGCTATAAATCATGATATAAATGCCAACCAGGAGGAATTATTCAATATTATAGAATGCACTAATCATTAGACATGACTGAGCACGTAACTCTATATTTTATACAATGCAATTGTATAAATGAATTGGTGTTACTTTGGCAAAACATGTTGAATGGCTGAATAAATGTCAAAAAGAGTAAACCTCCATGAAGACTATGAAGGTTTGGGAGCCAGGTTTATGAGGTTATTCTTCTGTATCTTACTTCAGCTAACACAACAATGGATTAAAAAAAAAAAAACACTGAACACATTTTTGTAATACAGTCACTGTGTAAATTTATCTTGCCATTTTGGAGTTTCATAGAATTTTTAATGTGAGGAATAAATACAAGGAAGTCCACCCAGTAGTATATGATAACTACCACTTTCAGTAAATTAAGAATACAAACTATAGTAATGAACATATACCTCTGCTGAGAAATTAATTATACAATCATGAAGTATTTGTGCAAACAGAGCTGGCACTAACCAGAGTTATGCTTATGTATATCCCCATATTTTACTGGTTATCAACCAATAAGTATTTTATGTTTATTTTTTAAGCACTTGTTTACTATGACTAAAAAGAAAATCTAGTATTTCTGATGCAAAAATAAAGCACTAAAATATACTTATTGAGTTCTTATGCTGGATAAACTTACTGAATTCTTAGACCACATCCCGCTGATTTCTTTTTTTTTTAAATTTTATGAATAGTGGCTTGACATCTGTTAATTTGCCCATTTCCAGGGGTTTCTGAAAATGTATAACAAAATATCAAATATATAGAACTTTAAAAAACATTGACCAACTTACCTTGTGTATATCTTTGATGGATGCTTTATATACCAATTTTGACACTGATGTAAGTGTCATAAATGCAGAGGCATCTTCCCTGTACATCTTTACTGCAAATCGAAAAATTGCCACTAAAAGACAAGCTTGACTCCGTATTTAGAATGATTGATATTTTCGAATATGTACAAGGAAACCTCTTCTCCAACCATGATTGCACTGGATACTTATATCATTTCTGACAAGTTTTATAAGACCTTAAATCAGTGAGGGATGGTGTGCAGGACCACCTTTCCTGTACTCGCCACTCTGATTTCTTGCAGTAACGAGCTTCAGGGGCTCTGCCTAGTAGCAACAGACATGAAATCTAACAAAAGCACAAGTGCCTTAAAAAAGACAGAAGGAGATGGCAAAATATGTAACCAGATTTGTTTTTATTCTGAAGTCTAGGATACTGTAGAAAATTGCTTCAGTACCAAATAAAGTATAGCAACTGGCAATATTATTTGGTGACACCTAGACATTACCTCAGGTAAGAAAAAAAAAAAACTTTAAAAGAGAAAATTATTCTTCTCATAGGAGACTGACATATTTCTATTCTTAGTGTGAATCTTGATGCAGGGCTTTGAAATCATTCTATTTAGGTGAAACTATTTTCAGGAAACAGATTGCAAATCACATGAAAATTGGTCTGCTGATTTGGGGAACTCTGGATGATCAACTAGGACACAGTATCAGGATAATAAGGTTCCAAGAAAGAATATTCTTTACTTTTACAGAATTCCATGATCTTCACCCATTCTCACTGACACCCACAGTATGTCAGAATTGATTGGACAGATTCAAATTCCTAGCCTGCCACTTAGTGAGTAACCCTGGGCAAATCATCTGCATTCAACTTGCAGATGTTGTGAGAATTAGCAAAAGAATGTATTAAGCATTCATTCTGATACTTGTAATACATAAGTAAGAAAATAGTATACGGTTATTGTGTTCAGCTCAATCTGACTATATAAGGCACAAAATAGTTCTATAGGATACAGGGTAAGTTATGAGTCTATGTAAATTAATTTAAGCAAATCAATTAAAATCATCCAGTTATTAGTTTTGCAACACTCGTTTGTAGGATAATTTTGCTCTATATTTAATTAAAATACCCTAAGAAAGAAACAACTACATCTGATTCACATGATCATTTGTACAAAACAGTTATTTGATTTTTCTAAGAGGTCAATTACAGCATTTAATTATTGCAAAATCATGGTCTAATGATACACTGTTCAGAAATACAAAACAAAAATCTGAGAAATAATCACTTTTAGCAAAACTAAAAAAGCCAGTTTAGCATTAAGGTCTTAACTCTTCCAGATGCACTCTTATGCAGAATTAGAATGTTGTATTTCTTTTTTTGTTTAGCAATCTATCCAGAAGATCTTTATTAGTTAACACGTATGCTACTGATATGCTCTATAATTGGCCTATAGAATACTTTCATTATTAAAGTCCTTATTATTACATGGATGAATAACTGAATCATTTACTTGGGAGTGAAAGTTCTATGTACAGAATTTGGTTTATTTTCTAAAGTATGTCTAGTTTCAGCACCATGCCTGGCATACAAGAATCAAGTATTATTGATTATTTTTTAAAACTGTAATCCTATTCATTCAGAAAACAGTCATAAAGAACTTCTGTATGCCTAAAGTATGCAAGGAAAAACAGCCCACGATGATAATAAATTAGTGTGCAGAATATTCACTGAAGTGCCTTAGATGTTATTAATGACTTTTAATGAAATGTAACAGTATCTGAAATAAATAATTGGTGAGCTCTTACTATTAACATATCCCTCGCCTTATTCTATGCATTGGAGAATGTGGAATAAACAAAATAGAAAAGAGCCTTCCCTAATAGGGATAAAATAAATTATAAATGAGATTGATTTTTTTAAAAAATGAGAAGGGCATGGGCATCAGGAGTTTACTTACTGAGTAGTAAAAATGAGCTTAAAAAGTCTCCCTAAGAATATAAACTTCTAGCTGAAATTTAAAAAACGATTAGAACTTATCGAAACAAAGATGATAAATATGAAAAATTCAGACAGTGAGGCAAAGGGACAGAAAAAGTAACTATTAGCGAAGAAACTGAAGACATGATAACAATAATAGTAATAGCATGATGGATGTCTGTTCCATAAAGAGTAAAAGAACATAAGAAGAGGCTGTAAGAGCTCATAAGGCCTTTAAAAATCATGGGCAACTGCTTACATAGTGAATAGCAAGCAAAAAAGAGTAAAAAGTATTGAAAGATGCAAAAGTAAAGAGGCCAGAGACTAATAAAAAGACCATCGCGGAGGTCCAGATGAAAGGTACTGCAGTCCGTTGAGACTGAAAGAAAAAGATCTCTCAACACTTAGGTAAGAGTGCTGGTCTGGCAGTACATTTTACTTTATGGATTACTTAGATTTCAACTATTATTTTACGTCATAAGTTGATAACTTTTATTAAAATTTGCACTACACAATGACTGTTTTAGTTATAAATTCGTTGGGGATGGCAGACCACCGATTTTTTTGCTATGTCCATTATCCTCTCCTTTTATAGTAATGTTTTTGTATTGTTTTGTTTTGTTTTGTTATGTTTTTTTAAACAGTGTTACGCTGGCCTTGAGCTCACTTTATAGCCCAGGCTGGTCTGAACTCACAACGATCCTCCTGCCTCAGCCTCCCGAGGGCTGGGAGTACAGGCATACGCCACCACACCTGGCAGTAATGTATGTTTTGATTTTAACATGAAAGGCACATCTCCAGTGGGAAAGAAATCCACAGTTCCCCTTCCTTCCTAACTTGCAGCAAATAGTAGTCATATGACGGGGGATAGAATAAGAAAAAAAAAAGTACTTGCAGCAAACTGTTCATGTAAGTAGGGTAAGGAATAAGAATATAAATACAACCTGTGGCTTCTAAAGCATATCCATCATGGTAGAGGCTGTGATCTTCTCTCCTTTTTTTCTAGTTACAAATGTAGATCAAAGGGAGAAATGTTCTATGTCTCCCTGCTAGCTTCGGTGGTGGCCAGTAGTCCTCAACCTTCCTTGCTCTGAAGAAACGCCATTCCAATGTCTGTCTATCTCCCTCACCTCACGCTGCTTTCCCTGTGTGTCGCTGTCTATTTCTATGACTTTCTTACATTGGATTTAGAGCCCCAATTAACCTTGCATGACCTAATCTTAAATATATATTTTTTCCCAAAAAGATTACCCCCACAGGTAACAGGTGTTAGAACTTTACCACATCTTTTGTGACACAAGTCAACCCAAACCCACAACACTTGTTATATAACAACAATTGCTATATAACCAACAACACTTGCTTGTAGATTTAATATATATATATCCACAAATATTTTATGAATTTTTATGAATATTTATGAATTTCAATGTCACACAATCACATTTTTAAAGAAATTTCCAGATATGAGACAGTTAAATTTAGTTGTCGGGAAAATGTCTTACTAAGCCTACTTCTTTTATATTTTGTATGGTAAAAAATCACAAATCATATTTAAAAATTACTAGCATTTATTAATTACTTGTATTGATATAGACAGAAATTACATAATATCTTTACCATGTCACCTTGGTAAGATTTTGAAAAAAATCAAAGGATTGACAAACTTTTATTTCTTCCCAAATTTTCTAATGACCAAAGAGAATGTTCTAAATCATATCTGCATCCATAAGTACCTTATATATATTTAGTCAATGAAATATTGAATAGTAAATAATGTAACTTGAGCCTTTTAAAATAATCATTTGCTTTGGCTTAATCAAGAAATATTAGAGGAGTTTCAGGTGACAAAAATACTTCTCAAAAATTACTTCTTCCTCTCCTCACAATGTAGTTGAGCTCCTGAAATAGAAACATTCATGATGGAAAAGAAAACTTAGATGGAGCATAAATTATCAATCGATTTACATCAATAAAACAAAGAACTAAACTTGAACGTATTTACCATAAATATATACAATTTTGTAATGGTGCATTTTTATATAATTTTAAAGCTTTTACCCATTGTGATATAATTAATCAATTTTATGAATTTGTTGCCAAAGTATTTTACATCAATTTTATTGCAATAACAAATAAGCTTTTTCAAAAAGTTAAGTATTGTATTTAATTAGTGAAATTACATTTTTCATGCTAATAAAAATGTAGAAATTTGGATCTAAATTGACTTTTAACAGAATTGTGCAACTAAAAATTTTATTTTATCATTTTCCTTTTTCTGCTTTCTGAAACACAGCAAAATTACTATTATTCCAATAGGGCAGGAAAAAACCCAGAAATTTCTTACTGCCTGAGAGTTATGAAGAGAAATCACCATAAATGCTTCAGAAAATTAAGCATCTTTATGCCATATCAAGTCCTAAAGAAGATAACAAACTTCAGTGCTAAAGTATGATATACAAGTGACTACTCAAGTAGCAACTGTTTAATATCCTGCTCTAATGGCAAGATCTTTCCCTAATGGTCAAGTAGGTTTATTTTGAATATGCTTCTCCTGTTCCTATAAGAGCTTTTCAAATATGTATAAACACATGTACATCAATTAACTCAAATAGTGGAAATGTTTTCAAATGTGTTGTCATGGTTTTACTTCACAGAGGAAATACTAAAACTGAACATGAGGCGAAGCATAAAGTTCACCAAATGGTATGTTTTTAGCTTACTCTCAAAATACAATAGCAAGATGTTTGTATTCTGGGTTTTTTCAATCCTCAATTATGACAGTTGTAAACCTGTATTCTAATGAAGTGTTATACAATTGATTTTTTTGTAACTGTGTATTTCCTGATTTAATATTTTACTGAAATAACCAGTATGTGCATAACTAATATTATATGAATAAAACATAAAATTCAGTCTCTAGGGGCTGGGGATTTAGCTCAGTGGCATAAGCACCTGCCTTGCAAGCAGGCAGTCATGAGTTCGATCCCTGGTACCGATAAAAATGAAAAAGACAAAAAAAAAAAAAAAAAATCAGTCTCTGATTTGAAGTTAACATTCCTAAACCACATGGGGAAAGCAAACAGTCTAGGCCTCCTATTAAAGTGAGGAGGCAAGAAAGAAGTAAAATGGATAAAGGAAGAACAGAGGAGAGGAGAGGGAAGGAGAGGGAAGAGGACAGGAGAGGATGGGTAGAGTGGGAGAAGGAAGGGAGGGGGGCCGCCAGGGAAGGGATAGGGGAAGGAATGGAAGGGAGAGACAGTTCCTAAGGAAGAGGAGAAAGGAGGAGAAAGTGGGAGTAAGAGAGGGAGGAGGAGGAAAGAGAAAGAAAGCAAGGCAGATCAAAAATGTAAAAAATAAGTTTTATATTTTCATTATAGTGGATTTACATTCTAATTAGTTAAAATCCCAGTGTCCTAAGATTAGAGATGTTTGGTCTTTGAAATTCTATCTTAAATCTGATGACTAAAAGTAATTGTCCATTTTCATTCTGGTTGCCTGTCTTAAGTGTGAAAATGTCATCTAAGCCAAGCAAAAGAAAGTACCTTTGAAATTTTTGCAATAAAACTATTCACACTTTTCAAATGTTATGCTTAATTCATTTTTTTCCTAATGACTCGTGTCATTTATTCATTTATTTATTTGTTCAGTGTATATTTTATAGGAAACTTATACATATTAGGAATGCATAAATAAAAAAAGCAGTCAAATTTTTCTGAAATCTAGTTTATATCATATGATGTTATATACCAAAGGAAAAACGAGAATATGGAATTAAGAATAAGAAGTTTATACAATTTTCAATACAATTGAAAGAAAAGATATCAAAGACCAGGAATAGAGATAATCTAAGAGAATGAAGTCCAGACAGAAAAGGCATCACTGGCAAAAGCTAGCATTGGTTCAGGGTAAGGTCTCACCAATGAAGGAGAGAATCATAAAATGAGGCCACAAAATTTTTCTGTGGACACTCATTATTATACATGTGATCATGTGTGTGTTTCTAATATGGAGACTTTGGAGGTCACAGTGAAAGTTAAATATCTTGTCTAACAACAACTATGGTAAATGACAGAGGTACGTTTTACATGTTTCTGGTATATACTAGAGGTGTATACCATTTTCTGATCCAATTTCGTTACAATATGTACCCAGGGTTGGCACAACACAGGAACCTTCATGGAATCAGGGTTTGAATAATGTTATGCCTCAAGCTTAGAAAAACTCTCAGTATTACAGTGGATCTGAGGCCAGTCAGAAAGTTAGAAGTGGAAATCAGCATTGATGAGAAGAGGGAATTTTAGAAAACCTCCTCAGGTCCCAGAATGTCTAGATTCTCAGGAGACCAGCAAAGATGTACACAAGAAAGTCCATCTCTGCAGGTATTAGAAATTCAGACAGCATTCAGGAATGTGGTGTAGGCTTCCTGAGAATTTTCCCAAATGGAATAGTCAATTAAAGAACATATTTTAAGAATTAGGTGATTTATGAATTCAGCTACTGGGCACAGTTGTACATCCAGTCTGTGGGGGACAATGGGGTTATAAAATGTACACATCCATTTCTACATTTACAAAAGTAAACGTACCCATTTCATGCTTTATCTTAAAATGTTAAGGATTTTAATGAACTATATGGTGTACTCTGACTAACTACTATGAAGATAACAATATGCAATACATTAATGATTGTTATTCTCCTATTTACCTCTTTTGAAAGTCTGTTCTATTTGTTATTTTTATTTTTTTATCTTAAAAAAATAATGATAAGATGAGGAGCTAAAGATGGTGGATAGATAAACAGCAGAATATAGAAGCTCCTTGAAACAGACAACTCAGATGCTGGAATAAAACATCATGGGGAGGTCCAGACAGAGGGAGATAGATCCTCTCAACCTAGGAAGAAATGAAAGGGAAAAAAACTGGTCAAACATGCAGTGCAGGGGCTACCATTGGAGCAGCTAAAATTAGTGGCCATGGTGCCCTTGCTGCAGTGCCCAAACTCGTGTGGCCAAGACTTGCCAAGCCTCCCAAACTCCCACTGCTTCTACCAAGCTGACTGAACTCCTGCGTCTGCAACTTGCTGGAATCATGATTGTGCTGAAGATGGAGGTCAGTGAGCCCAACAGTGAATGGAGCTGGCAAGGGACCTGAATTACCCATAGTGAGTGCTGGGAATAAGACCCTCCCATGGGAAAGGGGGGAAGACATGGACGACATGTTGGAATTGGGCAGGATGGCAGGAACAAGGAACAGCAGTGACTTCAGTCAGTTGTTCCCTTCCAGACCAGATTGGTGGGATCTGCTTAGCCTGAGTCATGCCTCTGGCCAGGGCCCAGTAAGTTGCCCCAAACCAATTCCTTATGCAGGGAGCACACTAATGCAGTGAAGGCTCCCACAGGCTGACTGACCAAGAGGGTAGGGGCCAGCAATGCTGCCCCTGCTTGTGCCTCAATGACCAATAGCAAACTGGAGAGGGCAGAAAACCATAGTGGATGCGCTTCAGAAGAACCATATCCAATAAGGAAAGGGGTTGGGACCTCCTCTATACACCTGCTTGAAAGAAACCAAAAACATGACAAGAGAAAGAAAGAACAAAAAGTTCCCAGCCCCTAGCCCTGAAAACATTGATCCAGGAGAGGTGCATACAAAAGAAACTGAGGGCAGCAAACATGAAATATCAGACATGGCATCAGTGGACATGAAGAGATGTCTTCAGGACCTGATAGAGGCTCAAAAGTGAAATATTTAATCAAGTAAAGCAAGATATAAGTAGATTAATAAAAGAAATGGTAAGAACCTCTCAAGAAGACACAGACAGAAGAATAGAGGAACACAAAAAAAAGGAGAGAAATGTTTGATGAAGAATATAGAGAAAACAGAGAATACATAAAGCAGGTCAAAGAGATTATCAGGAAATAAACTCCATTGAAAACTGAAAAACTGGCTTAAAGGATAGAATATCAAAACTTGAAGATAGGTTTGCAATGTGTGATCATGAAAGGAAAAATCTCTTAAAAATAATAAGGAAATAGGCAGTAACAATCCAAAGGCTAGAAGACGACAAGAAGTCATAAGGCGACTTAGGAATAAAGAATGTGAATGAAGAAGCAGCAGTAAAAACAAAGAAAATACAAAGGCTATTCACAGAAATAATTGGGAAAACTTTCCAAGCATAGGAAAAGGAAATGATATTCAATGTATTAGGCATACAGAACTCCAGCCACCTACAACCAAAACAGAGCAACACCCAGACAATAATAATAAAGATCCCAGAAATTCAATATAAGAACAGAATATTAAAATCCATCAGAGAAAAGAAACAGATCCCCTTAAAGGAAAATCCATCAAAATCATGACAGACTTCTCGACTCAGACCATCAAATCAAGAAAAGCTTGGAGCAAAATATTCCAATCCCTGAAAGAAAATAACCTCCAGCCCAGACTGATGTACCCTGAAAAACTATCTCTAGAAATTAATGGAGAAACAAGATGTTTCCAAGACACAGAGGAACTGAGGGAATTTGTGACCACCAATCCAAACCTACAGAGAATACTGAAGGGCATTCCAGAGAGAGAAAAGAATATCAGGACTTCAGGGACAGTGGCAGAGGCCTCAGTGAATGGAGCAGAAAGTGAAATGAAGGAGAAAAGCAGACAACTAAATGGCAGAAAAATAGCACAACAGAAATGAGGCAGAGAAGGTGGGCTATAATCTCTAACATGGATGGCCTTGAACACTAAAAAAGAACGACAGGTAGACTAGATCAGGAGGCAGGGTCCACTGAGATGCTCTATATAGGACTTAAAATTAACCCAAAAAAGAGTTTATAGACTGAAAATCAAATATGAGAAAACAGTGCTGTATGTGACAGGGAACCAGAGAATAATAGGGCAACTCGACCAGCACCTGCATATAGGTTGGAAAGGCAGGTTTTGTAGGTAAAGGAATATAACTGGAGCTCAAGTCCAGGAGGACGTTTGGAACCACTTAGGTAAATAGCAAGTTGCCCCCTCAATCTAAAAACTGAGGGAATTGGCAAGACCCAAAAATGCACAGTGCAATCTGTGGAAGTGAAAGGGGAAGAAAAATCTAAAAAAAAGAAGGCAGAGGATATTGTTAATAGTTTATCAGGATTTAAAACCCACATGACTCACACCACTTTGTTTAGATGTATTATATTCTGACCCAACTTATATAATAGGTCTGAAGGCACTGAAGCTAACCCAAAAACAGCAGGATACAGTTCGGTAATCATCCTTAATTCTCTATTAACTTAATCTGAAGCCCTGTATAACTTATACTGTTTTACCATGGCTGCTCTTAGTTGAACCTGGTTAGTTAGATTACTGTTTGGTATCAACGGATTTTATTCAAAACTGTTATGATTGATAGTATCAAGCCTGAAAGTATAGGCAGCTACACTGAAGATGACAAGATTCACTACGATACCCATTCTGGTTTGATTATTACCTCCCTTTTGACATTTTGCACTATCTACAAAGTTTTGTTTTTATTAATATTGTTATGTACCTCTATATTAAATTATACTATGCTTGATGATATAGACAATTCTATTGAAGAAAACAAGAGACAACACAGTAACCACTGTAGAACTCCTTGTACTGTAGTTTTATATGACTTTTTTGTTTTATGTGTTTATAGGAATGTGTTTTGTTTTGTCTTGCTTTGTTTTGTTTTTCCCTCTGATATAGAAAGGACAGAAATACATGTATAGACTCATGCATGCATAGAACCTATAAACAGTTTATTAGAACTGATCTTATAATGCATGATGAAAAGAACAACTACTTTGAAAAAAAAAAAAAAAAAAGAGACACTATAGTACCCAGAGCTGATCCTGTAGTGTCATGATGTGAAATCCAGCAATGCTATTAGTCTTTGTTCAGAGTGATTTTTTTTTTATCCTGGCTTGGTTTGTTTAATCTTAACAGACATTAAGATATGGATAACTGCATGTACGTTAAAGTGCATAGGATTGCCTAAGTTTTTGTTGGACAGTTGAACAAAACTGTTTGCAGTCTCACTGTTTGAATGTCCATGTTGTATACTTCACGTTTGTAACTTGAACAACTATTTGTAAGAGGACAATATGTAATTATCAACTAGTGATTTCTGACTGCTTGATTTTTCTTTGAAAGTATGCATTATTTCTACCCTTTTTCTGTTTTGTTTACTCTTTCTTTAAATAACATAAAATAAAATAAAACAAAATGAAATAATGAGAAAGGCTGGAGATTTAGCTCAGGGGCATAAGTGCCTGCCCAGCAAATGTGAGGCTGTAAGTTCAATACCCAGTACCAAAAACAAACAACAACAACAACAACAACAAAAATAGATAAGAAAAGTTAAGAATTATATACATATGTTTATATCATAATCAGTTTTCTCCCTAGAAAATAGAAAAAGAATTTTTTAGGATTGGGACTGGCAAACTTTTTTTTTTTTTTCAAATAGCCAGACAGATATGCCTTGAGGCTTTGCAAGACATATGTTCTTTGTCATAACTACCAAATCCTAACATTGTGTAAAGGAAGCTATGGACAAAATTAAGTGAACTTCCAAAAAACTTTATCTATAAAAACAGGCACTGGGTCAGCTGGTTTTTCAATGAGAAGCAATGGCCATACACGTGAATGTGAAGAGTAAAATATATTTTACTGAAAATTCTTGCTTATATAAAATATTTATTCAGGAACAAATATTTTATTTTTTAATTAACTTAAAATGCTATAAAATATATGAGCATACAACATTGTCCACTTTTCCAACTGTTTCCTGTACAGTGACTTTTATTTGGAAACCCTCAGTATGCCCCAAAAGTAACACTTTTATTTACTTATGGGACATTGCAGTACATTCCTTTTTTCCGTGTGGTTTTTTCCCCTTAAAGCATAGTCCTTTACAATGCAACTGATAACCTTCAGGTAGACTGCAAGACTTACAAGTATTTTTGTTGTTCTTTCCTGGTTTGAACATGTTTCTCAAATTTAAATTCTATTAAAATAATTATTCTTAATAAATACACTAATTCACAAAACAATCTTCAGGTATATAAAATCTGTAGTGTATTGTGATGGGCAGATTTCAGGAGGGGCACAATCTAGAATAATACTCTAAAATGCTGTTGGACCAAGTTCTTTTCTCTACACATCTCACATCAGGACCTCTTCTATCCCTAAACTTTACTGTAATTAGCAGGAAACCAAGTCAAATTTTATACAGCAAAATGGGAAAGCTTTTAGAATGATAATGAGATATCTTACCAAATAGCTGGACTGTCAGAATAGAACAAGTCTTCACAAAAAAACGGGAGCAACAAACTTGAGCATCCTCAAGATTCTCCAATTCTCTGCTTATCTAAACATTGGCTTTATTCTTCTCTTACTATGTATTCTATTTTTCTTTAGACAATGGAAAAAGATTTTCTGAGACTTCTGAGATTTTACATAGAAGTCATTCACCGACCAGTAAGATGGGCAAATGAAACACTTCTTCAGGCTTTGAAACTTATGATAATAGTAATTAGTTTCTCCTTTTACTATCTGAAGCTATAAGATCCTATTAAAAACGAATAGAACAGAACCATGTACAAATATGGCTGCCCTAACTATGGGGTGGAGGCAGTCAGTTCCAGGAAGAACCAGTGTGTATAACATTATGAAATAGCATAAATCCTAAGAGCCAATAGTCAGTTATGTATAACATAATGAAATACCATAAATCCTAAGAGCCAAAACACTAGTAGAAATTAAAATTGGCTAAATCTAAAATTAGTGCTTATCCATTTTAAAAGGTGACAGTCCATTATTTTATGAAGGGCTTTGAATGGCCTATTGTCACATAATTTTAAGAGGGTGAATGAGTAGGATATGTATGGGAAACTAGTAAAATATGTACAATGTTGTAGAATCTGAGAGTTCTGAAATTTCTTGAGCTGAAATAATAACCTTCCCTTTTGATACTTAACCTATATGATTAGCCAAAATTCTACTGAGACGACAATAGACTGCTATGATAAATGCAGCCAAAGAAAGCACCAACTCATTTTCTTAAACAGCTTTTGACAGTAAGGTATCAGCAAAATTTGCTACATATTTCTCTTAAATTGATCAAAAAAAGGCGACAGTTGGTGAGTAGATGAATTCAAACAATGTGATTGTTTCACTATTTATAGTCTTTAAGATAAGCATTCTTTAAGTTTAATAAAAAATTTCCCACTTAAGAAAGCAAAATATAGAGAATTTTTCTGCCAAAAGAAATGTGTTAAAATAATAAACACCGAAGCAAGAGGTTGATGGCAGAACCAGTGATGAAAGCAGATGAGAGAAGACAACTGAAGGTTAAGTGCTTTAGGATCTTCAAAAAGTGATATTTTCTCAGTAACATATTCCTCAGTGTGCACTTAACTTTCTGAAGATGGGGCTTAATTGACTTTCAGTAAATTAAAGGTAAATTGTTTTGGACCATATGGCTGTTATTCAAAGTTCTACTTGATTTAGACTACAGATAGCCAATAAAATCCTTAATCCTAGTCACCTTCATTTATCTGCATGGAATAAAGTTTAAATACAACATTACTGACCAGGTCAAAACTACACATTACTTAAGATTAGTTTACACTAATAATTGGTGTGAGGTTAATCAAGACTTATTCTGCAATTTAAAATGTACCCATTTCTTTTTACCACTGGAAGAGACAACTAAATTGTTACCAATTGAAGGTGCTTGGTCTTGTTTGATTGTTTGCTTGTTTGCTTGAAAGGCACTTAAGAGGTCTTAACAAAAAAAAATTCTTTTTTAAGTGAAAATTTTTACATTATATATTGTTTTATTTCTTCCAGTTAGGTATTATTTTAAAGGATTTTGAATAAAACTAATAAGTAAATATGACACAGATATAAAAACCAAGAATGTCGCTTATGTTACAAAAAAACATTTTAATTAAGAAAAAAGATTAGCCAGTTAATACTGTGTTGAATTCTTAGCACTGATGAGTTAAATAACTCAGAAGGTATTTTGAAACTATCCTATGAGAGTCCAATCCCTTCACTTATCAGTGATAAAACTTATTCAGCTAGCAAAACCATGTGACTGACTTTTGCCATCGTGAAAAGATAGAGGGACAGTGATTAATATTTTCCTATATAGTCTGAAATTGTCATTTTAACTTCTTCCAAAGACAGTAGGGTAAAATGTTGTTCTAAAAGAAAATGAAAATGCTTGCATGGGTAATGATACCCAGTCTGTTAAATCAACACATGCTCTTATTGCTTAATGACTATATCATTGGTGCCTGATTTTACACTAGAATAAGAAAATGTGGCTCTCTTTTACTTCAGTAGGTAACTATGTTAACATTCTAATACATGTATGAGTATTTTCATCCTCTGCAATATTCTCACAAAAATTAA
Source organism: Cavia porcellus (assembly GCF_034190915.1). Taxonomy (NCBI): domain Eukaryota; kingdom Metazoa; phylum Chordata; class Mammalia; order Rodentia; family Caviidae; genus Cavia; species Cavia porcellus. The sequence continues at coordinate 7,649,687 of NW_026947500.1, read as the reverse complement.
GTATTAAATTTACTAAATATTGATAACCACTAATAATAGTTTTTCCCTCCTCTGTTCTCATTTTATTCTCTAAGATGGTAGATTTCAGAGATTGGTGCTAGACCAGCAACACCATCAACTACTCAGGATGTATTAAAGATGCACTGTTTGTTTAAATTAAGTTTAATGGTACAGTTTAGATATGCATAACAATCACTCTCATCATAGGGAGTTTTTACCTATACATGACATACCTTGATTCTTTTTTTCTCATCCCCTTTCCCTACCATCAACCCCACTTCTCCTCCCCATTTATAAAGCTTTGTTTACATTTTATCCTTCTTTTCTCATGTTTTTTCTTTTCCCATTCTTCCAGTCCCTCTCTGTTCTCCTTAGGTCCCCTTTCTTTTGAAAAGTTTCTTCCTATTTCACAATATCTATTTTACATTTTGGCCCTTATTTATACTTTCAATTTTTCACACCACAGAGACAATATTTACACAAATGAATCTGATTTATTTCACTTGAGTATGGTTTTAAAATGCATCCATTTATCTAAAAATGTGTCTACCCTTCTTTATGACTGAGTAGTACTCCATTATATAGAAATCTTTTTATGCATTCATCAGTTGATGGGTAATTTTACTTCCAAGATTTAGCTATTATGAATTGTGCTGATGTAAAGATGAGTGTACATACACTTCTGTGGTATGATGCTTTTAATTCATTTGGGGAGATTCCAAGAGGGAAATAGCTGAATTAAATGGGATGTCTTGTCCTAATTTTTTGAAGATTATCCACACTAATTTCCATGGTGGTTGTATCAGTCTACACTAACACCAATAGTAGATAAGGTTCCTTTTTTCCACAGCTCTGCCACCATTTATTATTCATTTTCTTAATAATAGCTGTTCTTTCTGGAGTGAGATGGAATCTCTTTAATTTGCATTTGTTGAATGATCAATGATGTTGAACATTATTTCATCTATTTATTTGTTGTTAGTGTGTCTCTGTCTGATTTTGGATTGGGTGTTTAAATTTGAGGAGGTCTGATTTTTTTTAATTCTTTACATGATCTTGATACTAGTCCCTTGTCTGAAGAACCTATCTAACAACGGAAGTAAAAGATCTTTACATTGAAAAGTAAGTTCTCTGAAAAAGGAGATGGAAGAGGATCATAAAATGGAAAGATACCTCTTGCTGTTGGGTAGAAAGAATCAACATAGTGAAAATGACCATACTACCAAAATAGTTACACAGATTTAATGCAATTCTAATCAACATATCATTAACATTCCTCACAAAACTAGAGAAAAATACTGAAAATTCATTGGGAAACAGGAGAGATCTAGAATATCAAAAACAATTTTGGGCAATAAAGGCAAAGCTAGTGCATCACAATCCCTCATTTGAAATTGTACTGCAGAGCTACTCTGATATATATATAAAAAAATAGAATGGTATTGCAAAAAAAGAAAATAAGCAAACACCAGTCCTGCGGATCAATGCACAGATTCGCAAATGTGTAAACAACACCAAATACACTCAGCTTCTTTATCTTTGACAAAAGGTCCAAACACATTCACTGGAAGCAAGATAGTCTTTTTAATAAATGGTACTAGAAAAACTGACTTTTCTCATGCCAAAGATTAAAACTAGATCTGTGTCTTTCTCTAGGCACTAAAGTAAAATCAAAATGGATCAAGACGTAAATACCAAATCAGAAACACTAAAACTGGTGGGAGAGAGCATAGGTAGGTAGATCTCTTGAAGACATAGATGTTGACAAAAACTTCATGAACAAAATCTTGATCATATCAGAAATCAAAAGAATTAAATACTGGAAACTAATCTTAAATGCTTTTCCATAGCAAAAGAAAGCACCAACAATGTGAAATGACAGGCCACAGAGTTGGAAAGAGGTATTGTAGATGAAATTAAATTATCATTATTTGCAGTTGGCATGACCTTCTACATAGAGACCTCAAAAACTCAACCAAAAGAATCTCAGAATTAATAATCAAATTCAGTTGCTTTGTGCTCACTTTGGCAATACATATGCAAGTTCAATTGCTTAGTAGGATAAAAAGTTCAAGCCCAAAAGACCAATAGTATTCCTGAACAGCAATAGCAAACTCACTAAGACAGAAATTAGAGAAACAACAACAACATTAAGGAAAGGAAATATCTAGGAATTAACTTAACCAAGGAAGAGAGAGTCATCCATAATGAAAACTGTAGTTCTCTGAAAAAGATTATAGAAGATATCATAAAATGGAAAGATATCCCCTTTTCCTGGATAGGCAGAACCAATATAGTGAAAATGGTCATACTTACAAACATTTTGTAGAAATAATGCAATCCCAATTAAATTGCCAATTGCATTCCTCACAGAAACAGAACAACAAAAGCAATTCTGGGAAACAAGGGAAACGCAGGAGGAGAGGTATCATGATCCTAGATAAGAAGCTACAATACAAAAATACAGTAATTAAAAACACTATGGCACTGAAAAGAAAAAAAGCAAACTTGTGGATCAGTGAAACAGAATAAAGGATTCAGAAAGGACTCCAAGAATACTCAGATAACATTATTGTTGACACAGGGGACAAATTCCTTCACTGGAGGAAAGACAGTCTCTTTAACAAATGGAGCTGGGAAAACTGTTTTCCTGCATGCTGAAGATTAAACCTAGATCCATGTCTTAAGGCAAAAGAGGTAAAACACTTAAATACAGGTGCAGACAAAGACACTCAACAGAACTCAGGTTGCACAAGAAATAATGTCAAAAATTGATACACAGAGTCATGTCAAATTACAAAGCTTCTACACAGAAAAAGGAAACCACCAACAGACAACCTACAGAGTGGAAAAAAATATTTTACCAGATACTCCTCAGAAAAAGAACTAAAATCTAGAATACATAAAAAAAAACTCATAAAATTAGACCATCCCAAATTTTGGGCAAAGCATTTCTTTTCAGATGAAGAAATATAAATGGCCAATAAATATATGAAAAAATATTCAACACAGATGGCCATTCACAAAATGCAAATGGAAAAAACCCTGAGATTCCATGTTATTATAGAAAGAATGGCTATCATCAAGAAATCAGTAACAAGCAGTGGCAAGGCGTGGGATTAGGGAATACTTAATCATTGTTGATGAAGAGTATACACTGGTACAATCACTATGGAAATCAGAATGGGGATTCCTCAGAAACTAAAACTAGAAATTCCATTTGACTCAAGTATTTCCCTTATAGATATACCCCCAAAAGAGTTAATGACAATATACTGTTGTAATGTATACCTACCCATGTTTATAGCAGCACAGTTTATCTCTAAGACTTGAAAGCAGGCTATGTGGCAATCAATAGATGAATGGATAAAAATATTATAGCATTTATATACAGTGACACAGTACTATGCCATTAAGTAAGAGAAACTTGATTTATTTGTACAAAAAGGGATGCACCTTGAGACTATAATATTAAGTGAGGTAAACTGAACACACAAGCTCAAATATTGCATAATTTCACTTATATAAGAAGCTCAGTATATTAATAAAGTTCAATACAAAAAAAGACAATAGGAAAAAAAAGAGAAGAAAAAAAGTTACTGTGTTTCACCACAGACAATGTATCTAAAAGTGTGGGTTTGATTTAACACAACTGTCTTATGTGTTTTTATATATTTGGTCTATTAGCCTGTTTATTAATCTGTATAGATGATAATTAGCTTTACAAGGATTTATAAGATAAATGAATCTGAAGCTGGCAAAAAGAGGGATCTTGAAGGGAAAAGGGGGAAAAGAATGTGCTTTGTATGTGCTGCAATTCCACACAATAAGAAAATTACTAGTGAGCTTTTTAAAATATAAAAATAAAAAAGCTTTATACCCAAAAAATAAATTTAAAAAATGAATGCTATGCTCTACTCCAGACTAAATGAGAAACAGGTATGAGACCAGCGAGCTGTGTTTGTACGAGTTCTTCAGGTGGTTTTGAAACGGTAAGTGTCGAACAACTGCTCTAGAAAGATGAAATTTATGATCAATGTTCTGCTGTCCTAAGATTCACTTTACATATTAATGGGTATCATTTGTTGCATTTGGATCTGCCCTTTTTCACAAAATCTTTATATTTACATAATAAGACAAATGTATAGCCTTTATAAGATAAAGAAATAGCAACAAAATGAAATTCCATAACCTTTACAGATTGCAGAACTGAGAGTACTCAGTATGTTCATAATGTAGCATACAATTTTGTAGTGACTCTAGAGCAGGCATAGAACTGAAAAGATCTTTGGTGTCTTGAGTAACTTCAAACCCCAGCCTAGGCATGTACACACAACATGAAGCTGTATGTACTCAAAACAGAACTAATGCTACCAATAATGTTCTGTATTTTGTCTAAGAACCTTCTTCCTAAATTCTTGGTTCCAAAATAGACCTTGAATCAGGCCTCTTTAAGTTTGAATAATCAGTACTTTTCCCCTCGGTAGATCATCTGCATCACTTGGGGAAGTGTTTCTAAAGAAAATAAAATTTTACCCTAAATTTTCAGTCTCAGAAATCTGCCTTTTTATGATCAGCCAGACACTATATTTTAGTTCCATCAAAATTGGACTTGGATACTCACCACTTACCTTTCTCTAGTTGCTAACTCTTATCAATCTGCTTAAAAGTTAACTGTGCGACTAGTTTTTCTCCAGATTTTTCAGGTAGAGAGACCTCAAATACTCTTTGCCAGGCTGGTAGATAGTGCACTCTGAGCAAAACTTCTACTTTTTCCCATTTTTTTTTTTCTGACGTACAAGAGCCCTATTACTACTAAACTCTCAACCCTGTCATTTTAACTTGTAAGCGGACTCACAATGTAATGATATATCATATATATACATGATTATATTAGTAATGATATATCTTACATATATACATGATTATCTTGTCATAGTTCTTAGGAAAACAAATTTAAGCCAATAAAATAAATTACTTCAGCCTGTATAACACTTGAAAGTTGCATCACAGAATGCTTAATTTCTCTTCAATAGATTATTTACTTTTCTTTAGAATCCTGTTCTGTGTGATTAAATCAAAATATAAATTTTACAATAAAAATCACACAAAAATCAAACCAATGCATGCATGGAACTCATATACTCCTCCTTCCAAGGCGATACACATATAGAAGTTATGAGCCACATGCTTTCTCATAGCAACCAAAGTTTAATAAAAATATGTTTGGGTTTTGTTGGATGTAAGATGTAAACAGTGATAACAATTTGATAAAGGAACTTTTCAATATTTCAGAAACTACATCTCATCTTTTAGTGAAAATATCTGTTCAATTGATTTAGATGTGGCTGTTAAAAGACCCAAGGGCCCTGTACACTTAGCAAGAATCTGAAATGCTTTCTTGCAAACTACTTTCTTTTCAACCCCAGACTCCCAATCACAAACAATTATGTTCTGTAAAGAAAAAAAAAAACAAAAACAAAAGCAAGATCCTTCTACCAGCTGTTACTGGACTTAAAGGAAGTGTAAAAGGCTTGAAAAAATCCTGGAGTAAACAACATTCCATGCAATTCTGACAGCAAAGACCATGGGTTACTAACTGGAGTTAGAAACAAAGAATCTTTGAGTGAGTACTTCCTACAGAAATGCGCATAGTTCTGAGTTTCCTAGAACATAAAATACTCGTCCTTGCATTCAGGGAAGCATGTAGGTGTTGAAATAAGAATAACTCACAACAAATGATAAAGAAATCAGCAACCTTACGGCATCCCCTAAATGGGTCATCAGAGATCCAGCAGGCATGAAGCAGCAGAGGGCAGAAAAAGCAATTGTCAGGATGGTAGATGTTCTTCTGAAAATCTCAGAGTGTGGGGGCACATTAAGTGACCAAAGACAGTTTCAAAATCTCAAACAAGCCTTGTAAAAGACAAATCACTCCAGGTAGCAATAATAATAAGCAAAACTAGGAAGAGAAGAGGAGCAGGGCAAGCTTGAAGCACTGCTTTAGTGTCTTAGCAGTAGGAAGTATTTAAAACTATTTTCCTCCCACTTTGTAACCACAGCAAACTGTACTGACAAGTCGGTTTACTGCTTTTAGTCAAATGCTATTATAACATCTTACAAACTCATTTGGAAAGCAAGATTTATAAACATTGTAAAGATGCCTTATAACAGCAATGTTATTTCCAAATATACTCAAAGACTTTAAATCAAAGCAAAAAAAAAAAAAATGACAATTTTGATTTCTCAAAGCTAAATACAAATTTAGGTGTATAAAACAAATAATACATTTATAAACAGTTAAAATAACACCTTTCAAAGTCATTAATCTGGTAACTTTTATTTTTTTTTTCAGATGAAAATCTGATCATCAGATCCTGTGAATGAGTCAACATACAATGTGTTGTCCAAGATCAAAACATTTCATAACATGGGACTGTTTGTGATACTAGATTCCCCAAGAGTGATTTTTTTTTTTTTTTTTTTTTTTTTGCTTTTCTCTTCCTCTGTACTTTGCATGTAAGTAGACATTACAATGTTTTTGTCAGTTCATTTAACAAATGTTTACTGGCTACACAGTGTCAGGGACTTGAAATACAGAAGTCTAAACAAATACAATTTCTTTTCACAAAAAGATTCAATGTTCAGAAGAATTCAGATTAAAAGTAAAAAATAAAGTATTAGATTATAAATTATAGCCAGTGCTATGAAGGTTAAATAAGCATGGGACTGAAATACAGTCAATACATAGTATGGTAGGAAAGAACGTTTACTCTGGATCCTAACTGCCTTGCATATACAATCAAAACTTAACTATTACTAGTTTTTTGACCGTGAACAAGTTATTAACCTTTCTCTGCTCAGTTGCTTCATTTAAATTGGGAATAATGATAGTATCCACCTTATGGGGTCTTTATGAATATTAAAAACAATAAAGTGTAAATTACACAGAACAATGCCTGGTATATAGTAAAAACATAAAAATAACAATTTATAGGACAATTTATACAACATTTACATTGTGTTCAGGCAAAACAATAACAAAAATAACTTACTGTAAAAACAACTCATTTTATTAATTTTTTCTGAATAACTTAGTGTACATACTAATCTTACATACTACATTTTGATAGCTTTACACATAAAAGTAAATAATTTAATCCTTTGAATGCTAAATATCTGGTTTTTAAAGTGGAAGAATTTTCTTTTATGAGGAATAGGCACATAAATCAACACCCAACATGAGCTTAAATTACCGGTTTGAAAAATTGACAAGTATTAGAAAATATAAGGAAAGAGCAGATAAGTAAACATCAAGAAAAGGGATGTCTGCATTTCTACAAAGGCAAAATAATATCAGTGAGTGAAAGGACTTTTTTTTTACCTTATCTATGTACCAGGAAGTGTCACTTAATCAAGAAAAATATACAAAGGTGAAGATCAATTTACTCCAATGGAATGTTAACTAGAATAGAGCTCCTTAAGCTTGAATGTGCACATCGCCAAGAAATCTTAATATACAGATTCCCCCAATCAAGAGGTCCAGAACAGGCCCTGAAATTGTGCAAGGTTACTGTGCCACATAGAGTGTAGCTGGTTCAGTATTATCCAAGGGCATACTGGAAATCCAGATTTTCAGTTTCATCCAGAATTAATGTTTCATAATCTGAATCAAAATTGTACCCGAAGATCTCTAAATAATTTCTGTGAACAGGCAAGTTTGAAAAGCACTGGAATCAGTGTGTTGGGGCTATTGATCAAATGACCAAATTGTCCTTATTAGTCTGGAACTTTCCTTATCTCCACTCTGAAAGACTCTGTCTGGAGAAATCTTTCCATTCCACACAAACCAGAACAGGTGGGTTTGTTACTTTACCTATTAATCCCAATAAATTGGACTAGTTTTCTGTGCATTTGGTAGTGTTTTAAAAGTCAAGTACGTGGTATCTGCCATTAGCATTTTTCCTCGTCTTCTGCCAGCTCCATATATTTACGATTATGGATTCTGGTTTCATTCCACTATAGGGGGGAAAAGAATGAGAAAGGAACAAAGAATAAAGGAAGTCTACATTGTGGGTAGGAGAATAGGTGAAAGCCACTGGTCTCATGGTATAAAGAGATTATTAATAGCAGGGCCCACTACGGTCCACCATGCTCATTCCTTTATGTACTGTATATGGCTCTACCTGACTGTGGTGAGATAGGTGAGTAATCATGGCAGAGACTGTAAGGCTGCCAAAGTTGAAAATATTTACTACCTAGCCTATCACAGAAAAACTTTTCCAAGCCTCATTATACGAACTCATTATACAGAAGGACCTCTGAAAAGCTCCATATAATACATTCAGGCTTAAGTATAGGTTTATGTATTACTCTATTGGAGTACCACACTTTACTGGTATGATGTGATTATTGATTTGTCTTTCTTTGATGAGCTGAATGCTCTTAAAGTGGAGGACTCACAACTTACTCATTTTGTTTTGTCTCTAAAACCTAACAGAGAACCTGGCTCATAAGAGGCAGTCAATAAATGGGTGTCGAATTAGAGTGAATTAGAAGCTCAAATTTATGTATATTCCATATTTTAGATTTAGGGCAGATCAGTGAACTAGAGAAATAATTTATATTTCTTTTAATAGGTGCTAGAACCTTCTGATGAAAGCTGATTTCTTAGCTAAAAGCTAATTTGCTATATTTATGTTTTTCAAATAGAGCAATCTAGCAAACCAATGAAAAGTAATTAAGACTGAAACAAGAAGTTCTCTGGAGTAAGAATGTATTCTTGCATCCTTCGGCGAAATTTAATAAGCTCACAAAGCAAAAGTTACAAATAACAACACTTTGACCCCAATTTAATATTGAAAAATGCCTGTGTCCAAAGCTTAGTCTTAGTTAAGATTATATGTGTATAGTCAGTAGCTAATTGACAAATGATTTTCTAGTTACCGTCAAGGTAAAATTCTAGAAACTTATCCACAAGTCTTAGAATCAATTAAACTTCTTACTATTTTAATAAAGCTAGTATAGTGCTCTAATATCAGATAACATGGATAAACTTCTTATCATTTTAATTAATCAACAAATTTTATAATAATACAGATAGTGGCACTAATTGATCATTCTATGAATGACATGTTTGTGAGAATTATTACAAGAAATGTACTCAGTAAATTGGAGTACAACAAATCTATTTCAAATAAATTTAATCTATGTAAAGACTAACCCTCTTAAGAATATATAATACAGAAAAACACATTTTATTTATTTATTTATTTATGGTACTGGGAATCGAACTCATGACCTTGTGCTTCCAGGCAGATGCATGTGCTGCTGCACTATAACCCCAGCCCTGAAAGATATACTTTAAAATAAGTCTTTATAAAAGGAATTGAAAACATTCATCTTTCAAATATATATATATATATATATATATATATATATATGTTTCCCCCATCAACTGCTGTCAGCCTTTAAAATATTCACAAAATATATTTAATTTTGGAAGTTTTATAGTAACAGACTAACCAGAGAGTAAACAACTATAATATATTTATGTTAAATTCTTATGTAAAAAAATGGATGCTTTATTAGCTGTTTTATTTTGCACAAACTCTATAAAGTAAAGGGAATATGATTGTATTCCTTAAATGCTGAATACTAGCAATAAATTTATCAGTAATGGTTGGATTTATACTTTATTTATAAAGAATTAGCCATATTTTGGTCTTTAAAGTCTTCATGAAGTTACAATTTGTAACTATCTTTCTGAAGAAGGATGAATGCTATGAATATTAGATTTTCTTGTTAAAGTTTAATTTTTCTACAAGTTGAAAATGACTTTACTTTTTCTAATAGATGATATTTTTCACTGATGCTAACATAAGGGGAAAGTGCATAAGTAGCATACTATGATAGTACTGCAAACTTAAGTTTAGCCCTGACTCACATACACAAAATATTAAAATATATATATATATATATATATATATATATTAGAATGAGGGACTTAATCCCCCCCAAAAATCTGTGCTTTCAAATGTTACCCTTTCTCTTTAGACACTTCAGCAGAATCTAGCTCAACATGCAGAATATTTCCAGAATTTCTCCACACACAAAAAACATAAAAGGTATAAATTTGTAGTAGATGACTTAGAGGGAGTTTTATGAAAATATTAGCTACTACAGTCATTACAGCCAACAAATCAAGTAATTTCCAATTCCTAGATGGCTATTCACCTTTAGAGAAGACAAAAAGGAACTAACGTTAGTACACAATGCTGCTAACACTGAGTAAAATTTTAATACCAGAATTAAAGGAAAACATAAGGGAAACATTATCTAAGAAGCTCTGTTATCTCTACTAAGCTTTACCATTCATTTCTTTGCTTTACTCTTTTTCTCTTCTCTGATATTTCTTTATATTCCTTTTATTTTTGTTTTTTGCCATTCTTTGCAATTTAACACATTCTCTTTTTGTTATTTTTATATTCATTTGCTTCTTTAAGCACTAGTTGGCTTTACCTGTCTGGCAAAACTGCAGATAACTGCTCAAAAGCACACACATCCAAAAAGCCAACAAATAAGAGATTCAGAATGATTTCTCTTAATTATCAAAGTTCTTTTTGATAAGGTGGGAAAGTAGTAGACATAAAGCTAAAAAGGTTGGAACAACAGTGCCCTGGGAGCCCTAGAGAGCAACTTAGAAACCATTCAGTGTGACCTGTCCTTAATCTTTTATGTTTTAGGAAAGAATAGAAAACATAGATATATCAGTTATCTGATTAAATAAAGGTTGATCAATAAAAATTATACACTATAAAGCTAAATTATAGCATCTGGTTACTTAAATTTCAATAGATTTAAGAGAAAATTATGTGCTATGTGCTAAAATGTGATGAGCAACCATATTCATCTGTGTTCTTCATCACTTCTAATTCCTTGATATTCCTTATCCCTGGACATTATGTCTCCTGCTCGGAATTTATTATGAGGTTGTAAAATAAAGTCACCGCATTTCTATGTTTTTCAATATTCAAGATTTATAGTCAGAATATTATAGACAATTTAAACTTAAAATGTAAAGCATGAATATAAGAAATTCCAATTGTATGAAAACTTGCTAAATATAAGACTTTCTGGTAGAAAATTTTATAATACATTTTCATCTCATCCTTTAAATGCAACTTTCAAAGCCCAATGAACAATTATACTACGCAGTATTTGTTGTATTTAGAAATATATAATTGAAGTCAAAAAATTGTGTTATGAAAGTATAGTATCTGAAAAGCTTGTAATTTATCAACACAAAAGAACATAAAAGCCAATTCATGTGAATGAAGTGCTTGTTCATTAGGGGGAAAGGTTATGAGATGCTGTTCTATTTTGTAAGAATAAGGATGAATTACTTAAAGCTATAAATTTGATTTTCTGGCATTAAGTTTTCAACTTTCCAAACTCATAATATGAAAGAAATGTGTCTGTGGAAAATAGAAAATTACTTCCATTATGCCATTAGAGCGAGAAGTGATCTGCTATATGATTTTCTGTTCATCTTTTTTTTTTTTAATTTTAAAGAGAACCAAACCAAAGTGAAACAAACCAAAACAGAACAGAACAAAGCATATTGGAACAAAACAATACCAGCAACGCAGGATTTCAAAACAAGACGATAGGAAATCAACAGTGACTACCATAAGGTCTCGTTTCCTTCAAAATAGTTGTCCATATCTTCATACACCATGAATTCAAACAAAACAAAATAGTATAAAACTGATCAAAGCAAATGAAAGCACTACAAGCCTTCAAAACTGCACAATAAAAAAAATCAAAAATGGCTACCATGATATTTCTTGTTCTCTTCAAAACAGCTGTCCATAGCTTCACACATATTGAAATCAAACAATAGAAAATAGACTAAAACCAATCAAAACAAAGAATAAATGCATCCTGGATTTCAAGATGATAGAAAATCCACAAAGGCTACTATAATGTCTCATTTTATTCAAAGTAGCTGTTCATACCTTCACACATGATAACAATTCTTGTAAATTTCTTAGGAGAAGTTCTAGGCATGTATAAGCCTATATATGTACATCTATAGAGTACAGGGAAAAATAAAACAAATGAAAACAAAAACAAGAAAAACTAGGAACAAATAAATAACAAACAGCCCAAACAATAACAATATAGGTCTTCGAAATAAGGTGATAGGAACATAACTAGCTGCATAGTTAATTTCAAAAGAGTTAGATTACCAGATATGAACATGTAAAATTGATCTAGTCCTGTGAATGTTGTTTTGTTCCTAGAACTAACAGAATTAGTATGATTATCTTAGCTATTTTAAGTGTCTTTTTTCATTTCCCTTCCTTCTTTTCTCCTTTTCCCTGAGTTATTTTTCCCCTTTAAGCAGTTCTTACCCTTTCACAATGCTCATTATAGATTTTGTATCTTATTTACTCTTTCAATTTCTTATACTAGGGAGACAATATCACATTTACACATGTGTGTTTGATTTATTTCACTTATAAGTATGGTCTCAATTCGCATCCATTTACCTATAAAAGCCTCAATATGATCCTTCTTTATAGATGAGTAGTATTCCATTGTATTGGAATACATTAGAAGATACAACCACAACTACAAGAACACTCAGCCATCATATCTCTGATCAGGGGGCCAAAAATGTTAACTGGAAGAAAGACTGCCTGTTTAATAAGTCGTGCTGGAAAAGCTGGTTTTCCATACACCAAAAACTAAAATGAGACCCATGCTTATCACCATACATTACACTAAACTATAAAAGGATAAAATATCTAAATATTAAAACAGAGACACTAAATCTGCTGCAAGACAAAGTATGTAGAAATCTTGAAGGCACAGAGGTAGGCAAAGAATTCATAAGCAAAATCCAATACTTTCCACAATCAACAACTGGGATCTTGTCATATTAAAAAGTTTTGCATGTCAAAAGAAATCACCACCAAAGTGAACAGAAAATGCATGAACTGGGAAAAAAATCTTAGTCAAGGGCTTCTATCTAGAGCATATAAAGATTTTTTTTATATAATCAGACCCCCAAAATTCATTCACTCAATCCAAAAGGGCATCTTAGATGAATACACACTTCGCAGATAGAGAAATGCAAATGGCAAACAAATACATGAAAAAATGTTCATCATAACTGGTCATTAGAGAAATGCAATTTAAAACAACACTGAGAGTTCATCTCATTCCAGAAAGAATGGCCACGATCAAGAAAACTGCCAATAACAAATGCTAGAGAGGCTGTGGGAAAATGAACTCTTGCACTATTGGTGGGAATGTAAACTGGTGCAACCACAGTGGTGGTCAGTATCGAGGTTCCTCAAACAGCTGGGATTGGAAATCCCATTTGACCTAGCTATTCCACTTCTGGGCATATTCCAATAAGAAATGAAAATATCATACCACAATGATATATGTGCACCCATGTTTATAGCAGCACAATATGTAATAGCCAGATCTTGGAAATAACCTAAGTGTCCAACTGAGGAATGGATAAAAAAGATGTGGTATTTTTATATAATGTTTTCATTTTCAACCAATTTATTTAACTATATAAATTCATCTAAAATGTCTTATCTGAGTAATACTACATAGAAAATTATGTAGTGTCAGGCATCATGTTTTCTTATCCTGTTTATTGTCATTATTTTTCTAGTTATTTTTCTTCTCTCCACAGCCTTTCACTTTGTCTAAACTGCCAGCATCAGTAAACATTTTGTGATAGCATAAACATGGCCTTGTAAGCCCTGAAGCACAAATAGGCAAAGAATCACTATTCCAGCTCATCTCTCCACTTCTGATGGTGTTACTAAAAAGCAAATTTTACACATTCTTCATTTCTGACAAGTGGTAAGTGTTATAAATCAACTATGAAAAAATCAGTAGAGTATTTTTAAAGAATATAATAAAACCATGTGATAAATGATCACGAGTAAATTAATTCTTTGAGAAGTTTAGTCCATTAAAAATAAGACACATCTACCTAAAAACTGTAATGTTAAGTGAAATAAATCAGACACACTAGATTATCATTTGAATTCTTTCATTTGAGAAGTGAATATTACAAATGAAGAGAAAAATAAAAGATTTATGAAAGGAAACAAGAGATAGATATTTTACATACAGGAAGAGGTCCAAAGGAGACAGGATGAAGAGAGAAGGGGAGAGGAATGAGTTTATTCCTCTCCTGAGGGGAGAGAATAAAGTTTCAGGATGTGTCATGTATATGTACCAAACACCCACAATAACTATAAACATTATATGTTGGAAAGTGAACTAAAAATAATAATAACAAGAACAATAATAATGAGTGGAGAAATTAGCTCTAGATTGGAGGGAAGGGGGTGAATAGGGAGAGGAAGGGAAAAAAAAGAGTCATGATACGCGGTGGACATGTACCTATTTCCTAAGATGAAGGTAAACATGCAAACATGTACCAATGCAATGAAATTTTAAAGAATATGTCTTTAGATCAAATTAAATTTGGAGAATTTCTAACTGCAACTAATGACATTATAGTCTGGTTGAAGAAATTTATAACACATTCTTCTGTATTGGTTGTACAACAGCTGAGTAACTTCTATATAGATGTGATTGTGAAATTTTGCATCACCCCTACCACATTTTAGAAGAAAGTTCAGTTAAATTGCCTTTAATACCATTGTTTTTTACTATAGTTTGTGTCATTTGAGTTCTATTATATTTTTCATCCCTAAAAGAACAAAATTTGTAAAATGTATGACAATTCAGAAACCTAATGATTGAGCAAAACTTTATATATATAATATACATATACATATATACATAATATATATGCATGTTCACTCCCACTAAGAAAGGAGACGGAGTGAGCAGCTGTCTATTTTTCAAAATAAATATGTTTGAACCCCTCTCCTAGTAACCCCAGTTTAATTATCCTGGTAGAAGAGAGCAAAGATGTGTCCTGCTTATTAATTTTTTGCTTTTGTTTTTCCTCGTTGGCTTTTTTTAAAAATTCCTCCATTTTCCTGTTATATTTTATTTGCCTTTTCATCTCTAGGAGAGGAGGCTTCGAGAGAACAGAATTGGAGAGCTCCAAGATTTTCTAATCAACAAGGCATGGCAAAATGGTTTATTTACTGCTTCTTTGCATGCACATCTAAAAGAACACTGGATTCACACAAACCTAAACTTAAAAAAAAACTTCTAAGGTGGGAATGGTGATACGTCCCTGTAATGCATGTACTCTGTGAAACAGAGACAGGAAGATTTCAAGTTTGAGCTTTCTCCAGACAATTTGGTGGCCCCTTGTCTCAAAACAAAAATACAAAAGATTGAGATGTAGCTCAGAGTGGAGGCTCTGCCTGATTTCAATCTACAGACAGATGAAAAAGACATTTGTATAAAGGTAACAACTTATTCCAAAGTTGACTAATGCACTCTTTAATCAATATATTTTACTCAGTTTCTAAATAGCAAATTATCATTAATTTCCATATCTCCAATATCACTTTTTTCCTAAAATGATTTAAGAAATTGATTATTTTATGACCATTAGAAAATTGATGACAGTATTTTATATGTAAGAAATAATCTGAAAACAAAAGAACCAGAATAATCAGATCTTTGAAATCAATTTCTTTTTTCCTTAAGATAGCTCTGAAATGTTGAGCTAGTATGAATGGAAATATGCTAAACAAAATACATAAAAAGTACATTGTACCCAATAATAGATATTATCTATACTCCCAGAAAAGAATCATTATTTTGTGAGGTTAAGAAAAATGTACTGGACTTCGAAAAAGACAAGATGTTTTTGAGAGATTCATTGTTGGTAAACCCAAGAAATTACATTGCTTCACATCAACAATGATCTTATCACAACTGATCTTTATTTTTCTCTCAGCACTTTTTCTGCAATAGCAGAGAATTCATTTTTTAAATCTGTCAGTGGACAGTTCGAGGTCAAATTCAGAAAGCTTACAGATAGATCTCAGAGCACTACATATAGAAACAATGGAAACTGAAATCTTGATTGTTATTAAATTAATGTACCTCTTCCTGTATCTGATGGTCATAGGTGTATTTTGTTAAAAGTTGAACTGAATTTTAATAGGTCACTACTTATCAAAATTACTTGCTTTAACAGAGTTCATGCTTGAGAAACAAAATATGCTGTTTAAACCATAGAATTACTGCTCAGTAAAATAAAATAGGAACATACAATTTACTTTATAATTTAGATTTATTAAAGTCAATATTAATATTAATCACTTCTGTGTGACTTCAATCTACTCTAGGTAAGGGGTTCCATAAAATGAAGAATACAAGCACTGCATTATGATAGACATTGCCTTTTCTAAGGGTTTACTTTAGTCATGTGCAAACACCACTATAATCACATCAGTGGCACTTAATCTGAATACTAATGTTTCTAAGTATAGTAGTGATTCACATTAAAGATCATTACCTGTTTATTCTCTCCAGTAATAAGGTTTGTGCTCCACTGTTTCAAAACATATTCTCAGTGACAGCCTTTATTATTTCTATCTCAAAGTAAAGAGATATTTTAATTGTTTATTCTCTTTTGATTTCTGTCTTCTAGTCATTTGCTGTTTTGCATATAGGGTGACGAGTTTCAGAAAGTGATGTGTACATACACGATTGCACTGAATAGTATTTCATGTTCTTGTACAATATTTAAATAAATTAAATACTGAATAAAAAATAAAATACTTCTAAAGGATATAGTTTCTAAAACATATGTGAAGGTTCCAATTCTGATTTTTCTCACACATTTAAGCAATTAACCATTTTAGGGTTCATATATTGAGGTATAGAATATGGCCCAAAATCTGTAACCCATGTTCATAATTGTGATACATAAGGGTTTTTCCAAATCATAAAGTCTTTTTACGTTTGATAAGAATGTATTTAAAAATGTAAAAGTTTATTTTAAAAAGATTAGTAATATCACAGAAAGTGGAAAATCAGCAAGTAACCTAAAATAAATACAATTAAAAACAAGTAATGATATTAAGTGGCAAATGAATTTTAAAGCCTTGTAACTGGAGTATAGTCTTCACGAAGGCAAGATATATTGTCTCTTTTATTTACAGCATGACTGCCAGGACTTACAATAGTACTTAACACAGTCATTTCTCTATAAGATATGCCAGAAAGTAAACTGAAAATATGCACCAGTTTTGTATTTCTCAGTTCCATAAAGTTAATATTCTAAATATCAAGAAAGTTTTCTTTCTAATAAGTTTACATTCATTTCAAGCAAAAGTAAATTCTTGTAATATATTACAGACCCTGGTATTTGTGCACAGTACAAACATAAATGCTTAGAATGACTGTAATATATTGATTGTAATAGCGAATAAAGTTCTGTATGTCTTCAACAATGTGATTTCCAAGTAGACAATAACTGTAGGACTGGGCTTTCACTTATTTTTTTCAGTTATTCCTGAAAATGAAATCACTTGCAAACATTTTAAAAATACTGATACTGAAGACTCTTGCACCATAATCCAGTAAGCTCAGAATCTAATGTAAATAGAGACAGTCATCAAAACTGTTTTTAAAACTTCCCAAGTAATTCAAATGTGGAGACAGTGCAGAGAGCCACTAATGTAGGACAGCTGTGAAAATAGATTTGCCTGTGCAGAATATGATACACATATTCATCTCAAGTTTATAAAAAGTTTTCTATCTATATACAATTTTTTTCTTATTTTATTAACTTTGAAAAGTACCTCTTAGCATTCCACATATACAATTTTAAAAAGCTATGTTTACTTAAAGTCATTTTCAAATCTCAATTTCTGGCTTTAATTTCTTTTATAGAACTGGTACATAAACTCTCCAACTATATCTAATATTCTGGAAGTAAAAACTTCTGAATTAATTTAGAAAATGATATCATGTCCTATGAAATACCAGGATTCATTTTCTCATTTCTTTTCTTTGGCTCAGGAATGGTGATAGATATCATATAAATCATTTACTAACCAATAAAATATACTTTAGGCATTTCAATGTGACAGCACAGTAACCCACAGTGATGCCAATGTGATCAGATAAGACAATAGACTATCATAGATTTCCAATAATGTAAGAAACAGTAAATCGATAGCCACAATTGAGGACCAAAGTGGGTCTGATGAGTTAATGTAAGTGTTCATCAGAGTGATGTTGTGCTGCCCTCACAGAAATTCAATTTTCTTTTTCAAACTTCAAGACCTATCCTATAGCTAATTCTCTTTTTTATTAACGTGGAGATTTACAACACTATAATTTTTAACAATAAATCTGTTTTCATATTTCCCATAAGGAATTTATGACCAGTATTCTTACTGACACCAACTGAAACAGCCTTTAATAATGTTATATTAAACAGAAATTTAATATAATAACGAAATGATGGGAAATTTAGAAATTAATTAAAACCAATTTCTTGTCCGTTAAGCATTAAATCCACCTCCTCTGGATTTACAGCTTCAAGTTTGAATTTTAGCTATAGTTACCTTCATGTGTCACTTGTGTCATCTTCTTGTGAACCTATCATTTTATCTTTCTTCTAATTCATCTTGCATATTACTGGCTGTTTATTATTTTTAAAAACCCACTTTTATCCTCTTATTCTGCTAGTAATTTTTCTGACCTATTAACAACACAAAAGTCAAAATCTCTCACTGGAATCAACATTTCTGGCATGATTGTTCCTAAGAAACTGATCATCATTCCTTTCCTTTCCTTTTTTTTATTTATTTAAAGTTTAAACACCACAATAAATTGTATTTCATTAAGCAAAATGTAATATAATTTCTGCCACAAATTAATGTATAGCTGGAAAATATTCCAAAATATGCTAATGTGCTTCCAATTTATTGGCCATGCCCACTAAAATCTCTTCTGTTAAAATCTTAACCTTAGTATTTCAGCTTGCAGCCTTATTTGGAAATAGAGTCATTATAGATGTAATTAATTAAAATGAGGTTAAATTGCCATAGAATAAGTCTCGTAATATCATGTCGCTGGTATCCTTTTAAAGAGGGAATATTTGGACTCAGATATACACATAGGGAGGGTGAAATGTGGTTATTATAGTTATGTTGCTATAAGTCAAAGAGCTATCAGAGGTGAGGAGAAAGGCTTGGAACAGATCCTTCCCTAGTGGCTTGAAATGCTAGATGGATATTGAATTTCTAGCCTTGAGATAATAAAATTCTCTTCTTTAAGCCACTGAGTATATGCAGGCACTAGGCGAAAAAAATGCTGGCTAAATATTTTATCCTTTTAGTTCAATTTTTTTCACTCAAAAATAAGGATTATCATACGGTTGCACTGAGAATTATGAAACTGTATATGTTAATATTTTGTTTTCTTTTTATATGTCACTGCTTCCAACTTACATGAACAATAAACCTAGACAAATTAAAGCTTTCTTGAATCTTAAAAATTTCAATTGCAGACTGGTAATAACAGGTTTTATTGACAGCAGCTTATACTGAGTTTCTTGTGACTGAGGCCCAGGGTTCTATGACTCATGATCAGAATCCCAAAAACCTTAATCTTGTCTCAACTGCTTATCTCCATCAATAACTGATTTTTGTGGACCTTAGAAATGATGTAACTTGGGCCATGACAGAAAATACAGGTTTTTCTTCTTTGCATGCTAATACCTATATTATAGCTAACTTTAGATTCCTCAAATTCTTTATGGGTTCATTCAGGAACTTACAATTCATTGGTGATTGCTCATGAAAGAATTGATAATACTCTTATTTTCCTTTCTCTATTTCAGTGACTCTTAAACCTTGGCATGCATCAGAATTTGCTGAAGACATGGAAACAGATTTCTGGGTCTCACTCTTTAAGTTTCTTGTTTCTCTGGGTCTGGGAGTATGGCCTTAAAATGTGCATTTCTATCAAGTTCACAGGAGATGCTGATCCTTTTTTCAGAAATAGATTTTCAAGAATCACTGTTCTGTTTATGATACAAGTATTCAAAGGAGCTAACTCAAAACTCTGTACACATTGCTTTGCTCATTACAATGATTATGGAACATCTAATTTACAAGCAACTTGCCAAGAGTTACAAACTACTTACTTGATAGCTTGATTTTAATTTGAATTTGTTTAGCTCCAAAAACCACTTTATTAACTACTATTCTTTAGAGAGTATATTACAACCCAGATATCACAGTCCACTTAAATGAATTAAGTATATGAGGACCTACTCTGGGTAAGTTATTAATATGAGATATGAGGAATGCATAATGAAAAGATAAAAGCCTGCTCTCACAAAGTTTCTAATATAGTGGAGAAATTTTATATGTAAGCAAAAATTTAAAAACTAAATATGTGCTACAATATAGCTTATCACACCAATTTAACTTAATCTTCAATATAACTTGAAACAATTTATGAATCAGGATTTTGTCCACTCTAAAGATGAACTAGCTAAATAAGAAAGGCTTTACATAGCTTTCCATCCTTTCTATTCACTAGATCAGTGTTTTCCAAAACATATCTAGTACCACACTTAACCTAAAAGATGGTTAAAAGGAAAAAATCTTTTGTGGGCAAATTTGAATTTTCCTTGGATATCTAAAAGGCATCATTTTAATAAGTCCAAAAAGACCTAAAAATAACTTAACTTTGCTCAGCACTTGTTTTCCAAACATATACAACCACATCAGTCTGTATTAGATTTCTGAAACACTAATTTGAGTCTACAGATTTCGTAAAACATTTTGCAGAAACTACAATGTTTCCAGAAGATGTTGGAGTTGTAAATATCTTCCATGAGGGCTTGTTTCTTTCCTTTTCTTCTACCATCCTGATTACATCCAGGGCAATTGTATTTTTATCTATAATAGGATATGATTCTTGAAGGTCAATCCAAAATGAATCACTAGTTGATGTGAATCACCATATTTAAACTAAATACCCAGGAAAGGGTTCTGAATAACACTTCATCTTGAAAGTGTAACTAAAGTTTAATTTAAAAAGGTTTAGAATATAATTATATCTGTGTATTAATTTTTATAGTGAACAAATAAAGAATCAAGTTGTTAAGAGTTTTACAAATTGTTTTTGACAAATTTTGATAGAATGACATATATCCTTAATGTTTTACATTTACATCATGAACATATCTTCAATAATAACCAAACTATTCAGCAATTCTTTTCAAAGGTTAAATTATTTGACAAAAACATTTAGCAATCTTTTTGAAATGCTATGATTATATTGAATCCAGCTTATGGGCTTATTTTATAATCACCACCAATAAAACTAAATTTTAGAAAAAGAAAGAACCAGGCAAACATGAGAATTCAAAGACTAAATATTGCAGATTTAAAGTAGGGAAGAAACCTGTGAAGACTATGTGATATAGTAGTATCTATTTGTCATAATCCTGTTTATATTTTTGAATATTTCAACATTTTATGGTCTTGTTAATCCTGGACAAGTAGAGCTGGCCAATCTGTAAAGACAGTAACAGTTTGTAAATCAGGATCCATTTCATATGCAAAAAAGCTGCTATAATATGAAAGCTCGTATCTCCTCTCCAGTTTCAAATGTTGAATCTGATCAACAGTGTGCTAGTATTAGAGGAGGGCCAAGGAGGGTAATCAGACCTTAAAATGGAATCACAATAAAGGGATTACAGGCATTATAGGAGAGGCCCTTCATCTTAGTTCCTTGAAAAGAAAGATTTATATTATTATCTGTTTGCTTCTTTTTTGCAAGAATAATTTTGGTGTATATCTTGTACTCTGAGTAACTATTTTGAAACCAATTATACACAATGTATTAACTATCGTTATTCTCTTATTATTTTGTTTTATTTTTTTCATGAAATAAAAAGAGGCCCCAGAGAATTGTTTTGTTCTTTCTACCATATAAGAATGAAGCAAGAAGGTGTCATCAGTGAAGCAAAGTATAATCCCTCATCAGAGAGGAAATTTACTGACTTAAATGTCCTAGTCTCCAGGTCTATGAGAAATAAATTTTAACCATTCATTCCCTACCTGGTTCATTGTATTTTGTTACAGCAGTCTGAATAGAATAGACACATGAAGCACAGAGTCCCATCTACCTCTTTTATTGTCACTATCATTTACCAGTCCACACTGCTCTATCACAACCCACCCCAGCCAAAAACCAGACCAAAGACTACTATACATATAGTCCAGAGCGCAGTGCAGCTGTTCAGCTGGCTTATTCTATGCTATTACTGGGCCCTGCCTTACCCTTCTCTTGAAAACAACAATAAAGACTGAGTGTTACCTGTTCCCCTTGTTTTTTCTACTCCTTTCCTCAATCTAGTAATTGCTGCGTATGCGACTGTGACTGGTGTGACATGCCTCCCCCTCTTGGAAACTGAGAGTAGTAAAACTTCTTTCTATGGCATTGACCTTGTCTGTCATCACCTCTGTAATTACATCAAAAGTACAATCCAACTTAGTAGCGCGCCAGCCAAGTTTTCAGTTTCTGTGGCTTTGCACAGAATTTGATCACTTCATCAACAGCACCTAATAAAATTTATGTAATCCCTTATTTATTGCAAGGTTCAAATGTTACATTTCAGTTCACTTATATTGTATAGTTAGATGTAAAGTATATTAAATAAGAGATATAGATTAAAGCTTTTCACTTGTTAGACACAAATATAAAAATTAAACAGGAAGGTATTTTTGAGTAGGAATCAAATATATTTGCTGAAGTTCATTGAAGAATATTTTCATTGTGTAATAGTTGTTATTTCATGACAACTCTTCAATAAGAAATCTTCAAATTACCAGTAAGCCTTGGCTGAATTCTACATACTGGGGATTTAATTACTTTATTTGAGCTTTGTTGCCATGTATAGGTTGTAAATTCAATAGGGAAGGCATCTTGACTTCAGTTTCCCATTGTATTTTCAAGTATCAAATGCAAGATAAGCACTCAATAAAATATTATTGACCTGAAAACTACTGCTTTAAGCACAACTTTTACCTTGGTTAAAACTGTCTCCTTCAACTCTGATGGAACGGATCTGGCTGCACTATAGTCTCTATTGTAAATGGGCAGTTGCTTCTGAACTACGTTCTTTTCTTCCCTAGAGACAAATGTCCCACTGAAAGTCGAGACTTTCCAGTCTTCCTTCCAATGAGGTATGATCATAAACTTAAACTGCAACACACGATGTTGAGCAGTACTTGTGTGACTCCAAAAAACTCCTTTAAATGAAGGAGATATTCTTTCCTCTAATCATTGCTCCATCTTGTTATCGATAATCAAATCCAATAACTGGAACTCTAGCAGTAATATTGGACCAAATGAATGAGAGACAAATAGGTATTGTATGAAAATGACTATGATATTCATGATATCACCACCAACACTGTACCAATTTCAGAAATTCTTAAAAATAGCAAAAGAAAGAAAGAAAGAAAGAAAGAAAGAAAGAAAGAAAGAAAAAGAAAGAAAGAAAGAAAGCTTTCTATTTTTAAGAAATTGTTATTTTGGGTTATTGTGAATCATATGTAGAAAAATAAGAAAATATGCAGTTATCATTTAATACAAAACAATAACTGGAAATATATTTATTTTATAATAATTATTAAACTAAGATATTTTATATAAAATTGTCAGAAAACATAAAAATAAAAATGTTTTTTCATATTATGTTTTATTAGCATAAATTACATGGCAACACATTATCCAACATTCTTAAGTAACTTAAAATATTTTAAGAAATGT
Organism: Cavia porcellus; assembly: GCF_034190915.1. Classification (NCBI taxonomy): domain Eukaryota; kingdom Metazoa; phylum Chordata; class Mammalia; order Rodentia; family Caviidae; genus Cavia; species Cavia porcellus. The sequence continues at coordinate 7,625,897 of NW_026947500.1, read as the reverse complement.
TAGAGTTTATAAATGTCTCCTTCATGTACTTTTTGATTCTCTAGTTTCATTGCATTTATACTGTATAGTGACTAAGGTTAATGTTTTCTTCTGACTCAAGAATTACCTGAGAAATAATGTGACTTATGAATATTAAAATAAAACTATATTTCATGATAATGATTTGCTAACTTAGGTCAAAAGTGAGTCTAGTATAGAGATTCCAAGACTATACAGATAAAGTTAATATTATTTTATAGTTTTTAATTATTAAAGTAAATTTTTGTTGTCATATAAAGTCTGTTAACAGAATCTAGAAATTTTGTTTCTGTCTTTCATGAACAGATGAAAACAAATTTCAAGGAAATTTTTATTTTCAAATATACTGCAAAATCATTAAAATTTATACTAACTTGTGAGAGTTGGAGATCTGAAAAAATTACGGTTCTAAAGATACAATGCATATGACTAAAACATAAAAATAATTAGAGAATACAGAGTGCATGGTATCTTACTAAATGAATAGTGCAGAAAGAAACAATTATTTACACCATATGGAACAAGTTTGGTATATGGAAAATGATGTACATATAAATGTACATGCTTTTTTTAGCCCTAAATACTAAAATTTTGTTCTACTTAAATAAATATTCTAATTAATAAAATGTTTTTATACTTTTTAAAATTACCATAGTATATTCATACATAGACTTACAACTTATGAAACATATTTGTATTAAAATTAATATTTATAATCAATCTTTTTTATTTAAACTATTTCATGACTCCTGTTTGGTGTTGCTATTATCATCATTTTAATTCATACACTCAATCAACAAATATTTATCAAATGCCTCCAGTGTAGCACATATTATAACAGATTTGGGGAATATAATAATGAATAAAATAATTTCTGTTTTAGAAAAGCTATGTATCTGCTTAATACATAGTGGTGCATATCATGAAAAGTATATGTTAAGAAAGCACTGAGAGATCATAAGTGACTTCCAAAATAAGGTGGCACCTAAATTGTGTAAGAGTTGGAAAAAGGCATTCTGTGGACTGAAGACATAAGAGGGTAAAGCCTAGCTTCAGTGACACTGGTTAGTAGTAATTCATAAGGCCAAAGTGGTCACAAGAAGTCAAACTGGAGCTCTTCATTCTGTGAAGTTTACATATCATCAAGGAGGCAATGGGCAGCTATTGAATGATTTTCATCAGGGTTGTAAAGTGATTGGTACTATTGATTATCTGAGGCAGAATATTGTTTAGTTACGATTTATAGAATACTAAAGGCCAGAAATTATATAGTCAATGGTCAAAAAGGCATTCTTGCCAATATACGCATATAAACATAAAACACTATAATGTCATTCCTGTTCATTAAGTTTGCTGAATTCTTATTTGATTTTATGTAATAATATTTTTGAGTTGAAATAGATTGCCATATGATTTTTATATTTTTTATATTTATGTTAGATGATTAGAATGAAATAGTTATATGAGAAGAATTTTTTTTTTTTTTAGACTGAATTACTCTGAGTAATTCAACACGGTCTTGAATTCATGTTGCATCCAAGGTTGGCCTCAAACTCATGGCAAAACCCTGCCTCAGCCTCTCAAGGGTCCAAGTGCTTGGATTACAGACATGGGCCATCATGCCTGCCTGGAAACTGCAATCATAAAATGTGTCTTACTACAATATTGGCATTACTAGAAGAATATATAGATTTTAATTAAAAAATTTAGAGAATTCCAAAGAAAAATATAAAAATTGTTTGAAGAAAATAAGAACTAGAATAAAATGTGAAGGAAGCCAAAACCAGTTTATTTAAAAGATAATCCTACATACTTTGTTAAGGGATAAATTTTCTTTTAGAGATTAAATAAAAAATATTAATTCAAGAAAATTAACTTTCGCATTTTGTATCTTTTCACCCAAAGGATTTATTTAAAAAATATTCTAACTACCTACATGAATTATTTTGTGACCTCACAAAGACCAAACTAAATTGTTACTATTTTCAGTTAATATTAACTTTTAAAATAAATTAGACATTTTCCTACATGACATTTTAACAACATGTACTTCTAGAGAAATTACATTATAATTTCTTAGAATTTTCTTAATTATTTAGGATTCTAATATGTAATTAATTTCTTGTTGAATTAGTTGGTAAAATTTGTCTTAATAATATTCTAGGATAATTTATGATTGAATGTTTAGTTATGCTAATATGCTAATAATCTTACAATTGTTAAATTAAGTCAATTTTCAAAATGAAGACCAAGCATTATTATTATCATTGAGAAAATATGTATTTTATAGTGAATATCAAGAGAGTATGGTCAATAAAAATTAACAGACTTTTCCTTGTCCATTGCCAAGTATATCAGTGGAGAGGGTATTAGCAAATTACTTCTACTTTGTAATAGCCATTCTGCCAGCTATGAATCTCTAGCAGTACACATCCTGTTATAAACTTAGATTACAGAAAAGAGGGAATAAACTCTGAATAAACTATTTTGTGTCTTTTGAGACTCACCAAATAGCACCTAAGCACTTCTTTAGGTCTTTAAACCACATATAATTTAAACAAACATTATAACTGACTAAATAACTTGAAATGATATGTAAACTAGAGAGAGGAGTGGAATTTTCAACACCATCATATTTCCTAAAGGGATCGACCAACTCTCTCATTTGAATTCTGACTCCCTCACCTAATAGCATGCCCTTTAACAGATATATGCACCTCTTTATGCCTCCATTTTGCATTTTGGTTTCCTTATAGTTGGCAGGTACCTGTAAAGCACTTAGAAGTCCACCACGAGTAGAGATGGAGACAGTTGCCTAGGATATTTGAAAGGCAGAATAAAAAGTACTTTATGTTGTCTTCAGTGAGATATTCCACCTTCAAAGATGTAGGTTCACATTGAACTTATCTCTCCCCCATTAAAGAAAAGTCTGCTCGAACCCAAATCACAGCATTATTAAATATGAACATCATGGTTTAATAGTTTTATAAATTATTTATTGTTGTATTTCTTTTCATAAGCAAGGTAGCATATTCAGCAGGGAAGTTGCTGTTAAATAACCTCATTTAAAATTGACATTAATGCAATGTTTTGACATTCTTTTTTTCTTACAAGAGAATGACTTGATTGTTATATCTTTTCTGTCATTGCTATGGATAATAAGCATACCTAGCATCAAATGATTACAGAAGATATACCAGGCACTGAACTGGTATATTAAATCTAGGATTTTATGTAATCTTAAAAATAATAATATACAGATAAAGAAACTGAAAAAGCAAAAGGTTAGTAACTTCAAAAGATCACAGATCTAGTAGGGATTCACCTGTTATTTGGGTTCTTGTCATGTTTTCCTGTCACCTACTACCAACTCCACCCTTCAGACAAAGTATATGCCAAAATTTGCACAGACTCACGGAAAGTGTGATAAAAACTATACGTTATACACAAATAAATAAATCTACACGATATAAAGAGAAAATTGGGCAGCTATATTATGAGAGATTATTAAGAATATTAAAACTGACAAAATATACATGTTAATAGGGATGAAAATGAACTGATGAGAGAATGGATAATTTTATTCTTTATATGTTTGACACCTTTAAATTTCATTAAATGAGCATGTCTCATTTATAGTTAAAAAAGAAAGCTCTTTGGAAAAATTCTATCCTGTTACAAATATGCATGTATGGTTTAACTTCATTAAGTTGTCTGGTCTTTTGTGAATTTTCTGTAGTAAGTTTAGTTTTTTAGAGTTTAAATTTATGTGGAATAATACTACATTCTTTTTTCGTATCTCTAAGTTACTGGTTGTACTGGTTAGAGGATCAAGACTGGATGTATTTATTCAGGCTTTTACGTGTATAAAAAAATCACACACACTCAAAAACTCTATACTAGAAGGCTTTTTAAAATATGAAGAAATCTGGAGTTAGTTTTATAGTATACAAGTGCAACCAAAACACTTCTGTAGACAATGACTTATTTGTAAACTATGTCTAGATCTTGGACTACTGAGCACTGCTTGATTAAGGCCCAGGGTCAAAGCTTTGTAACACTGTGCATCAACCAGCCCATTCCAGAGCTCAGTTCCACAGCCTGGGAGAAGCTGTAGCCTTTCTCGCCAGGCAGATTTCCTCTTGTTTTTCTCTTTCGCTTTCTTTTTCTCTGGTCTTCTGCCTTTCCCTTCCATTTCTATTTCCTGTTCAATTTCAAACACTCCCACAATACCAATTTGTTATGCGAAGAAGGGAATGAAGAAAAAAGGAAGTGATTATAGGAATTACCTAACATCTTAATTCATTTGTATTATCAATCCATCCTCCCCTACACACATGCTGTACAAGAAAAACAAAGTAAAACAAAAAGAAAAGACAGGAGCAAGAAAAGGAAGGTAAAAAAGGAAGAGAATGGTGAAGAAGAAAGTTATTTTGTGTCATTTTTCATCTTTCCTAATAGTGTGTTTCCACTTTTGAAAGTAAAGAGGAAGAAGCCAAATGTCTCAGGTTTCAATTCAGAAGTCTTTTAAAACTTTTTCACTGTTAAGACACTTCTCCATTCACACTCAATAATAATGTGATCAAAGTCACAACACATTTATTTAAAAAACGGTTCAGAATTGCTATTGAGTCAGTTGATGGTAATGGTGAAGCTAGCATCTTAAATCACAAGCAAAGTAACACTTTGGAAAACACAAGTATAGGTAGAAATGATGGATAAAAGAAAACAAAAAAAGAAGAGAAAATATTTGTAAATCCTGACGTGTAAGAAATGTTATTAGCAAATAACTATATAAATTATGCTTTGTTTTTATCAGGTAGCAACTATGGTTGTTTATGTGTTAGTCCTTCCCTCTCTAAATCTTTTTGTTGTTGTTATTGTTGTTGCATTGAACCTTAGCTCCTTTAAAAAACTTTTCTGATGAGATGCAGTCTTGCTAAATCACTCCGATGCCCTGACCGGGCTAGCATTTCAGAGCCTCCTGCCAAAAAGCGGGGATTTCAGAAAGGTGCCACAATTCCTAGCCACATTTTTCAGAATGTTTAATAATATTAAAAAGAAAATGAATGTCCTGGTTTTCTATGAGTACATAAACAGGTTAGATGCGCTTATGAAAAAGTTTATTCATTTCTCTAGAAATGCCAAGAAAGTGTAGTTCCAAATATTCAGCATCCTTTTCAGCCTCTTTAGAGAGCCTCTGGAAACAATATACGCGTGTGTTATTTGTGTTACATTTTGTTTTGTTTTGTAATCCTGAGGATTGAATTCTTGTCCTTCCAACTGAGTTATACCCCAGCTTATTATTTCATTTTATTTATTTCACTTTATTCTGCTTTGAGATAAGTTCTCATTAAATTGCTAACTTATTCTAGCAGGACCAAATTTGTGGTCCTTCTGTTTCAGTCTACCAGCGTGCTGGGATTACAAGCATGTTTATTAAAACAATTCGTTTTGTTCTTGTTGTACTGTATTTGCTTAATTGCTTACTGAGGCAAATAACTGTGTGACAGTTCACTGCGATTATCAGCTTGACTGAATTAATAAGACTAGCAAGTTAGTAAAGCACAGTCTTGAGTGCGTCTAAATATATCATGGTAGCACGAACTTGGGGACTTTATCTGGTTGCTACACTTTTCCTCCCCTGCTCTGTTTTATTCTACCAAATCTTTCTGCCATGATGCTTCTACACTGGAGCCGGGTAATCATGGATTGAATATCCTGAAAACATGAGTCATTTAAACCTCTCCTCTCTTAAATTGTGTCAGGTATTTTATCTCAGCAATGGAAATGCTGATAAAACACAAGAATAATTTACTCTTCTGCACACAAGTTACATACTACTATAAAAGTAGCATTAGTGTATTTTTTTAAATATTGGAATCTTATCCAAGAGTAATATACAAACCTAATACATATACAAATTCTTTAGAGTCTAGAAATGCTATTGGCAGAATCTATGTTGTTTTACTATCATTTTCTATTCTATACTTTATACAATACAAAGGAATATAATCAGGATTCTGATGAGAAAAATAACATCCAGTTGGAAGTATAACAGTCTTAAAGAGTAAAAACATTTAACAATATCAATATGGAAACGTAGCTTTTTCAGGAAAAGGATAATACCAGTTTCACTAACATAACTATCCATTCAATGTTAAATATACCAGAAAGTTTTTAATAGAAAAGGAATAAAAATGCTTCTTAGATAAAAACAATACATCACATATAGGGATGGTTAAAATGCAATAATTTATTAATTATAGTACTTCACACAACATGAGAATCACATCTGGTATTAATTATGATCTAAGACTCTAAAGACAGTTGTAATAAAATATAAACAATCATTTTACATGCTAGCATTTCAATCAGAGGAAAACACTTCATATTTTATAGAATATTAATCATAAATTTAAACATTTAAGTATAAATTTCCTTATTCTATCATATTTATAACCCACAATTCATTAGTTTTATATTGCTTTATATCACATTAAAATAAGTTTAACAGGATAAAGCCAGACACATTTGTCATCTTAGTGTTAGTAGGTCAAAAGTCTGGGCTTTGCTTGCCTGGATTTTCCCTCAGAATGATTAAAAATCTGTAATCAATATGTTAAACACAATGCGGTTCTCATTTGAACCTTCCAAGTTCATTCAGCAAACTTTAGTGCACTGTGGTGGCAGAAACGAAATCTCTAACATCTTAGAACTGTCAGTAGAAACTGCTCACGACGAGTACCCACACGACAAGTTCCTTCTTGCGTGACCCACACAAGCGCTATCTCAAATGCTGCATTTGTGATTGCTGGAAATATCAACAGTTTTAGGGATAAAAAAAAAAATTTTTTTTTTTTTTTTTTGTCGGTATCAGGGATCGAACTCACGACCATGTGCTTGCAAGGCTAAATCCCCAGCCCCAGGGATCAAAATTCTTAAAATCTAAAAATCTCCACATTTTAAAATCTGAAAATACCAAAAATTCTAAAGCAATTCTTTTAATAGACGTTTGTTTACATTTCAAGAGAGAATTTACTCATGAGACACAAGTAGAAAGTGACAGAGCTACAATAAAGTAGGACATATTTATCAATTTACATACTTTTACAGGCACACTCACGTGTACTAATGATAAGTTGTAATAGTAGAACAGTTAGGAGAAAAGTAGCAGTATTCATTAAAACATTAAATAGCGAAATAAACACAAACTGCTATTATTGATAGTTACATGCACCCGGCTCTGTAACTGTGGTCCAGTAAAATTCCGTGATCGACACTCTAAGGCTGTTTATGTGATTAATTAAAACTAAAATGGATGATTGCCCATCCTTCAGTTGACTATAGAGCCACAATACTGAGAAATTTTATTTTTTTTTAATTCACATATACAAAAGGACATTTCTTAGAGAAAATCTCAAAGTTATGTGCACAAAATGCATAAACTGAATTAGAGGTCTTTAAAAGCATTCACACTATATCTCCAGCACTGACAATCAAGCAAAGATAAAATCCCAACCAGTGACAATTGAAAGCAGTAAGGAAAAAGAGAAAAACTGAAAATAAAATCTAACATGAAAAATTATGTTACAGTGACAGATGCACAGTGGCATTCCATATCCACTGGTTAACTTTAATGGTCATTAAGTATATTTTAAACTCTCACGATGCTAGGACAGTTCCTTCCCCACTGCAGAGAATGGATTAATGCAGCACTGAGGATGGCTCTGTCCTACAAAGTCATGTCAGACCCATGCAGTAAAGTCCTCTGAAAACACTCTCACAGACACACCCAAAAGAATGCCTTACACCAGCTTCCAGGTATGCAGCCTGGCATCCGTGGTGCAGCAATCCTGTGCCAAACCCAAAATACATAATCCATTCCCCAGAATTAATCTTACTCCTATGACACATTTATTTCCATGGGAATCATAATTTGTATTTCAGGATTTTAATTTTGAGATTGTAATCTGTTGTGTTCATGCTTTTTGACCTAGGGATTTTGATATTTTGAAATTTTAGCATTTGATATTATAGTTTTGGAAATGTGTCTTTTGGGATAATTACCAACACTGCCTAGTGTCAGATAAAAAAAAAAAATGAATATTTCCTTTCTTCTGGGACATCAAGAAAACTTTCTGAATCCAAATGACTCTCAGTAATTAGCCTGCCACCATTTATTATATACAATATTCTTATCCAGCGAGTGACTATCCCATCTTATTCACAGGTCTTACTCACAGTCAAAGGGATGGTACCCTACACAACATGCATACCCGCAGGGAGGAATTTGGGGCCCATCTTATAATTCTGCCTACCACAGTGATGCTTTATTTTTCCTGATATGACTTGCAATACTGAAGTCCATATAGATACCTTTTAGGACTTCTTCCCACATATATTTTATAAGTTACTTTTAGTTCTAATAATATTATTACTGAGATAGTTAACAATCATTATTAATGTAATGTAGTGTGGAAAATCACAGAAAATACCAAGTCAGTTTCAGAGACCTGGTAAGTCTCTCAGGGAAGTCAGTGGGAACAGAACCCATTCTGCTGATATGAGGTCTGTTTCCTCAACTCTGTACTATGGAATCATTCCTGTATTAAGTAAAGACAGGTGGCAATCTGATGCTAATACATCAATTTTGAAAGATACTGGCGAAGTTATCTTTAAACAGGCAATAAATTCATCAAACCTAAATTCACTGTAAACAATTTCTATAACTTTCCCAAATTACCAAAGTTCCAAAATTAACTTTCTGAAAATTAAAATGTATTTTTAATAAAAAAATCTTTGAAACCCAAATATTAGACATCTCACCACACCACAGAAAAGACAAATCATGATAACATAACTCAAACATATAACTATCCCTTTCTCTGTCTTGTCTCTGTGTCTCTCTTTCCCAACCATGTATCAAAGAAAATACATCAATAAAATCATTGAATAGTCTCAAATAATTGTATCTTCTAAATAGATCCACTTCATATTTAAATTTTTTTAAAAAGAAAGAGAATGATATTGCTAAAGTATTCTCCAAGTTTAAAGTTTAAGAATTCTGTTGCTGTAAATGAAATTCCAGACAATCACACAATGGTGGTACATACTCTGAAAGCCATTGGCAGGATCCCTACTGTGTTCTCAGCCCTGTTCTTCCACAACCATAACACTAATATCGTTTAAGTATTGATATCCTTACTTAATAGGTAATAAAACCAAAAGGAAGTGATAGTCCCAAGTTCAAAAAACATTCCCTTCAGGGAAACAACTTCTTTATGAACTAAATTGTGTTTGCCTCCTAATTCATATTGCTGAAGTTTTAACTCCTTATATTAGGATATTAATTTTATTCTGAGAACCTCTACTGGAGCAATTAATAGAGATCATATGGGTTGCTCTAAACCTACAGGCTAGTTTCCTTGTAAGAAGACAAAGACATACCAAGGATGTGCATTCTGACATAGGCCATGTGAAAACCCAGAGAAGGGATATCTGTAAGGCAAAGAGAGAGACTACAAGAAAAAAAAACAAAACAAACAAACAAACAAACAAAAAAAACCCCACCAATATCTTGATTTCAGACTTCTAACCTGCATGAATTGTAATAAAATAAATTTCTGTTGTTTAAGCCACCCAATCTGTAATGCTTCTTTATGTCAGTCCAAGTAAATAAATGCATTCTTCATTATAAGAAAAAAATTAATGGTAGGCTTAACAGGCTGAAAGATAATAAATCTTGAACCTCTGATTCTCCTTGCCCCTGAAGAATTAATTAAAGCACTGAATAAATCTCTACCCTATGCATCACAAACATCAGCCCTACAGATGCTAGGCAGATTAAGGAATGAAAGGTGTCTGCAAGTGAGAAAATGAGGACTGTGTGGACTGTACCCAACAAGAGGGTTTATGCTTAACATAATAAAGCTGCTGATACTACTGAACCTTAAAATGGTAGGTACACAGTGAAAGATAACATACCTCTCTTCCTACAGTTTAAAGGCTGCCACAGTAGTTGCGACTTTTGCCCAGAAGTCAGTTTCTCCATATAAACCCTTTTATTAAACAAACTAAAACATCTTTGTGACTTTAGCTTTTTAAAAGTTTATAATCATAAACTTCTCTCTAGGAGACATTGAGTAAAAGCAACCTTAGCAATGTGAAAGTCATTTTAGGCTGCATTTTATTAGTATTGAAAACCACAAGGTAACCCACAGTTCAATCAGATTCTTTCTGGAAATTAATTAATATTGAATAGGGAAAATGAAGTTTTCAAACGTAATTTCCATCCTTGGTAGAGTACTTCAGTTTTACACTTTCATATACATTTAGGCAAATAATATTATCCACATTTCACAAAATGGCAAAGGAAATGTCCTATGGGTGCTACAGATTCAGTTTGTAACTGAAGGGAACAGAATACAGTCACTAGGTCAGGCTGAATCTCCATTCTGGCACTGAGCAATGTCATTTAGCAATACTTAAACTTCACCATGGTTCCCTTTACTCAGTGTACAATAAAGATGAACATTTACCTCACAGGTTTGGTGTGAATGCTGCAAAGAAAATAAAGCTAGAGCAACCTTTTTCAGTGAGTAGATAGGAATAAGCATTGAAAACTGCGAGGATAAGCAGCAGAAGTGCCTAATAACAGTGCCTTAACAGCAAACACAGGTTCCTGGAAAATCAAGCAAAAGTCAGAGCCTCCATCTGCCCCACAGCATGAAAAGGAAATAGAAGCAGGAAATTTTTGTATTTTCCCAAGTTATTTCTTAATTTATATTCTCTATTCCCATAAATGGTCAACCATGTGCCCAGATACCAGTGGACAAGGAGAAAATCTCATCAAAACCATTCTCACCATGTCTCACCCATGTCTCCACCCTCTTACAGCTATGTCTTTGAAACCTATTGTTTTCCCCCTTTTCAAAAACTCTGGAATCCAGCTCCGCCCTTTATTCTTACTGCCTTATTACCTCTTCTCAGGATAAGCAATGACTTCCTAATTGGTCTCCTGATTCATATTCAGGCATTTTCTCTCCTCCCCCTCACACTTCATTACTCAGCCTTTCTACCATCAAATCATGCCTTGTTTTCTGCCCATAATGGCCAATTATATGATTTCCACACCTAATCTTTGTTACACCGTAATACCATTATTGTTTTTTAATAAAGTCTGAAATTCTTTGAAATAGCTGTGTTTTTAAGTGGGAAAAGCACAGATTCTGGTACTTTAGAATAAACAGATACAAGTTCTGCCACTAACTAGTTACACAAACACTTTTTATTGTTTCTCCAGTTAGATTAGTTTTTTTTCTAAGTGATGCCCTTGCCATGTATGTTTCCACATCATTCTTAATATCCACCATGTAAAGGTAGTACAAGTTTGCTGAATAGATACTGAGTCGTACTTTCCTATCCCAAAATATGTCACTCTGGCATACTGATTATTTTATTCAGTCCAGCACAAGATTAAATTCTCTGGTGTAAATATACTCTCCCAATATCAGAAAAGGAAAGTATCATTTCTATCATCACAGACGGTGTATTGAGGTAGGGATATTTGCATAAGTTCTATTGCACTATTCTGATATTTCTGACCATTTTACCTAATCACCTACCATAGCCTCAACCTTTTTGTGCTGTCACATGTTTATAATTTACTATTCTTTGATCCATCTTTAATCTATGGACTGAATTCTGTGTCTGTGGGTCTCTATTTCCTTATGTGACATCTTTTGTTACATAAAACTTATACTAAATTGACACCACAGCTGCCTCGCCTGGAGGAGGGAGCTGGGCCTAGCCATGGGAAACTGCTTTGGCCTTGCTGACCACCTACTCTTCGCCCAGAAGGCACACCTCAGCTGCCCTGCCTGGATAAGGGAGCTGGGCCGGGCCACGGGAACCTGTTCCTGCCTTGCCTGTGACCTTCTTTCGGCCTGGAGAGCACCAGCACTAATGCCACCGCCTGGAGTAGGGAGCAGCCCTACTGAGGAGGTTTGAGGCCTACCTAGGCCATAGGGGTGATGACCTATTATCCCGGGAGCTTTGCCACCCAAGAAGGTGGATGGTTACACAAAATACAATCCCCGTGACAGTATGAGATCCTTGCTCTAGGGGGTTGGGGCCCAATGGGCTTGTGGCCACACTAGATTGGGTTTAGCGGGATTTAGGCTTGCCTGGACCACTCCAGGTGGCATTCTTTCCATCAGGTGAGCTTTGCTGCCAGAGTGGGGAGCTGTGCAGCATGAGGAGGCTTTAGACCTAGGTGAGAGGAACCTGGCAAACTTCTTTTAATATGGGGGTTACGCTGCCCAAGGAGGGAGCTATGCTACCAGAGGAGTCCCAAGAGCCCAGGACATAGGAAACAATTTCCAACACGCCCAAGGGGAAGTTTTGGAAAAACACTTGAAACATGGAAATATAGGAAAATGACAAAATGAAAGACCAAAATGCAATCTCCAACCTCCAGTCCATACTAAGAAAACCTAGGAGCCATGTACATAGAAGAAAATATATGCCATGTGCCTGAAATATCTGAAATAATAGCAACTGAAATAAAGAAACAACTCTGGAAAGCTTTAAAGGAATTCAAACTAGAAATAATCTCCCAGGTAAAAGAAGAAATGATAAATGAAGGAGATGCTGAACATATAAAGAAGACACAGTTAAAAAATTGGAGTAACTAAACAAAAAGATAGAATCCCTGGATAAACAATATAAGAAACAAACAGAATACATAAACCAGATGCAAAGAGATACACAGGAAATCAAAAATTCCATTGAAAATTGTAAAAACCACCTCAATGAAAGTGAAGATAGAATTTCAGACCTCAAAAACAAGATTGCAGCCAGTGAACAGGAAAGGAAAGATATTTTAAAAATAACAAGAAATCAAGAAATAACAATTCAACAACTGCAAGATGACGCAAAGAAAAACAACATAAGACTAATAGGGATAAATGAAAAACAAGGTGACAACATAAAGAATGTCAAGATGATATTAAGAGAAGTAATAGCTGAAAATTTCCCAAACATGAAATTGGAAGCTGATATCAGGATCATTTGAGCATATAGAACTCCAAAAAGCCATAATCAAAATAAAGCTACACTCAGGCATATAATAACCACCATCCCAGAAATCCAACAAAAGAATACAATATTAAAAGCTGTCAGAGAGAAAAGACAGACTACCTATAAAGGAAAACCTATCAGAATAACAGCAGACTTCTTAGTACAAACAATAAAGTCAAGAAGAGCATGGAGTGAAGTATTTCAGATCCTAAAGGAAAATGATTTCCAACCTAGGCTGAAGTACCCTGCAAAACTGTCCTTCAGAATCGATGGAGAAATAAGATACTTCCACAACAAAGAACAGCTGAAGAACTTCATGATCAACAAGTCAATCTTGCAAAGAATACTGAAAGACAGTTTAGATACACTTAGAAAAAAACACTAAGCAAAGCAGACAATTAAATGGAACAGAAAGATAAAGATGCAACAGCAGAAAGATAACATGTCAACAATAAACCAACATATAACACTTATAACCATTAGTGTAAATGGACTCAATGCACCAATTAAAAGAAACAGACTGGAAGAATGGTTCAAGAAACAAAATCCAACCATATGCTGTCTACAAGAAACCCATCTAACCCAAAAGGATAATAAGAGACTGAAAGTCAAAGGATGGAAGACAATCCTTCATGCACAGGAACAAAAAAAAAAAAAAAAAAGTGACAGTAGCTATTCTGTTTGCCGTCAATGTGAACTTCAAACCAATAATGATCAGAAGAGATAAAGAAGGTCACTACATACTGGTTAGGGGAAAACTTCAAGAGGAAGAGATAACTATCTTAAATATATATGCACCAAATTCCAGAGCACCCAGTTATATATACAGAGTGTTCCACCCAACAGCAGAATACACACTCTTATCAACAGTACATGGGTCATTCTCTAAAACAGACCATATATTAACTCACAGAACATATTTAAATAAATGCAAAAGAGATGAAATCATCCATTGAATGTATTTGAGTCATAGTACTATGAAATTAGAAATTAATGATAAAAGATACTGCAAAAATCCCCAAAATACATGGAAACTGAATTACACACTCTCGAGTAATCAGTGTGTCACAGAAGAAATTAAAGAAATTAAACCCTACCTACAAGCAAACAAAAACACAAATACAACTTACCAGAATCTTGGGATGCAATGAAAGCCATCCTGAGGAAAATTTATTGCATTGAGTACCCACATCAGGAAAACAGAACGAATACACATAAATAACCTTATGTTATACCTCAAACATCTAGAAAAAGAAGGGCAAGTGAAGCTCAAAGTCAAAGAAGAAAGGAAATTATAAAAGTTAGAGCAGAAACCAATGCAATAGAGACTAAGAAAACAATCCAGAGAAACAATGAATCAAAGAGTTGGTTCTTTGAAAGAATAAATAAAATTGATAAGCCCCTAGCCAAGCTTATTTTAAAAAGGGAAGAAAAAGCTCAAATTCATGCAATAAGGAATGAAAAAGGTGAAATCACTACAGACTCTGTAGAAATACAGAAGATCATCAGCACCTATTTTGAAAACCTCTTCTCTCAAAGGTTTGATAACACAGAGGAAATAGACAGATTCCTAGAAGCATATGAAGTACCAAAGCTAGGTCAAGAAGATGTAAATATGCTGAATAACCCAATTTCTATTAATGAAATTGAAAATGTAATTAAGTCCTTACCTACAAAGAAGAGCCCAGGCCAGGACGGATTCACCGCAGAATTCTACAAGAAATAAAAGAAGACCTAATACCGACATTCCTCAAACTCTTCAATGAAATTGAAAGGGAAGCAATCCTTGCTAAGTCATTCCTGGAAGCAAATATTACTCTAGAACCAAAACTTGAGAAAGACTCAACTAAAAAAGAGAACTACAGACCAATCTCCCTAAAGAACACAGATGCAAAAATCCTCAATAAAATATTGGTGAACAGGATGCAGCAAATCATCAAGAAGATTATACACCATGACCAAGTGGGATTCATCTCAGCATGCAAGGATGGTTCAAAATACATAAATCAATAAATCTAATCCATCACATCAATAAAGCCAAAAGTAAGAATCACATGATCATTTCTATAGACACAGAAAAAGCTTTTGATAAGGTCAACATTCATTTATGATAAGAACTTTGCAGAAAATTGGAATAGATGGTCTTTACCTCAATACAATAAAGGCCATCTATAACAAACCAACAGCCAGCATCATACTAAATGGGCAAAAATTGAAAGCCTTTACTTTATAATCAGGTACAAGACAAGGATGTCCCTTATCAGGTCATATAGGACTGGAAATATTTGCCAGAGTAATTAGACAAGAGAGAGAAATAAAAGGGATAAAGATAGAAAAAGAAGAAGTTAAATTATCATTATTTGCAGATGACATGATACTCTATATAGAAGACTCCAAACTCCATTGAAAGACTTTTAGATATAATAAATAAATTCAGCAATGTAGCTGGATACAAAATCAATACTCAAAAATCAATAGCATTCCTATATACTAACAAGAACATCACAGTGAGAGAAATAAGAAAAGCCACACCCTTCACACTAGCAACCAAACAAAACAAAACAAAACAAAAACAAACAAACAAACAAACAAAAAAAACAAATGGAATATTTAGGAATTACTCTCACAACAGAAGTGAAAGATCCATACAGGAAAAATTATAATACACTGAAAGAGAAAATTAAAGATGATCTCAGAAAATGGAAATACATTGCTTGCTCATGGATAGGAAGAATAAATATTATGAAAATGGCCGTTCTCCCAGAAGTGTTAAGCAGATTCAATGCAATCTCAATAAAAATACCATCAACGTACCTCATTGATCTTGAGAAATCACTCCTAAAATTCATCTGAATTGAGAAGACACCCAGAATAGCAAAGACAGTTCTAAGAAGCAAAGGCAAAGCAGGAGGCATCAAAATCCCTGACTTGAAGTTATACTACAAAGCAACTGTAGTAAAATCAACATGGTACTGGAAACAAACCAGAGTCGAAGATAAATGGAATAGATTAGAAGATACAACCACAACTACAAACACACTCATTTTACTTCACACTTTATTTTGATAAAGGGGTCAAACATGTTCACTGGAAGAACGACGATCTCTTTAATAAATGGTGTTGGAAAAACTGGCTCTCCATATGCCGAAAACTAAAACTAGACCCATGCCTATCACCATGTACTAAATTAAAATCTAAATGGATCAAACATCTGAATATTAAAACAGAAACACTAAATCTATTGGAACACAAATTGGGTAAAAACCTTGAAGACATAGGAGTAAGTAGAGAATTCATGAACAGAAATCAAACCGCACAGGAAATACTTCTCAGAACCAGTAACGGGGATCATGTTTTATTAAAAAGTTTCTGCACATCAAAAGAAATGTCCAGCATAGTGAAAAGAAAACCCACACACTGGAAAAAAATCTTAGTGAACTGTCCCTCAGACAAAGGACTTCTGTCTAAAACATATAAAGAATTTAAAAAATCAGATCACTAAAATTCAAAGATGTAATCCATAAATGGGCATCTGAAATTAATACACAATTCTCAGATGAAGAAATACAAATGGCAAATAAACACATGAAAAAATGTTCATCATCATTAGTCATTAGAGAAATGCAAATTAAGACCACACTGAGATTTCATCTCACTCTTGAAACAATTGCCAGGATCAAGAAAGCCACCAAAAACAAATGCTGGAGAAGCTGTGAGGAAAAAGGAACTCTCCTGCATTGTTGGTGGGAGTGTAGACTGGTGCAACCATTGTGGAGGTCAGTCTGGAGATTTCTCAAAAAGCTGGGGTTAGAAGTCCCATTTGGAAGGCAGGCGCTTATGCCGCTGAGCTAAATTCCCAGCCCCTGAGCTATGTTGGAGAAAACAGACATCATAATAGCTAGTGCTGATTTAGTATCATCTTGCTTTCAAGTCCCATCAAGCTTTTATTCTTCTGTCTCCATCGGTCTTAAAAGGTTGTATCTTATTGGATTTTATTATATGTGATAATATAAGCAAAAACTTTTATACACAAGGAGATTATAACAGAAACCATTGTTCATTTTCTAATAGTTGGTTCTAAATGCCCTGTAATACTGTCATTCTCTTGAATGGTTTTACATTGTCTTGATATGTTTGGTGCTACAGTATACAAAGTTATACTCAAAGATTTCAAGGAAGGAGACATTATGGTAACTACTCTTATGTCGGGATGTCTTGTGGTGAAACACTATTTTGCTTAAATGGTTATGCTTTGACCTGCGCTGTTTTGTTGTTATGCCCTCTTTTATCTCAATCTCCTTTTGTTAATTATTTACTTTTTTATTTTTATCTTTTTAATTAAGGGAAAAATAAAAAACATAACAGGATACATTATAGTAACCTACTTTGATTTCCTATTAACTTGATTTGGAAACCTGTATAGCCCTCACCATCTTGCTTTGACTGATTTTCCTCTACGCTGCTTTACTTAGCACCAGGTTCAAAAGTATTGGCAACAACTGTAAAGACAATAAGATTCATTGTGACGCCCATTCTGGTTGACTATTATCTTCTTTTAAACCCTATAATGTCTCCAATGTTTTGGTTTTATTCTTTACTGTTTTGTTCAATTTTATTATAACTGATGATATAGGCAATTCTTTTTAAGATAGCAAGAGGCAGTATGATAACCATTGTTGATCACTAGGTATTTTGTTTTTACATTATCTATTATGTTCATCCTTTTGATTTGACTGACTCCATTCTCTTATGTCACATTTGGTTTCACTCTCTTCAAAAAATGTAATAAGAACTGTGGGAGTAATAAAACCCAAAATGTGTAATTGTCATTGTACAAAAGAAAGGAAAAGAAAGTGCTCTAAAGAATAAAATCACATATATATTTAAGTGTGTAAGATAGATAACCATATTACTGAGTTTTGTTGGATCATTGAACAAAACTGTTTCCAGTCTCACTGTTTGAAAGTCCACTTTATATGCTTTAATTTTGTAATTTGAACAACTATTTCTAAGATAACAATATGTAATCTATTAACTAATGATTTCCTATTGTTTATTTTTTCTGAAATTCTGTATAACTTGTACCCTATTTCTGTTTTTTCTTTCTTTATCTCCTTAATAATAAAAAAAAAAAAGTTCCAGCTATTCCACTCCTGGGCATATTCTCAGAAGAACTGAACCATCATACCACAGTGATATATGTTTATAGCAGCACAATTTGTAATAGCCAGATTTTGGAAACAACCTAAGTGTCCATCAACTGAGGAATGCATAAAAAGTTGTGGTATTTTTATACAATGGAGTACTACTCAGCTATAAATAAGGATCACATTGAGATATTTATAAATAAATGGGCGCATCTTGAGACCATACTCATAAGTGAAATAAATCAAACTCACATGTATGAATACCCAATAGTTTCCCTAGTGTAATGATAAGAAAACATAAAAGTATGTGGTAATCATGATTTCCCAGTATATTGCTTTGAAGCCTTATAATGTTTTCACTCATTAATTGGAATGGCTTTATTCTGTGATAGTATGAACAGCTATTTTGAAGAAAACAAGACATCATTATGGCTAGTGCTGATTTAATATCATTGTTTTTTTCTTTTTCATTTTTATTGGTACCAGGGATCGAACTCATGACCGCACACTTGCAAGGAAGGTGCTTATGCTGCTGAGCTAAATACACAGCCCCAATATCATTTTGTTTTGAAGTCCTATGAAGCTTTTGTTCTTCTGTCTCCATTGGTTTTATCATGTTGTATCTTATTGGGTTTTATTATATGTGATAGTATAAACAAAATTTTTTTTATAGGCAAAGAAATAATATAGAAACCATTGTTTATTTTCCTTTAGGTGGTTCTAAATACCCTGTAATACTTTCTCTTGAATGATTTCACACTGTCTTGATATGTTTGATGCTATAGTATATGAAGTTATACTCAAACATTTCAAGGAAAGAGACACTATTGTAACTACTATTATGTCAGGTTATCTGGTCTTGAAACACTATGTTGTTTAAATTGTTCTGTTCTGACCTATGTTGTTATGTACTCTTTTATCTCAATCTCCCTTTTTTAAAAATTATTTTTATTATTTTTTTAATTAAGGGAAAAATAAAAATAGCAGGATATATTATAGTAACTTTTTTGTTTTCCTATTAACCTGATTTGAACCTCTGTATTGCTCTGAACATCTTGTATTGACTGATTTTACTCTATTCTGTTTTGTTTGAGAGTATCAAGTTTGAGGGTATAGGAAACTACTTTGAAGGCAATAAGACTCACTATGATGTCCATTCTGGTTTGACTATTATCTTCTTTTGAAGTCCTGTAAAATCTCTAATGTTTAGGTTTTATTGGTTTTGTTCTGTATTCTTTTGTTCAATTTTATTATATCTGATGATATAGGCAACTCTTTTTAAGATAGCAAGAGGCATTATGGTAACCATTATTGATGACCTGGTATTCTGTTTTCATGTCATGTACTATGTCCATCCTTTTGTTTTGATTGACTCCATTTTGTTTTGTCACATTTGATTTTATTCTATTCCAAAAAAAAGTAATAAGAACTGTGGGAGTAATGAAACCCAAAATGTGTAATTGTTATTATAAAGAAGAGAGGAAAAGAAAGTGCTCTAAAGGATATAACTGCATGTATATTTAAGTGTGTAAGACAGAAAACCATATTACTAAGTTTTTGTTGGATCGTTGAACACAACTATTTGCAGTCTCACTGTCTGAATGTCCACTTTGTATGCTTTAATTTTGTAACTTGAACAACTATTTATAACATGACAATATGTAATCTGTTAACTAGTGATTTATTACTGTTTATTTTTTTTTTAATTCTGTATTACTTTGTACCCTTTTACTGTTTTGGTTTTTTTGTTTGTTTGTTTTTTCTTTAGGTAAAAATATTTTTTTTTTAATTTATAGAAAGAAAAAACCTCAAAAAAAACTTACATGAAATTGATCTTTTATGTATTTCTTCTGTTGTACTTCTTACATAAGTTTAATTATTAGGCCTAAACAAAATACTAAAAGGGTAAAGATAAAAATTGTGTCTCCTCTCCAAATGAATGAGAAGACAGGTTACTACAAGTTTCTAGTTTTCCTAATAATGAAGTCAAGAAGTCTCCTAGTCTAGAGAGGTATTTTTTCAGATTAGATGAATTTCCTGCTAAATAAACAGATTTGAGAAAATAAACTCTCCTAATGAAGATGAGTGTCTCAACTAAACAGAGTAAACTTCTAAGGCCAAATCAGAGGTCTTATTTTATGAAAAGAGAGAGAGACAGAGAGAGAGAGAGAGAGAGAGAGAGAGAGAGAGAGAGAGAGAGAGAGACAGAGACAGAGACAGAGAGACAGAGAGAGAGAGAGAGAGGGAGGGAGGGAGGGAGGGAGGGAGAGAGAGAACTATACAGATTCCAGATTCTAAGATTATGTTTTAATTTCTGCAAGTGCAAAATATCACAAGTGCAGCAGGTCAGTCATTTATTCACACAAAAATACTTACTCGGCTTTGCAATATAATAAATAATGTGATAGCTGTAGTTCTTGATTTTAATTTGCTCACAGACTGGGTGGAGACAGTAAATAATGATAAAAATAGATATTGGATCTGAAGTTTGATAAGTGGTATGAGGAAAAAAATTGAAAGCTCAAAAAAATCATAAACATAAGAACGTAATTTAGTCACTGTTTTCACGAAAGGTTTTGCAGAAATGATTAAATATAAACTGAGGAAGGGAATTATTTCAGCATCTAGAGAATATAAATCAGAATAGTTTTTTTTTTTTTTTTTTTTTTTTTTTTTTGAGACTGGTTTTCACTGTATAACTAGGCTGGCCTTGAACTCACTAGGTAGCCCAGATATTACTTGAACATGTAGCGAACCTCTTGTCTCAGCCTACCTGAGTGCTGGAATTACATGCATATGCCACCAAGGGCAGCTATAAATCAGAATCTTAAGGGAGTAGTGAAGATAGTGATTTTTATTTTCAAATTGCATTTTTATTTGTAATTATATTACTGTAATCTGCATTGTTTTCTGGATTCTGATCTCCCAGAAAACAGATTATTTCTTGTGTTTGTACTGTGCTGATATGTCTAATTAGCAATTGCATGGGTGACTACTCAAAAAAGGGTTTTGACTGAACATCTGAGAAAGCGTTAAAGGTAATGAGACAAGATAAGTATGTGTGATTTAGATCACACCATAGCAGTCACTTAAATTAAGAGGTTAGTATGCTCATTAACCAATCTGAAGAACTATTAACAATGGAAAATAGAGTGAAAGTAAGTATCAAGTAACAACATATTACAATTAAATTAGTGGAACTTAGGGAGGATCCATGAAAGTTCCTGCAGTTTCTGCTACTTCTTTAAAAATGTCATGGTTCTAATTTATCTCATTTATATTAATGAAGAGGATTGCACAACTATTAGCATGATTGAAAATTACACTAATGCTCAGTAAATCTACTCCTAATTATTATGATTAATGAGAAATTGATCATCTTGTACCAAATTAACAACCTAAAGCAACTGAAATAGAGCAAAAGAGCCCTTTCTTGCTAACTCATGTCTTTCATCTTTTTATTTAATGAAACCCTAAACCATATACTCAGTAACATTATACACTAATTCGCTATAACCATCCATTTACATAGATTTACATAGATTATATTTTCTACTTTTATGTTTTTATTTGAAGTAGTTACTTCCAAGTATATTAAAATATGGTCTTCTTATTGGCTTTATAAAGGGTTAGTGTTTAAGAATGAAATTGAATAATAAAACCAACCATACCTTTTGCTATCTGCTATCTCTTTAAAAAAATATTCATTTTTGTAGTTGCCAGAATTAACTATTAGGATACATAACTCTTACCTGTTCATTTAAATAGTACTACTTTTCAAAAACATTTGAAGTGGTAAAAATAGGAATCTAAAGTTTATTTTAATCAATTTAATCTCTGATTTTGTTCTGATGTGCTACACAAATGATTTTTCTTTTCTTTTTCAGTTATGTACTTTTCCTTAATTCTTCTTTTACTAAGCCCGAAGTATGATATGTAGTGCCTTATTCCTATTTTTGTTGCTGCTGTGTATCCATGGAAACAAACGTGTACTCAACATATGCATCTTCGACGCAGTGGCCCAAGATATGATTTGACAACACAAGCAAAGAACTGCCAAAGATATAATTTCTTTGGCTCCACAAGAATCTCTCAATCAAGCAAAATTTTATGTTACAATGGGCTTCGTGTCCTGAAATTGTGGTTCCCTCTCAAAACTGTACTTATTTTTCTCTTATTATTATGATTTCTTATTGCATTAGGAGATCTTGGTTATGAGAAATGTAAACATACAAACGTAATTTCTCCAGTTTTGCCCATGGCCTCAACATTTGTAGATGAATTCACAAAATATTTTTTTTCTTTTCTTTTTTTTTTTTTTTTTTTTTTTTGTCTTTTTCCTTTTTATCAGTACCAGGGATCTAACTCACGACTGCCTGCTTGCAAGGCAGGCGCTTATGCCGCTGAGTTAAATCCCCAGCCCCCCACAAAATATTTCTAAAGAGACTCTTTTGGGTCAGATTTTGTGTTAAGGCTGGAGACGTAATTGTGCCCAAGATGAAATACTTTCATCTTCAAGGAGATTCTGTTTTAACTGAAGACATAGAAACAAAATTTTAAGTATGAGAGGTATCATCAAAATGAAGGAATAACATAGTAGTTAAGATATGAAGCAAAGTCAGTTGAGCTGAGGAGAGATCTCCTGAGGTGACATTTAAATGACAAAACAAAGGATGACACAGTTGCTAGCAGAGAGAAGAACGAGGACTCTTGAAATAGATTAAAAGAAGAAGGTCAATAGCATAATAGAAAAAAAGTGAAGCTTATGGAAACACAGTTAGTTACTAGTATCAAAATTATTATGTATTAAACTGGATTACTTTTTCTCCACATTCTGTTTCTCCCTGTTCTGATCTAGTCTCTTTCTTGCAAATGTCACTATTATTTAAATAATCAAGTAAGGGAAAAATTTATTTACCGTTAGATAGTTGCTGATTACTTTATTCTTACTTGTGAGCAAGGAGAGTTTAGCTTCCACCATCTCTCACCATCATCAGCTCCCCTCTGTTTCTACTGCTAATGCTTTGTTTGAGGTCATCAGCACATCACACTAGAATAGCTCCCTTGCTAGTCTCCCAGAACCTTGTAATGCCCTGTCCACTAGGGTTTCAGTCAAAAGCCATAATAACCATTCAACAGTACAAAATAGGCCGGGTTGCTGCCAGATGCCAAGTATTTCATGTGTTGTCCTTACTGGAGTTATGGTCTAAGGGGATATAACGACAGGCCTAAGGATTTGGCCTTGACAATCAACCGAAACAATGAAAGCTTTTCGCCTAGAACTTATTTCATGCAGAAGAGTGGTTTAAGAAAATTGATATGGCCGTTACAAGGGGAACCTGGGGGAAATAAGAGCAGTTGGGTAAGAGTTGTAATAATTCAGGCTCATGGTGATAATGATCTAACCTAAAATAGTCATAATCCCATAAACGTGCTGACTACACTCACTTATATTTATGATCATGAATCTCAAATGAGCACTCACAAATGCCAGAGAATCTCCCTATAAATTCTATAGAAAATTTATTTCCCTGCTTTCCAAACTAACTCACATTTCCTATTTTTCTTTCCTAAAAGTACTAGCTAGCATTACCTTCCTTATCCTAATTCTCTACTACTGTACTGCCAACACTTGTGAGAGAAAAATAGATTAGAAGAAATTACCTCATCTTTCTATTCATCTGTGTACCCACCATGCTCCACCAACTGATATCCATGAAAACAACATCCTCTACTTTTTGTATGGAATTTTTTTTCCATACCATATCTACTGATGGATTTCAAGGAACCTTTCTCTATGTTGATCCTCCTCTCTTCTCAACTAAATATACGCCTTAAATAGCCCTTACAAAGAATATTCATTCTGTAACTCTTTTCAGTCAGTTTTTCATCTCTTTGACACTCTTTTCAGAAGAAAATTTTCTCAAATTCTCTGCCTGTCTCTGTCTCTCTATCTCTGTCCCTCTGTCTCTGTCTCTGTCTCTGTCTATCTCTGTCCCTCTGTCTCTGTCTCTGTCTCTGTCTCTGTGTCTCTGTGTCTCTGTCTCTGTCCCTCTGTCTCTGTCTCTGTCTCTGTCTGTCTGTCTCTCTGGTACAGGGAATGAACACTTCGCTTGCCAGGCAGGCACTGTGCCGCTGAACCATATCCCTGGCTCCCGGAAGAAAATTCTGAAAATAGTTGTATACATTTTGATATTTCATTTCTTTGTACTGAAACACCACTTAAAGTACATTTACAAATTCTTTGATATTCACTTAGAAGGCCAGAGCCTAATTTCCATAGGAATCCCCTTATAACACACTTCTAATGAGCAAAACTGTACAGACAGGAGAGTAAGTATCTTCTGAACACTGGTCTAAAAAGCTGCAGTCCATCCTCCCTGGCTCCTGGCTTCTGCTCTGTGGAAAAATCAGCAATGTCCAGAGCAGTCCTGTGGACAGGGTTTGGTAAAGAAACTGTGGCCTTTTTCCAAAAGCCAGTGAGGATCTAAGAACTTTAGCCAACAGCATATGACTGATCCATCTTTCAAAGGCTCTCTCAGGCTCCAATGTAATCTTTCTGATGACTCCACCTCTACCTAATATCTAACTACTATGATGGAAGACCTTGCTAAATACTTGATAAATATATAAAATAGTGCCTGGCCCTAAGAAGTGCTTATATTTTGTTTTGTTTTTAATTAGAATTGGTATTAGTACTACTATTCCAAGAAGCAGTAAGAATATATGACTCACCTGCAACTACTATCCTGTAAAACCCAGATTGTCTGAGCTTGTCCTACCTCTCCTAGCACAAGATTTAAGTGACTAATCTCTTATTGAAATGCACCTTTCTTTTAAGCTGCTTGGTATTATCCTTTCTCATATTATTTTCATGGATTATCATGTTCCGTTATATCTCTAAATATTGAAATGTCCAAGATTCTGTCCTTTGCTCTCCATCCTGTTTACACACCTGTCACAGGTGATTCTACTCAATACCACTGTGTTTATTATCATTATTATTCTATGCACCAAAGCTTCACCTACAGTCTTGATCTCTCCTATAGGATTTTCATGTATTTTTTTTCTTCTAAATATTCTTATAGGGGCTGGGGATTTAGCTCAGTGGCATAAGCACCTGCCTTGCAAGCAGGCAGTCATGAGTTTGATTCTCAGTATCGATTAAAAAAAAAGATTCTTATAGAATATCAAATCAGTCTTCTTAAACTTAGCATGTCCAAATAACAACACTTGATTATAGGAATACATTTATTTTATTTGCTCTGCCATTAAAATTTAAACTCTATGAGTGCAGAAGTTTTTCATATAAGGTATTAAGGACTAGGAATTACATGCTTAGAATAGTGTCAGGCAAATAATAGATAAAGTAAAAAATTATGTAAAAGAAAAAGTATTTTGTTGTATGTAAAGAAAGAGTGGGATGGGCCATTTGAAACACCTAAAAATAGAAACAAATGTGTTCAGATCCCACTCAAAATCTATTTTCTGAAAAATACTTAATTATGTGTATAATAATTTGAAGAAATTATTGTGGTACATTGCATTCTTAAGTAGTTAACTATCATTTGCCCTTTAAAATTATTTTTAGTTCTATAAAATGCAATGACTGATTACTTTCATTTAAATAATTGGGAAAATATTATCAAATAATACTTCCCTGACATTTTAGATTTCTATCAAACTTGTCAATTTCTAACAGCAATCATCTACATATGAAATAAAATATTATGAATAAAATATTATGAAAACATTCTGAAAATATATTTTCTAACACTTAATACAGTTTTAAATTAGTTAACATTTTGTTGAGTTCCTAATGTGTGCCAACCATTATATACCAAGTGTTATACAAAGAAAAATAATGACCAATGATGACCACAAGACCATGGCAGAGACAGACTTTGAACCAATAATCATACCACATAAAAGGGCATTTACATTGGGGATAAAGATGACAGGTAAACTAATTTTAATGAGGAAGCCAGGAAATACTTCCTGAGATATAATGAATCCCATAAGGAGTAGTTACTATACAGTATATCTCCCCCCAAAAATTTAAAAATCAGATTCAATCAGTTATAAATTTTCAATTTTTGTTTATAATTGGAAATTTTTAGCTGTTTAAACATTAAGACAGGCTATTAACTTCATTTTTTTCCATGTCAATATTACTTCTATAAATATTCAAGATAATTATTCTTCATTTTGATTCTAATCTTTTTTATATCTAAGTCACATTCCACACACTTAGTTTTCCAAAGTCTTAGGTTGCTGGGTTTCACTGATTCAAGGGAGACATGTTAAGCCTGAAATCATCAGAGTCATTTAAAGAGACCATCAGTCCAAGGAAAGCTGCTATTTTCTCTTAGGCCACTCAGCTATGAAACAAATATTCTGTAAATCATTTAGCTTTTGACTATTGAGCATCAAGTTCCCCGTAACCAAGGAAACAGGTTTCAGCTCCCAGCTTAACAGACAGTAGGCAATTATCTGTCTGAGGTGAGAGTCCATCCTTGACACACTTCCTAGCTAATGCATCACACTCCTTCACCTTTTCCTCTTCGTCACAGCTCTCTTCCACTTCATTTTTTTCTTGTGACACTTCCTAACTTTTTTTGAGACTTTCTAACTTGGAATTATTTAAAATAGTACAACTTCTCGTTGTCAAGACAAGACAAACTGTAAACTTCAGACATAAAGATCAAAGGGTCTTTCCTGTTAATCTCACAGTAAGAGTGACTTAAATGCATGAATCTGAGCAGCTGACTGGGTGCTCAGGACAACTCCCAAAGTTTAACTAAGATGTTGGCTCAGGCTGCTGTCATCCAAAAGTTCAGCAGTGGTCGGTCCTAGAATCTGCTTGTAAGTTCAGTCACAAAGCTGTAGTCAAGAGGCCTCACCTCTTCACCACAGCTCTTCTCCATCCACCTGTACATGATGCAGCAGTTGAGAGTACACATAAAATACATATTTATGAGAAGGAAATACATGGCAAACAAGAGTACTTAATTTTATCCTTAGAATATGTTATGAGGAGTACTTGTAAAACTTAGAACTACAGGTGACTTTCAAGGATTCTATTAAAGAGAGAGAGAAGCTTCATGGTGTTTCATAACCTAACCTCAGATGTGATATACCATCACACATAACAAACTTGCTACACTATTGAAGCAGACTACACAAGAATATAAAAGTCAGAAGGCAAGATTGGCAGGGCCAGAAAAAAGCCTGGCTACACCAGGATTAATGTGAAAAAGACATAGATTAACATCTGTAAGTAAAATATAATTTTATAACTGGCTCATATTAAATGTTATATATGCTTTATGTATGCATAATAAACACCTAGATCAAATGTAGAGTTAAGATAAAATTCTGTGTAGGATGGGTGAAAGCCTGGCAGATAATCTTCTCATATTCTCAAATGACCAATAGTATACAGAATTATAATCTTAACATTGTCATTAGTAATAGCACCTGATCATGTATATAATCACTATTTCCTTCAGTTTCCTTAGTGGAAGGTAGTATAGCAGTAGTAAAACAAAACCTATGCTAGTCTTTCATGTCCATTTATCCAGTGTTTCCACCAGTTTTCCTTGCCCCGTTTCAAAAATTAACTGAAAGAGAAAATATATTTCTTACCTATTTAATTCAAAACTTTTATCAAGCTATTGAACCATTATTTTCAAGAGTTGAAATTTCTTCTTTTAAGATTTCCTCGTAAGCAACATTATGAAAAATCTACAGATTCTTTTCAAATTTTTTTTTCTATAGAAACATATTGGGGTTAGGATTATATCCAAAATTCTTTCACTTTTCAAATTTGAAGACAATTTTTTTAAACATCCTTACTTTTCTTGAATATTTATCCTCTATTAGGCTCATCTTAAACATCCTCTGAAAATTCGTTGCATATGCATTTTTAGATTTCTTCTCTGGGTAAATTATTACATAAATTTAGTCTATTCTACTGTTATTCACTGTGGGAATTATTGTAATCAACAAACCATCACTGTGTCCTAATCCATCATAGAAGTTCTGCTATGTACAATAAATAAGAATTTCAATTAATTTGTACTGTGTTGCTTTATAGTTTACTGATACAATGCACAGTTAAATTAATTAAAATATATACTTGTGAAAAGGAAACACATGAAACACTAGAATATTGAATTTTATTCTTTTAAAATACAAATCCACCATCCAGGTTATGAGAACTACTTGTAACAGCTGACTATGAGTGCTTATAAATGAACCTATTAAATAATTTGTAAAAAGCAATTTTTAGAATAAAATAGTATTTTATTCCTCAACACCACTGAAGATTATCTTTACAAAACTTCTATCTATGTAATAACACCAATGTTATTAATAAATACTATTAATATTGGTATATAGATGGACAAGTAAAACACAATAATTACTATTGATATTTTTAAAGATCAGCTTCTCTAAATTATTATACTGGGTAACAATTTAAAATAGATAAATACTCAAATTTTAATTGCTTCTCTTACATATTTTGTCCAAATTTACTTTTTTTATTGAATGATGAAGACTCCACTGCTAGAGTTCAATCATAAGGCCATCTTTAATGCAGGAAAAACTGAGCACACCAATATTATGGTGTACTTTTCAAAAAGCAAGAATCAGAGTTGCTCACTAACTATGGGGTATCCATGTATCCTAATTATAAACTACAGCAGACTAGAACTAAAATGGACTTAATAAATATTCTAACCTGTAATTTTATAGATAAGAACTGTGATAAATGGAGTAATGGAGTAGTGTATCAAAAACCAATAATACAATTAATATAGAATCAGACTTTAGGCTTTATCACTTATTGCCTGATAGCATGTTTGAATCATTCCATAAGTAAAAGACATTATAGACACATCTCCAGCCACTGTAAACCATCAACCACAAAAGTTTTTCTTATATTAGTAGCTGTACCACACTGTTGCCCCAAGTGCAACACAATAAGCCATGAAACATTTCTGAGTTGGCAGGAAATGCTATTCGAATAAGCAGGTACTTTGAGAGACAGTATCAATTAAAACCTTCCACCAGGTAAAGAAACCAACAAACAAACTAATAACACAACCTAAAGAATGAGATTTTTTCTTAATGTTACTTCTCAGAGGGAAGAATAATATTAAGAATATATAAACAACTCAAAATATAGACTTCCCAAACAAGTAACACAATCAAAAATAACTATCAAAATGACTTGACATTTCTCAAAAGAAGACACACAATCCATGAATAAGTACATTAAAAAATGTTCAGCATTTTTGGCAATTAAAGAAATACAAATGAAAACAATACTGAGATTCCATCTTATTCCAGCAAGAATGTTAATCATAAAGGTCTAAAAAAACAATAAATGCTGGAAAGGTTGTGGAGAAAAAGAACTCTTCTACATTGTTAGTGGGGATGTAAACTAACACAACCATTTTGGAAATCAATCTCAAGATTCCTCAAAAAATCGAAAATAAAAGGTCTATTTGCCCTCTTCTGGGTACACATGCATATCCATTTTAAAGCAGCACAATTTGCAATAGCTAAGTTATGGATGTGATATATGCCCATGAACAGATGATGGATAAAGAAAAGGTGACCATTTGGGTCCATATCATTTGGAATACTATTAAGCCATAAGGAAAGATAAATTCAAGTCACTTGCAGGAAAAGGATGGCTCTTGAGACCATAAGTGAAATAAATCAGACACAGAAGGTTAAATATGGCATGGTTTCTCTTGTATGAGAAACTCACATTATAAGTAATTTAAAAGTAAAATAAAAAATTGTAGCAAATAGAGAGATAGACTTGTGGCTATGAGAAGGAGATCTGGGGGGAGTGAGAGGAGAAAGTAAGGGACAGGGTGAGTAAAAATGTCAATGTGAGACATATAGGTACCAATTCCTCATAATAAACACAATTATTATGTACCACAAACATATACTAACAATATAAATTATTTTATGCAAAATACATACAAATCTGTCAAATACAATGAATAGCAATACATAAAGTTTATGCCTCTAATAAATCTAAGTCATATACTGTTGGGAGCAGGAGCCAGGGGTCCGGCAGTGAACGGGTGTGGGAAACCACACACTGAAGCTGGACCTCAATCAGTTCCTCATCCTTCAGTGACCTCAGCCTTCTAGACAAAGCATCGCGCTGATATTAACCTGGGAAAAGCTTCATAACATAAACAATAGAAGTTTCTCATGGGCCCAAGAACATGTTTACCTCCTGGGCTGCACAACATAGAAGTTTCTCACGGGCCCAGGAGCATGTTTACCTTTGCTGTGTGCACAAGAAAGTGTCCTAAAGTGACTTGTACTGCTCTTTGTTTTGAAACATTATAAAAACTCTGTAGTCTTTCAATAAATCGCCTTTTGCCTCCTGAGCAACTGGTCTCCCTGTGTCTTCAGTCTCTCGCCTGACTCCTTCCCCGCGCTGGCCGCGGCACCTTGCAATATACTGCCTTTTAAAATGCAACAGTCTATGTAGAATATGACTGATGAAATGCTGGATGCAGTTGAGTCACTGAACTGTGGGCACTGGGCACGCGATCACTGAAAGTCAGAACTTTCATTCTCAATGCCTATGCAAGTGCTCTTTGCCTGGAAATTACAAATTAGCACATACCATGCAACAGATACGCTTCCAGAAAAATGTGCTAAACTCTTTCATTGTATTTGCTTTCCCAGATCATAGTTTAATGAACACAATCACATGTATATCTTGGGATCTTTACCAGTGGCCTCAATGAATCATCTGGCAGAAGGATTCTGCAACGCGGCATGTCCAAAAACCTTGTTAAAGTTTCAGTTCTTGTCATGGGAATGCCCGCTGTGATACAATTCCTTAGAACGATTGCCAGTTGCTTAGTTCTAGGGATAATGGACAGCAGGCAGCACAATGCCACAAGAGAATCTGCTTTACCTACAAAATAACAAGCTCTAAGAGAAGAATCTATCGTTATTCAATTTTAAGTTATTTACAATGCCTATTTTCAGATAGTTTCTGATCCTACATGACCCTGTAAATAGCTATCAAACAATTTACCAATAACATCAAACCAGCTGAGTCACTAACAGTGCTGAACAAACACATATGCTACTGCAAAAGCAATTGGAAATTGGCTTGGTTTCCACAAACCAAACCTTGCATTATTCTAATGTCACTAAGTACATTATGATGAAACAACTTTTAAGAAACTGTTGTCAAAGGTTCTCTAAAAGTAGATGTCCGCCATACTCTAGTCATGGTTTTTTGAATGAGATTTTTTTCCAGCATCCATTCCCAACTGAAAGAGACTGTGTAATAAATTTCAAGTGAACATACTGACATTTTGGAAATAATTAGTTTTTGAATGATAGTTATTATATAAACAATTGATTATACTGCTAAAGTGGTTAGAAATATCTTATAAAACAAACTGAATATGAGCAATCATATTATCTACAAGTGCCAACTGATATAATTAAATTAACAACAATGGTACAAGACAGTATTTACCAAGTTCACACTGATTGAGTATAGCAGTGTATATACTGAAAGAACTCATCAAGAATCAAAATTTATCCAGATTCGACAAATACATTGCCTTATTCATCCAGTAGAGAAATAAAACTAGGAACAAGAGAAATATACACATTAAGTAGTTTTGGTATTCCAACCACATAATTTTATTTGTGTTACCATTTGTTTGAAATAAAATGTTCACTGAAGAAAAGTAAACTGAAAGAGAAATGAATTGGTCTGCACATATAATCAGTAATTGAATTTTTTCATGTAAATTTAAATAACTAATGAAGTAATAGAGTATTTAAATTTTGAAGAATTAAAATATGGCTATATCAGATATAATAGAATTTCTGAGCAATAATATCAGACACAAGTAACTGGGTTCCTCTATATTTGGGGACAAAAGCACATTTTGAACATATTAATTCATTTTCTTAATAGTAAAAAACATATAGTGTATTCTAGGCATGTTACTAAATTCTAAGAATAAAAATAGAAATATCAGTTTCACAAAGAGATCAGACAAAAACAAACCTATAAATAAGTATTTGTTACAAAGCAATAAAGGACTCTAATGAAGTCATGATTCTGTTCCATGTTGAAACCAAAAGCAAGCAATAAACTCCATCTGGGGTGAACAATAGGCTATGGGTACAGGGATGTGTCATATGAAAGATGATACACAACATGGGGACATGTTTTTCATGTGTCAAAGAAGGAGACAAATTCCAAACAAACTACATAAGCAAACTGTACTGGCAATGAGGAAAGATAGGTTAATGGAGAGTTTACAAGTTGAGGCATAAATTAATTAAACAGAAAGAAAGACCTGGCCCTTCCATTTCCTTCACTGCCTTCTTTGATCTGATTTAGACATGCAGATTCTCAAAGCCTGCTTTATTAGCTCCTTTGGAATTCTCTACTCTCTTAAAAACAGTCAGTAAAACGAAACTATTAATCTATTATGTCTTAAAATTAATATGCTAGTCATTTAAACATTCCAATACACACCTAAAAATGGATCAAAGGCTCAACTCTTACATGGTCAATAGCCTATTTCTTAAAATAGGCTCAGCAATTTAAAATAAAATATAAAATAATCCATAACAGTTTAAAACAATTAAATATGGGTCTTCTTTTTATAACCTGTAGTGCTATGTTGGACACAATGTAGTTTAAATTCCTAAGTGTTAGTCTATTGTAATCAAAATCAAAACAACATGAACAGTAAAAATTCTGTCTTTTTTCCTAGCTCAGGACTAGCCCCACTAACTAGTAGTGACAAAGAAGGATTTTCCTGTTCTTTTCCTCTCCTGTCCTCTTTGCCTGCTTCTCATGCACTGTGCTTTTCCTGCTCTTATTGCGTGGGAATGAGAAAGAAAGAATGAGAAAAAACTGATGCAAGTCTCTTCTGACAGTCCAGATAGACTTTCTAGATTTCTTTGTAGACTCAAACACTATTATTGATACTTTTCCTTAGAATCAGAGGGTGCTAAATATTGCTATCAATTCTCTGGTCAAAATTGATGCTATTAAGAAAAAAAAATAACAATTAAACATACTTTGTATGCAAAGTGACAGAGTACATAAAGTCTTCCTAAAAAGCTACTGACGTACAGAGAAGGAGGGGCTGGTAAGTACTGAATAATAGAGAAAAGCCTCTAAAAGTTAAAGAATAGCTTAAACCATAGGAAAGTTAATTTACCATTTCTTTTGAATCTAGAGAATTTCTACAAAATGCTCTTTTGCTGCTCCTCAGTAATCGTCATTAGCCGCTGCTGAAAACCCATGACTAGAAATGCTTCCCTCATCCTACACCTGTCGTAATTGCCAGTGGAAAATACCACCACTCAGTAGAACCCAATTTCACCCCTGTCTTCTCCACTTCCTGGCCCCAGGTTTCCCCAGAACTGGAAAACTCAAAGATGTGTTTCTACAGTCTACAGAACCAAGAGTTATATAACATAGCTGTCTATGGATTTTACAGGAAGCCCCATGGCTAATGCTGAGTGCTTATCGTGGGTCAAGGTTAGGTATCCTTCGGAAGGTGTCTCTCTGCAAGACATGACATCATTTGAAATCAGTACAAATACAAGACAAAGAAAATCTGAAATGCTTTTTCATCTTTAAATAAATTCCTCTTATCAGATCCTCAGAATACTCATTACTTCAAAAACTTATGAACAAGCTTGCAGTGAGAATTTGAACTTATAGCTGTTGTTTTAGAATACTGAGACAATAAGAAAACTCAAAATCAGTCTGAGAACTTCTGACCCTGTTTCATCAGCAGTGAATGCGAAGGGATTGTTTTTAACATAACTGTGGAAATTTGCAGACATGTTGTATATTGTACACTTGCCAACTTTTAAAATGTGTAGTGAATTATATGAACTTTTACTTCAAGAAAAAGTTATATTTAAATAAAAGATAATTCCCTCATTGACGGACTCTAGAGACCGTAATTCTTCATTGTACCATTTTCAGTACTTGAATAACCACTTCAGTCTTTTCTATGAGTAAGAAAAAATGTTTCCAATAATATTTTATAAAGGCAATGAATTTTATCCTTTGAATTACATTTAGATTCATGAAATATTTTTATAAAAAGCTATCTTAAAATAGATAATGTATTATTGTTAATGGATATAGAAATTTCAGAAATCAACACAAACCATAATGAGTTTGCAAATTCAATGAATTATCCAGAAGAGACATTCCCCAGCTCTTAATGTAGAGATCCTTTAAATATATGCATGTTTTGCGAACTTCTGTAACTACATGCTTTAAGCTGGGACAGACTCCAAGGACAGAAGAATAACAGCAGGCCATGGAAGTCACCAAATTTTCCATTTACATTTTATTAAGTTATTTTCCATTTTTATATCATCTTAACATTTTCTACTTTATTACTGGATATACATTTAATAGCATTTACATTTTTTTTCAGAGGATTATTTACCAAGTACACTAAACTATATCCCACTGGACCAAAAGGACAAATACATGAATATATAGTTTGATTGTAGATACATACAATATATATTCTCTGCTGAATTTAGCCAAAAAGCTACTATCCAGATGGCCCAACATCCTTGACATTTTTGTTCTTTTTAATAGCCCCTGCTATTTATTTGCCAGTATTATCTAAACATATCTAAATCTCACTGCCAATCTATAAAATGGAGTTTCAGGCAATCATAATATGTTTCCCTCAATGCAGTACCATCTTAATTTAATGAATTAATGTTTATGCAAATTTAACCTTTAATGGAGCTGCAGAAAGTTGCATGTAAGTTACATGTGCATAACATTTCCCAAATGGTTTAAAAGTAGAAGGGACAGAAAAAATGTTTTTTGGTATTAAAATGCCCCAAACATTTTATGCGAGACTTAATAACATACTCCAGAGAGCTTATTTATTTGTGTTGTAAGTTCTTGACTTGCCTAGTTAGTACAGTGAGCTCTGTATCCATGAATACACATGCTAAAAGGTACTTTACAAATAGGACTTTGCCAAATGGACCACTGCTAATGGGATCAAAAATCTTGGTAGAATAAACCAAGACTACATCTAAAAACACTCTGAAGTATGGCGACATTAAAATAAAACTGATGGGATTTCCTCTCTTTCTTTCTTTCTTTCTTTCTTTCTTTCTTTCCTTTTCTTTCTATTTATCTATCTATCTACAAACAAGATTATGAAAGAGAGTAAAAGACTTGTTAATAATTTACCTTTACAAAGTTTTCCCTGAAGCCTAGCCACTAAAGACAAAGTAAATGTTTTGTATGTGCTTCTTTGTGTTTTTAGTGTTGAGCAAGGAAAAACTAAATAAGTAATTACAATCGATTACTTATACCTAGAAATAATAGAAATATAGAGTACAGATGCACTTTTCTTACTGTTCTGAGAGTGATGTGGTAGACTGCTCAGGGATAATGTCTACCAGACTAACATATGCTTCCTGTTTTAAAAGAATTTTAAATACCCAAGTTCAGGGAAATGAACACTGTTCACCAAAACTTTGTATCATATACTCAGGCCTGAATCTCCTTACTCACCCATCTAAACTTGCTTTTTTTTGTTTTTGTTTTATATTACATATAGGAAATAACATGGGCTTTTATCAAAATCTCTGCAAAAGAACACAATGAAAACAGAGTTTAAACAATCTCACTCCTGAAATATGTGAACTCCATATGAAAAGTACAGATATTTGTTGTTGTGCTCCTAGTGCCTAAGACCATGTATGTTAGGTAGTAAATATTTAGCAAAGATTTACTGAGGCAGAGAAAATGGATTATATGAGAAGAAGAGGAGATCAAAGTAGAGGGAAAACAGGTCAAGATGTATCATGTGCAGCTACAAATTCCCTACAGTGAATGTGATCATTATATATGCCTAAATTGTACCAATAAACAATTAAATTAAATTTTAAAAAGAAAGCAAGAGAAGGAGGAAGGAAGAAAGAACAATAAATAATTAACTAAATCTCCACATACTTTTGCACCTGAATCAATTGGTTCTAACCAGGAGGCAGAAAATACTCTAATAGTTGTGGTTGTAGATTTTGAAATCAGATTCACTTAATCTTGCCTCTTATGTTTATTAACTGTATGACTTTGGCACATTTGTGGAGCTTTCTATGCCTTGATATCCTCTTCGGTAAAGCTGGAATAATAATAGTAATTTTCAAGGAACTATTGTGTGAATTAAATATGAAAATATATTTTAAAAACTCGATGAACTCCTAGATTCATGGTTTTTCTATTATTATTTTCCTTAAGTATATGGCTCACACTTAATATTGTCCAAGCTGTACCATCCTGTACCATCCTGTACCATCGTGAGAATGAAGAGAAACCTTTAAAATGGTTAAAAACAATCAACATGATCTATGGGAGGAATAAACTTGAGCAGTACCAATCAATCAATATTTTCCCTGTTCATTCATAAAGGATATCATGCAAGGTTCTTTATACCCATAGAATCTTTGGTTCGGAGTGTGAACTATTTTAAAGGCAGCATCAGGGACACAAATTATAATGTTTAATTAAGTGCAGTAAAAATATAACATCTCAGCAACCTCCTCTAGCTTCATTACTGTATACCACCTTTCAGTCAAATATTCCCTTTATTATCTATGCATATCTGGCTTTCTCAATAAATGGAGGCACGACTCATGTAGCTCCATATCAAAATATAGCAGCCATTGGCCAACACCAAAGGCAGTATTTAGAACCAAACACCTTTCCCAGCTTTATACTCTATTCAGTTATCTCTAAGATGATATAGGTATTGCTGCCATATGCAATTTCTATCAAAAAGAGAAAATAGTATTTGATTTGAGCTGCAGTCTGGGAATTGAGAATAGTTCAGAAGGTTTAATGTTATAAGAGCTATGAAGGAAATTATTGATTTATTTGTGAAACGAACATCTATAGTATCAGCTTACTACATGCTGAGTGCTGAAGATTCAAATATAAGACAAGAATCTACTTCAAGTGTACATAAAAATTATTGCAAGTAATGTGCTTAGCACTATTTAAGAAAGAGAAACAAATGCAGTAATGGCCACAAATTAAAATCTGGAGCATCTGGAGAGTGTATAGTACCAAAGAAGTAGTGTCTAGAAGCTCCAGCAAAGGGAAGTGTTGTAACCTAAGGCCCCCTAACTATCAAGCAAGTAAGGTCTGTTCTGTATAAACCCACCTGCTGCTTCCCCTCCCCTTCTCCCTTCAAATCTAACTAGGTTAAGTTTTAACTTCCTAATGGCCATAAAACAAAGGCCTGAGGTAATAGCTCCTGACAACCCGGGTCTTCCCTACCTGGTAGCC
This sequence comes from Cavia porcellus, assembly GCF_034190915.1. NCBI lineage: Eukaryota > Metazoa > Chordata > Mammalia > Rodentia > Caviidae > Cavia > Cavia porcellus. Next base: position 7,588,262 of record NW_026947500.1, on the reverse strand, counting down.
CATCACAAATTGTGTTAATTGTATTAGATTGTACATTCTTCACAAAAATAGCTTCGTCTGTATCATAGCAATACCTGTAACTTGGCCTTACTGTAAATGTGTGTTTTCCTTTCCCTCTGGGCAAAATATTGATATGTTAATCAATGATCTCCTCTGTAAAGAATTGTAAAATCTTACCTATTTGATATGTTAACCATTGTTGCCCTCTACAAATAAGAGTTGTGGTGCTAAAGTAAGGTAACTAAGGTTGTTAATTGCTGTTAGACTTCTCTATTCTTTGCTAAGAAAAACAAGAGTTCTTCTTATCTAAACTTGCTACTATGCAGGTAGTGTTCCACACCCCCATCCCCCTCCTTACATTGTGTGACCAGCAGCTGTTTGTGGATTTACGAGGTGCGCAGTCTCCAAATTGGCTACCGGAGACTCGTCACCAGGCCTGGAGTTTACCTAATAAAGCCTTTGCTTCCCAAATTTTAATTTCTTGCTTCCTTTTTATACCAGGGTCCGAGTTATCACAGGAAGTTTATAGCACTGTTTGTATTTTTGTCCTAGGAAACAGTATGAGGTGGCTAAATAAGTAATGTGGTAAAACATCATTCAAAAGAAAAAGCATATCCCTATGCAAAAAAGTAACAAAATGTCTGAGATATGAGAGAGAGAGAGAGAGAGAGAGAGAGAGAGAATATATAGAATAATAGGAGACAAATTATGGATTGATCCTGAATGATATGAGACATCATTAATCAGTTAATAAAGGAAAATATTTTCCAGTAAGAATGAGTGTGATAATAGAAAAACAAAAAATATCACCTCACAAGTATTTACATAAAATTATTAAAGTATTTTTGCTAGACCCATTGAAGGAAGAATTATGCAATATGTTTATACCGATTACAGCATATGAAATTGAATGCATACATATATTAATAACTAAAAAGAAAATAAAAGTTTCTAAAGTGCAACTTCTATTACTTGAACCCTTTATATTAGCTTTCTCTAAATATATATCAAGCTATGATCCACAATCAATTTAAAAAAGGTCTAGAGAAATAAAGGAAGGAGAACACATACATTATCAGTGTCAGCATGAAATACTTTCTCAAGCACGACCCCTGCCCACATCCTTGGCAGTATAAATCTAATCACCTTACCCTGCCTTGCTTTTTTTCGTTTGTGTTCCTTTTGTCAGCTCAGTTAGGTCATGCCTATGAATGTCAGAAATGTGTTCAGTAAATGGTACGCTGTGGCATATCTAGGGGATTCTGTGGGAATGTATTATATACATTCTTCCTATTCACTAAAAAAGTAGGAAAATGAAAAGTATAAATTGGAAAATTTACTATTAGTGCTTTTGATATCTTGCTTTTCTCTTGATAGCTATTTCTCTATTCTTGAATCCTTTATTTAAATAAACAGGTTGAGAAGAATATATATTCACTAAATAGGCAGACAGATATATATATATATATATATATATATATATATATATATAGGTTGAGAGGTAATACAGGCATACAAATGTACACAGCTATTTGACACATGGAAACTCCATACCTTTTTAAAATAACTTTCTTAAATTTTGCATTTAGCATGATTAATCTTTTTTATTATTTTTCTAACACACAACTTAATGTCTACTAAGTGTGTTATATTATGGACATAGCACAATTTGTTTCAAATTTTTGAAAACATAAAAATAAATTTCTGGCAAAGTTTTATAGAACCTTACTATTTTTGGTGTTATATCCTAAAATTACAGCTAATTTAAAGATGGATTTATAGTTACTTTAATAATGCTTAAAATACTCCTTTAAAATGCCACATATGTTAAAATGTTTTTAAAATGTTAAAAATAATCAAAGTTCAAATATACTAAGGGTTTTAGGGCCAGGAATTTAACTCAGCAGTATAAAAGTGCCAGGTCATGAGTGTTATCCTCAGGACCAAAAAAAAGAAAGCGATTTTAATTCTCAAGGGTTGCCATGCAGTATTTCTTGAGTATAAAACAAATTCTGCTGTGATGAGGAGAATGATGCATGTATTTTACATAGCGATGCATAATAATGGAAATAATCAATTCACTGATTAATGTAGGCGAATCAGAACTGTTTACAAGCCTGAAAGAGAAATCAAATTTTGTGCTCCTCCAAAATTATGAGAGCTGAAAATATTTTTTGAGGGACTCTGCAGAGATACAGTTTCTCAAAATCTACCCCTCTCACCCACCGAGGTTCTGGGTCTATGGTAAAACTGAGAAATCTACATTTTTATCAAGTACGGAAAGTCTGAGGACCCATTATGTTTACTCTGCAAAGGGCTAGAGAACAAATATTTTAAGCTTTGGTCGTGTCTGTCATACATTTTTCTTTGCTTTTTTTGTGATTGCCTGTGATGGATTTTTTAAAAGTCTTTAAAGGTATAAAAGCTCCTCACAAACAGGAACTAGGTATCAGGTGGATTTGACACGCTGTCAGTCGATGTAGTTTGCTGATCTTTAGCCTCAGTGATTCTGATAAAAACTATCAATAACAGTCTGGGAACTTCTGCCCAAAATCAGTGCACCAAGAGGAGTACATGAATGTTGTCATTGTGTCAGTAACCGAAATATGCTATTATGTGGCGTAAGTCGGTACTATCATTTCACCCACCTTAGGGTAACAGTACAAACATATTCTATTGAGAGCTTAACTACTGTAGCTCAGGGTGACATTTGTTTATTTGTTTACTTTTGGCCAAGTCCTAAAAGAACAAAACACTGATAATCTGTTTATAAAGAACTATAAGAGCACACTAATGTACCATTATAAAGCACAGTGTGGTGGTGTTGTATTTTGCTGGTATGGTTCTTGAGAGCTTGGTCCTGGTTGTATTCTTAGATTACAGGCAGAATTTTAAATCAACAAAGTGAAGAATACAGTAAGAGCCATAATGGCTGATTCTAGACTTTGCTCTTTTTATACCAGTACAGAACATTTATATTTTCTAATGATATTTGCAACACATCTATATGGTCTACTTAAAATGTGACTTTGACATCCACGCATTAAGAAGTGATATCACCTTACACCTTGAAATTGGTCTGGCTTATAACCACGGCAGAAATAACATTTATATTACTTCTGAGAGTAAGCCATAACAATAAGTAAAGCTCCTCAATGGGTCTCTGGGGACATCTGCAGCCATAACGGTGTGGGGAAAAGAAGCTCCTATTAACATTCCGTGAGTTAAGTGCTTTTGTTTAAAAATTTGTCCAGCCAAAATTCGTATTTTAAGATCTTTACCCTCAAACTGCTAGTTTTAGAACATGGAGACTTCCAGAAGTGAGAGGATATGGGAACGGAGCCTTGTAAATGGAGTTATCACCCTTCTATCCAGTCCTTAGAGAGAAGCACCTTTCTTGTCCTGGAGTGTGAGATTACATTAAGAAGACAGCTGTCTCTGAGGAAGTTCTCAAAAACGCTGAGAATGCCTCAATTTTAGACTACAGCACACAAAATTGTGAGAAGTAATTTCTGTTACAAGTCAGATAGTATTTTGTTGTAGCTTGGAAAAAAAAGTGGTAAGTATTAGAATAGACATGCAGCTAAGAACCAAACCTAAAACAAACACTGAACACACAAATGAGTGCAGATAATTATAGAGGTTTTCAGTCCTACATTGTTGAGTCAGCATTAGCGATCAATTTCATTATGTGAAGGCCCCTGATTCTTGGAGGAAAGAAAAGTCATTACTTTAAACCCTGAACCAACAGAAACCATAAGCAACAATAAAATTTTTGTGTTGTTTTAAAGTATTCAATTTGAGCATGATTAATTTTTATAGTAATTGAAACAGCAAATGAACAAGTAAGTGTTATTCAGTCATCCTCAGTAATGTCTGATAAATTTTAAATTCACAAAAAATTTAGAATTCCACATGAGCGTCCATGACAATGCTTATGCCAACATTCTCCAAAGACTTGCTAGAAAATGCTAAATAATCAATATATTGCTTTTAAAAGAATTAAGCTAAGTTCATGGTATAGCTTGCAAAAAAATTAATAGTACATCAAGTATTAAATAGCAAATGTTAGAAATTTAAATAAATAAAATTATATAAAAATAACCATTTATAATTAAATCTACATAGATGTAAACAGGAAATTTGAATACCAGTCACTAAAATGGCAATTAATTTACTGCAATAAAATACACTTGGTATTAGGCAATAAAGATCAGGTAAATCTTTAAAATAAAAATTTAGAGACAAATGATAGCAATATGAATGTGATATATATATATATGGAAAATAGAGCAAATAGAGCAAATAAAGAGCAAATAGAGCAAAAAGAGCAAATAAAACAAATAAAAAGTTCCCACTTTGTCCAAGAATAATACAATTGTATGGAAAAAGGAAACATTAGCATCATTTCTGAATTTTATTTTCTTTAGGAGTCCCTCATTCTGCTTACATCTGTCCATGAAAAGAATAGTACTTTCAAAGGAATTTTTAAAATTTCAAATTTTAATACTACCATTCCTAACTATAGTCAGCATTTAAGAAAGGTATTGTTAATCATACAAAAAAGTCAGATTCAGATTATGCCTATAAATTTGATCACAGTGAAACCATAAAATAGCAATCTTCAACTCTGCTTTCCAAGGGAACCTTGTAAATTTTCCCTGGCTATGGCTCAGCTAACTTAATATGTAAACGTGTACAAAAATGGCATTTGTGTTACATTTGAAAAAAGTCAATAATCAAAGTTGCTTTTAACCTACAACCTGGACAAATATAACTGTAATATAGAAAAACCAGCACCATTTCATAATGAAATTATATGTTTGACCCTGCTGCAGATAAATGTACTATAGATAACTTATCATGCTCTAACTTGGCACAAGGCAATTACCCTGTTTAAGCACAGTTATAAGTCAATGATTATATATGGCTTGAACTGAGGTGAAGAGTTAGGTGTCAGTTCTAGCTTCAAAATCTTTGAATACTTGCATTTATTAGTAATATTTGTTATTATTAATGACAGATTCCTTTATTAAGTCCTTAAGATGTAGTAATAATCAAATTTTTACTGTAAATATTCACATACTCAGAATGAATGGGTATAAGATTGCAAGAGAATATGGAGAATTTTCATTGCATGTCAAAACACATGAGAACTAGAGGACAGGAAGATGCCTTCATTTGTGAGCTTTATACTTCATTGCTAACTATTATCTTCCTTATTTCTCTCTTTTCTTCATTTTCTCTTTTTAACCATTCTAGTCAGCAAAAATGTAAAAATGTAATCACTACTATTTGAAATCCACACCAATGAAAATGATTAACAAAAGGAAATACAATCAGAACATGCTATCAACAAAATCATGCATTGTGCCAAGGGTTGTAGCAACATTGTCTCAATAATTCACACAATAACCTGTAATTAGGTGTCACTACCATTCCCATTTAACAGGTAAGAAAACAGACACCAATATAACACTTTGCCTAGAATTACATACTTTTCATCAGGTAAACGAGATTCCAATCTAAGAGTATGATTTCCAATTTTCCCTCGGTACCATAGATTGTACTACTGAATTTTAGGTGCAGATTTTATTTAGCATGGACTCAACATGTATTAATTAATTTTGTAAAAATGTACTCAGTTGAGAAACATAAAATAAAAAGGGAATACTTAAGAGCTCAAATTCTTGTTAGCCTTTGGAAACTTCTAAAAGCATTAGAAAAATATATGCTGAACTAAACTAGAAATTTTAATAGAATTGCTACCTACGTTTTTCTAATTCCTTGAGGATTTCTCTAATTTTCATTCTTGTAACTAATACAAACCAAAATCTTTACTGGTCATAAATTTCAAGAAAGGTCTCTCAATTACTTGTAGTCTCAGGCCAGGTTCAATAACCCTGCTGAGAATTATTAAAGAATACTTTAGATTTCTTAGTGAATCCAGAAAATTTGAGTTCATGAATTTGCTTTCGATGTTGTTGAGGTGTTAACTTTTTTGTGTGTGCCAGAAATGCAACTTGTGGCCTCTAAACTACACATCCATCCTTAATCTCGAAGGATTCAAGATTAGAATTTTAAATATTAGCGAAAGCTCAGAAAATAGACAATGCAACATCAAAGAACATGTAGCACCAGGCAGAGTTCAGTGAAAGTTTCTGCTTTTCCAGTTACCATCCTTTGTAAGCCTCAGTTTCCTTATTTGGAAAGTGGCAATTCCTGTAGTGTTTATCCTATAGATTAGTTATAAGGGATTACAAGAGATTATGTCAGGAAAGTGCCTGGCTTAGATCCAGAATATGATTCTCACTTACTCTGGCTTATTTCTCATGTCACAAATGGAAAAATACAGACATCTGTTTATACCTATTGCTGCTAAATTGTGTGATCTTTCAAAACCCTCTTTTGTGGAAATCTAAACCTAGAGGATACGGTCTTTTACTCTACATAGTGCATTAACATTTAATAATATTCAACGAACTTAATAGAAACTATAAATACATATATTTATATATTCTTAAGAAACATGCTGCTACTTCACGAAGAGTAGGGCATATCTATATAAAACAGATTTTTGTCTATGACATACAGATAACCTAAAATTATAGTACTCATATAAAGAGAAACTATCTTTGAATTTTTCAAATATTGCCTATAATACTAGTTTAGCTTTTTTTAATTAAATGACTCATGTTTAAGCAAATGCTTTAAATCCAGTCTTCAAATAGAAACCATAAACCAGCAGGAGATCAGCAATAGTCACTAATAACTGTATTTTGGCAAGTTGCTTAGCAACTCTGGAACTGCAAATTTTTAGCCTCTTTATTCAGCTAATATTACTGAAATACCTACTACATGCATGTTTCCAAGAGGTAGAGAAAAACAAAGCTATGAGAATATTATTTTTATCATTTCTTCCTTTGAAAAAAATACTTGTTCTCAGAAGTTTGTAACTTGCCTATAGTCTTGGAAGAAGGAAATGAAAGAAACTGAATTTGAATACTAGCCTAAGGGCTGCCAAAGACTTTGCTGCTTTTCATCCCGCTGACTATTGAGAAACCCTGCATTACTCTTTGGAACACACCATACTTCTCTTGCACTCATAAGTAACTGTTTCATTGTTCTCCAAATTGTAATATCCATGAGGAATAGGAAGGCTGCCTTAGCTTCCTTTTGTATTTCCCAGAGCAGTATTACTCAATGAATGCTATATAGGATGCTATCAGTAAAAAGCTTATTACTAGTTTTCCTGGAAAGAAAGGTACAAACATTATGAGTATTAAAAATTTCATGACAATTTGACAGAACGATTTTATGTCTGTTGAACCTAATGATAAAATGTTTGGGTGTGCATTTTGTACATTTTATTTTTAAAATCTGACTTTTATTTCTCTAGCTCTGTTAAAATATTTCAATTTTGAAGAGTAGTGAAGGAGGCTATACTGCATATATTTAAAATGATATATTTGGTTAGTTTTGATACAGTTCATGTATACTCATGAAATCATCAGCATAAACAAGACAAAAAATATTTGCATCCAACCCAAAAGTTTTCTTGTATTGCTTTGTAGTATCTCCTTCCCTTCAGCCTTTATACAATAAATAATGAATTAATATGACAAATATTCCAATAAAATTTAATCCCAATAAGAGAAAAACAGCCATGAGGATTGATTTGACCTATAGATCACAGTTTGCTGACCACTACTATGGAGACTCATTTCATAGACTTTCAAGAACACCCAAAGTGAATTCCAAACTAAAGAAGAAATAAACAAAAATTACTGAATTTTTAGTCCTAAAATTATTTGAAACAACAAAAGTTATCAGAACAATCATAAATAATAAACCCTTTATCTTGTTTGGTTGAGAAAATATTAAATAGAAAATTTCAGAAGTAAATAACTGTTAGAACAGTATATTGTTATAATTATTCTATTTTATAAATAGGTATTATTGCCAATCCTTTACTTAATTACATGATAGGTATGTATAGGTAGAAAAGATAGCACATGTAGGGGTTAGTACCATTCAAAGTTTCAGGCATCCACTGGAGGCCTTGGAATGTATTCCTATAACTATAAATTTACTTCTTTTTTATTTTGAGGTCATTTGTTAGATCAGATTCTCACCTTGGATTTAACTTTATTGAGTGATCTTTAATAATAGAGCATGTAGGTAACAATAGTAGCTGCTTAGTTCTTAAATTTATTTATTTTTAACTTTCAATATTTACTGCACTAAATATATGACCTTATGTAAATGAAACATGGAATGAACATTTTATAATTAAATAGCTCATGTCTTGCGATAGGTGTTTTGAATAAGATCCAAAGAGGACTAAATCTCAACAATTTGGTATCACTCTGTGAGTAAAAATCCTTCAAAGTACATACAATTTCCAGGAAGGGAGAAAGTATATATAATAAAACTGTGTTCAGTTGCAAATACTACCTCTATGCAAATGGAAACATACAAACAGAAACGCTTCTCTCCAATAGCTACTCATCAAATACTCAGGAATTGTGAATAAGGAACACCGGAACACCCATCTTTGGTTTAATATGAGTTAACGAGGTATTAATTTATCTTTTCAATTTTGAAAGCAGTGCTTTCCTGACAATATAACTCATAATTCAAAAAATTATTCTTTGAAACATTGCTTTTCTATACGTTGTTTGTGTAAACTGAATCACTGTCATCACTGTAAAAAAGAGAATAGCAAATGGAAAGAACTAGTAATAATATGGCTATTATCCAAATACCCCAATTTTGTTTTTTAAAGTTTGCTAGATTTGCCACATTTTCTGGATTCCTATTAGTCTTACACTGTAGAGAAAAAAAAATATTACAAGAAATATTAAAATGAGATTCAAGCAGAATATCATCACTTGATATGTACTGTTATATTACTTTCTATTAGCTGATTTTATAAAAGTAGAAATTGATTCACAGAGTTTACAATAGAGAAGAAATCTTAAAGAATACAGTAATATACCATACTTAGCATTGGAATGACATTTATTCTTTGTTTAAAGGTTTGCCGGTTACAAACTTCGCATGAACAGTCTATGCATATATACTATATAAGGTATTTTCCCAGAGTTATTGTTCCATATCACTTTCACAATATCAATTGCAAATTTTGAAATAAGAGACTGAAAATGCAAGAAGATATATCATCATTCAATAAAATATAATGTAAATGTTCAGTATATCTATGAAGTTTGTTTTGTTTTTGATTAATTGGTAACAATTGAAAACAAAGAAAAATGAACTAAAATTTTTATTATGAGTTGTATTTCCTTCCCACACAAATTTGAGCATGTTTGTATCTGCCAGTGGCTCTTAGTGTCTCCAAAAAATTCTGGAGCAACTATAAGATAATCCCTTGTATATACAAGACTGTTAGGATAGTTATACAGCCAGTTTCTCTTTGTTCATTGAGAAGAAAGGTTTGCACTAACGTTGTTTGGACAAGATATTATGCCTATAGTTTGTACTACAAATAACTACTACAAAGACAACAATACACAGTATATAATTATTACAACTGTCCTACAAACCTGTTTTGAAACACTGTTTTACTGTTATTTTATTTTTTCCTTTAAAATAAAACAAAATATTGACTGACAGCCACAACACTGGAAGAACATTTATTCAGCCAGAATATATACCTGCGAGTGAACATCTTTTGCAGTTGATTTCCAATCTCTTTCTGAACAATCACATCAAATTAACTTTAGAGAAACTCCATTGAATACATGGATCTTTTACTGTTAGAATGTCTGAACCCAGAAATGCAGAAGCAAGACCTTAATCTTACTCTAGACAGGACAGAACATTTTCAAGTTTCATTTGAAAAAAAGACATTAGTACTCTTCACAGTGCAAAGACTATATGATTTTATATATCAGGACACTTTTATAAACCTGTCAATGTTCCACCAGAAAAGATGCAATGTAAAGAGTCATTATCATAACTAATAATCTGTACCTCTTCTATCATAATATTCTCCAAATTTTATTTTTTATTATTTTCAATTTTCTTTACATCAATCTTAAAGGATAATGTTTTGTTTTTATAGTTGAACAGTATTTCCTTAGTATGTAACTCTAATGTCTATTGTATGGCTGATATTTAATAAATATTTTGACAACTAAACTTGTTATGCCATAAAACCAAGAAAATAATATCTAAGGTTTATTTTATTGTTATTAAATAAGAAACTGAAAACATTTAAGTATTCACATACTAATCTGCATTCAGAGATTGCCATATTGAGATGAGGATTATCATTACAGAATCATATTTGTTAATAGGCAAAAATGGATATTGGTTTACTTCACATGTAAATAGCTGAGTCATCTTCAATATATATCTCAATATATTAAAATTATAATAATATATTATCTCAATATATTAAAAAAATTCCCATTGATATTGTTGCACAGTAAAGGTTGAGGAATCTTGCTTTTATATTAAACCTAAAAATAAAAGATTATTTTCGTAAGTAGTAATAGAAGTATTGTTAGAATTAAATAAAGTGTTGTTGAATAAGTTAATAAATGAATTATTTTTTCAAGCTTATATCAGATACAATGCTAAGTAATTTAATTCCTATGTGAGTTTATAACATACATATTTATAACAATTTCAAAGATTAGAAAAACACAATTCAGACTAGAAAAGAAACTGACTAAAGTCACATATCACAGAAGTATAAAGAGAATAAATATATGGACAAGCCGACAAAATCTTCCAAATTTATTATCCAGTGCTAGCTGAATTCCAAGCGCAACTGGTTTTCACTGAACTACTGGTACTACATCTACCAACTCAGTATTTTTATCACTGAACACAAACATATTTATATGATTTCCCTTTACAAATGAGAGATGCCTTGGGGCCGCAAAGTTATTTCAGTAAATTTGGTTATTCAAGCTCAGAGTGCAAAATGATTACTTATTTGGAGAAGATATCAAACACTCACCACATACTAACTAAATGATTTCAATGGTTCTTCAATTATTTTCCTAAAGCTTAATTATATACATGAGTTTATCTGAAGAAATTTTATGATAAAGTTTTAAAAAAGAACACCAGTTGGTCTAAAATCTATGAAAATTAACAGTGTCAGCATAAATGCGGAGACACACTTCACCCCTTCGAAAAACTGACGTGGAGTAACAGTTAAAGGCTACAAAGTCATAAAGAGATTCTCAGAAGACCCACGTGCAACCACAACTCATGAAACAAAGAGCAGTACAAGGAAGAAGAAATAGATTTGAATTATCAAGGATTTGAAAGAGAAAATGTGTCTATAATCAAAGTAGAAAATGCTAACTAAAAGCTAAAGTTCCAAGTAGTTTTCTTTCTATAAGGAATTACTTTATTATTCAAAAGAAACATCTTCATCAGAAGGACAAAAGCATCAATGTTCAGCAGAGAATACAGGCAATTACTCTGCTCTGTTATTAATTTTGAAATAATGCTTTCTTAAGACAATGCACTAATAGAAATCTTAAATATGTTAATATCAGTAATTGTCACAAAATTAAATCTCAGGAATTTTAAGCAGTGTAAAATTTTATGCAAAATTCACCATGAATAGGGAATTCGACAGTGTTTTGTTGGCTATTAGTCATGCTTTTTTTTGAAACACTTAAATGGAAATCTAAGGAGAATACACGATTCTCCATTCAGTAGTAAAGCAATATATGCACTGAGTATTGATTTTAATATCATTAAATTTTAGTAGATCTATGTCTCTTTTCATCAGATTTGCCCATATGTTTCTGAAGACAAAGGTTCCAAATATCAAGAAAGATACAGAGAAATTAAGCCCAAAATGAAAAAAATCAAATTATTAAGCAAATGATTGAAAATAAAAGAAATTAGTACAGGATTTCTGTGCTGTTGCTACTGTCTTGATTTCATACAGTGTCACTATACTCATTATTAGAGTGGGAACATCTAATTTAGCTTCAGTATTTTTTGTTTTGTTTTGATGATCTGATGATGCCTAGTTAATGATATACTGCTAGATATATCCTCACTGGTAATGGGATAACTCCTGGGGAGAAAGCAATGAAATGTTATACTCTGCATTCTGGTGAAAGAGGCACTGTAAGCTGCACTGCATGTCCCCATCAGGGGTTGAAATTATAAAAATAATTTCACATCTTTAAAGTTTCCAATAAATTGTGAAACTCTGACATTAGTGAGCTTGCTTAAAATTCTACCAAAATGAAAATTCAACACAAAACACTGCCACCATTGGACTCGCTTCATCTAAAAGCCCATAAAAATGATTGAAATTATTTGATTTTTTTCAACATTTCTACATGCATAAAGGAATTTTAACCTTTTTATTACAAAATTCAGTATGAAAAGAGATAACAAAACAAGATGCACTAGAAGACACCTTACCTCGGAGACTAGCGATTTGTTCAGGCCACACTTCACTTTAACAAACAGAGGGTCTAACCAAGCTAGTTTTTATATTTTCTCTTTAGACACTTGCAAGAACATTCCATTCTTTCTAACTAACCATTTCACAATGTCCCAAATACTTCTTTGAATTTTCATATCCACATCTCAAAAACTAAATAACATTAAAAATTACAGAAAATGTTCAAGGAATTTTACTGTGATTTGAGATAACTACTGCAAACATACATAATTCAACACATTTAATACTTAAAACTCTCTGAATTTGGCACTTTTATTATCTTTCTTTTACATGCATAGGGTAGTAAGAGGGAGCAAAAACGTGACTTCAGCAGGGTCACAACATTTATAAGAGGTTACAATCAGGTATTGAAGCCAGGTAGCTGAACACATAATTACAACCTGTATTCCGTGCTTCATTATATAGTTTTAAATGAATATATAAGCGCGCCAACTAGATATTATTTCCCATATTTCGGAACGGTCACTAATTATTGTGCAGTCATTTCATGGTGTAGGTGGGACACAGCCATATTCAACATTTGTTTTGATTGATTCAGCCTCAAAATACGTTGAGTGCAGGAAAATGTTCTATTTATATAAAATTTATGGTTTCTTCAAAGCATGATGTCATAATTATCTTCCATCAAATATACTCATTAGCAGCCAGTCACAGTGTCACTATTCCTAACTACTCAACAGGCAAGTTAGGAATATTACTTGAGACCACCCTGGCTTACGTGAGATTCTATTTCAAAAAACAAACAAAAGAAAACACAAGAGCTCAATAGCATAGTAGGTATTTTATTAAGTGAAAAATAATGCTATTTAATTCAGACATAAATGAAATAGCTGCAGATAATTTAAATATTCATTTTAATGAATTCATTTGAGAGGAATCAAACAATTATTTTAGTATACAATGTATATATTCTTTCAAAGCTATTTATTCACATCTTATTTTGATTTTTTCCATCTTGCTTAAAAGTCTATAAAAACATTTATTCAAAAATATCTTTAAGATACACAAACCTGAGTTCTAATGAATATTCAAGAAAAAAAAAAACAAAAGTATATTAGACTTACTCAAAATCACTCTAACATAATTATATGTGGCATTAATAAAGCAATACTAAGTGACTAGTACCCCAAAAATATAAATTTGAATTTCAAGTTTTGAGTAATCTAAGAAATAAGCCCATCATATCTATTCTTCCCATAATTTTATAAACTGCCCCACAGACCATGTTCTTGAATTTACGAATTCTATTATGTTTTCTAAATTAGGCACTATAGATAATCTTATTAGTCAATTTATTTTTACCTTCTAACGTGTCATGAACATTCCCTTTTTTATGCTCTTGTTGATGTATATAAATTCCTCAAAGAATTATATGATTTATACAAAACTCATTAAAAGAGAAAAATAAAAAAACAAGGATGTCATTGGAATAAAATTAGAGCATTAATATTCAAGTTAAGAGATTTAAGTGTAATAACTTTAAAGATAATAGTATAGACCACACATGTTATCATTTATATCTACATGCCCTTCCCGCAAAGCTTCCTGCATCCATCACTGGGGACACGGCTGGATCATGAATACATGATACTCAGGAGTGATTTAGTCCGCTCATGGTGAGTTGAGAGCTCACTGTGATGTTAGGAGGTGAAGCATGTTGGGAGGGATTAGCCTGGAAGTGTTACCTCTTTCCCTCCTCCCTGATCACTCTATCTGCTTCCTGTTGCCAATGGCATGTGCTGTTTCCCTTCTGTCATGCTGAGATTGCCAAAATCTATAGCAAGAGCTAATCTACCTGTTAAATTGTTAAAAAGAAAAATAAATCTGTGTTTGTTTTACTTTTGCCCCTCAAAATGCAAATGTCTAGCCACAGTGTGACATTTGTTAAATGCTTAGCAGTAAGTGCTTAGTTAAGAAAAACAGGCATTATGTGTATGTATGTATGTATGCATAGGGAAAAAACATAACATATAAGTTTGCAAATATTTGAAGTTCCAGGCATTCACTGTAGCTCTTGAAACATTTCTCCCACAGAAAAGAAATTAGTCATAATTGTTTTATTTATTTGTTTACAAAGAAAATAACAATTGAAATGATATAGAATTTCAGGAGTGAAAAGAAGTAGGGAATTAACACTAGCTAATATACTGACCATTGTTATCTCCAAACTAGTTGCTTAGGTTACACAACAGTGATTAAGCAATGACAGCACAAACTGTTCTTTTTGATGAACTAAGTGAAATTAGTAGCATAGTTATCGGTCTAGCATACATATACATACATACATACATTTATATATGTTTATGTAGATAATCTTTTCCTTTTTTCCTTTCCCCTATCCCAGTTCATATTTGTTTTAATAATCAAAGGTGCTATACAAACCTGTTTCTTTTCAAACATTTGCACAACGGTTCTAAGTTCTATCATAGACAAATATCACTATATTTTTGCCTAATGAAATTTCCTATTTTATTAATTAGAATCATACTGTAAAAGAATACCCATCCTGTCTCCATTTAGAATAACATTTATTTGATTATTTATATCACTATATACTCACAGACATATAGCTTAGTTAACAATGTTTTTTTTTCTCTCTTTTTTTTTTCATTGGTACTGAGGATCGAACTCACGACCACCTGCTTGCAAGGAAGCAGTGCTTATGCCACTGAGCTAAATCCCCAGCCCCTGTTAACAGTGTTTTGCCAGAGTTAATTTCCAAAGTTTGCAATTTCACTGTAGCTATCTATATATTTAATATAATAAGAAGCAAGTTTGGGGAGATATATGTGAAGTGTATAATATCATCAAAGTTAGTTCAAAATAAAATATTTTCAAAATAGTCAAACATGATTTATTTTATTAATAAGATAAAATTAGTAGTTGGGGATTTCATGCGGTGTCAAGTACCTGCCTGGCAAGCGTGAGGTTATGAGTTTGATCCCCAGTACCAAAAAAATAAAAAAGAATAAAACTACTAATACTTAATTATGTGCCTCTTCTACCACAAAGGAGATAATAAAAGTGATACTAACAAATGAATGGCAAAGTGGAGAGCCTCACGAAAAAAGACTTTGTAGAAATAGGTGCTTGCCACACTGATGTTTTGAGTTTTCAAATTTTGAAAAGATAATTTTAAAAGTAATATTTTACATGAATTCTGATAAAACCCTTCCACTTTAACACATTTACTTTGTTATTTTAAGTACTTTTAAAAGAACTTGCAAATGCTTAACTGCAAAATCCTTGTAAACCAAAAAGAAGTAGCAAAAGAAAAACAAACTATAAGGATATAATGGGCTTGTTTTAAAAAGCCAATTAAATTAATTATTAAGTATGTGTTTTCTGCAAATATTTTCTCAATAAATAGTAAGTTAGTAGATAAAGTACTGTGGTATAGTGCACAAATTGGCAATTATTTACTTCTATCATCTTCTACATACTATAAATCCAACTCCATGGCTACTTCTAACAAGAAGTAGTATATGACAGACTCCTTGAATCTGCCCTGATTTTGTGACTTGTTTTATGGAAAACAAAACAAAACTAATGAACAAAAAAACACAACTAATGCTATTCCAGTTCCTAGATATCTTTGTATTTCGTTTAACTCTCATGGTACCACAATTGTGCCATGGAAATGAGTGTGGGGTAACTTGTCATAGGATGAGAGTTTTCTTGGAAGAGGTTCATTCATCCAAGCTCAGGCCTTTTTGGACTGAACTTGAACCATTCAACAGATTCTTGGTCAGCAGAATCATTGACTTGATCTTTTATTAAACTGCTCATGCCCAGTGGAGTCCAGTTATGGCCACTGGGCAATAGGCCATTGGGCAAGAAGTCCAGAATGTTTCAAGCCACTCAATTTTGGAGTGATATTTTGCAACAACTGATATTTGAAGGGTTTTTTTTTTTCAATTTGAAGAAAGGAAAACCGAAATACAAAAAAGTTAAATAAACTAAAAATTAAGAATAAGCAGAGTGGAATGTCATATCATTTTTAAAATGCTACTGTCTTTCAAACTCTGGTGTGTCCTTATATCTGTTTGTGTAAGTACAGTAAGTTCTTCCTCTAGATTCATTTATAAAATTATTTACTCCAAACACAAGTGAATATTCTGAATGATCACATGTTCTAACAGTTTCCATTAAAGGAATATTTATTACATTTTATACACTTTCATAATTATTCAAAAATATTCACAATAAGATAGTTTTTAAAAACATGTAATAATATATTCTTCATAATAAAAATTAAGAGTTTCAAAGAATATTTCCAAAATATTGCCATTTGTATTTATGTCTAAAACAGTATGTTCTATTTGCATCACAATATTTATTGTATATATTAAAGTATAAGTATAACTAAATAATATAATGGTATAATTAATTAACAAATATAATTAAAAATTCTTCAAAACACTCCACACTTACCTTTTGTTATGGTTAAGATCTAAAATGCCTCTAAAATTTCACATACTCAGAGGTGGGGCTTTTGGAAGATGACTGGATCATGAAAAGACTAACCTCATCATTTAATTAATCTACTGTTGAAATTACAGTTTGATGCTATTCTGAGGAAATAATGGAAAATGAGAAGGTGGAATTTACCTGAAGAAAGTGGATCATGGGATCTCACCTTAGACACTAAACCTGGTCCATAGCACATTCCCTTTCTGGCTTTTTCTCTGCCCTCTGCCACTAACCACCAGAAGGTGTGCAAATGCCCCACTGTGTGGTTCCAGCACGATGTTCTACAACACCTCAGGCCCACAGCAATGTAATTAGGTGACCATGGACTGAAATCTCTGAAACAATGAAGCACAATGTACTTTTCTTTCTTTAAACTGACTTCCCAGGCATTCTGTCTAAGTGATGCAAAGTTAATGATGAACTTATTTTTAATTTAAAATACACCAATAAATTATCAGTTAATGTTAGAAAATCCGATGACAGTGGTGGAAGATCTTTATTTCAATGGTCTGTTACACACAAATACATTTAGAAATACATGATAGCAAAACTTGATAGTTCAAGATTATAAATAATAAATAGACTTAAAACAAATGAAAGGGTTGCAGAAATACAACTGTCTTTCAATTAGACCACAATGAAAAGGTGCCAAATAGTCAATCTTCTTTTCCCTAGATATCTCTTTCCATGTAACTGATAAAGTAATGCATTGATTCACAAAACAGAAGCATTACGCAAAAATTTTGCCTCTTTTCACTAACTCTACATTGGGTAATGAACACAACCAAAGGCATCTTCCCCAGAATCATGCAATGAATTGAGTTTATGAACTGAGATAGCACTTGAAATAGGAAAGACAATTAGACAGCCTGTATATAACCAAGTTTTGTTTGTGTTATAAGTTTTCAAAGTATAATAAAACTATTAAACCGTACCTGAAATTAAATGCAGAGGACATTTTTTGGGCCTTGTGATACTATACTTAAAACAATAAATAGCAAAGTAATCATTATACTACAATAATCAGTTTTGAGTTTTTGTTCACTGTCATTGAAAGGGTGATGAATTTTAAACATACATTTTTTCCTTGAAATGTTTGATGTATTTTAATCCTAGTAAGCATAATACAAATGTACTGGCTTTGATATTGTTTCTTTTCATTAACAGGTTTTAGACTGGATTCATGACCAGTTAAAAATATGGAATGTGGACACTTTTGAACAATACAAAAGAAACAAATTTTTTTAACAAACCATGTTAAAATTCAATATTATGTGATCCTTTTATGGATTGATATTAATTTACATTTTGGAAATTGGAGGTAATTGCTGAAACAAAATTAAATCAAATTCTTAATTTTAAAAGAGCTCCCAGCATGTAACAAATGAGATTTTAAATGAGAACTATTGCTTAAAACACTTTACCACCAAGGTGGAAAAGGGATAGTGAAAAGGAAGGATCATACTAAAAGCTTCAGGTGAAATCTAATAGTGGTATAAATATGAACTGTGATGTGTTAGGGACTATAGCTATATCTTGCATTTTAAGTTTCTTTAATTTAATGAGCCATATATAATATAGCATATAACCATGAGGTTATGTAGAGAATTGGGTGAGTTTATTTTAAATTTTTTCTATGCTTATCAAATATTAATATACTACAATTCAATTTTAAAGCAATTGAAATGACTGACTTGTTTTTCTACTTTCCATATAGATAGATAGATAGATAGATAGATAGATAGATAGATAGAGAATGGAAATAAATTAAATTATATCCTGATCATCTGGCAGATCAGTCATTATCACGAATCTTAGAATCAGACAACCTATGCTGACTACTGTTCATAGGAGATCTACGAAACAATCGTCACATTAAAGTTAGAAAAACTAACTTTAAAAAGTTATCTAATATTGTGATGTTAAACTATTCATTGATAGAGGTAGGATAGCAACCTCAGTAAGTATTTTATCCTTGTATCATCGCACTATAACCTATATCTTTGTTCATGAACCTTTCTGTTGCAAACAATTTGGTTTACAAACAGAACTATTAGGCAAAAATTTGCTTATGTTCCCAAACTCTACATCGCGTGATAAACAGTACTACAGTTATATTCCTCATACTAAAACAAATGCCACCCTCTTCCCCAGAATCTTGAAACTAATTAAGTTCCTGAACCAAGGTACCAGTACATATTAAGTTTAAAGCTGTTAAGATTTGGGGCATTAGATAGTTTCCCTTTCGAACTTCAGCAGACTGGAATATTGATCAACTAACGAATTCATCCTTAATCTTTAATTGTCATCATCTTTAATTACAATAAAATGCCCTTTGCCATATATTATAATTGAATTGTACTTACGAAAAATTTCTTAAATTTCTGTGATAATGGAGAAATGTATTTATTAAGTAACAGGTTTCACTCATCAGTTATGTTTGACACTTTAGGTGCATTATTGCCTCTTGTTCTTTCCAGGAAAGAACTATTAGTCAAGAAACTGGGGCTCAAGTATTAACTTATTCAAAGTCTCAGGGCTGGAGAGAAACAAATTTGAATCACAGATTCAGGTGCCTTCTTGGGTGCGTTACCTTTATGGTTCATGTGATACCAAATATTCATGTAATACCAATACTACCTAATGTGATTTTTTAATGTAATAAAATTTTTCAGAAAAAGTGAGCTCTATATATAAATACATTGAAAATCATTCTAGAATTGATTTTCCTCAGTCTAGACTTCAAAATCTACTGTTATAATTTGTCAAACATTTGACTTGGACAATTGTAATACTTCCCAATTTTTTATGATATTGGAAAACCTAATGAATAGTAACAGTCATTTAAAATTAAGAAACACAAAATTGTTTTTATTACTTTGGTACTCAAGAAAAACTAACTTGATTGGAAGATGTAGAAAAAGTAAAGAAGGGAAGAGAATACACTGCATGCCAGTTATCAAACAATAGCCAAATCAATCCAATAATTATTTGTTCCTCTTATTAGCAAAAAAGGTAAGTTTGAGACTGAATTGCCAAGTAAACACAGTGAGTGGCTAGATTTAGGCACCATTGCCCTGAAAGCCCACCACATCTCAGAGCTTCTATACCAGGCCAGGTGTCTTGTGAGTGTAGGCCAGTCTAATCTGATGTCCAGGCACTTGGCCAAGCCAGTAGCAATAACAAGATACATGTAAACATGCTTTTTCCTCTATAGTTTATTCAGAATGAACTGTTATGCTAACTGGAAGCATTACTTTCACAGGCAGATTGTGAGGGATGACCCTGTGATACTTGAATAAGCTACAAGAAAACTTGAAGCTGACAATATTTCTACAATATTTTGGATATGATTTCACCAAAGAAATGTCAGGAAATTTGGTGTTGTACTGGTTGACAACATGGCAAAAATTTATAAGGCAGATTCTAACAAATCTGTTTCTATAACAGACAGTCACATTACTATGATGGCAATATTTACATCATTATATTTTAAAATGCTAAGAGACTAGTGGCAATTGTAATGTGCTAACAGTTGGAAGGTGCATTATGGGGATTTGAAACTGTAGGAAAATGTGCATTGTAGTAAAAATGATACATCTTAGATAATGACTTTTAATTTCAAAATAAATTGGCATATTGAAAGCAAATTCAAAGATTGGCTTATAATATTTAAACCATTAGTTTCTAACTTCAGATATTTCCATAAATAATCCTGCCAGCAGAGTGATGAGAGATTAATGATGCCTTGCCACAACAGAGCCCCAGGGAATAACAACAATGGAAAAATAAAAATATTAAATTCTCAGTTAGTGCTGATCATACAGCAGACCACTGCCAACAATTAACCTTGTCTTATTTTATTATATCTAAAATTTTTCTATACTGAGATTCATGCTTAGGAATACTGATAGTGATTAATTTGTATAAAATTAGCAAGAGTAACAAAGGCTGCCATAGCTTTAAAAAAATTAAATATAGTATACAATTTGAATTAAATTGCTCAAGAAACAAATCAGAGCGACAGCAGAAACATCTTTTGGGTGATGTGCCCCACATGTTGCATTGCTTACTGAGAATTCCAATAAAACGTTTAGCTATTGCAGCCATAGGGCATCCATATATCGACAATTTACAAAAGTTTCCTTCACCTAATTTGTTCTCCTATTCCTAGGAAAGAAAAAGAAAACAGTTACCTTAGCAACTGCAATGTTACATTTTATCTTGAAGCTGCAGAACATTTTGGAAATAATAATAAAGCAGTGTATTTGAGCTGACATTCCATCCTCGTTAGGCGATGGCTTTAGTAGTCAGGCTGAGAATAACATGCAAACACCCATATCTCCTGCTTGCCCCTCCTCAATAGCTTTTATATTGAATGGCTGCATTTTTTCTTTTATGGGAAAAAAGAGAATTTCCAATTTCAAATATGAGTGTAAAGAAATTGTTAGAGAGGGGCTACACAGAGCGTAGTTCATCACAGCTGACCTTCACTATTTCTGTCAGAAGAGAAATTGGTGGACAATTGGCAATTGTTATAACGGGAAAATAAACATCCTGTCAAGTGTCAGTGGCTAAAAAGTCAATTTCCAGCCTAATGGAAGATAGCTGTAAAAATGTCTGCAGGAGAATAGATTTTTCAGAAAGTACTAAGTTAAAAACACATTTTAACAGTTTAATTCGAAAATCACTCTCATGGCTCTGGTTCCTGCAGGATACATTCTTGAGGCTACAGAGGAGAGGGCACTTGTAAGATGTTAGCATGTGACTTCAGTAATGCCTAAGCTATGGTTGACGAAAAAAGAAACTCAGGAATAAGTGAAGTGATCAGGAAGAGAAATGTAAGATTTATTTTCCTTAAACATCAGTAAAACTAAAATGGAAGTAGTTTAACAATAAAAAGGAACATAAAATCTGGTGACCTTGGTTTCCCAGCCTTGGTGTGCTTTGGTCTCTCTACACTATCACAGCTTAGAATCTTTTTCCCGGGAGTGATCTGGGGCAGTCCTACTAGTCACCAGTTTTATTTCCAGTAGCTCAGAGATCGCTATCCACTCTTAACGCCACTTAGTACATGCTCACTACTTCATACACTACGTACAGTTTTGTTTCAGTTCCTGCTATTTTATGTTACCCACACATTGAAACCTTTTCTCTTCTCTCAAATTTAATTGCACAAAGGCAACGGTCTGCCCTTGCTTGTGCTCTGTTTTCACTGACTGACAGTCATTATGTCTAAACAATAGGACAGCATGCTTAGCAAGATTTGAGTATGGGGAGCCATGTGTTCTGTTGCCAGTTTCAAGGAAAAGGTGAAGATACATGGCAGACCACACACACTAACAACTGTAAGATTTACTGCAGAAAATATGTTCATGACTTTTAGGGCAATGCTACCTTCACTGCATTTATTTATGATTCATCCTCTGAAGCATTCCTGAGCACATGCTGTGGGCCGAGGGATAGAGCAGCCCCTGAAAACACTCAGATGAACAAGATGCAATTACTGCATGGCCTGGCAGATCCTATTCAAGTGCTTCCCTTGTTTTGAGAAAGTATTCATAGACTCTACCTAATTTTTAAATTTTTATTTTGTGATTAGTACTTGCTCACAATACATAATAAGTACAATCTTCATGAGCACTTGGTACCTGTACATAACACGTTTTAAGTCTTTTATCATACCTTTCCCTCCCCTCTCTTCACCTATCTCTTGGTTGCTTCCCCATATGCAAAAGAACTATCAGTGAATTCCTATTATCTATTTTTTATTTTACTCTTTAATTATATTTTGAGTTTCTCATATAAAAGAAACAATATGATACTTAAGTTTATGTGTCTGATTTATTTCACTTACCATATGCCCTCCAGGTGCATTCATTTTCCTATTTTTAAATAACTCAAATTTATCTATCTTTATCACAAAGTAGTATTCTGGTGTATAAAAATAATTTGTCTACCCATCTATTGATGCACAAATTGGTCACTCCTAGGATTTAGCTATGATAATTCCTGCTGCTATAAAGACAGGTATGCATATATCACTGTAATATGATGGCTTTAACTCTATCGGGAATATATCTAGAATACAAATACTGAATCAGATGGAATTTCTAGTTTTAGCTTTTGAGGAATCACCATACTGATTTCCAAGGTGCTTGTATTAGTTTATATTCCCATCAAAAATGTGTAAGGTGTCCTTTTTCCTAAAACCTTGGTGGAATTTGGTATTATTTGATTTTTGAAGTAGAGCACCATTCTTTCTAGAGTAAGATGGGATTTCAGGGTCATCTTAATTTGCATTTCTCTAAAGGCCAGAAATGTTGAACATTGTTTCATGTATTTATTGGCCATTTGTACTTTGGAGAAGTGTCTATCTCCTTTGTCTTATGAAGGAGCCCAGGGGAAGATCTTCCTCATATTGGTGCACTATTGGTTTTGGGTTTATAATTCAAATGTCTTTTTTTAAAAGATGAACAAAAATGAAGGAAAAGACAGGTCAAGTTACAGTTCAAATGGAAGCAGTTGGTAAATAGCAAATTCAATATTGCTGAACTGCTAAATAATTTTGAAGTGAAGAATATTGTTAATATGTTCTAAATTGAGTCTACTCACTCTTTATTGCTCTTGCTATTACATAGTTTCATCTTGCTGGACTACAGGATTGTATACTCATTCTTACCTTCATATATAAAATTTTAATCCCTACTGTTTTCAAATTAAAAATTACTTCATCCTTCACTGAATAAAACTGACTGCTATATTCTTTTCTTTGCTGCTTATTCCTGAGACCCCATCCCAAATCCAAGGAATACATTCTCTTTAACTTACTTTTAATACTCATATGACAAACTAAAAAAAATGTATATAGTAATGGTGCATGAAAAAAAGTGCACTACATTTGGTTTAGAGTGAGGTAAAAATATTTGAAAAGGTATAAAGTTCCTCGCACACACTGAGACCATAAGATAATATGCCAAAATGTTGTTTTTTTTAAAAAAAGTGAGTAATTTTTAATTTAGTACCAACAAAGTTTGTTTTAAAATTGTTTTGATAAATACTTTCATATAATGTAAGAAAATAATGCTATTCTTTTTTAACAGTAAGAAATAACTAGTTGATGTTTACATATTGTTGTTTTACAAATACTTGTTCAAGATACAAAAATGGACCATGAAAAGTGGGAATTCAAATAGCAAGACCGCAAACAGTTCTGTTCAACTGTCCAACAAAAATGTAGTAACATGGTTGTCAATCCTATACACTTAAACATACATGCAGTTATCCATATCTTTATTTATGTTTAGATTAAACAAACTAAAGCAAGTTAAAATCATTCTGAACAAAGAATAATAGTATTGCTGAATTTCACATCATGACATTCCATGATCAGCACTGGATACTGTAGTGGCATTTTTTTAAAAATTTAATTTAAAGAAAGATTAAACAAAACATAAAAGAAGTAGAAATAATACATAATTTCAAAGATAAAAATAAACAGTAAGAAATCACTAGTTGATAATTACAGATTGTCTTCTTACAAATAGTTATTCAAGATACTAAAGTGGAGCTTATAAAGTGGGGATTCAAACAGTGAGATTGCAACCAGTTCTGTTCAACTATCCTACAAAAACTTAGAAATAGAGTTATCAATCCTATACCCTTAAACATACATGCAGTTATACATATCTTCAATTATGTTGAGACTGAATAAACCCACGCAGGCTCATATCACTCTCAACAAAGAATAATACTATTGCCGGGTTTCACATTATGACATTCCAGGATCAGCACTGGGCATTTTAGTGTCTCTTTTTCTTCAAAGTATCTGTTCATTTCATCATGTGTCATAAGATCAGTTCTCATAAATTGTTCATAGATTCTACACATGCATGAATCTTAACACGTATTTCTATCCTTTCTATATTAGAGGAGGAAACAAAACAAAGCAAGGCAAAACAAAACATATTCCTATAAACACAGGAAATGAAAAAAAAACGTATAAGACCATTGTACAAATTATCCTGTGTTGTCTCTTGTTATCGTCAATAGAATTGGCTATATCATCAGAGATAGTTTAATTGAATATGTTAGTACATAACAGTATTAATAAAAACACAACTTTGTATATAGTATAGAACTTCAAAAACCGGAAGTTATAAAACCAGAATGTGCATGGTTGAGTCTTGTCATCTTCAGTGTAGTTGCCTATACTCTCAGATTTGATACTGTGTTTTATAAAGTGGGGATATCATATCAGTTTTGAATAAAATCTTCTCTGCCTCATTTCTGTTATGTTCTTTTTTTGCCTAAAGTTGTCTGCTTATGTTCTTCTTTCTGTTTTCTGCTCCATTCATTGAGGCTTCTCTGCCACTGTTCCTGGAATCCTAGTACTTTTCTCTATCTCTAGAATGCCCTCGAGAATTCTCTGTAAAGTTGGAATGGTGGTTGCAAATTTCCCCAGTTCCTCTTTGTCTTGGAAGCATCTTGTTTCTCCATTAATCTCTAGAGACAGTTTGGCAGGGTATATCAATCTGGGATAGAGGTTATTTTCTTTCAGGAATATTGGAATATTTCACTCCAGGCTCTTCTTGACTTGATGGTTTGTGTCAAGAAGTCTGCTGTTATTATGATGGGCCTTCCTCTTTAGGTTATCTGTTTCTTGTCTCTAACAGATTTTAATATTCTGTTCTTATATTGAATTTCTGGGATCTTGATTATTATATGCCTGGATGTAGCTCTATTTTGGTTGTAGATGGCTGGAGTTCTGTAATGCCTCATATATCAGAATATCATTTCCTTTTCCTATGTTTAGGAAGTTTTCCTTAATTATTTCTTTGAATAACCTTTGTAGTTCCTTTGTTTGTATCCCAGCTTCTTCATTCACATTCTTTATTCTCAAATTATAGATCCTTTTGTCATCTTCTAACATTTGTTTTGTTACTGCTTGTTTCCTTGTTATTTTTAAAAAGTTTTCCCTTTCATACTCCCACATTGCAAAATTGTCCTCCAGTTTGGATAATCTATTCTTAGTTTCTTTCAAGCTGATTTGCCATCTTTCCACAGAGTTTTTAATTTCCTGATGATCTCTTTGAATCTGCTTCACATATTCTATATTTTTTTTATATTCTTCACCAAATGGTTCTGTCCTATGTTTGAGTTCCTCCCTTCTTCCATCTGTGTCTGCTTGAGGGGTGCTTAGCATCTCTTTTATTAATCTTCTTATATTTTGCTTTATTTGGCTAAATATCTCACTTTGAACTTGTCTATAAGGTCCCGAAGATATGTCCATTGGTGCTGTGCCTAATATTGCATGCTTTCTGTTCTCATTCTTCTTTGTATTTACCTGTCATGGGTCAATGTTCTCAGGGTTGGTGCCTGGGGACTTTTTGTTGTTGCTTTCTCTTCCCATCTTTTTTGCTTCTTCCAGGAAGCCCCAGTTTCTTTCTTTGTTGGTTACAATTCTCCTGAAGCCCGCTGGGTAGATTACCCTTCACACTGCAGTGTGTTAGTGAGTTGCAGACAGGGACAGAATATGCTGGTCCCTCCCCTTCAGATCAGTCAAGCTGCTGTGGCCTGCACTACTGTATTACTTTGTACTGCCTCCCTCCAGACCAGCCAAACCTCCAATGCCCAACTGGGCCAGTGCGGTCAGTGTGCGCCACAGCTGCAGGTACTTGACCTTGGATAACCTATTGGGTCTCAGCCGGGTCACATGACCCAGGCCTACCTTACTCCACCAATCCCAATTGGAAAGGGAACAACTGACTGAAGTTATTGCTGCCCCTTCTTCTTGCCAGTTCTGCCCTGTCACAGAATGTCATCTGCCACCCCCTATTTATGGAATGGCTCCACTCCAGTCACTCACCACAGGTCGATGTAGGCTCCCTGCCAACTCAGCTCTCTGTTCAGCTCGCTGACCCCTGAACTCACTGTCACTGCGCCTCCAGTGAGTCGAAGCAGTGGGACCTTGGGAGGCTCGGCAACTTGGGGTGGAACCTCAGCCAGTCGTGGCGGGACTCTGGCAAGTCACAGCGATGGTCAGTCACAGCAGGTCCTCAGATGGCTGGCAAGTCACCTTAATTTCTTCTTGGAATGAGAGAATTCATCTCCCTCTGTTTGGGGCTCCTCAGTCTGTATTATGTTGTATTCTAAGGCAGCTCCTGTAGCCAGTTGTTATCTATCTGACATCTTTGCTCCTCCCCTCTCCAATTTCCCCTGCCTCTGTTTTCAAATAATGTTACTCTTAAAACCAACCTCTGAAAGTATCTATTTCCTGATCAAAATCTTCCTTCATTATCCAAGTTTATTAAAATATGTAGATTTACTTGAGCTATTATATGGCATACAGTTAGTAAACATGGCATAATGCACATATATTTCTGAATTTTAAGAAGAAATTTAGAAGAAGAAAATGTACTTTTAAAATCCATACCTTGATGTGCATTAAATGTGCATTTCTTCCCAGTGAATGTGCAGAGAAAACAACAAGCACTGCTGACATTTATCGTGTCCATACTACATGCTAGATTCTCATTCAGTCTGTTTTATATGTGATACTTAATCCTCAAAAGAATACTTTAAAATTTTAATGTTCTCCATGAAGAAGTTCAGAAGTAGAAAGATACAAATTTATCTAAATTTTACAAAGTAAAAGTGACAGAGTCAGTATTTGAAACCCAGTAGATGACCCGTGGTCTGGGCTTAATGACAGCATAATCAATAGCTTACATGCTTCCACAATATTAAAAATTTCTGTGGGGAGAGGTGAAATGTTAAAGAAATTGTTTATTTATATAGATTGTTTACATAAATCTTGATAGGAAAAACTCCAGTATCTACCTAAAAGGACTATTTTAAAAGTTAAATATATGATCACAATTTGTCTCAGTGCCTCATACTGGAACAGAGTTCTATTGATCTTCTAGTACTAATATAATTATATATATATATATATATATATATATATATATATATATGTATTTTTTTTTCAGTTAGAATGGGATAGCTGCAAGATTAAGCATAGTTTACTGCATTAGAAAAACTAAAGACATATCTCCATTTAAATGAAATCTTTTATTATATGCTTTCCAGCAGAACTTTTCTAATATCATAAAGACTGTTATTGTCATTTCCTCTTGAGACACTTTTTTGAAAAATCATAAGCTTTGCTTTATATTTTTGTGTTTTAAAAAGTGGCTGCTGCCATAGGTTGTCATAACTAAAAGATAAATGCATTTTTAATCTTTAACATTTGCTTTTCTTTCAAATGAAACACAAAACAAGTTTAAAACAAACAAAACATCTTCAGCAAGTCTGGATTAAAGACTGCCTATATTAATAGGTAGGTTAAATATTATTCAAGTTCAGATTTTAATATTTAATATGAGAGTTTAGATTTATAGAGGTTATTATCACTGGAAATTCTTACATCTCTTTTTTTTCTGCCTTGTCTATACTTGCATAAATAACCTCAAATACAACCCACTTTGAAAATAATTTTCTAAGGCTTAGTAGGAAGAGACTATTTTTTTATAGTCACCAGTCTGTTTATGAAAGCATGACTGACAGATTACTTATAAAGCCATTTTATACATCACTGACATTTTAAAGATACTGGCTAGTCTGAACTTTCCATGTGGTATGTTTGATTTACTGTGCCCCACTTTTCTACAGTGACTTATTTTGCCCTTGATCCTTAAAACCACTTTGATTTAATTTAGGCTACAGAGTAGGAAAAGATGATGATGTTATTTAAACACAAGAGAGGGTAAAGCCCTCACCAGTATATGGTGATAGGAAAGCAAATCCTAACTGTCTGGTATTTGTTTATGTACTAAATCTACATGCCAGTACAGCTGGTAAGATATTCTAGAATCTTCTGTGTACTTACATAAAGGAGAATAGAAAAGAAATTATTTTATTTCACTCTCAAACAAACCTACTTTTTTTTTTCTTTTGAAAACAAGTAATTGAAGTAAAAAAGAAATATATTACTTAATTCTGGGAAGCAGTTGGTACTTTTAAAAAATATCTCATATTTTATAGCATTAAATAGTCATTCAAAAACAATGCTGTGATAGAATAGTTGTCTTCAGTTTTATAGGGAGTCAGCTATTAAAGACCTGGCTATTTATGCATGTAACTTTGGTGTTTTTGTTCCGGTATCCTTCTATTTCACTTATTTAGAAATAAATACAAAATACATTCCATATAATAGATACAAAATGAAGCCCATTTTATTCCATTAATAAATGTTTTGCTTTTGAAGACTGATAGCCCAATAATTTCATGTGTCAATCTAGAAAACAGATATAGGAGAGATTGCAAATTTCTATTTAGTAGTGAGAATATTCATGGATAACATTCCTTTCTCAAGAAGATGGTCTTGTACTATGTAAATCTCAACATTAATACACATTTGCAGTACATAATGATTATTTGCACTGTTGGAAATTGGTAAATATGCAGAGCATATTTCAATTCCTTTTTTCCTCTTCAGCTCTTTTTTATTTTTCCAGCATCAGATTCATTTATTTAAATAACTTGCAAAGTTAATTATCCTACATACAGATTGAAAACTAGGTTAATAGGTTAAAGAACATATAAAACATGTAAGACAATTGTACTAAGTCAAGGTACACTTCTTTTTTTTTTTTTTTTTTTTTTTTTTTTTTTTGTCTTTTTCCTTTTTATGGGTACCAGGGATCGAACTCACGACTGCCTGCTTGCAAGGCAGGCGCTTATGCCGCTGAGCTAAATCCCCAGCCCCAAGGTACACTTCTATATACATTGCTTGTGCTGAATTACAATAACTTTTTGTTTCTATTTTCCTATTATTTGTACTTCATTTCCTAATATAAGTTTTTCATGCAAGAAAACTATGAGATATTTAGGCTGTTTAAACTTGTGTGTATGAGTCACTTCACTTAATATTACGGTCTCAAAGTGCATCCAGTTTCCTACAAATTACTCAAATTTATCCATCTTTGTGGCAAAATAGTACTCCTTTGTGCATAAAATACATTGCTTCTATAAGCTTTATTATCTATTGTGAGTTGCTCTGCTATAAACACGAGCATACATACATTAGTATGATAGGGTGTCTTTAACTCTTTTGAGAGATAGCTAGAAGAGGAATAGCTGAGTCAAATGGAAAGGTGGAATGTTTTTATTTCAGATGTTTGTTTGTTTGTTTGTTCGACACAGTATCATGCTCTGTAATTCAGGATGGCCTTGAACTCATTATGTATCCCAGATTTGCCTCAAATTGTCAGAAATTCTTCTACTTCAGCCACCTAAATCCTGGGGTTACAGGTGTGTGCTACCATGCCTGGCTATGTTTAGTTTAGTTAGGGTTAGTTTAGTTTAGTTTAGTTTAGTTTAGTTTTTGTTTTCAGGGATTGAACTCATGACCTCGCCCTTGCCAGGCAGCTGCTGGTGCTGATGAGCTAAACCCCAACTATTTTGAGTTTTTTCAGGAATCGCTATACTGATTTCTATAGTAGTTGTATCAATTTATACTCCCACCAACAACTGACAAGGGTTAGGAGGCACAAAATTGTTATGAATGTGTACATGTTTTAACTTTCACAACACTTTTATTTAAAAAACTAATCATTTTCACATACGCCACATAATAACTAAAAGATACTTGAGAATAAAGATTAAAATTCAGATAGAAAGCAAAACAATTATAATACTGGAATCAAATGTGGAGTAATTAATGAAACTATTAGTTAATGTATTGTTATCCACTGTAACATAAATAAAATTCTAAAACCTATAAATTTCAAACATCAAATATATATTCCTGAAACTTTCTCTGGGCCAGGAATCAAGGTAGGGCTTAGAGGGGCTTCTGATTCTAGGTCTCTCATTAGTTTGCAATCAGGGTACTGCTGGGAGCTGTAGTCTTAGCTGCCACCTGACTGGTGTTAATTCTAACTTCCAAGCTCACACATGTGTTTGTTGGCAAGATTCAGTACTTTGAAGTTTGTTGGAACAAAAATCACTAGCTGCTGACCAGAAGTCTTACTTAATTCCTTGCCATGTAGTCTTCTTTTCAGTACAGTTTATAGCAGGGCACTTGACTTCCCAGAGTGAATTAGAACAGCCAAGATGTAAACCAATCATTTAAAAAACTACCTAATTTAAAAAAACGGGCATCTGAGATGCACACTTCTCAGATGAAGAAATACAAATGAAAAATAAATATACAAAATAATATTCAACATCATTGGTCTTTTGAGAGATAGAAATTAAAACAATGCTGAGATTGTACTTCACCAAATAAAGAACAGCTATCATCAAGAAGTCAAACAATAACAAATACTAGTGGTGGTAGGGGCTGTGGGGGAAAAGGAACCCTTCTCCATGGTTGGTGGAAATACAGACTGGGAACAACCACGGTGGAAATCAGTATGGAGATTCCACAAGAAGTTATAATTAGAAGTCCCATTCAACCCACGTATTTCTGGGTATCTTCTCATCTAAAAATTTTAAAACATCATACCATAGTGATATATGTGCAACAGTGTTCATAGCAGCACAATTTGTAATAGCTAAATCCTGGAAACAACCCAAATGTTCATCTACCAAGGAATGCATAAAAAAGATGTTGTGTTTTTACACAATGGAATACTATTCAGCAATATAGAATGATAAACTTGATACTTTTATAGGCAACTTAGGCCCTACTCATAAGTGAAATAAATTATACTCACTTGTATAAGTGTAATATTGTCTCCCTGATGTGAGAAATCAAATGAGTAAATAAGATCCAAAATGTATATTAGATGTTGTGAAAGGGAATAAATTGTTTAAAAGGAAAAAAAAAAATAGAATGGGGGAAAGGGGAAAGAAAGGAAGGTAAAAGAAGGGAACATTGTGGATTAGTTATACTATTAATGACTCTTGGTTCACTGAAAAAGAAAGTTTGTGCTAGCATTGATTGGAAAAAAAATTGTGCCCATATGTTGTGCTCTGAGTAAGTACTTTAAAGGCAGCAATATGCAATATGTTAACTATTTTTATTTTCCTATCATCATCTCACAAAATTTTGTTTACCTATTTCCATAAAATAAACTAAAAAATTAAACAAAATAAAAACTGATGTTAAGTTGGTCTGTGTGGCTAAAATTGAGACACAGGTCACGCACGGTTCCACCACAGTAAACATTTATAGTGGTAAAAATGAGACCTATAAGTTAAAAAAAAATAACTTAAGCAGAGATATTCCACTATTTATTCTTTTTTCTTTACTTAGAAGGAAGTCAGTAAGTGCAGCCCATACTCAAAGAAGCAGTGTTAAGAAAAGGCACGAATGTTTGTTATTGGGGACTTAATAATAGTAAGAGGCAGGGAACACTGTAAACCATCTCAGAAGCTGATTAACAACTCCATACAGAAAGCAAAAAGAAATAAAGGCACATGTTGTATGGTTCTTATTATATGAAAAAAATGATGAATTTATTGTTTAAGGAAACCTATCTTGTTTCACTAACAGTTTAAGAAGAATTTTTCCATATGTTTTTGGGTGGACATTGACCAATGCACAGCGTCAAGAAGTGAGTCATGTCAGAGTAATAAATTATGAAAGAAACTATCTAGAGACAAATCTAATGTAGTTTTTTTGGTATTTAATATGACACAGAATCTATTAAAAAATGGAGAAAAATGTATCAGAGACTTTCAAAACTTTAGCGTGTTTTAGAATACATTACCATGTTTACAGAAAGATAAATTTCCACTCACACACCAGTTGAACTAAACCAAATATCTGAGTGAAGGACATAGTCTTTTGACCTTATAATAAGTACTACAGATAATTATGATACATTAGACCCAGAACCACAACTCCTTAGATGTTATTTTTCAAGAGCCAATTATTCCTTCTGAGTTTCTGGCAAATATTGCAATGCAGATTCATCCTGTCTCCGTCTGAGGCATTTCAGTCAGCTTCTCATGCACTCCAGCAATACTGTCAGTAAAGCAAAGTTTGGAATGTGGAAGGCTAAGACAAAACTGCTTTTCTTTTTTAAATGATAAAAAAAATCAAGCAGAAATAATGGGATAACACCTCTGAGTATCTCCTGTCTATATTTTTAAAGTTTTGCCTGCTGCAGTGCTGTCAGTGTTTTATATCCTCTGAGATTTATCAAGTAGAACAGTCTTTAATGACAGTTACTATTTCACTGTATAAATGCAAATTAACTTCATATAGATGCCATGGATAAAGCATACATTATAAAACTTATTTTCAAATTTATCAAGGTTTTATTTAACTATAACTTTTTAAGGGGTAGAGATACTCAGAAAAATGATAGCCTTAAACAAATTGTATTCCAGGTAAGCAATGTGTGATTGATTGTTGTTCTGTAGACCATATCAACCAGTATTCACATATTAAATTAGATGATATAGTATATGGATAACCACTGAATATTGATATTGTCAGATATATAAATCTCTATGATTTAAATAACATAACATGACTTTGTGGAAGAACTAGAACTAAAAATATAATAAACTTGGAATACCCATAATTATGATTTATAGTTATTAGACATATAAAATGTTGCTGATGGATCACTTCTAAAATTATATTTGTAAAAAAAGAAAACTGCAGCAGAATTTTAATGAAATCTTCATAAATACCTATATATCAGTCCCATAAGGCATATAGACAAAAATTTTAATGTATTTATGACTTAGCCAGTATTAAAACATTTAAAAGAAACTAACTTTATATCACATAATGCAGCAAAAATGCTTAATAATTAAAACAACTTTGCCAAATCTCATGAAAATACAAAGAGCAGCAAAACTAGTATACAACTCTTCATATGAATTGAGTGAATTATTTCCCTGGGCTATAAAGAGTATGGAATAACAAAATAAAAGTAAAAGCAGCTCCATCTGTTAACAGAAATAGGAAGCTCTTTCCCTCCAAAAGGAAATGACACTTAGGTTTTCTGGTCTCTCAAACAGAAAGCCTGCAACATGTTCTTCCCACAAAGTATTCAAAATCTATTACTTTTACGATTGTAAATTAGATTATATGGTATGGTCTTGGTGCTTTGACATTTGTAGGGATTTGCTCCAATTAACAAAAATGTAGAATTTTTACTAATGTATAAAAGAATTTGATTTCACAAGGAACGGGTAGACTATGGTATTTACTTACATAGAAGATAATTCCAAAGCCTTAAAAGAAAGATAACTTTTTAAAAGGAATATGTATATTCCTATTCCTGGGCTACCCTAATTTTCTTTCAAATTCATTTTCTAGGTCAATTCATGTCTAGCAACACTGAACCCTACTAAAGAGCAGTGATTTTAGAATGTCCCTGTGAGTTTTGATCTCTTGATGAATTGTATGCCCGTCAAAATCAACTGAGCTTATTCTGAACATATTCATATGATCATTTATATTTAATATTGTAACTATATAGCTTAATTTTTAAAAAATTATGAAAAGGAGTACAAAAACTAGGAATTGGAGCTTAAAAAGGTAAAAAAAAAAACCTCAGTAATTCAGTAAATATTACTGAGCAAAAGATAGGACTG
Organism: Cavia porcellus; assembly: GCF_034190915.1. Classification (NCBI taxonomy): domain Eukaryota; kingdom Metazoa; phylum Chordata; class Mammalia; order Rodentia; family Caviidae; genus Cavia; species Cavia porcellus. Next base: position 7,553,740 of record NW_026947500.1, on the reverse strand, counting down.
ACTGACATTATTTTTCACTGATCCAACTCCTAGTTATAGACCATTTTCTATTTGGAGTCTTCACTGTAAGGGTGAACACAGCTAAAATATCAGCAAATTGATTTGGTCATTTGTCATAACTCTGGTCAATAAGACATAAACATTCATTAATTGGCATTGTTTTAATTTTTTTTTCAGGTTTTTACAGCAAAATGCCATAACTGAAAATCTTATCACGACAGAAATTTGTCATAGTTCTAAAGACTAGTGAGTAAAATAGCAAGGGGCAGGAGTCTGTGATACTGTTAGGGTACCATTTCAGAAAGACAGATGACCACCTCCTCAGCCCATTCTCACATGGAGGAAACAACAGGCAAGATCTCCAGTGCCTCTTTCACAGGGACACTAATTGTTTATGACTTAATTTCCAAAGCTTCATTTCCAAATACTAACGACTTAAGAAATGAGGTGGCAAAAAATAAATTACTGGGAAAGGGGAGGCAAACATGCAACCTAGAGCAGGTATATTTTTAACTTTCACAAGGAAGGGAGATCTATATAAGGATGAAGAAGGAAGATATTACTATGCTTGATTTTTGAACCTGTTGCAGTCATTTGTTTCTAGAAGGGCAAAGCCAACAGAATTACAGAAAAGAAAACAAAAAACCCCTCTTACCCTAAAGTCATAAAGTCATGTAGCACTTAGCTGCAGATTCCTTGTTTTATAAGGCAAAGGAAAGAAAGAGCAAAGGAACACATGAAGTGGAGTGAGTCTATGTAAGTCATATAAATATTCTTTTGGTTATTTGCAGCTGGAAAGATTTCTATAATCCTCGATACAGAATAGTGCTATTAGCAGGATAGATCCAAAAGAAGTTTTCATTTACACTGTTTTATAATTTTCTTGACTATTGCTACGAAACTAACAAAAACTTCAAATTATATGAATTTGATTAGTGCAAGAAAGACAAAATATGTGGAGACTTAATGAACCCAAAATATTAGTAAATAGATGTAAACTGTTTCACATACATTGATATACAGAAATAAAATTCAGATGTATGTGCACCATTTTCAAGAATTATTTTGTAAAATTATTCCATAACTCAATAAAGAGAAAATTTTAGAATGATTCTGACTACATTCTAGGACAAAAGTACCAGTTAAATGGTAGGCAAGATGCAAAATCAAAGCTCAAATGTAAACATTGTGTGTTTTTATCTCAAAACTTAAGCTCCAAATAAGTAAATTAGATATAAGTGGAAGTTTGAAGGTTAAAAATTAAAATCAACTTCAAAAGATACATTAAGTGAGATAACATACGTATTCTGTAAATTTTAAAATGCTACAGATTATTGGGTCTTCCTATTACTTTGAGATTTTTAATGATGCTTAACAAAGCAATCAATCATTTATGTTGATGTGTATGAAATAAAATACTGTAAGTATCTACCATGTGAAACTACAGAAACTTAGAGAAGAGTACCCTCATCAAATTCTGAGACACAGCAGCAGACTCATTTAAAATGTTCCTTTAAAGACAGCTTACACATCCTACATTATGAATAGAATGCCTGCTTGTTGTGAAAGTTGAAAATTTCATGAAGAAAAATCTTCATGTTTAGCATCAATCTCTCAGCCTCTAATTTCTGTCCATCTGTGTTTTGCCAACCAGAGTAATAAGAACATCCTTACCTTTGTTAGACAGGGTTCCCTACCCTATCCCACTGCCTTTCAATCTCCTTGTTTGTGTGATATTGGCTAATTTTTCCAAATGTTTCCAATTTTAAATTAGATAAATTGACCCATTTGGATCAACTGGCTGCCTCCCGCTCTCTTCTGGTCACACTTGATCGGTGAGCACACTACAATGACCACAATTACCTTAGTGCAGACCACTATATTTATAAGCCCAACTAATTAGAAATGAATATGTGAATAGCTTTTGAGTTCACAGTATCTCTTTGAAAATTCTAGAGATGTTTCTCTAGTGTTTCTCTTATTATATTTAACATCTATTAATAAAGCACAATTATACTCACCTTTTCATTCCTGTACATATATATTATTCCTCTTGAGTTCTCTTTAAAAATGTTTTATTATTTGTTTTCTGTCTGTTGATGTGCAGTACTGGGTATCGCACCTTGGAACTTTGCACTGAACTACATCCTTAGCCCCTTTTTAATTTTTATTTTAAAGTTACATTGCTGAGTTAGGAATATTAAGAATGCTATTAAGTATTTGTACACTGTCTCATCTTAAAAAATAGTTCATTAATAATAATTAAAAATTAGATCATTAATAATATTTATTTATATTTAATTATTTGCATTATTTCTATTACTGGATAAATTATTTTATGGTATCAGGGAATTCATTTATAATTTTTCTAGTTTCTTCTTACTAGCATTTCTCTAGCAGTTAAATAATGACTTTTATGTATGGTAACAAAAATATTTTATTTATATCTTATTGTCTCCAAGAGAAAGTATTAATGAAGTAATGACTTTGAGGCACTTTTGAATATCTAAATTGCACAAGTGGTTGCTTCTTTATATAAATATATTAATCTTTATATGATTCTCTTATCATATATTTACTTAATGATTCACAGGACCAAGATAAATAAGAAATTAACATATAACTAAGCATAATATGACTAATGGTATATAACCAAACACTTTCTCAGATTATGTGTATTCTCACTGACTTGGTGGCATATAAAAATTTTTACACTTTTGCACTGGATTTTTTCTTAGCCAATTTCTTTTCAGGCAAATTAGGTTCATCCTCACAGAGTTATCTATCATCCCCTTCACTACTCTAACTTTCATATTGTCTGATTTCATTTACAATACATATTCCTTCTTAAGTGTTCTTTCTATATTTATTAAATAGAGTGGCACTTCTTTCTGTTAAGTATCTGCTACAGTGGTTACACCTTCAGCTTTGGCAATTTTTTTTTTTTTTTTTTTTTTTTTTTTTTTTGGCACTGGGGATTGAACACACAATCTCGCACTTGCCAGGCAGGTACTTTTGCTTCTGAGCTAAATCCCTGGACCAAAATATTTCATTCTTACAGACTCTTTTATGTTAATGTCACTTAAATATTTTTGAGACTAGTTTTGAATGCACCCAGGGTAAGTGTTACATTTTTTTTTTTACCCTGGAATACAGTTCTGTAAATATAATAAGGGCTTAATATCTTCTTACTAATCAGTAACCAAGTAGTTTGACATTTTTGATTTCAAATTTAACATGATTATAATTCTAAACATAGTGTAATTTCAAACATACAAAACAAAAATTATTTGCTATTCATATTGTTTCACTGGGATAGATAGGCCAATAGAATGCTACAATTGTGGTCATAGTGGTAAGTGGACAGTGCTCCAGAGAGTAAGAATGCTGGTAATATCTCAAGGACATTCATGATCTCTAGCTCACATGTTTTGAACTCACTTAGAGAATATTTCAGTAAACTTATGTGTAACTTATGTGTTTACCTCTTTTCAAGTCATTAAACTGCCAGTAAGCTGCAGTCCCCATAGAAGCCTGTTTTCCCATTTGCTATAAACTCAAATAAATTTATTTCACAGTTGCTTCTGCATTAAGAAGAATTTCATTTTACTGGACATTCTCATCTCAGAGTTTTCATGACATATAGATATCGATGAACACAGATAATAAGAAATATGAGAAAGCAGCTAAGAATCAGTTGAATTTCTAATAAATTCCTTTATTTCTCTTAGGAAAATGTAAGTTGTGTCTAATGTACTTCCAGTAGAGGGGTTCAAGTCTGAACAAAAAGAATCTAATTGTTTTACTGTCATGCAATATTTTGAAAGGGACAACAACATAATAACTAGTGGTTTGTGGTTAAAAAAGGAAATAATGTGACTCAGTTTATATGTTTATATACATATAGTAAACACAATCAGCACCATAATAATAGATTATTCTAAAAATCTATTATCAACAAATAAATCATAAATTACATATTTATGCTTATAACTGCTAGACAGTTGAACATCACCATAGAATATAAATGCTCAGGAATCAAGATTGGAATGTTCAATAAAATAAATGCCCTAAATTACAGGGGTAACAGTTTCACATTTCTGAGATGCTACATTCACTCTAGGATCACATTCTGAGAAAAGCTAGTTCCTAATGTTGTCAGAAGTAAATTAGTAATTTTGGCTACCATTAAAACTGCAGAAGAGTAACTTTGGAAGAAGATGTAAAGTACCTGATTGCCTTTAAAGAGAAAGTCAGCTATTTGAACTGAACCCATATTCTCTATTACAGCATTAAGTAAACAAGTTCTAATTTATATTTATATTTTTTGATTCTGTAATTTTCTCAGTCAGGCCTATAACTAGAACTTCACCTACCAGTTTGATTATTATTCAATATAATTTAATTCCATGAGATTAGCAATAAACTATAAAGCAACACAAGTTTAGTTATATGAAATGTGAGCTAAAATATGTCTTCAATCATTATAATCTGTAAACAGAAGAAAATGGCACCATAATTTAATAATCCAAAATCCCAAGGACAGAAAGAAATCATTCAATGTCATAATTAGCTTGAGTTGCTATATTATAGCAAGTAACATTTTTTGGGTAGCTTATAAACAAAAACTGATTTTTCCCAGTTCAGAATTGTAATAGTTTGAGGCCAGGGTATTAGAATTACTGAGTTTTGGTGAGGATCTTCTTCAGGATTACAGCATTGCGATAGTCTTTACTGCTTATTTCCCTCAGTATCCATATGTTAAATATAACCCCCATAGTGATGGTATTGAGCAATGGACTTGAGGTTCATGCTGAGAAGCTTAAAGAATCCTGGTAGCACTTCTAGCTTATGAGGATATATGGAAGAACACTAAGCAAATAAAAATAATTGTTGGAAGAATAGATATAAATATGATAAATGGCCTTAACAAATAAGACAATATGAATAAAACAAAAAGTACTAGGACAAGTGAAGAGAAAGTACACCAATTTTTTTTACATAAAACATACAACATAATTCTTAGAGCAAATGACAATGATGAGAGCATGTATCAAAATTGTAAACAAGATTATTCTTTTAAAATTTTATATTTCTAAAAATAAAATTTAATTAGAAGATTATGGCTAAGAAGAAACAACTGATTACCACATTTTGTTACCAAAAAATGAGGTTAAGAAAATTAAGGGAGAGAGCAAAAGTAGCCCTGCCTTCTCACTCAGAACAGAAATTGTTAAAGAGGTACTAAGACAATCAAACTGTAAATAAAGTATTTCATGTCTTAAAAGACAATTCAAAGAAAATGTTTGTTTCTAATTGGCTTGTTTATATTGATGAAATAAATAAGTGAATTTATCCAAATGACAAAGACAAATGGAGCCTTTATGGCTTAGTAGAAGTTTCTATGAGGAAAACTTCATAACTGAACACAAGATTAACAAATGTAATTAGATAATTATAGTGCTCAGTGGTATAGGGCAGCCAAAAGGAAGATGTCTGAAAAAAAATATCTATATTAACAAATAGTGATATTTTCCAGGGGCACCAAAATACCTGTAACATTAGAAATCAGGCTACGGAGAGCTCAGGCAGAGAAGGTAACTAATGGAAGCCTTTTATACAGGCTACAGAGTCAGAATTTTGGTACTAATTGAAGAGAGAGGTGTAATTTAATAATTAATGTAGAGGCACAACTCTACAATGCATGTGTGTTGGTGTGCTGTTTATTTTCTTGATGTCTTACATTCTTGCTCACATGTGAAGAGAAGAAAGAAGAAATCTGGTGTTTTTTAATTAAAGGTGTGGCTTTTTACAAATGAGAAAGGGGCAAAGATTTGGGCAGGGGGGTGTGAAAATTAGGACACATTGCACACAGGTACCAATTTCCCACGATGAATGTAAGCATTGTACTGAACCTACGTACTAATACAAACAAAAATTAAAACTAAAATAAGATAAAATACAATAACAACAAGGTCAAAGGATCCAACAGACATACTATGATAACATAAAACGGAAGCAGATGGACATTGCTCAGTGCATTTGAATGAAAGGGTTAAAGTTCTGTAACTCATTTTGATTATTATAAACACCACCCAGGAACACTCACCACTTCTAAATAATCTTACATAAACATAGTGAGTAAAGAAATGCACTTTTGAAATGTATATTTTTATTTTAAATCACTATGCCCAGCACTAGAGAAATATGGCTATTTTATTTTTAAAGTCATAAAAGGAACCATCCTTAGTCGTTATGATATATTTTTGATATGTAAAATACTTCATAATAAATTCACTATTGAGTTCTTTTGTAACTGTTTTGTTGGTGTGCTAGCAGAAGGAAAGATGGAGAGATAGAGGGAGAGGAAGAGAGAGGAAGAAGAGGAGGAACAGGGAGAGTGAGAGTGAGAGTGAGAGGGACAATAAAGGAAAATTGATTTTGTAAGTTCTCCACAGTTTAAATTCCTATTAAGGAACCCCACATAGAAATGTGAAAAAAAAGTTCACTATTATAAAGGTTTTAGTAAGTTACAAGATTTGAAAATTCAAATACGATTTTTGATTGTCAATATCATGTGTTTGGCATCACCGAAATACAGGACAAATTCAGTTCATTTTCTGAATTATTCTTAAAAGATAGTAAAGTTGTGCAAAAAGAAAGGACAAAACTGAGTTTCCTGTCTAAAGACTATCACTGTAAAAACATAGATAAACCAAATGATCAAATAATTCAGTTATGCAATTTATAAATGGTCATTCACCCAAGACCTTCCCTCAAATCTGGAACATCTGAGATGAGATACAAGATTAGATCATATGTGACAGAAGATACAAATATGTGAAACTTAACCATTTATCTCTTTTTTAAAATCTTATTTTATCTTTTGTTCTCTGCACATTTTTCTCTGACCTCAATTCTTAGAAAATATTTCTGAGGTGAAGAATATCAGCAAATGTTCAAATATTAACCAAACACCTGCAAAATACCAAAGACTATTTTGGGAGTTTAGAATACAGCAGAGAGTAAAACAAAGACTGCTTTCATGGACTGAAAGTTGAATAGAGGAAGAAAAACAACTCACAGATACAACCAAGATTTAAATAATAAACTAACAAAAATAGCTCTTGGAAGTTTTCTCCTAAGTTAGATACAAACCATTTCAGAAAACAAACCTGATCTTATATGAAGCAAAGCTTTTAACTTCATTTATCTCATAATGAGTATATCCACAATTTTTGCACGGAAACACTGCTGTATTCAATAATGGTGTGAGCCCACACTTTATCAAGCCAGCGTACAAACTGCGGTATGCGTATATATTCATCGAAAAATCCAAAAAGGTCTAAGTTCTAAAGAATGAAATGTTCAGTATCTGATAGATTTTTAATAAAGGACTGTAAACATAAGCTAAAGCATGAGTAATGGAGACTGCTGTACTAAATAAATAATCAGGATAAGCCTATGATGTGAGCTGTATGGTCTGGGACTTGATTTTTTTAAAACATATTTGGAGAGAGGGTTCTTTTCAGAAGATCTTGAGATGGAATCATCCCACATTTAGGAAAGGCCTTTAATTCAGTAACAGCTGCTCTTGAAAGAGAAAGTCAGAAGGAGGTGGAGACACAAGCAGAGACCAAGACGATAGGAAAAGTCTGGCCAGTATTATGCTTAGATAGTAAAACCGAGGAACACCAAAGATTGCCAGCAGCCACTGACATCTGGGAAAGAGGACATTAAATAGATTTTTACTCATAATTTTCACAAACAAATCTACTAACTTTTTCATTTCAGACTGTTGGCACCAGAACTGTGACACAACACATTTCTCTTCCTTAAAGCCACTCAATTTGTAGTTACTTGTTAGAGCAGCACTAAAAAACTAATGAAGACAGTCAAATTTGAGCGAAGACTTAAAGAAGGTGAGGGAGGTAAATCAAGTGGCTGTTTAACTGCAGGAACAATAATCTAGGCAGAAGGAGGAGATAGTTTAAAACCCTAAAGTGGGAGCATGACAGTCCTTTCCAGTACGGCCAGTGTCGCTGGGCTGAGGGTAAGCAGCAAAAGAAGCAAGGATTGAAATAGGTAACCAGTAAGAAGGCCAGTGAAATACTATAAAGAAGAGATGGTGGTAATTGATATTGGGACAGTGTCATGCACCAGCAGTAAACAGTCAAATGCTGGTCATATCTGAATGCAAAGGTAGAATCGCTTCCCCATGGATTAGACATCAGCTTCGAAAAAAAGTTTTTGTTTTTAGCTTGAGCAATGGGAAAAATGAAATTACTGCCAATAAACCTGCAGAACATCAGGCCAAATTTGGAAAGACTGTCAGAAGGGCAGCACAGTTAAAGAAGTTCATTACCCATCCAGCTCAAGATGGAGAGTGCTTCAGGAGATGAAGGAGGGAGGATGGGAAGGGGAAGGACAAGGCACATAAAGAATTATGATATTATGTATACATACCATCGCTCCACAATGAATGTAACCACCAAACATGTAATATAACAAAACTAAAAATTAAAAAAAGTCCAGCGAAAACTGGGGACTTTACAATCATGAAACAGAGTTGCTGGATCACTATCGAGGAGGGAAGAGAAAGATAAGCACCAAGGACTGAGCCTGGGGCACTCCAACAGGAAGAAAGCCAGTGTAAGTGGGTAAATAGTAAGGAACAGTGACACAGAGTGAGGGGAAACCAAGAAAACACAGCACCCTAAAGGTGGGACAGGAGAAAGCAGTCAGTACTGTCAAATGCTGCTCACAGGTAAGCACGATAAAGACTGAAAATTTACTAATAGGAGCATGAAGGTAAATAAACGTCCTCCATAACGGTTTGATGAATGACGGGAGCAAATGCCTGCTTATTATGGATGAAGCATTTACTTTACAAGGAAAAAGACCAAACATAGTAAAAATTTATGAAACCAGAAACCACTTAATTGCATATATGCTAAAGAAAAAGTCACTGACAATAAGAAGGTAATATTGCTTTCAGCCTGGAAGAGAGGACTGCAGAGCTGCAGTGAGAGGATTAACTAGGAAATCTGTCTTTGACAAGATCCAGGGGCCAAAACTGTGTTTCACCTTTACAATTAAAACTGTCAATAGTCTAGGTATTTTTGTAAATAAAATAGACTTATCTTGTTTATTCCCCATGCCACATTAACAAATAACAGAGTAAACACAGAAGGATATAGATTTGGGTAAGGAAAAAATATTGCAAAAACTCTACTCTTGTTTTGGAACTATATATATATATATATATATATATATATATATATGGCTTTGTTAGCTTTTCCTGTGCAGGACAATCTATAAAAATCTTATGGAAAGATCAAAAAAACCAATTTTAATTATATTTAAAAGATTGAAGATAATAGAAGATAATAGATAAAGATTTTATGTAAGTATTGAAGATTCTGAAAGCCCTGCAAGACAGCATGAGATTTGTACTCTGGTTTCTCTTTGCTATATGCTTCCTTTTTTAAAGAAGAACAAATAGTGATATGACATATCTTTAATTCAACTGAAATTTTTTCCTCATATGCCCTTTGAGGTACACTAATTATGAGAAAGAGTGTCAGACATCAAATATGTCTTTACTGAGTTACAGAAGGGCATGGGGTAAGGAAAAATCAGAATTAACCTTTACTTGCTGCAGTATACAGACAAAATGAAAAGACAACACAACAGATATTGAGCTTACTGACAAAAAGAAAAATTTCACGGGGACTTTCGAGCCATTTCATTCCCTTAAATGGATTAAAGAGCAATCACAGACACTAGGCACAAGGTAATGTGAAAGAATTTCAGAATGCTACAATCTATAAATTGAGCTTCTTTAAAGAGCGGAGTTAAAATATGCATGATTTTCCACGTTTTTAACTTTTCACAGTAATATGTTCTCCCGTATAATTTTGAGCAGTTTTAACTACTTGAGCTACATATTTTTCTCATTGGACAATAATTCAACATTTTTGCCAGTTCTCAAATATTAGATCCAATAAAAGTTGAAGAGGGGGGATTACTTGAAAATAAATTGTATATCTATATCTATATATATATATATTTCATCTGAGTTTCAATTTGCTGATCAATAACTTACTCATGATGAGTTCAGATAATTTAACTATACAATTACAGAATTTCCTCTAAATGCTTTACAAAATTTATTTTTGAAGATCTGTTTACATTTTGTTGAACATGTATCACTTTATTATAGATTCAGATTTAATTGCAAAGTTCTTTCAAAACCAGACACAAGCTTTGAGAGAACCTATATATATTTTTTGTGCTCTTCTTTAAATTCATTCCTTGGCTGATGTATACATAGAAAACTAGTATTTAAAAATACTGTCTTGATTTTGAAAGTACACTAAATAATATCATATCTATGTACATATGTATAGGTAATAATCTATAATATCCCTAACTAATGGTTATTCAATCTATATCTGTTTGTAATAAATTCACTGTTCACTGTTAGTGAATTTATATACTTTCTTATTAGGAAAAAATCTTTTCATCTATAATTACACAAAAATTCTTCCTTATATTTAGCTAAATTCTTTTGACTTGTAGTTATCATATATTGGTCTTAATATGCAGTACCACCACTATGGAAATCAGTGTGGTGACTCCTCAAGATAAATTTGAAGGTCCCAGTAGATACTGCTATATTCCCCTTCTGGGTATTTTCCCAGAAGGATAGAAAACATCACACACAGCGATATACGTGCACCCATGTTATAGCAACACAGTTTGTAATAGCTAACTCTTGGAAATAACCCAAATGCCCACCGACCACGGTATGGATAAAAGTAATCATTTTGTACTACAAACATGCACTAATAAAAATAAAACTTTCAAAGACAAAAAAACCTGAAAACTTAACTATGCCAAAATTTTTTGATGAATCCTGTCCTCTCTTTGTTTTCTTCTGATAGAGGCTTAGAACAAAAGACTCCTTGATTTATTTAGTGTCTACCCTAGGTTTGCACATACAAAAAGAGACAAAATTATTTTTGTATTGTTGTATACAATTTTTTATCCTGCTAAAATGTAAGCAGATTCGTGGTATTGATATCTGATTACAAAATTATATGAATTATAAAATATGTATTATTATGATATACAGTAATATATAAGGAAATAAATCTGTTGAAATACTAGGCTTTTGTACAGACATAAAATGATTTTTGCCAAAACAATGTAAGATTTTTCTTTTTATTTAATTTTTAAATTTATAGCTGTGGATCATTTTTTAAAAATAAAGTATTAATGTGCAAACTAAAAAGTATGTTTATTTTTCCTAAGCATTTATCTCTTTATTAGAAACACAGATGTCACTGTCACATTTAGTTCTAATGATTCATGTAAAATGCAAAAATGGGCAAATAACGATATACTTTAATCCTTGCTGGTAATTATATTAGTTTAATTGCAAATTGCTTTTATGCTGAAAATTTTATATTGAAAATTACAGTTCTTTAAGTCTTAATTAAGTGACATAGCTTTTTCTTAGAAAATAAGACATACTTTTGTTTTTCTACAAAAAAAGTTAATATATATGAACAAGAATATATAAGAATGTGAAGTGAGTTATACAATTTTGGAATTGGACTTTAGAAATCAATTGATGTTGGAATTATGGCTTGCTTTGAAAATCTAACTAAAGTTATAAATTATCATTTAAAAACTTTGCATGAGTATAAAAATCCTTATTCTCAGTTCTTCAATCCATGGTCCACGAAGGGGTTTCTGGAAGTCTATATCTCTCCTAAATTTATGCACAAATATTTGTATGCAGATGTGGTAAAAAACTATTCTATATACTATCTACTCTTTTCACTCTTTCTATTAGACCATCCTGAATATTAATGTCCAATTCACAGCCATACCTATCAAATTTATTTCATTATATCTTAAGGTCAGATATATTTCAAGTAGAGAGTTTGATTCTCAGGGCTAAAAATATTCATAAAATGAGTTGATGGTGTTGAATCTTATTTTTTTCAATACAAATGTTAATAAAGCAGCTTTCTCTCTCCCTGGCAGATGAATAAGATGTTTAGTAGTCCAAAAAAATAATAACAGCATCTAAGACATACATTTATTACATCTACTTATATATATACAGTACAATTGCAAAACATTCAAATATAAACCCCATTGTGAAGCGCTTCATTTATGTAAAGACTCCTAGTCAAGGTTATTTATTTATTTCTTGGACACTCATATTTTCAGTGATGGTTTCATACACATACAGATGCCTTCACCCGGAGAGCCCCAAGTATCATCCCCTGAGACCAATACTAGCCAGGACATGTCATTCACATACAGTGCCTGCAGTCATATCACAAATGTTTTGTCAACCCATACAACTGCAGTCACTCTGCGACACATCTGCTGCAATACAATTTGTAAATTTGGCAGGAAACAAGGCCAAGAAATCCCCATGCTGTCTTTTTGTCTAGTAGGCAGATATTAACTTGGCAAATTTAAGGATCAGGAGGGAATACTAGAGTCAAGAATCATTGACATTCAGTCCCTAACCAGGAACAATTATTCATGAAGATTCTAATGTTTTCCACAAAAGAAGCTCACATAAAATGTGACTAAAACATTTAATATGCATACATGTGTTCATCTGAAATCTGACAAGAGGGCACAAAGACCTGACTAAATGTAGGCATGCTGGTGCCCACACAAAGTAAAACCAGCATGCTATCATAGCCTTGTGATGCTACTGCAATCAGTGGGCTGGAAACAAGCTTTATGCTATGTTAGGAAAATAAATTATTTCAGTAGCCTCATGCTCATTGGGCACTTTCTATAAATTAATGCTTTAAATTCCCCAGACATACTAATCATGCCAGTATGTCTTTGTTCAATTGGTTTCTAATCACCAAAGCACTCTTTGCATCTCTTAAACTGAAAAAATTGTTATATCTTGAGAATCAACCAAATATTGTATGCTCTGCCTTTTTACTCTCTATATTCATTGGCTTCTAGACCAGATGCTTATACAAAAATTACCGCTAAAATACCTTCAGACATAGTTGTAACAAATAATGGTGTGATAAATTCCCAGGATCAGTATATGTCACTCAGTAGGCCTCCAATATCTCCTCTAAAAACATAAACTCCTCTGTAATTCCTCAATCTCACAATTACTCTGTATTCAAAAGCACTATACTAAGGTTCATTATTTTACAAAGTAATGTGGAATAATGTGGAATGGAAACAAATTGTACCTATCATTCAGTGTTCAAGACTAGACACAAATTCATCTGAGCTTAAAAAGTTCCCTTCTATACTAAAATGTCTATAAATTCAGTCCCTACAATCTATTTTTTACTAAATTATATCTGTAAATTTGCAGTAGAAACTGAATGATAATCCCACAATTAAAATATAGTTGGAAGAACTTGTACTTTTCTAAAAAGAGAGAGAGAGAGAGATGCATAATTCAAAAATAGAGTTTTACATCATTAACCTTTTAAAACTAAATTGATTAGAGTATGCCATTGCACCCAGAACCACTGTAAAGGAAACTATATATAGTTAGTACTCTGGATAGTTGGATCCATATCAATGGAGTCAACCAACCACAGATGAAAAATACGTAAACAATAATTCACATTTTTACAGAACAGGCAAATACTTTTATTTCTTGTCATATTCCTAAATAATACTGTGTAACAAATATTTACATAGCATTTACATTGAATTAGCAATTATTATTAACTAGAAGTCACTTAAAACATTTGGAAGGGTGTGCATACATCACATACAAATAGTAAGTCTTTTCAAATAATGGATTTGAGCATTTGTAGGTTTTGATATCCACAGGAGTTATTTAATTCAATTCCCTTCAAATACAAGAGATTATTGTACCTGGAATATTTGACAGATTCTTTAACCAATTGCTTTAATTACATGGTGGGTTAAGAGGAAATGATTGGGACTGAAATGGATATCAATTATTACTCGTTACTCCCCACTGTGAGAAGGTAAGGGTGTCCTCTGACAAGAGAAGCAGACGCAGATTTCTTGATGATATGCTTAAAGCAGCATCTTTAATGGCTGGGGATACAGAGATTACTAAATTCTCCAACTCACCAGAGGAGGCCTCATAGTTCAAAGTTAAATTAGTTTACCTTTAATTAGGTTCTGAAAATTAAACAAGAGCTACTATAAAATATGATCAAATTCTGAAGCTACAATGAAATATTTAATGCCATCTTCATATGAATATTAAATATATATTAAATATTTATCAAACTATATACAGTCTATTTTTTTCTTTTTTACATTACAGTACAGTGTCACCCTTGGTGGACTATAAGTGGTTATAGTTCACATCTTGAATTTAGCTTCAGTAGCTGAATTTCAAACACTATGACATATTTTAATAAGTACTTGTTGATTATATGCTATAATTTGGGCCTAGAATGCTCTCCACAGGCCCATGTGTTAAAGGTTTCGCCCTCAGCTTGGCACTACTGAGTCTAGCCCCTTTATCACACAGAGTCCAGTGGGATGTCATAGGTCATTGGAGGCAGACCCTCGACGAGGATGCCAGGCTCTTCTTTATTTTTGTTTCCTAGGTGCTATGAGATGAACAGCTTCCGTGGACACCCATTGCTGCCATACTGCCTGGCCAATACCTCAGAAGTGAGGAAGCCCGCCTGAAACCTCCAAACGGTGAAACAAAATAAACTTCTCTTTATAAACTGATTTTCTTAGGCAGTTTATGGCAGGGATAGAAAATGGAGTAACACAATGCGCATATGCATAATACTAAATTGGGTACATTTAAATTTAAATGTATATCCCAGTTAAATGCTCTAAACTTGAATTAAATGTTTCTGAAAATGGCAGCTAAATGAAGCTATACATATTCACTCAGAGCATAATCATGAGTCAGGCAGGTTTGAATCCCAACCAGCCACTTAGTACCTATACAATCGTCAGCCAGTCACTTAATCTCATGGAGCTCTGTAAAGGGGAAATGAAAGCCAATTCTCACATGATGGGTGTGGCTGTCTATACACCTTATCTGTTAGGCCCCTGTGCGGGTACCCCAAATACAGAACAGAAAAAATCTCTCCATGCTTCATACTTGGGTGACAGAAAACCACCAATGACCTCCTTGCTTGGTGCAAAAAAACACCTATGACATCCTTGCTCAGTGCCGAAAACCATTGCTGACCTCCTGCACCCAGCCTGACCCCCTTTTCTGGAAAGCGGCCAAATTTTGACCCCTCTCAGCAAAACCTCTCCCTCCCATATCTAAACTCCCCCATAAAAACACGCCCTCTTCCCACACTTGTCAACAGTCCTTTCATCCTTGGAGAAATGTCACTTGGTCCACAATAAAGTCATAGCTGTTTGCTTCAACTTTGCCTGCCTCGGAGGTCTGGGTCCAGCCTCGTTTAGCCTAATCAGTATTTATAGTAATGTCCAACCTCCATTGAGGGCACAGGGGAAAGGAGTTAGTCTTATTGGCAGAATTATCCTGTTTTATTTAACAGAATGAGGCTTTTCACCCATATTATTGATTTAAGGATGAAATTTTGTGAAATAATCACTTCTAAAATGATAATCACAAAGTTCACTGTAAAATCTCTCAATAATCATAAAGCATGGACTTTTATTTAAAAATTCCTTAAGCTCTTTTATTTCTGTATTAAAGTATTAAAGATCAACAAAAGTACTTCTGTAGAAAATCTTTTACCTAAAACAGGGGTGTATATTTCATAACTCAAATATATGTTTCTAGTTTTCTGCAGAATGATATTTGATGAAGATAATATTTAAGGCTTCTAACGTTTAAGTTACTCAAGTACAACAATATGTGCTTTACTTTATACACGTTGAATTTGATTTCTCTAAATTTCTTCATTTTTAGCCTGTGTGACCAACTTTCACTGACTACAGCACCAGAAAGAACCAACTTTCTGATGTCAGATGCTGAAGATCAATAGCTCTTTCCCAAAGTTTATAGCATAATTAAAATGTGTAACAGGAATAATTCTCCCTTCAAACCCTAAGGCTCAGGCTAGAATTATTGACTAAGTCAAAGTTATGTGGTGTAATATTTTTTACTATGTTTATGGATAATATAAAGGAGTTTATGGTTTTAAATGTAATTTGTTAAGTTAGAAACACTGTAGAGGAAATATCCTTAGTATCAGCAAAGCATCAAATGTTTAAAACCTCTTTAAGGTAT